>NC_137467.1:13250681-14450681 GCF_964235325.1 Thermobia domestica
AAATGGAGCAACCGGAGAGATCTCGTGGGGAGGGGGAAGGCTGATGTATATAGGAAGGGGAAACTGTGATTTACGGTGTTAACAAACCTCTCATGACACAAAGTGGTGCTGTTCTGAAATTGTCATCGACTGGCAAATAATAGAAACCCGGGATTGTGGGCGCAGAATGGTTTTATATATATATATATATATATATATATATATATATATATATATATATATATATATATATATATATATTCATACTCCCATGGGGAAACCTTTTCCTCTCCCCGGTTTGTTGGTTCCCCTCTACAATCTGGTCGGCTCTTTTGACAATGTGCGACATGTCTTGTTTCTCGGGGTTTGTTTGATTTACAGCAGTATATATCACAATCATATCGATTCGATGGCATTTAATTATATGTGTTCTCGGTATGATAATATTACTCTTCAACGCTCATTACAAAACAGAGAGTATCAACGTGGATATGAGCATACCATCACAGCTGCCATTTTGTTTGTTGCATGACTTTCTGTTATTTATTTGTTTATTTAGAAGAAGAAATATATTGAACAATGAATTTCCGGTAATACAACATCTTATAATTATATAAGATACACCAACGTAATAGGATCATGTTAAAACAGCATTAAGGGATAATGTTAAGAGAAGTAAAATTAAATACAAAATCGAAACCTACAGAAATGGGGTGGAACAGGAAAAAGAGATGAGATTACAATTACTAAAAAACGATATCCATTTCCCGGGATCGCTTAACGTTAGAAACATGAAATTTTGTATTTTTGCTTTCTATTTGAATTAGTTAAACATGTGTATCAGAATTGTTTGATATTTGTTCAAGTGGGAAGGAAAGATGTGGGAAGAAAGAGGAGTGGGTGTGGCAATCATCATAATAAGATATTTATATCCCGGAATCCCTTAAAATTAGAGAAATGAAGTTTGGCACTTGAACTTTTTATTTTAGGAAGGAAAGTAATAGTACTACTATAGGAGATAGTATCTTACGCTATAGATCTAATCAAACTTTTCTAATTCCTTGGCGTACAATCATTTATCACTGTTCTTCTCCGTACATAATGCGAGGGTTGTAAATAAATTACTGGCAACATTGTCGGGAAGTAAGTATACACATGATCGTACGCGAAAAGAGTCTGAAAGATGATTGTTCGATAAATGAAATGAAATATTTGAGTTTTACGTCCCACGGTTATGACGGCTAGGCTAAAGGAGACGGTGATTATGAGAAATGGTGGAATGAAGAAAGTGGGGGAAGCGGGGGAACCCCTAGGAAACCCACACACACGATGTTTGTCCACCACAAAGGCTGAAGCAGGGTTTGAACCCGGGACCCCATGCACCAGATGTGAACGCTTTAGCACTGAGCCACCGCGGCCCCTAGATGATTGTTCGAACTACTGTCGAGTTGTAAAGTACGAAATACAGTGGGTAAAGTAAGAAGTGGTTGTGTTGTGTGGGCTTGGGGAGACCGACCAATTTCGTGTGAAGTGTTCTAAAGTATGTTCATGAAGGTTAACCATCGTTCTTGGATAAAAATATAAAACCTCAAGTGGTCGGTCGCAAGATTGCACGTCAGCAACATGAAAGAACACAGGAAGTTTGTGACAACCATGCATTAGGCCCTACACTATCGGGTGCCTGGCAAAAGGTAAAGATATTACATTCAGGTCGGGAGGAGTCAGCACATTGGACGTGTGGTAGTTATTTGTCTGTTATGGTGGGACAGGTGGAGTTAATGCAAGGTCTCCTGGAAATTAATCATCACTGGACAGTCAAGGAGACATCCGTAGAAGTTGAACGTAATCATTAAAGTGCGCGATCTATTTTGAAGGAGAAATCGTAACGCTCTGTGTATCTAACGCTCTGTGACGCTCTGTACGTAACGCTCTGTGAAGGAGAATCTTGTAGCTGTCATAAAAAAATAACCTTCCAATCCAATCTTTCTATTTACTGTTTACGTGTTACAACTTCCTGAAAGCAAGAAAGGTATCTCCACCCATGCCGCACTGGACTCTAGTGGACAAATAGTGAACCTTCTCATTACAAACGTGTATTTTAGCGCACTTCTCCTCCCTGCCCAAAAGAATCCGTTGGTTCGGAAGCGGCGAAACTGTTTTTTCCTTTATGTCAGCATGAGGGCTATAGCAGGTAGCAAGCAAGACGTCCCAGAAAGTTGTACATGGTTCAGGTCCTTGCAAAATGTTGTATGCCCCTTTCAAGACTATGTTTACATGGTGAAATAGAGTAGGGTTTCAAGATATTTTTGTGACAGCTACAAGATTCATGTAACGTGGCAATGCAATCTTACGGTTAACAGAACCCATTCAAGGCACTAGGTTTTCCAGATATACCGCCTTGACTGCATTTTTTGAGGCAGTTTATCGTCGAGATCAACAGAAACAGCCTCACGAATAGCATACTACCAAGGATTTGGATTAGGGATTAGATTTCTATGCTTTCTACGTCTATGGCCATGTTAACCCGTTACTAGGATTAGGATTAGGAATTAGATTTCCGAGCTTTAGGCATCTATGGCCATGTTAGCCCGTCACTAGGATTAGGATTAGGAATTAGATTTCTGGGCTTTCGGCACCTATGGCCATGTTAGACTGTCACTAGGATTAGGATTAGGAATTAGATTTCTGGGCTTGCGGCATCTATGGCCATGTTAGCCCGTCTCTAGGATTAGGATTAGGAATTAGATTTCTGGGCTTTCGGCATCTATGGCCATGTTAACCCGTCACCAGGATTAGGATTAGGAATTAGATTTCTGGGCTTTCGGCACCTATGGCCATGTTAACCCATCACTAGGATTAGGAATAGGAATTAGATTTCTAGGCTTTCGGTACCTATGGCTATGTTAACCCGTCACTAGGATTAGGATTAGGAATTAGATTTCTGGGCTCTTGGCATCTATGGCCATGTTAACGTTTTACGTGTGAGGAATTACGTACCTTGGCAAACACACAATCTGATGAAAGGGGAGGAAGAAAGGATTGGGGAAAGAAGGAAGCGGCCTGGGACCTATAGGTTAGGTACCACCCCGGCATTTGCCTGGTGTGAATGAAGAAAACTCAATAAAACTCACTCAGGATGGTTGGCTTGAAAAAGCCTTTACATCTTTTCGACCGAGTGTCTCCACCTGGAATCGAACCCGCGGCTGCTCGCTATCAAGGATTTGGAAAGCAGTGCTGGTCAACAACGGAGATCACATCGATCACCTGTAATTTGAACATTAAGAGTTTCTACCACTGCGAAATTAAAACACAACTAATTTTACAGTAATTATGTGATATCTTCAAATAGATAAAATATAATCGAAAAGTGGATCAAGACCTTCCTAGACGATGTTATTTTGCATGAGGTACCGTTATCAGGAGTCACCTAGTTGCTTTTCGTTTGCTGTTATTTAGAAACGCGAAAAATAAATGCCGATTTTCTAAATGGCTGGAAATCGAAAGCAGATAAATGAGTCGTGATAACGGTATCTCACGCAAAATAATACTGTCTAGGGAGGTTATCTCTGTTAAGATATCACATAATTACTGTAAAATTAGCGGTATTTTAATTTCGCAGTGATGAGGCCTCTTAATGTATGTTCAATAAAATGTATATATTAACTTTGATTACAGCTTCCATGTTATACACTGGCTGAATTTTGCCATTACAAATGCTAATATCATGAAGTACTAGAAAACGAATCATTCCTTGATAGATTAAAATACAGATTAAAGAGTGATTCAAAATAATATTCCCGATTTCGTTAATTTATTATTCAGACAGTAATGAGCCTTTCTTGTCAATATTTTCTTTCTGGAATATAATCTCAAACAGTTTTTCCTTTTTCCATTGCGCAGGCTTAGTTACGTCCACGTCCACCAGGAGGCAGTTTAGTCGAAGTGAGCAATATGGCTACTACAGGCCACAGAGCATTCTTTGTGCTTCATTTTCATGCGACTAACTCCGCTATGCAGTTTCAACGGCATTTCTGTGGAAAATTTAGATTATTTGTTGCCTCCACTTGCTACCTCTTGGTTAAATTGCGCGAGCGTATCAGTGTAGCTGTGGCTAATATTGACCCTGACGTACTAGGAACAGTTTGGCAAGAACTTGATTATAGGCTATATGTGTGTCCTGTAACTCGTGGATCTCATAGATTTTTTTTTTTTTTTTTGAGTTGATCAATCAGTTTGTGTAATCTCTATTTACAGACGTGTTATTAAAAGGAATAAAATAATCATTGAAATCAGAAACATTATTTTGATTCACCTTGTATTCTATTTGATTTACGGGGCCTTGGTGGCTCTGTGGTAGAGCGTTCAACTCTTGTGCGTGAGGTCCTTCGTTCGATCTCAGCTCGCGCCAAGTGAGCTTTGAGGTGGATAAACACCGTGTGCGTGTGTTTTTCTCGGGGCTCTGCCATTTCCTCAAAACTCTTCATTCCACCATTTCATTCATTTCTCATCATCAACATCTCCTTTCGCCTAGAAGGCAAAAACGTTGTACGTAAAACTTAAAGACTTCACTTCATTTCTATTTGATATAAGGATTTTACCTCTGGAATTTTACTTTCTGTTTTTAAGCACCATATATATATATACAGATATTTCATATTCTTTTTCTAGATTATTCAGAATAAATTCAGCATGAAGGTGCACCTTCTATCAATGCATGTGCTAAGTATATACCTTTTTTCTGAAAAGCTGTTTTTAATTGGTATTTGAGATGGAGAAAGAATATTGTGCTTTTATTCTTTGCTGTTAGTTCTTCAGTGGACCATACAGAAACATGATAGCGAACGTTGATGAATTTCGGTGTCAATATAAGAGAACCACGAGGCTAAAGTATAACAGAGACACAGGAAAAAAGAGTCAGAAAATAGAGCGTTGACACAAAAGAAAATTAAAAAAAAGCAATTTCAATGTGAAGAGAGCTTATACCACGCGGTGACTCTTTTTAATCAAAAGACCCGTTTTTTTTTAAAAAAAATCCGTTTTCTTTTGTATCCAATGTTAAACACTCTCAAAGAGCAGAACAATATGTAAGTTACAGAGTACTGTACTTGTAAAAATCACTTATTTTTTTCTATATACAGGGTGTTTCAAAACAACACCGACTACGTTTAGGAGGTGATTTTTGACACCAAGATAAGACTAAGAAAGTATACACCAATCTGGGTGTAGTTGCTTCCTTTCGGCGCTATGAGCAACAGAAAATTTATCGCAAAAAAAAATGCAAAATTGATCATAACTCGAGAACAAAATGTCGGATCAAATTTGGTTAAAAGTGAATGTGTATTATTTTTAGTCGTAAATTCCGTTAATACAGAACTGGGCTTGGTGCAGGGGTCACACTGGGAGACAACCAAAGGAAAAGAAGAATTCCTGTGGTATTTTATCAAAAGTTTAAATTTTTCTCACTTAATATTTAGCATAAAAATGTACAAGTTGTAACGTGCCTTAGGTATGGCTCCGTCGTGGGCCACCGGCCGTTAATGACCAGGACAAATATCTATAAAGGGAAACATGCCCTACAATAATAATTGTTAAATGAGGGAAATTAGGCGAGATACTCCTAGTGCAAATGTTAACTATATTTTCTATAATAATTCCCATCTATAGGATTTCTGCGTATTTCAGCTTAGCAAAACAAAAAACCATGATATAAATAATCAGAAAGATGCTATTAGGATATTGAAATAAAAGGTTATATATGTGAATTGAAAACTTTATAACAATAATTCAATCAAGCAATCTCTACTTTCAATGGATTTGAACAAAAATAGTAGTTTCTACATATGTAAATTTATATCCTGATATATATATTTTTATACTGGATGAAACTCTTTTTACTGTAAGTATATTTAAGGAGTCTAATAGAGTAGCAGCATCTACCCTACCACAATTCCATATCATTAATTTTCTAATATATATATATATATATATATATATATATATATATATATATATATATTCAAAATTGTTTTAATAACACACCGTTCTATAATTCAAATAGATATAAAATATATTTAGTCCGAATTAATGTAATACCTTAAATCAGAGAGTATAACAACTCACCCATTTACAAAAGTGATATCTTATTCCATTCACTCCAGATTTAATTAAGTGGGTGTCACAGTACAGAACTTTTCTTCCACACAATATCACCAAACCGAAATAACACTATCCAGAAATTAGATACTAATACTTTAGAAAATATCTGAATATAAATTTCTTTTTCAGGAATAAACGGTAAAATTCAGTAATTCAGAAAACGCGTGATATATATAATAACCTTATACACAGTTGAATATAGTAGAACAGATATTGCCCACTTGCACAGTAGCAATCGAATGGCTAAGCCATCCTCTTCAAGCACCGTCGTAGGTACGCAATTCACAACTTTCCGCCAGAGGCGCTAAAAAAAAAATGTTCATCTTTATTTCGGGTTGCATACTCTTCAGGCATACACTCCAGGATTTTTTTTTTTTTTTTAAAGTGTGGATAAAATTTCCGCACGTAACACACATCGCCCACTCAGCGATAAAAGTTGGCACAACTTTTTATAACAAATTTTATAACATGTAATTACCCTTATTTTCTTAATTATGAATAGAATTTAATTTATCGTTAGTCCTTGTCAGTCGCTGTTAGTAATTTACCACCTCTATCTACATCTATTTATTTCTAACTAACTCATTCTCGCCAAACTCATTCACTCCAACTAAACAAAACCAAACTAAAGAAAAAAAAATCCCCCAAAATACAAACGCTCTTCACACATTACTATAGTTACAACCACTCACGTTAGTTAAAGAAAAGTCATCAGTCATTATCCTATTCATAAAATACACAAATTTCAAAATGTGACATTTTCTCAGGTTTAATATCAATAACCCTTTTAATTATATATATATATATATATATATATATATATATATATATATATATATATATATATATATATATTATCAAAGGTGAGTTCATCAAATTGTATTAATTTAATATTACTATCCATAATTCATAATAATAACAATAAAATATTACAATTTTATCTTAGTACTCATCTTACATCCATTCTTGCTCGCTACATGAATTAGGCATCTTGATATATCTTCCATAAAATTTTCCGAGAATTACCGTTACATTGGACAATTAACAAAACCATGACAATTATACAACACATCCAGATCTGGAAAACTAACAAAAACAAGTATTAATAACACATTAAAAATTAAATATATCCACATATATATTTTTAATTTTAAAGCTGGACCATAAATATCATTTCTTTATATCACAGATTCTCTATATCACATATCTAATTAATAGTATGAGAGGTATCAAATTTATGATTATTTTACAATGTTTCTCCTTTCTCTAAATATCTTTGTTTGACTCACATGACACTTTCTAATATCTCTAGGATTTTCCGTATTTCTAATTTGAACAGTGTTTCCACCCAAGAAACGTTCTATGGAATAAGGGCCACTCCATTTTGGACACAAAGATTTAGTTCTCTTATCACTCAAAGAGGAAAGAAACTGAGTTTTAATCAAAATTTTATCCCCGATATTATAATTATGATCAACACGCCTTCTATCATATACTTTCTTTTTACGTTTCCACGCATTGCTCATGTTCTGAAGAGCCTTTGACCATAACTCCGGTTCACGAGTATTTAAATCTGAAGCTTTTATTTGCCATTTAACATCCAACGGATTACATACATCATAATTAAAAATTAAGTCCATAGGACTACATTTTGTTTCTTCGTGAATAGCACAATTTACTGAATACTCAATTTCCCAGATTCCTTTATCCCAAGATGTTTGTTTTTGTCCAAAATATATTCTCAAAGAATTTTTTTATCGTAGACACGTATCTTTCACTCGGATTCGACGCCGCGTGATATGGTGATATACTTATGTCCCTAATTCCATTTGCATAGAGAAAATCTTTAAACTTAGCTGATGTAAACACCGAGTGATTGTCATGACCTATTGAAAACACAAAACCATTTCTACACATTAATTTATAAAGTTTATTGATAATACTTTGACTAGAAAGGAATTTTATTGGTTCAAGAAAGACTCTTTTCGAAAATGAATCTACGACTATCAGACAATAACGTCCTGATTTACTTTCTACCATTGGGCCTATTAGGTCAATTTGCCAACATCCATTTACTATCTTCTCATACTGAGAAATCAACTTTCCTGCAGGTTTTACATTATTACTTTTATTTAACTGACATTCCTTACAAGCAGAAACATATTCCCTAATTTCCTTTTGCATCTCGGGCCACGTAAAGCGCGCACAGATCTTCCCAATAGTTTTACTTATTCCGGCATGAGATCCGGGTAAAATACTCGCGTGGAAGAACTCAATTATACTTGGAGCTAATGTTTTAGGTAAACAAATTTTATACGGATTTCTAATAGCTTTAGTTTTACGACACAATATATTATTAATCAACTTATATCCCTCAATCACCCTTTTTGCTTTTAAATCTCTTACAATCTTATTTAATTCAGGATTATTTAGCTGATGATCTCGTATAGACATATTTACATAAGGCATATTCCACAGATTAATCAAAAAATAATTTGTTACTTTATCCGCATGTGAAGGTTCTATCTCTATTTCCTCAAAGTTACTAATGTCGTACAATCTCGAAATAAAATCTGCAGAGACATTCATATTAGTAGAAATTGATTTTACTTCAAAATTAAAGGAAAAGAGACGGTATAATAACGATCCATATCTTTTCACTCTTTTCATATTCCTTAAGGCATACACTAAACCGGCGTGATCCATTCTTAGCTCAAAAGGTTTATGCAAATAAGTTCTATAACGTTCCATGGTTTCAATGGCCGCTAACATTTCTAACAAATATATAGGCTTATTGAAGTCGTATTTCTTTAGACGCCTACTATAAAAACCCACTGGAACTAAGTTATTATCATCATCATATTGTTGGATCACCCCTCCCAAACTTCTTAATGTTGCATCACTGTTAATTACAAACTTCTTATTCAAATCAGGCAATTTTAATACAACATAATTTTCAAATAGTTCTTTTATATTATCTAACGCCTTTTGTTGTTCTGGTCCCCACCTAAATACTGCAGAAGCCGCCCTTAATCTTTCTATTGGTTCCATAACCTCATGAAATTGTGGAACAAACTTTGCATAATATTGTAAAAATGAAACTAAAGATATCAAACCCTTTTTATTCTTTGGAGCGGGCAATCTTTTAATAATCTCAAGTCTAGATGGGTCCATTTTCATTTTTCCATCTTCTATAATAAAACCCAGATATGAAATTTTACGTGAAAAAAATGTACACTTCTTAATTGATAAAGTAAGTCCTTTATCCTGTAACCTTTTTAAAACTTTTTCTAACAGAACCTTATGACTCTCTATATCTTTACTTTTACAAATTAGATCGTCCATATACCACTCTACACCTTCATCTTTTAACGGATATAACAATTCAGTTAGTATTTTTGATAACACATGACTTCCGGCAGCTAATCCAAATGGAAGTACCTTAAATTCAAACAAACCCCTATGCGTAAGAAATGCCGTCAAATGACGACAATCCTCCGTCAATGGTATTGTTAAATATGCTTTTCTTATATCAAGATGGGTATAGATTTTAGCATCTGATAATTCAGCTAAAATATCCTCAATCCGAGGTGTAAACTGTGTATTTAAACAAAGATGCCGATTCAAAGCAGAATAGTTAACGACCATACGTTTAGATCCATCGTTATTATTAACAAGAAAACAGGGAAAAGCATATTCACTATTACTAGGTTGAATTAAATCAGATTTTAACATCTCATCAATAATTTTATCGAGTTCTCTTTGAGATGCTCGTGACATGGGATATGCTTTCTTACGAATAGGAGTGTAATCATTTAAGAGAATTTTATAATTAAAATCCTTAATTTTTCCTACATTGGGTGAAAATACATTAGGAAATTTATCAAGTAACTCATTCACATACCCTTGTAATTCCGGATATTCCTCCAAGACTTCCGGATCCACTCTCAATTGACATGGATTCTCGATACATTGCTTATTGAAACTGGTATTGGAAAAACCATTGGTCTCCACTGAGCTGGCAACACTGGACTGTCCCCTGGTCGGTTCCTGAGTAAATTCCCTAACGTGTGACTCCCGACCAACGTTTGGAGGTAACTCACTCGAAGATTCCTCCCTCAAAAATAATTTTGTTGAAATTTGGGATGGTTCTCTGCAAAACAAATCAACAGCACAAGTATCTTCACGTAAATCAGGTGGGGGGTCCCTTAATGAAAAGTTCAAAGAAACCACAGAGTTCTCTAAAGGAAGGATTAACTTGTTGGTCACTAAATCGATCTTTGCCTTTAACTGCTTAAGTTCATTAATTCCCATAATAAAAACTGGTTCAAGATTTTCCACCAAAAAAAACTTTAATCGATACACTCGATTCTTTAATTTAATGGGAATCCTCACACATTGTTCTAGAGTTAACTTCTGTTTATCTATTCCTACTCCTGTAAACTTTTCATTAAACACTTGCACAGGATATTTTAAATTTTGATTCCACCTATCAAAGTTTTGTTTATCAATAAGCGAAGCTGAAGAACACGTGTCTAGTCCCCCTCGCCTACGAGTTCCTAGCACAAAAGCATCGACAAAAGCTGCAATTAGTTTTCTTGAAGTATTATTTTCTATTGTTCCATCCATTTGTTTAATATTCACTGTATTTCTATCAACAAAGTTTGAGGGTATTGTTCCTCTCTCTCCATGAACTTGTCTCAAAATACTAAAGTTCTTAATACTTTCATTATTAGCAGGTGACGAACTAAAAATGTTTAAGTTCGCATTTTCTACACCATTCCGAGACACTGAAACTCGATTCCCTTTAAAATTACCACTATGCATTAAATTACTCACTGGTCTAGATGCATAATGCTTTGTTTTTACGTTGTTAATTTGAGAAACTTCTCTATAAACACCATCACTCACATTAGGGTGTCCATGTTCAATATTATCTACCGGGATTCGAAGTTCGGACCTCTCCATAGGAAGCGTATACTGCTGCCGATCACTCTTAGCTGCAAAGCGTCTCTTATTCCTCCTATCACTATTCATAAACTGATTATTGAAAGAATTTGAAACACCCGCACCATTAGAAGATTGAACACCGGACCCAAGTTCCTGATTCAGAGCCCCTGACCGGTCACTATTCCCTGCAAAGCGTCTTTCCATATTCATCCCCATGTTCACTTTCAACAACTTTTTATTAAGCAAATATTGTTTATTAGCAGGACAATTGGCTACTCGGTGCAGTCCACCACAAAAATAACAGGAAACCTGTTTACGCTCTTCATCTCCTCTACTTGAAACCTTGGTTAATGCACTGTATACCTCCAAATTCCTTTGATGTAAGTCATATTGATTTAATTCACTCAACAACTCATCTAATGACGTTGGGTAACGATACTTATATATGTCATGTTTTAAGTGGGGATTCATTCCTTCCATAATAATTTGTATAACTTCTTTACTATTCCCATAATTTAGGGATCCATAGCAAACAATATTTGAGTCTATTATTTTGTTTACATAATCTAATAAATTCTCTTCTGGTTTTTGCATAACCTTAATATATCTATTTATAATGGCTCGCTTACCTAATGGTGTCATGTATTTTTGAAACAAATGACTTGTAATTTGTGACCATTCGATAGTCATTTCATATAAGGAAATTAATTCTTGATTTAATCTACCTTGCGCTTTTCCTAACGCAGCAATTAGAACGGTTTCTACTGGAAATAATTTCAATTTAATAATACCATAGACTACACTCATAAATTGAAAAAGTTTTACATCATCTGATCCATCTACTACAGGAATTCTACGTACGTGTTCATTAAACAAATTACAAGAAGCATTAACCGTTAATTTCTCCATATTAAAATTAAAAGGCACAAAACTATTCAGTAAACGTACGTTCTGAGGTTCATTGCGCATAATTTCAACTTTATTTTTATCACAAAATGGATTTGTGCTTTTCTTTTCTTTCGCAATCATCTCCTCAGCTGATTGATCAAGGTCAATAAACGGATTCAGGGAGCTACGACTACTTGTTGTAGACACACACAAAGGTTCCAACTCGTCCCTCAACATTCCGCTGCTATCAGTAAAGTCAGAACACACACCTGTTGAAGACAGGTCAGTTACATTATCAGCAGTGAACGACGATAAATGTTGCCTACTTGATTCTGCTTCCCCGTCCAAATACGACAAATCCCAACCTTGACCTACATTAGGCGGAATAAATACTCCCCTTTCTCCTCCTACAAACCCATTTAATACTAGCTGACCAGGCCTTCCCGCAGGATTTTCCATATTTATGAATAATGAAGAAATAAAAGTTAATGCTATAATATACAAAAATATTCCCACCAGAAAAATATTTCTGCCTAATAGCGACTGCACACTTACAAGCATTTGTTTCGTACAAGAAATCCGATTTTACCATTTAGCCTTCTAACCATCCAAAATTCACTTTTTTTTTCTTTCTTTACAAAAAGAATGCGGATATATTTAACAACTCTAACAACAAATCTACCAAGTAACGAACAAACAAATGTATATACAGGTATTATGTTGCACTTTCCCTCCTATAGTCTCAAGAAAACAGATTTTACTCCAGCATTTTAAACCTATCAAGTATGTAAGGCATGTACCGTAACTAATTTCAACAACTTTTTTTTATTATTATTATTATCGAAGATTCGATTGCTACTGTTTGTAACGTGCCTTAGGTATGGCTCCGTCGTGGGCCACCGGCCGTTAATGACCAGGACAAATATCTATAAAGGGAAACATGCCCTACAATAATAATTGTTAAATGAGGGAAATTAGGCGAGATACTCCTAGTGCAAATGTTAACTATATTTTCTATAATAATTCCCATCTATAGTGTTTGGGATTATTTGTGTGTTTAACAGTGTGTGTGCCTTTAGCTGGCAACAGTGTTCAAGTGGCTTAACGCTTTTCTATTGTTTGGTGTGTGTGAGTGTGGCAGCAAGAACATGAAGATTTGGTGGACCATATATCATGGTCGAAATCATACAGCACAGCACAAATTATAAGCCATCGTATAACAAACATTTACAACTAAAGACCTTGTGAATATGTTTATTCTCGTGTATTATTTTTTGTGTGCAAACTGAAGTTGTAATCATTAAATACAGTGAATTTATATTTGGTTGCATTCATGTGGTGTACGAATCAAGCCTTACAGTCCACTAGTATGAATATTGTTTTTAACATTGTTATTGTACTTTAGTGAAGTTACAAATATATACATTCAAATTGTACATTGGTCCTATCCGGGCCACATGAGTGCAAAGATTTCTGAGAATTGTTCTGTGCTGTTATGAAGAGAAATGTGTTTGTGTCGGCCTATATGTGGTGTTATCACGTACGTTGGACAATCAGCACGTTTTCTGTGTAGGCGGACAGCTGTTATACCAGGACCACGCTTCTGGAGTATATTTCATAGGTAAAAGAAAACAAAAAACATCATCATCAGGTCAGTAGTTTTTTATTTTTCATATTTCTGCGTAGCATTTAATCATGAGTGAATCACACCAGCGTCTTTTGAGGCAAAGATCTGCATACAGAGGCCAGTTAACAAGAATAAACACCTTTGTTCAGGCCTTTGATCCAAATGAAGGCAATATAGAAGAAATACGTGCACGCTTAAAACATCTAAATAACGTCTGGTCAAAGTTGCAGGAGGTGCAAGATACTATTGAAATTGATCAAATTGAACCCGAAGCGGAAGCAGTAAACGCTCGTGCAGAAATTGAAAATGTGTATTTTTCTTTAGAGGCTCAAATGCAAGCACTTGTTTTAAAACATCGAAATAAAGAATCAGCTGTTAATAATAGCACTAGCAGTAGCACACAAGTTAAATTACCGGTCATACAGTTGCCTGCATTTGACGGGAACTGTAAACATTGGTTATCATATAAGGACACTTTTATATCTCTTATTCACGAGAATAAAGACATTTCCACAGTACAGAAGTTTCAGTACCTCCGAACTTCTCTTAAGGGCGAAGCGTTAAACCTAATTGAAAATTTACCAATTACCGAAACAAATTATTCAGTAGCATGGCAATTACTCGTTGACAGGTATTCAAATAAAAAGCTAATTGCTTCTTCTTACATTCACGAAATACTACAAATCAAGCCAGTGTATAAAGAAAATGTAAGTGAACTTCGCGCTTTTATAAATACAGCTACTAGCAATATAAATGCGCTACAAGCACTTGAGCCAAACGTAAACCTCACAGACGTAATTTTGACCCAACACTTTGTATCAAAATTAGATGCAACTACTAGAAAGTCATGGGAGCTTCAAAATACGAATTCTAATTTTCCTGCTTTATCAGAATTCTTTTCGTTTCTCGAGAAACGTTGTCAGGTGCTTGAGAACATGAGAACTAGTATTGATGGTGTGAAGCAGGGTAGTAGCGTACAAAACAAGCAAACAAAAAGTATTCAGTCATCAAAGACTTATTTATCAACATTTTCAAATGCATGCGAATTTTGTAATAGCCAGCATCCCTTATATTCTTGTTCGTCTTTTGTGAATGCGGCACACAGCCAAAAGTTAGAGTGCATTCGTAAAAATAAATTATGCATGAATTGTTTGAAAAGTAATCATTTTTTGAAGAATTGTAAATCGAGAGGTTGTAAAAAGTGTTCCAAAAAGCATAATACATTATTGCATGTAGACGTAACAAAAGACAAATCAGTGCGGTTTCCAAGTGTAAGCAGTGCCGTGGTGCAAGAGCGTAGTAACAACTCAGATTCCAGTGAAAGTTTAGGGCAAGTGTCATATTGTGCATTAAAGGCTAGGCCTAACGCAAGAGTGTTGTTATCTACTGCAATAGTAAAAGTAAGGGATAACAAGGGAAATTTGGTTCCTTGTCGCGCGCTTCTAGACAGTGCTAGTCAGACCAATTTCGTAACAGAGAATTTGGTGCAACAATTGAACATCAAACGGTATAGACAGTATACTCCAATTCAAGGTATAAATCAAGCAATTTCTAATACAAAGTACTCTGTAGATATTTGTATCCATTCATGTGTTAACACATTTTCATTGAATATAAGTTGTTCAGTTCTCCCTCACATTACAAGTAAACTACCGGAAGAAAGAATTAATTATGACGAATGGAACATTCCCAAGGACACTGTTCTAGCAGATCCTACTTTTAATACGCCTGGAGACATAGATATTCTTTTAGGTGCGGAAGTATTCTACATAATTATGAAGTCAGGACACAAAACACGGCCAGGTGATTTTCCAGTGCTTCAGGAGACAGAATTGGGATGGATCGTGGCAGGACGCATTCCTCAAGAACGTGACCCCCATATTCCATTAGCAACATGTTTTGTAAAGACAAACATAGATCTACAGCAACAACTTCAAAAATTCTGGGAACTAGAAGAAATTACTGTTACACCTAGATCAAGCGAAGAGCTTGCATGTGAGCGACATTTCGTTCAGAATACAACAAGAGATCATACAGGGCGTTTCATTGTACGATTGCCTTTGCTTGAAGACCGTACAGTTTTAGGCGATTCTTATCAGCAGGCATTGGTTAGATTAAAGCAATTGGAAAGAAGATTCGATCAACACCCGGACTTTGAAGCTAAATATTCGGAATTCATGCAAGAATATGAAGATCTTGGTCACATGGTAAGGATAGATGAGCGTAAAAAGGAGGACGTCAGCGTTGCATACTATTTGCCACATCATGCAGTTTTTAAGCCCACAAGCTCTACAACGAAGCTCCGTGTAGTGTTTGATGCTTCAGCAAAATCTGACAGCGGAAAAAGCCTCAACGACATTCTCTTAGTTGGTCCTACAATACAGCAAGATTTGTTTTCTATCATTTTGCGCTTTAGAACTCATTCAGTAGTATTCACTGCAGATATCGCTAAGATGTATCGCATGGTCAATGTTCATCCAGAAGACACGCCATTACAACGTATATTGTGGAGAAGATCTAGAAATGAACCGATTCAAGTTTTTGAGTTGAAAACACTAACGTATGGTACGGTATGTGCTTCATTTGTGGCCACAAGATGTCTACAGCAATTAGCAGACGAAGAAGAGCATAATTACCCTGTAGCAGCAGAAATATTACGTCAAGATTTCTATATTGACGATGTTTGTAGTGGCATGAGCAACATACAGCAAGCTCTAGAGGTCCAGAAGCAATTGATAGAGTTACTGGGAAAGGGAGGTTTTATGCTTAGGAAATGGAGTTCGAATGATCCAAGGTTATTGGAATCCATCTCGCCAGAGCTTCGAGAAGTGCAGCGTCCAATCCAGTTCCATGAGGGCCAAAGCGTCAAGGCATTAGGATTGTCATGGCATCCAGACAAGGATATGTTTCTCGTTGAAAGCAAGACGACACCAGTGAAGGTTCAAGAGTGCATTACTAAACGCCAGATTGCTTCAATCATTGCCACTATATTCGATCCATTAGGAGTAATTTCACCAGTTGTCATTTCATACAAAATATTTTTGCAAGAATTGTGGCAGCAAAAGGTTCAATGGGACGACAATATACCAATGGAATTAGCAAAGAAATGGACTCAATTATACAAGCAGCTTCCATTAATCAATCAGATTAAATTCGACAGATATGTACTCGTTGAAGGAAACATAGCGGAGATTCAGATCCATGGTTTTTCAGATGCTTCTCAAAGAGCATATGGAGCTTGCATTTATATGCGATCGATCAATCAACAAGGAGAAATATCAGTTAAGTTATTATGTGCTAAATCACGTGTGGCTCCAGTCAAGAAAATCACTCTCCCACGTCTGGAGTTATGCGCAGCAGTTATTTTGGCAAAATTAGTTCACAAGATTTTACCAATTTTAAAATTGAACATAAGTAGTGTCCATTTATGGACCAACTCCCAAATCGTGTTGGCATGGCTAGCTTCTCCGTGTAATAAATGGAAACCTTTCGTGGCCAACAGAGTAGCTCAAATTCAAGACTTAACTGACGTTAGCTGTTGGAAACATGTAACTTCTTCAGACAACCCTGGAGATTTGATTTCAAGAGGAATAGATGCAGTTTCCATAAAGGACAATTCATTATGGTGGCACGGTCCACAATGGCTTTCTAGTTTACAATCTAATTGGTCAGTGACAAGTAAGGATTCATTGCAACCAGATCAAGTTCCAGAAAGTAAGGGAACCATAACATTGACAGTTACTTTAGACAATTGGTGCAATGGAACCATAACAAGATTCTCAAAATTGTCAAGGTTAGTTAGGACAATAGCATATTGTAGACGTTTTGTTCATAACATCAGACACAAGCAAAATAAACTAACAGAAGGTCTTTCAGTACAAGAACTTCATACAGCGCTCCATGTTTGCATCAAATGGACACAAGAAATTGAATTTTACAGCGAATTACAGCATCTTCGTGATGGAAACATTGTTCCGCCAAGAAGTAAATTGAACAACTTACATCCATTCTTAGATAGTGAAGGCGTGATCCGAGTTGGAGGAAGATTGGAGAATAGTCAGCTTCCATTTGACGCCAAACATCAAATAGTTCTGCCTTCAAATCAACACTTAACAAAACTTATAGTTGAAGCAGAACACTTAAGATTACTTCATGCTGGACCCCAATTATTAATATCATCACTACGCCAGAAATATTGGATCATCAGGTGCAAACAGGTGGTAAAACAAGTGATCCATCATTGCTTCACATGTTTCAAGTTAAAGGCCAGTGGTTCAAAACAACTTATGGGACAGTTGCCAGCAGCTCGTGTGCAGCAAGCCAGACCATTCCTAAACGTAGGCGTGGACTACGCGGGAGCGTTTTACATAAAATCAGGAGCAGTTAGAAATAGATCTGTACGTAAGGCATATGTTGCGTTATTTGTTTGTTTATCCACCAAGGCTATACATCTGGAATTGGTAACAGATCTTAGTGCGCAGTCATTCATAGCAGCTTTACGCAGATTCATAGCCAGACGAGGAAGATGTCTCAATATATACAGCGACAATGGCACAAATTTCGTTGGAGCCAACAACGAATTGAAAGAATTGTATCAGCTGTTTTCATCAGAACCTTTTAGTTCTCAAGTTCATGATTTTACATCGACCGAAGGAATTCAGTGGCACTTCATACCACCAAATTCGCCGCATTTTGGAGGACTATGGGAAGCCGGTATAAAATCAATGAAATACCATCTAGTTCGTATTACAAAGGGTGCAGTGTTAACATATGAAGAGTTTGTAACATTACTCACACAAATTGAGGCCTGTCTCAACTCTCGACCACTTACAGTGCTATCAAGTGAGCCTAACGACATCAGTGTTCTCACCCCTGGACATTTTTTAATTGGAGAAGCACTTACAGCTTTACCGGAGCCTAACCTCACCGATCTACCACACAACCGCTTATTTCGTTGGCAGAAGATACAACAACTAAAACAACACATTTGGAAGAGATGGTCCCGAGATTATTTACATGGTCTTCAACAACGCTCTAAGACAATTTCATCGCAACACAATCTCAAGGTTGGAGATGTAGTTTTGCTGATTGAAGACAACGTTTCTGCATTGCAGTGGAAATTGGGCATCATTAAAAAGGTGTTCCCAGGAAAGGATTTCTTAGTTCGTGTAGTGACGGTTCGTACTACAACTGGAACATATAAACGTTCCATCAAGAAACTAGTTGCATTACCATATACCAACGATTGGAATTGAGATTTTGGTAATCTAAAAATAAGTACAGTTGTAATATTGCTTCAAGTTTTGTGTTTGTTTCGTTTTTTATATGTATCATTTAGTTTTATTTGGTCAGACCTTAGCTGACCAACAGGGGGGAGTATGTTTGGGATTATTTGTGTGTTTAACAGTGTGTGTGCCTTTAGCTGGCAACAGTGTTCAAGTGGCTTAACGCTTTTCTATTGTTTGGTGTGTGTGAGTGTGGCAGCAAGAACATGAAGATTTGGTGGACCATATATCATGGTCGAAATCATACAGCACAGCACAAATTATAAGCCATCGTATAACAAACATTTACAACTAAAGACCTTGTGAATATGTTTATTCTCGTGTATTATTTTTTGTGTGCAAACTGAAGTTGTAATCATTAAATACAGTGAATTTATATTTGGTTGCATTCATGTGGTGTACGAATCAAGCCTTACAGTCCACTAGTATGAATATTGTTTTTAACATTGTTATTGTACTTTAGTGAAGTTACAAATATATACATTCAAATTGTACATATAGGATTTCTGCGTATTTCAGCTTAGCAAAACAAAAAACCATGATATAAATAATCAGAAAGATGCTATTAGGATATTGAAATAAAAGGTTATATATGTGAATTGAAAACTTTATAACAATAATTCAATCAAGCAATCTCTACTTTCAATGGATTTGAACAAAAATAGTAGTTTCTACATATGTAAATTTATATCCTGATATATATATTTTTATACTGGATGAAACTCTTTTTACTGTAAGTATATTTAAGGAGTCTAATAGAGTAGCAGCATCTACCCTACCACAATTCCATATCATTAATTTTCTAATATATATATATATATATATATATATATATATATATATATATATATATATATATATATATATATATATTCAAAATTGTTTTAATAACACACCGTTCTATAATTCAAATAGATATAAAATATATTTAGTCCGAATTAATGTAATACCTTAAATCAGAGAGTATAACAACTCACCCATTTACAAAAGTGATATCTTATTCCATTCACTCCAGATTTAATTAAGTGGGTGTCACAGTACAGAACTTTTCTTCCACACAATATCACCAAACCGAAATAACACTATCCAGAAATTAGATACTAATACTTTAGAAAATATCTGAATATAAATTTCTTTTTCAGGAATAAACGGTAAAATTCAGTAATTCAGAAAACGCGTGATATATATAATAACCTTATACACAGTTGAATATAGTAGAACAGATATTGCCCACTTGCACAGTAGCAATCGAATGGCTAAGCCATCCTCTTCAAGCACCGTCGTAGATACGTAATTCACCACTTTCCGCCAGAGGCGCTAAAAAAAAAAAATGTTCATCTTTATTTCGGGTTGCATACTCTTCAGGCATACACTCCAGGATTTTTTTTTTTTTTTTAAAGTGTGGATAAAATTTCCGCACGTAACAAAGTGTAGGGTATTATTTTCATTAGGGTTTAATCATTTTCCAGTATTGTTAATTTACATTTTTTGTCTTTTCATAAAATACTACAGAAATTCTTCTGTCCCTTAGCGCCGCCCCTAGGCCAAGTGAAATTCTGCATTAATAGAATCTACGACTAAAAATAATAGACATTAAATCCGATCGACTTATGACTGCTTTTGTATTTTTTTCAACAAATTTTCGACTGGCTATAGCGTCGAAAGGAAGAATTTCTACACCAGGGTTGGTCTGTACTTTTTTGTCTTATCTTGGTGTCAGGAGAATCACTTCCCAAACGTTGTAAGTGTTGTTTTGTAACACTTTGTATACTGGGTAAGTCTAAATGGTTATTCATATTTCAATGATGTTCCGTCACTCTGATCTAGTAGTTAGCTCACATGCCCTTTGGAACATGAGGTCTAGAGTTCAATTCCCGGTTAAAGAGCACTAAATGCGCTACAGTAGTTCAAATTAGTGTTGCTAAAAATTATTCGGAATATGTTTTTCACATATTTGAAGCCCTCGATCATTTTTCGAATATTGAATAATGAATAAACTGTAAAGAGGATCACGCGTAGAATTTTTAATTTCATCCGATAAATGTAAACCGTTGGAGAAAGTTAGCTGCCATCTAACGGCTCGATGTGTGACTTCTAGCATTCTACAATTATACAGAATGGTCCAAAAGTAGGTATACAGTACTGTACTGCATTTTATATAACTTCTTATTGTTATCAATCAGGTAAACTTAGTTTCTTTATTATTTGTTTTTAATGTGTTTTTATTTACATTTTATGCTCGGAAGAGCCGAAGCAAATAAATCCATAAACTAGAAGTTATACTTGATCAATGCAGGGGTGTTACTTTTGGGCCACCCCGTACACCTTTATTTCGATTGTAGAACATGCGATATGGATAGGCACCGTTAAAGACACAGTTATTCGTGATGATACTGATTGACTCCCAGTGGTGGATCTAGCCTGAGGCTCCCAGTGGCGGATCTACCAGTTTTTTGAGTATCAAAAATAATTCAAGCTATTTGTATACATATTTTTTAAAGTTTATTGTAAATTCATGATAATTTATCATAGTCTGTGTTCTGGTTGGTTCCTCCAGTTTTTACCTTCTATATCCGCCACTGTTGACTCCATTAATGAATTTGGACAAGATGATCGCTCTAGCAAACTATTTTTTTTTTTAGAAAAAACTTAATTCAAAAATTTGCTTCACTAATTAAAAATTTAAGTTTCACTCGTAGCATTACAATCTTTTAAGGTTCAATAAACGTGATCCAATACTTTGGATTTTTACAGCACTAATTCGGATTTCACTTAAGGTTAATTTAAAGGGACAAATTTTGCCGATAGATGTCACTACAGTCGTCCTATCTCTCTCTCTCATGTATTTTTTTAACTTTCACAAAAATTCACGATTTCTCTTACAAATTTCAAGCTAGAAGTTTAAAAGTTTTTAGATAAGGAATTTCATAACCTATCGAAGACAACAAATTGTGCCGATTTTTTGTTTAAAATTTTCGTCATTGTTGAAATGGTTTGTTTGTTGAAAGGGATATCCAAACCTTTAGCAATATAACTGTTTCAACAATGAAGAAAATTCTAAATAAGAAATCGGCACGGATTGTTGCCTTCGATAGGTTATGAAGTTTCTTCTCTAAAAATTTGAAACTTCTAGCTTGAAATTTGTAAGAGAAATGATGAATTTTCGTGAAAGGTAAAAAATACATGAGAGAGATACGAAGACTATAGTGACATCTATTGGCAAAACTTGTCCCTTTACACCAACCTTAACCTGTAGCCTCACTGTTGAGCGAAGGATTTAAATACAAACAAATCAATAAAAGTTGCAATGATTGATTATTCCATGTGATCAAACGTAGAAGGTCATTTGCTGACAAAGACTCAGGAGTTCTGTCAGAGACTCTCTATTTCAAGGATTACATGTTGTTTGCCACGGTGTAGTTTGCCACGACTCGATTTTGGTGTCGTTTGCCACGATATTGTTCTGTCTGATTTATCTTGTATCATAATCGTGAAGATTTATAGAAAATCGACTCAGAAGTTGAGGGTTGCCAGATGACTATATTATAAAAATCAAATCTATTATATTTATAAACAGAATACATACAATGCAAACGGTTCCAAACACGGTATTGGGTTACTGCTCTTATTCTTAACCCTAGTTCTGAGTATTCATTAAACATTCCTCTCCAAAGGGATTTTAGGAGTGTTTTAGTGTATTCGCAAAATTTAAATAATACCTGAATTTTTCATTTCTGACTTTGACTGTAAGCCATTTTAGTGGATTTATATTTTTGGTCGTTTAATATCAGACAGCACTCGATTGCTTATTAATTGATGTTTTAATGAGTTTGTTTAGGCTGATTCTTTTGAGATATATTTATATTTAAGCATAGTTTGAAAAAATTCAGAAGGATACTGTTACACGTTTATAGTCATGCCAGAAAATATATCCATTTCATCAGTTTGAAGTGTGATCTTCCTTTTACATTTGTTTTTATTGAGGTTTTCTACATATATTTGCTTGCTGTTTTTTCATACTATCAGGATCTCTGGTCAGATTTCAGCTCGCGCAAAGTTAGCTTTATGGTGGACAAACACCGTGAGCGTGAGTTTTCTCGGGGTTCTTCTGTTTCCCTCCCTCTTTCTTCGATACACTATTTTTTATTCATTCTCGTCATAATCATCAAATCTTTTAGCTTACACGGCATATGTGTGGTACGTAAAACGCAGACATTTCATTTCAATTTTCTTAAGGATATAACATCCAGTTCTTTGGTCTCGTAGCATAACGAAAAACAGAACATTATGTAACAGAAGATGATATTAAAAAATCCGTTAAAAGAGAAAATGCATTTATAGAACTACTAGCAGCGTTCACCCCGCTTCGCTGGGGTCACCCCGGAACGCAATAAACTTTGTTACTTAGATAATTTTTACTTTTTCGCTTTCAAGTGATATGATAAAAACCATAGAAGATTGCAGTAAATGTTAACATTATATCGCCTGTCATTTATGTTAACCCGCCGAGTGACACGGTCATGTGGGTTGCATATAAATACGGTTAGATTTAGCTATGATGAGCTAACAAAGGATTTCTACGTTATGGACACTTGAATGGTCAATTATCTCAAGACACTGGTAATTGAAAATTAAAGTGATATGATAAAAACCATCTAGGGTCCAAATCTTAATAACCCCCCAAAAATGAAAGAAATTGGTTCAGCCGTATTAGCGTGATGAGCTAACAAAGGATTTGTACGTTCTCTTTTATATATATAGATAAATCTACTAAGCTATTGTGATATTAATATTGTTTTGTGTTCATTTGTTTGGAGCTTAATGTTCTCTTTCAGCAGAGGGGCCGCGGTGGCTCAGTGGTAGAGCGTTCACCTCTGGTGCTTGGGGTCCTGGGTTCGATCCCAACCCCCGCCAAGTGAACTTCGTGGTGGACAAACACAGTGTGCGTGTGTTTTCTCGGGGTTCTCCCGTTTCCTCCCAGTTTCTTCATTCCACCATATTATTCATTATCATCGTCTCCTTTAGTCTAATCGGCATAAACGTGGGACGTAAAACTCAAAGATTTCATTTCATTTTTTCTTTCAGCAGCGAATCTAATGAGACCTCTCTCGTTCCAAAGGCGAGAACACTTACCACTTATCCCAGGGAATCATAAACGAAAGTGCCTGGCAACCCTTTCTTTCACTCTAAGTGTGTGTGTGTGTGTGTGTATGTGTGTGTGTGTGTACGTGTGTGTGTGTGTGTGTATCTTCACGATAATCAGATCTGATAAGATCAGAATACAAAGATTGTGGTAAGATCGTGGCAAACAACACAAAAATCAAGTCGTGGCAAACAACACCGTGGCAAACAACACGCCACCATTTCAAGTGTACCCCTGCTGATGCTGCTATCAATGTGTGTTCCTCCGTATCTCTCTCGAAAGAGAAAGTACAAGTTGCTTTGACCGAGATCCTTCAATAGTTGGATATAAACAGGGTTACCAGATTGACAAGCTTCGCAGTGCACTGTCTTGTTAGCTAGCTATGATCTTCATTCGCGAAGACCAAATGATTGCACGAGAAATTGACAACACAGCCAAGGTAATTCACGTCTTTGTCCCAAAACAAAGGGTGTGGTTACATTTACATTGAAGTTGCACCATGCGAGTGTGACGTAATATCACACGGTATTATAATTAGGGCAAAGGTGGATAAAATGAACCCTGTAGAGCTGCTAACCTCTTCGTTTGCTGACACTCACTCAGCTATGTTTCGTAGCGTAAGTAAATAAGTTTTTTGGGGGGTCAATAAAGTTCTGTTTCCAAGTGGACTAATATCACTTGACATTACGTCACGACCGGATGGTGCAACCTCTATGTAAATTTAACTACACTCCAATGCAAAGAGAAGGTTCTCTCCATAAGAGGACGGCGGAGGTGGAACCGAAGTATGTTTCAGATATTTTCCGAGGGCACAGTTGAAATAGAAAGGCTCTACTTATCGAGTAGAACAATAATCGATAATATCTGCAAACAAGACGTAAAATTTGGAAAAGCTCAGACGAAAACATTTGAAGAAAAACAAAAACTTCTAATCAAAGAATAATGCCATAGAACAAGGAGTGAATCCAGAACGATTCCTAGAAGGGGAGAGAGTAAAAATTTCCTCTCTCTCACTGTTTTTTCTACCACTGCCACTAGGTGGCGGGTGACGACAACCCTTCGTCCCTTCTGGATCCGCCTATGCATGAAAATTAAAACAAATCTGGTGAATGTATATTGTAAGGATCCATATACCCACACGCACTGCAAACCTCGTGTTCTCACTAAAAGCAATTATAAACGGACAGTGGCAGAAACGAAGAGGATTCAAAGAACTACGAAGAAAGCCGACCACCCCTCCATAGCTCCCTTAAAAGAAGATGGCTACAGAAGAGAACGACGGGACGAGATAATTATTGCACCAGTGCTGATTGCTGACCTACCAAAACCTTCCCCCGAGGCTGCCATGGGTTACGGGGAATTCCTTTAATATCTACTCCTGGGCTGCTATGAGCTACGGACTATAATTCTCTAAAACCATCTCCCGATTCTGCTATGAGCAACAAAGATATCCTTTAATACCTACTCCTGGGCTGCTATGAGTTGCGGACTATAATTCTTTAAAATCAACTCCTGAGGCTGCTATGAGCTACGGTGTATAACCGATCCCCCTGAGGCCACTATTTCCTAAAATAAATACCCTTTATTTTGCGGCCACATCGTGTGCCGCGGAACTTTGCACTTATTGTACACTGGACACATCTAAAGACAGAGAAAAGACTTTCAAGAACTTTGTAAAAAAAAAAAAAAATTATAATAAAAAGGTGAAGGGTTGAAATTCCGTATACATTATTTAGAACCTACAGAACATTGCAATATTTACGGAAAATAATGAAATGAAATCTTTGAGTTTTACGTCCCACAGATATGCCGTTTAGGCTAAAGGTGACGGTGATGTTGAGAAATGAAGAAAGTAGGAGGGAACGGGAGAAGCCCGAGGAAACCCATACACACGGTGTTTGTCCAACACAAAGTTGAGTTTTCGCGAGCTGGGATCGAACCAGAGACCCCCATGCACCAGAGATGAACGCTTTACCACTAAGCCACCGCTGCCCATAATGTTTAAGGAATATCACGTAATTTCAAAGTGAGGAATAGATTCTAGAATAAGAATAAAAAACAGAGAATGGGAGGGTTCAAAATGTGATACTACAGAAGAATGTTTTTGAAAATTGACTGCAACCAAATAATTAAAAAGAACTATGGAAATGGAACAAGATAAAAAGAGTATTCTGAAGACTGTTTCAAAAACAAGAAGAGAATGAATAGACACATTATGAAACATGTAGGAATCATTCTTTTAGGTGCAGCGGAAATGACAGGAGATAAAATATCCAGAGGTAGGCCACGATTAAAATATCTAGCTCAAATTATTTAAATTGTAGGGAAGAAAATTTAGAAGGAAACGAAAAGTTACTCTTAGGATAGGAAAGAATAGAAAACTACGCCAAACCAACAAAAAAAGAAGAAGAAGACAAAGACAGATGAACGTACATTATATACACAGATAAAGGAAGGTCAAACTTTTTGTTTAACATTACAAACGCCCAGTGTGGGATCCAGACCTAACATGATACACGTGAAATCTATGTTTCCTTTTTGTCAAGACACGCCAGGTTCAATTTGGGTCTGTAACTGTTTCACGTTAGGTCAATGCAATGTCGTAACACATGTTGGTGCAAGCAAGCAATCGTTAACAAAATCCCTATTTATAAGAAATCACGCGAGCTCCCTCTTGAATATATGGCTTACGTACTCGCTTCCGGCATGGGAAGACACGGTTTCGATCTTCTCCGATGGGAGCTCATGTGGTTCGAATCTCTCGTTAAGAGGCCTCATCCCGGCGAAATTAAAATACCGCTAATTTTACAGTAATCATGTGATATCTTCAAATAGATAAAAGATAATTGAAATATGGAACAAGAGCGCCCTAGACAATATTATTTTGCGTGAGGTACCGTTATCAGAAGTCACCTACTGGCTTTCCGTTTTCAGCCGTTTAGAAACGCGAAAATAAATGCCGATTTTCAAAATGGCTCGAAATCGAAAGCAGATAAGTGAATCGTGATAACGGTATCTCATATAAAATAATATTGTCTAGGGCGCTCTTGTTCCACATTTCGATTATCTTTTATCTATTTGAAGATATAACATAATTACTGTAAAATTAGCGGTATTTTAATTTCGCCGGGAGGAGGCCTCTTAAGCTGTAAACCCCCGTCTTATGCTCAAAGGTATGATAAAGTTTCAGGTGGACAATATTGAGTTCGTGTTTTTTTTTTTTTTTTTTTGTTTTTTTTTCCGAGATACTCGCGTTTCTTCCTATATTCTCATTTGTTCAATTATTTGACCTTCATTCACTTTCCTTAATTACATCAATTCACTTAGCCTTAGCCTAAAGGCGCAGCCCCATAACTTAGATTTTCTTCTGGGGGGGGTAACCATTAATACGTGTATTTGGGCCCCCTAAAAAGTTGTTTTTGTATTACTATTTATGAACCCCCAGGAGCCTGTGGGCCCTCCCGCACGGCAAGGTTAGTTACTCCCCAGGGCTCTTTCCATACATAACAAGTTAATTAAGGGGACAATATTGACAAATCTCAAAGCCATACGAATAAATATTATTTGTAGAGCCCCTAATAGTAGACATTTTCATTACTGAAATGGGCCCACGACTCATTTTCGTTTCAATTACCTTTTGTGTGCTGTTTTGTTTATGTAATGAGGTGACCTTGTATGACGCTTCATTTAACATTTCATATTCGTATCGTATATAGAGTAAGAAAATTTTGTCTTAGAGTGGGTCCCCCTCAAACGGCGGCAAGCTTCCCTGGGGGGCAGTTGCCCCCGCCCCCCACAAGTTACGGCCCTGCCTAAAGGACATAATTGTGAGATGTTAAACTAAAAAAATTTATTTTATTTCGTTTTCTATTACCATTCTTGCTCCATAGTGATCAATTTTAAAACCGGAAATAGTTGATTTCTACTACTCCTTCTGAATATAATCTCCAACAAGTAATTTAGTTAGTAACTTTCGATGCTCTACTAGTTGGCCAAAATTGATTGTAATCCATCAAGTAGTTTTCGACATTTTTTGTGTCCCGAACGGATGGACGAACATTTTTGTCTATCAGATAAACAGACGGACACACCGACAGACAGGGTAAATATATAAAGGAGTTTGAACGAACACATGAGCTGACAGAGTAAATATATTTTTTATATAAAAGAGTTCGGACGAACACATGGGCTGACAGAGTAAATATACAGGGATAGACAAAAAAATCTAAAAACCACTTCATACAGGACACGTAAGTTTGGCCCTCCACAGTACAACGCGTATGCGGTTGCCGATCGGTTTTTGTTTTCAGTGTGTCATGTGGAGCTTCTTCTTCCGTCAGCAGTAACCAGTTCACCCCTAAGTGTCGTGGTGTGAAAGTGGTGCAGTAAAATGGGCGACCTGACAGACTTCCAAATAGGCATGATCGTTGGTGCCCGTCTGGTTGGAGCTTCAGTGGCGAACATTGTGGGGGTATCGAAAGGCATTGTGTCCAATGTCACGAGGGCATACACAATTCATGGGCAAACGACGTCTGCAAAGCACAACAGTGGTCGAAAGACAATCCTGTCAGATAGGAACCGGAGGGCATTAAAACGGATTGTAGCAGCTGAAGAGAAGACCAATTCAATGAAAATTACGTCTGAACTCAATTCCGGCCTACAGAACCCGGTTTCATCGAAAACAGTGCGACGGGAACTTCATAAAATAAAAATTCATGGCAGGGCCGCTATCGCCAAACCCTGGTCACAACAGTAAATGCGAAGAAGCATATCCAGTGGTGCAAGGACCACAAGGCGTGGTCTCATGAGCAGTGGAAACACGTAATGTGGTCCGATGAATCGACCTTCACCTTGTTTCCAACAACCGGTCGTGTTTAATTATGGAGAACACGGTTGCAGGCCTATGATACAGACTGTCTGCTCCCAACTGTAAAGCATGGGGGTGGTTCTGTTACAGTATGGGCAGTGATATCGTAGTTTTCCGCAGGTCCCATCATAGCCCTGCATGGAATGACGAATGCTAAGGTGTATGAGGCCATTATGGGGGACCAGATTCTACCCATGGCCCAAATTTTGTTCCCTGATGGTAATGGGATCTACCAAGATGATTTGGTACCCTGTCACGCTGCAGAAACAGTGAAATTATGATTTGAGGAGCATGATCAGGACCTATCACACCTCCCCTGGGTCCCACAATCACAAGATCTGAACATCATTGAGGCATTGTGGTCTGAGTTTAAAAAAAAACATTGGAGGAACAATGGTACAAAATTTCACACATCACGATTCAGGAGCTGTATACGTCCATTCCACGTCGGATCCAAGCTGTTTTGGACGCAAACGGAGGACCCACACCATACTAGGTATGATTTTCACACTTTTGCAACGTTTTAGATTTTTTTGACCTACCCCTGTATAAAGAAGTCTTGACAGACACAGGGACAGACAGGGTAAATATATAAAGAAGTTTGGACAGACACATGGACAGACAAGGTAAATGTATAACGGAGTTTGGAAGGAGACATGGACAGACAAGATAAATATAAAAGAGTTCGAATGGACACATGAAAAATGAAAATGAAATCTTTGAATTTTTCGTCCCACGGTTTTGCCAGTTAGGCTAAAGTAGACGGTGAGTATGAGAAATGAGTGAAATGGTAGAATGAAGAAAGTGGGAGGAAACGGGAGAACCCCGAGAAAACCCACAAGCACGTTGTCTGTCCACCACAAAGTCCACGTGGCGCGAGTTGGGATCGAACAAGGGTCCCCAAGTACCGGAGGTGAACGTTCTACCACTGAGTCACCGCGCTCCCAGGATGGACACATGAAAAGACAGGATAAATATATAAAGGAGTTTGGACGAACACATAGGCCGACAGGGTAAATATATAAAGGAGTTTGGACGGACACATGGACAGACAGGGTAAATATATAAAGGAGTTTCTATAAACCAAACTCCTTAAGAAAATAAATGTATTTGAAATATGTATTGAAACGCTTTGCCTTTCTATTCCCTTTTGCAAGCCTGATATTCGGAGGCATTGTTTCTGGAGAAGTTTGTGTGCTTAAAGACAACTAACACCTTTTGATTTTGGATAAACTACAACAAAAATATGACGTCAAAATCTTGTTTGGTCCAACATAGGAGGCGCATTAAAATTATATATCTGCCGCTTATTTTGTATGCATTAAGCTGTCTTAGTTCGTCCGCGAAGAGTAGAGATACAGGAAACCGAACAAGGAAATGCCATTATTCGGGACGCATAGACGCCGGGCGTCCTTTACCTCAACGTCCTCTCTCCGCACCTTCCCTACATGTCTCCTTTTGGTTTAATACTTTTTTTCTGGTTGTGTGGAAAATATTATAAAAATCCAACTACCACACACAAACAGAGGCACTACTTCAACCACTACCCATCCCAGACATCTCTCGCTCCTCAAATTCATTTTCTAGGATTATTTTCACTTTTTCCCCCCTTCCTCGTAGACTACCTGAGGACACACACTGTAGGGGGAAAAAAGCTTGACTGGGAAATTAGTTGGGTTTTGACAGAAAATGGTTCTGTCAGATTTTGAGTGGAACTGAGAATGGTGCTAAGGATGTATGTGAGGAGATTGTTGTGTCGAGGGAGGAAGAGTGTCTGTATATGTTTGTGTGTGTGAGAGAGTGAGTTTGGATGAAAAATGTGGTAAGAGGTAGGTTGTTGGTGTACCAGTGATGGAAAGGATGAACCTGGAGCGAGGAGACGAAGGCGCGGGGGCTGGGGGTTAGTTTTGCAACGACACAAAACGGAGATGAGTCTTTCAACACCGTGGTTGACAGCTTACAAAACGCTTACCATACGTTCTGCCATATTGTTTATTTTTTAATTTTTTTTAAATCTAAAAAAAAACGAAAATGAAATTCTTATACTAATAAAAACCACAAAAAAATTGAAACAACTTCTAAATTGAATGACAGTTTCTTTTCCTTCAGACATTATGTTAACAAAAAAATCTAGGATTGTATTTTCATATCATGTTTTTTACCTGTCTGTCATTTTGCAGACGACTTTCCTATGATATATTAGCACATGTATTGTTTATGTCATGCAGGAAAAGACAGCTTGAGATAAACATTGAATAATAGATTTGGAGTCTCTGTGTCAGAGGATTTGCTACAATTTGAATTTAATTTTGATTTATTAGTCTATGTCTAGATATATGTGGACACACAAAATATATTGCTTTAATGTTAATTTTCGACTAAGCTGGACATGATAGTGAGCCTATTTTTGGCTTGAGTTTGCGCGGTTCGTATTCAATTCTATGATCTGTTAAGACATAAGCAATGAACAGTGACATGTGTACAGCAATTGGATAGGCTTCTATCACGTGATATTTCTTTAGTTTATATTGAAACCGGAAGTGCTGATAGATATCCACCTCTTCCGGTTTCAGTACTATGATTAGAATGGAGATCAGAGATGACTTGAGTCAATGAAAACTTGACTCATGATCCACTGATCCACCATCCACCGTGACCCACTCTGAACCACCGCCGAATAAAACCCATCGTTATTAACTCTGACCCATGATCCACTGGCTAAAGAGTATACACTAGTGATAAAAGAAGGCTGTGAAATTATCACTAATCGGAGTTTGAATTTCTACGGTCAATGGCTCAAGCTTCTCTTTGTTACAATACCGGTGGATCTGACCTGTATGATATAAAATGGTAAAGTGTTTGTCATGGACCATATTATGATGAATTTCAATTTAATTATCATATATAATTATTTCCTTGTTGAATTATAGATACTTCTCAGTGGAAAATACTGTGAAATTTGAAAGTCTCAAATCAAGGTAAAGTAAGCCAACATTAAAAAAAAAAAGTTTCTACATTACTGTACTATGTCTCGAAATGCAAGTAGTAAATCCTATTGCTATTATTACAATTACAAATATCAATATCGAAAAGTGCCTGAAGCTCTTTTTCACATAGATATACTCACTTCGGGTAAGTAAATAGAAACAAATGAGAAAGGAAAATAAATGAAGGCCTTGAAAGTAAAACGTAGGGTGTCTTCCTGTTCTGCCTAATTCCTGTTCTGTCTAATGACTCTAATGACTAAATATGATGTACAAGTCTTAGTGAAAGCCATTACAGAATTCCTCTTAATTTATAGAACAGTTCTAATTTAAAATGTGAAGAAATATCTGTCCTATCACAAGCAAGAATTCGTTGACATTCAGTTTGTTCACCGAAGTAGCTCTAAACAGCAACAAATACTTGCTCCTAGTAGGCCGAAACTAAATGTCAACTACTTCTTGATTGTATTTGGCAATCTATTTCTCCATATTGAAACCTAAGTAGCTTGTTTCAAATACGTAAAAAGACATTACGGGCCTCAAATTCAGTTTCCCTTATTAGTTGCGAAAAGCTACGTAAACTGAATTATTTATATAAAAAATTATTTAATCCGAGCTGTTTTATACATATGATTAAGTATTACATTACCTTTACACTAATAAAAACATGCAAATTTAGTTTCAATTTCAAATAGAATTTACTTTTTGTTGGTAGAGTCATATACATGAAAAAGCTTTATTATGCTATAGCTATAGTTTCCTACTTAATTGTCATAAAGCGAATAAAATGAGAGAAATAAGCCACGAGAAAAAATCTTACCGGATAAGGGTTGGTATACAATAATATTGTAGCATTTGAAAGAAAGCAAACTCTAGATTTTTGATCTTACACTCATAGTACACTATAGGTATTGCACCACAATGTACGATTCATTAGAATTGTTTTTACTGCAAAACTTATGTTACAATGAACAGTCTTGAGTGTGATCTTCCACAGAATATTTATGCTAAAAGTAGGGCTTATGAGAAGTAAATTTTTTGAATATGACTGTATGACTTGTTTTTTCGCAATGAATTATAATGTATATATTCCCATTTCAGAGAATTTAATTTAAAGGTTCTGAAATGGTATTCGAAAATCAAGGGAGAATGGGTACTAATAAATTTCCAGAATTAGGCAGAACAGGAATTCCTGTTCTGGCTAAAGATAAGATTAGATAAAAGTTGTGTTAGAAAGTGCTAGAGGGTCATTAGGCAGAACAGGAAGGAACCAAAACGTAGATAAAATCACCAGTGTTCAGAAGATGCTGTCTACAATGCACTGGGCAAAGTGGCTCACAGTAGGTGGTGGATCGCAGTGGGTCACGCCCTGTCGACCAACGACTCACTGACCTACTCACAAATCTTGACCCACTTGACCCATGCCATTTCTGGTGGAGATATTCTTGGGAGCTAAACCAATTGCAGACCACCACATTTGCTATTTATTACAGGTTTTCCTCTATTACTATCAACGTTAAAACCAGCTATTTCTATCACTTCCGGTTTGAATAGTGAGTTATGAGAGAATATGGTACCTATTCTTAGAAGGCTAAATCATGCTATCTCTTACTATTTTACACTATACCTAGATATACACTATAAATGGGAAACGAAAATCTGTCACAGAGCTGGAATCAAATAGAAAAGTACCTAGGTATATAGTGAGGAAACGGAAATCCGTCATTAAGCTAAAGTCCAACAGTGAAGAAATAGTGAAAAAACGGAAATCCATTATTAAGCTAGAGTCCAATAGTGAAGTATATAGTGAAGAAATGGAAATCCATCATTAAGCTAGAGTCCAATAGTGAAGTATATAGTGAAGAAACGGAAATCCGTCATTAAGCTAGAGTCCAATAGTGAAGTATATAGTGAGGAAACGGAAATGCGTCATTAAGCTAAAGTCCAATAGTGAAGTATATAGTGAAAAAACGGAAATCCATCATTAAACTAGAGTCCAATAGTGAAGTATATAGTGAGGAAACGGAAATGCGTAATTAAGCTAAAGTCCAATAGTGAAGTATATAGTGGAAAAACGGAAATTCATCATTAAAGTAGAGTCCAATAGTGAAGTATATAGTGAAGAAAACGGAAATCCGTCGTTAAACTAGAGCCCAATAGTGAAATATATAGTGAAAAAATGGAAATCCATCATTAAGCTAGTCCAATAGTGAAGTATATAGTGAGGAAACGGAAATCCGTCATTAAGCTAGAGTCCAATAGTGAAGTATATAGTGAGGAAACGGAAATGCGTCATTAAGCTAAAGTCCAATAGTGAAGTATATAGTGAAAAACGGAAATTCATCATTAAACTAAAGTCCAATAGTGAAGTATATAGTGAAGAAAACGGAAATCCGTCGTTAAACTAGAGCCCAATAGTGAAGTATATAGTGAAAAATGGAAATCCATCATTAAGCTAGAGTCCAATAGTGAAGTATATAGTGAGGAAACGGAAATCCGTCATTAAGCTAGAGTCCAATAGTGAAGTATATAGTAACAACCTTCCACCGTCGTGCCTATATAGCATGGGGATGAAATGTAAAATGACGGTCGAAGATCGCTGCTACTCACCATCTAGAATGAGTAGGTACAGGATGACGGAAAGAAACCACATTAATTGACTTTGAACTAAAACTTTGTATTTTCATTAAGCTTGTGTATTGTTGTGATTGATCGTCGACTGAATATAATCGCAAGATCACATATCTTTAAGCAGCTAGGAAGTTAACCACGATGAACTCAAACATAGCTGAGATACACGTACCTTTATACAGCTGATGACTGGAACTGCTATCGATGTTCTGGACGATCTCTATATTGCTGCCAATAGTCTAGAATGGTTGACTATTGTGTACCATTATCCACTATAATGGTCTGCTGAACTATTAGATCTCCTAATCTAATACTGGATTTAGAATCACAGAGAAGTGACTACTGTGACATGAGCAACTATGTTACTACTCGACGTACGATGATCTCTTAGACTGAACTCTGAGACAAATGCTCGAAGATTACTCCTCAGAGACTGATCCTTGAGACTGCTCCCAATCTCTAAAAACTATAAGGTTTTCTACGAAGATTCCAGACATCTTGGAATTCATTCTCGTCGACTTTCTGTATATCTCAGCTATTGGTAAAACGTTGGTTTCACCCGAATTACATCGTGATCAAATTCTCAGACTTACAAATTTCTGCGAACTCAACGATTATATCACAGTCAAAGTGTGTCAATGTTACAATGTGACAATCTGATGACAATTCAAAACATTACAAATACAAATTACAATATCTTACAAATTGACAACCAAGCGTCTAGCCGTAGAACATTCATTACATACACACAACATTGATGTCAACACATAAACACACACACGTGTTTACATTACGTGATAACACTTAATTTCTTAACATTCAATTTTATTAAATATACTTTCCTTTACCAAAATAATATCTTTTTGAATAAAATCAATGACATGCCTCAACATGCCCCTCCTTTAAAATAAGAGAACTCCGTTCTCGACTCAATTTCTTCCTTGAAATTGACCGAAAACTAATTACATCTATTACATAAAATAATCATATATATTCAACCATCACCCTGTATATATCTTTATATTCATTTTTTACATTCGAAAGAAATCATCAAAACATTATTTATTTACAATCATTGTTTTCGTTTTAAAAAAAAAATACTTTTCAAGAGTCCTCATCAGAGTATGAGCTCCTGCCATCTATTGAGTTTCATATATAACTACTTGAAGTTGTGTTGCATTTCCTGTGCTCGGAATTACTCATATATATACTTTTCCGTTCTCGTTCTTGAAAACTTTCCACTGAAGTTAGTCGCAAAGTTCAACTCAGTGTTTATTGACTCTGCATAGTTTCCACTAATATCAGTGACCATATCACTGATGCTTTCCATAAAAATAATGCACTTCATTATACACTAGATTTGTTGTTGTAAACCACTAATACACTAATGAACAACGTCTCCTATCGCTGCATGATTTTTTGAAACACAAAAATAAAATTTAAAAATATTATTCACTTCACTTTTGGTAAGTTTGCTCTCTATAGAGTTAGCAACTCTGGATACACTTCCTTCCGCAAAATGTTAATTCAGCAAACGTTTTGACACTGAACTTGAACAAACTTCCACGTCTTCATCCTGTTTGCCGCGTTGCTTCGATGGATAAAGTTAACTTTGAATACGTGCTCCGCATTGTTCGTGAAAATTTCGGCAAAATGTTCACAGGACCAAAATGTCGCAAGGACGCATGTACAGTTTTTCGTGTTTCAAGTTTGTGACCAAATGTTGATCCGTTTTTTCTGCTTCAAAACCGGATAATTCGTGATTTGTGCTACATCCCTCTTTGGTTTTGGTGCAGTGCATACCCGCAATGTTTAAGTTACCTTGTGGTTCCTTTTTCTGCTCAAGATAGTGATTTGCTTTGTGTTTTGTGCAAATAGTGTGCTTAGTGTGGTTTTTATTTATTTCTGCATAGATTGGAAATAATCCGCAGTTTTCTACATTACTAATATCGTCATCTACTTTTTTATCCTCTACTCTTCCTTCCTGTTTTTTCTTTCCACTAAATCTACGTAATTTTATAATTAAATAAATGATAATTATAGACGTTGCTAGTACTAAGGTTATTAACGCTGTTAAAGCAATAGCCATTACGGTAAACTTCTTTTCCATAATACCTGTAAATATATAACTAAGTGTGAAATCGTGTTTTTATTTTTCTTAAAAACTTATATAACTATACCGCGGTCTATGACTCTCTTCTGAACAATATGCTCATACTTCCAGCCTAGGCCAAATGTTAGTGTTCATTAATCGTTCATTATTTTCTCTAAAATGCATAATCGATGCATATTCTAAATAATGAATAGTGTTCTAATCACTATGTAACCTATTCGGATACAAAACTGCTATCCTTGTTACATTTTCATTCGTTTGACGCTGTTATTGTCTTTTTTTTTTCAAAGTCGTAAAATCCTACATTTTCGTGCATATTTCAGCTCTTAAATACACTTTATTACTAGTTTTAACGTTGTTTGTAGGTACAGTTATCTTTATTGATGTTTAATCTATCTTATTTTTACATTCCAACACTCTCTGTCCCTAGAATTTATTCATAAAGCATCAAAATCATTGTGAATACAAGTAGCTAGTCTCCCGTGGGTGGGACTTGTTGCTACGCTGGCGGCCATCTTCTCGTAAACCACGCCCCTTAGCAACCTCTCTCTGCTGCCTGATCGCGCGGATCCTCGCCAGGATGCAATCGTATCATAAGTAGTAAACAGAAAACTACTCAACGGATTACAGTATTTTAATGAATATCACAGATACTCATAACATAAATACAATAACTTATTATAATACAAATAATCTATATACCAATTGATCATTTGATAATAATAATAAATCAATAATTCCTCTCTCATTTTAAAAAAACGTGAATTTAGAAAATGAATTTTGATAAAAATAATGTGTTTTCATACAACTTAATGATAATTATTGATATGATGCATTATGATTGTATTCTATTTGCGACTATTTCTCGTGTCTTATCTATGATTTTCCTACTTTTCTATTAAAACTATTTACTTCTTTTTCAACGACTTTTTCGTACTTTTTCCGTACTTTTAACGACTTATTATTGTAGATTTGTAAGCTTACTTGAACTAGTTTATACCACTAGTATCTACTTTATCTATGATTTGTCTATTTATCTAGCTTTACTAATAGACAACTTTTCTATTTTTCTTCTTTTCGCTTTTGTTTTCTATAGCTTGAAGCTACTGATTTCACTAATATTCTGATGTTATTTAACTTAGCTATTATCTATTTACATGTTTTTATCTATGCTTGTCTATGATGATCTATTATCTATGCTTATTTTCTATTGCTTCTTTTCTACCAAAAACAAAGAGTTTTGTCGTACTAGCTCTACGTAACCATTTTCATTTCTCATTCAACGATTTAATCGTTTTCACCGACTCAACTAGACCAATCCTAGTTTTATCTAGGATGACAACCAAAAGACTTTTCAACTCACAACTACCTCATGCTGTAGGTAAGTATGTCTACATATTACCAATTGTTTTAAATGTTAATTCAATATTCCTTTCCAGGTTTTATTGCAACTTAGATATTTTTTTTTCCAACATAAACTCCATTCTTCTCCATATCCATAAATGTAAAAACTTTTTTTTTCATAACCCAAGGCACATACAATACTCATTTACATACTACGCTTTCTTTATTATTACTTTTTGATTATTATTATTATTATTATTATTATTATTATTATTATTATTATTATTATTCCTGATTTTGAATTTTATACTTCCGTATTGCTCTATACAGCTTACAATACAGTACTAATAACAATATTGTTGTCAAAATTAATGATATTATTACTCCAAAAATTACATACATGATATAGTCTGTTTTTAAATGTAGTTCTGGGATCGAAGTATCGACTTTCAATTTTAACAATTTTTCAGTTAAACCATTTAGCTCTTGCGTATGCAAGGTGAAATTTATTTGTCTCTCAGTCCAATTACCGATCAATTTAATGTGTTTATTTTGAATCTGAATTATCCGTTTAGATGGAATGACCAGCTCTCCAATTATTATATTATCAAATTTATCATAGTTTATGAAATTTGATTTAGCTTTGGTTTGATCTAGTTTTGTTGAAGTAACTTCTTGATGTACACCCACTTTTGTCATGTACGCTTCTTCAATAGAAGAATACATCACACCAGCGTGTGTATATCTGAACATTACATTCCTCAAAAATTTTTCCGAATTTTGCTGGCATCCTCCTAGAGATTTATTTAAAATAATATTATTCAAACATCTCGATTCATGGTCCATAGTTATACTTTCACAAAAATATAGAAAACTTTTAAACTCGCATTTACTTTTATCCAATGAGTGAAATTTACCTTCAGCCAAATAGACTGCTTCTGGTAATTGATAAAATATTCTTGTGTTATTTATTAAGTAGCCCATTGATGTAACGTCATACATTATTGAAATGCTATTATCATATATTATCGGAGTCTTTATTATTAAATCAACATTATTATCTTCGTAATGGTATTTTACTAGATATACGCTAGACATTTGGTAAAACATTCCAATGTCTGACCTATAAATAGTATTTTTCAAAACATCATGAAAATTAATTAACTTTTTAACATCAGCATTAGATAATATATGATATGTTAACTCATTATTTAAAATGCTATTTACTATTTTATTTACTCTCTCCTGTACAAGATGAACAAACAAGTTTGCCATTATCCTGCGTTGGGATTGATGTAAATAACAGTATAGCTCCTGAATTTTATTTTTAAAATCTTGCAACACCTGTTGCACTTTTACGACTATCCCGTGGACTACTGTTATCTCATTATTAAATGACTCTTTTAGATTTTTAATTTCATTAGTTAATACATTCTCATGCTTACTTAACTTATCAATAGACTGAGACAATTGTTTATTATGAATTAAATTATACGTCGATAAACCAATGGACGACAATCCCAGTAACCACGAAAATATAAATCTTTTATTTTTTTTCCACAGTTATGTTTTCATTTATTTATTTTACTTTGTATGTGTACCTTGGATTATTTTACCAATTTAAATATATTTACTAGATATCTCTCTAATTTAAAAAAAAATTCTCTAATTTCCTAGTCACTTTATGCTCTGTAAACAATATACTTTTGCCAGTTAAGGGATTTTTTGATGGAAATCAACATTTACTTTGATTTCGGGCACACGGACTTTTGTTGATAAACAGCGGTCCACCTCGCTGTTTCACTGACAAAAACATCTTGTTTGCAGATACCTAACAAAAAAAATATTAAACTTTTACTAAAAACTTATTCGTGTTTTCGTAGTTGCAAAAAAAATTTTATTTTTTTTCCGTCGTGATGTAGTCCTTTTGAAAACTTTTTGGTTTTTCCCACGCGTTGTTCTTTTTTTTTTTTCATTAGACATCACTGTCTAAATCCGATTCTTCTTCTGGTCTATCCGAATCTTCGTCATTTGCACTTACAAATGGTTTCAAACGTCTTATGTCAACAGAATCTGTCTTCTCTTGTCCTTTTTTAGTCTCGTATCTCACTTTATATGAGTTATTCTTCAACTTTTGCACTATTACTCCTCGAATGTTATATCGCTTTCCAAAACAAGCTGGAATGCCTGCTCTTGGCATTTCACGAATCCAAACTTTTTGTCCCACGTCGAAGTTTGGTTGAGAAAATTTCTTCTCAATTTGTTTCTTTTGGGATTTGAACCGCTTCTGCAAATTCTGGTACGCGACCTTCCTTGCTTCCTTCACATTTCGTATCCGCTCTTCGTTTTCTACATACTCACAAGGTATGTCCAGATCCTGTTCCAAGAACGTTCTGGGTTCACGCCCTGTAAGCAAATAGTAAGGTGAGTGTTTTGTCCCGTCATGAATCTGTGTATTCATGGTAAACACAATTGAAGGTAAGATCTCGTCCCAGTTTGTAAACTCCCGGTCTATATAGTGCTTCATAATTTGTTGAATTGACCCGATGGCTCTCTCCGATGTTCCAATCTGGTAATGGGCATCTGTATTGGCGAAATTTAACCGCATACCAAACCGTTCAGCCATCTCTTCCATCACTCGGCTCCGGTGTGTGCTATGCCGGTCCATCGCAAGAATTTCAGGAATCCCATGTTTTGTAATTAATTCTTCAAAAATTGCTTCTGCTATAATTTCAGAAGTTATAGCAGGAACTGCTCTTGCAATTACGTATCGAGTAGCGCTATCAACAAATACAATAACATATTTATTCCTGTGATTCTTCGATCTTTTAAACGGCCCAATCTCATCCATAGTTACATGCTGGAATGGCATATAACTTGGGTATGTTTGCGGATGCAGTGGTGTCCTACCAGCTTTACGTTTCTGGATTTGGCAACTGATGCACTGGCTGACCTTCTCTTGAAAAAATCTTTTCATGTTTGGGAAATAGATGGATTTCAATGCTCGATTATAACACTTCGTGTAGGAATAATGTCCTCCTCCGTATATCGAACAATGCAAGTTTTTGAAAACTTGTTCCCTCAAAGAAAAAGGAATGCATAATAGGAATTTCTTCCCATTAGCCATTTTCTGAGTTCTGAAAAGTTTTCCGTCCTTAATTTCATACCAGCGCGCCTGTTTTTCTGCTTTTTCATCTGCTTCTTCCGGATGTTCTATAGCCTTCATTATTGAACCGAAGAAAGGGTCTTTCCGTTGCAACTCAGCCACATTCACATCTTCGTCGAACGTGATGTTGACTTCAAGGTCTTCCATCTTAACTGGTAATGCATCTAGATCGATGTCTTCATCAGTTGGTTGGATGTTCGTGTTTCTTGATAATACATCGCTAGGATTTTTCTCTCCTGGACAATGTACTGGCGTGTACTGGTACTGCGCCATCTCTAGACTATACCGCAACAGTTTCGGCGACAATTTTGGCGTTGTTTGAAGGTATTTTATACACCTGCAATCAGTGTATAGCTCAAATTCTTTATTATACAAATAATAGTTAAATGCTTTGAAAGCACTAACCACGGCCAAAATTTCTAGTTCCACTATATGTCTTCGTGTTTCGTTTGGTCTCAATACTCTACTATAATACGCTATAGGTGTCCACTCTCCATTCAATTGTTTCTGCATTAGTACAGCCCCTATTGATTTTGTAGATGCATCCGTATACACTAGTTTCCAACTCTTCACGGAAAGGTGCCAATAAAGGTGCACTCATCAACGATTCTTTTAGTTTTTCAAAACTAAGTTGGTGTTCTTCCGTCCACACAAATTTATGGTTTTTCCTTAATAATTGTTGAAAATTAGATGTCATTTCCGCGTAGTTTTTACAAAATTTCCTCACATAATTAGTCAAACCAAGGAATGATTTCAACTCTTTCGCGCTTGTAGGTGGCTTACAAGCTTTTATCGCTTGAATCACTTTAGGACTGATTTCGTAACCAGCTTCGCTCACAATGTGACCTAAAGCCATTACCTTCTCTTCCATGAAATGACACTTCTCTACAGATAACTTTAACCCATATTTCCTTAACCTTTGAAAGACTGAGTGTAACACAGATACCATTTTCTCCTGATTATTTAAATATATAAATATATCATCCATGTAAAATGACACCGCCTCCGGATGAACATTAGCTAATGTCATTGCCATGATCTTTGTATATATAGCGGGAGATTGGACGTATCCCATCGGTAATTTCGAGTATTGATACGCTCCTACGCCAGGAATATTGAATGCAGTATACTTCCTAGAATCCTTAGAAATTGTTACCGTATGATAGGCACTCTTAATGTCCAATACACTAAAGTATTTGTGACCACCCATACTTGTAAGAATTTGATGGATAGGCGGCAACGCCACGGAATGGAACCGTACGTGCCGATTCAGCATTCTACAGTCCAAACAGGCCCTAATCGATCCGTTTGGCTTCTTTACGAACAACATAGGTGAGTTATACGAGCTATTACTTTCCTCGATGATGTTTTGTTCGAGTAAAATGTTTATCTGTTCTTTCACTTTATCTTTCATAGCTATCGGTATTGGATACTGTTGACGTCGAAACGGAACTTCCGTTTCCAACTCTATCTTGTGTTCTACTCCCTTGACTCTTCCTAATTCGTTTTCTCGCCACGCAAAAACATCTGCGTAATCATAGCACAATTTCTCTAATTTCTTTTTGATTTCTGGTTTAGTATTATTGCCAAATTTTAACCGTGATTTATCGTAGTTTTTTCGCGCCTCTAACACCTCTTCAATTTCATCTTCTGATAATCCTTCTTTTCTTAATTCCGATTCCTTCATGCATGCTTCTGCATCTCCAATTTTTAAATTTTTTGTCAACATGATCGTCTTATTTGACGGATTGATAACTTCTAAACACTTATTTTCATTCGACAAAATTACTCTAGGTACAAATATGTTATATTGAGATTCTAATAGCTTATCTGGCTCTAATAGAAATTCATTGTTCTCCCAAGAATTAACTAGGTTAACCTCGACAGTTGTCCTAGTTCTTGGTAACAACTTCACCCTATGACCAAGAACCCATTTCGGCTTTAAACTTGATTTAATACTAATTGCAACATTATCAGAAACTGTTCTGGTTTCCTGATCGTTTCGACAATGTTTAATTGGTTTCCCAAATCTTTGAACAATAACTTTACTAGCTCCATAATCAATTCTACAATTTTGTGTTTGCAAAAAGTCATTCCCAATCAACATTTGATATGGGAAGTCTTTTATTATTCTAAAAGCCTGATGAAACGTTTGATTTAAAATTTTGAACTTAACTATGGCTAATTTGTTAATTACCAGCGTGTTCTGCGTGATCCCTTTGATCTTAGTTTGTTGTGGGATTATTTTTGCACTCGGTGGCACTAATTTCTCGTTTATAATTGAAATTTGCGACCCACTATCGAGTAACGCTTTGATCTTCCTATCATCTATTTCTAATGGTAAATATACCATGTTGTTGTCTAAATTCACTGAGGCAATTATTTCTCTTATTCGGACATTTCGATTGCCTGTAAATGCGCCTCTCCCATTTACAGATGTGTTCCGTTTAAAGTACTCGAGCCTGGTGTTTGATAATAAGTAGTACCATTTACTTGTGCCGGTACCACTTGCACAAATCTCTGCTGATTCGGGTTTTCGAAATTATAAGACTGGTGACAACACGACTTCTGACAATTCCCTTGCCAGTTTCCTTGCTGACCACGTCCTCTATTGTTTCTCCAAAAATTTCCTCGATTACCACGCTTACTGTAATAACGGTTATTACCTCTATTGTTGTTTTGATTCCTATCACTATTACTGTGCCAATTCTTATTCCTATTTCCATTTCCACGGTAATTATTTCGATAACCACCTCTATTCTGCTTATTATTCCTATAATACTGATTTTTCCCTTGTTTTCTCGCGTTATTCTCTTGTTTCTCGTCGTCTTGTGTTTTTGCCGACAATGCTAACTGTAATTTGTCTATTTTCTTTTCTAATTCCGCGATTTGTGTAACACTCGGAGGTTCCTGTTTAATCTTACTTTCTTCTTTATGTTTTCTTACAACCACATGATCTGAATCAGATCCGCTCTCCTCATCTTCTACCTGCTCTCTAATTTTCTTTACAAGATCTTTAATTGTAACTTTGCCGGATTCCTTTTCCACACGCTTTGCTATTTTACACTTATTCTTTTCTATCTTTTGCAAATCCTCCACGAATTTGTCTAAGCTAGAATATTCACGCGTTCCTACCTTTTCCATATAGTATGGATGTAGACCTCCAACTATAATACCTATCTTCTTGATATCATTCATTTTTGAATCTAGTCGTTCACAAAGAACGAGCATGTCATAAACGTAATTAATTACAGCTTCGTCTTCATGCTGTAACCGCTCCTTAATTCTATCTTCAATGTCTATAGTTACATTAGATTTCGTAAACTCGTCTACTATTTCAGACTGCAATTGTTTATACTGTATTTCTGCCATGTTTCTCCGTTTCAGGAACAACTTTATCCATTGCCTCCCTACTCCTTTGAAAATATTAGGCAGTAACTCCTTTCGTTTGCTTTCGGCGATGCCTGCCATTTGACAAGCATCGTCGAATTCATCGAAAAACGACACGATGTCATTATCGTTCTTGAGATCGAATTTAGGCAATTTATTAATATCTGCGTAAAACGTAATGTTAGACGCCATCGTAAAATTCTTATTTTCACTATTTACTAATTTCGGATCTAAAGTTATGATTGACGGAAAGTCTTCCGATACAGATTTCGTCACCGGACTACTTGGGAAATTAAAAACTGGTTCTTTACTCAAAACAATTTTAGGACTCGCGACTTTACAAGCAGTATTTTGTCTCTCTGGTGTCCTCACACCAAATAAATTCACATCAATATTTATTCCCTTACTCGCTTTCTGTGCTCTAGTCAACACAGTTCTTTCATTCATTTAACTTAATACTTAATTCAACTTTAATTTACGAAGTGAGGGTAGGTGGTGAGGGTTAACGTATTACTTATTCTACTTGAGTCAATTTGCCTTTAGTCATTCGAGATCCGAACCATATCTCGTCTTTGAGTGGTGAACGATTATAACACAAACTCTTAACATACTAAATTACTTAAATATAAACCGAACTTAACCATAACCTAATAAAATATATTCTTAAATCTAAAATTATTCCGTTTCGGGATTCGAGTCATAGCTATTTTCACCATAAGTTTGGTGCGACCTACTTTTAGCACTGTTCGGGAATCGAACCAAAATATCTCCACCGTAAAACTGCCCTGGAATCGTTACAAAAACCAGCATCTCCACCATAACAACCTTCCACCGTCGTGCCTATATAGCATGGGGATGAAATGTAAAATGACGGTCGAAGATCGCTGCTACTCACCATCTAGAATGAGTAGGTACTGGATGACGGAAAGAAACCACATTAATTGACTTTGAACTAAAACTTTGTATTTTCATTAAGCTTGTGTATTGTTGTGATTGATCGTCGACTGAATATAATCGCAAGATCACATATCTTTAAGCAGCTAGGAAGTTAACCACGATGAACTCAAACATAGCTGAGATACACGTACCTTTATACAGCTGATGACTGGAACTGCTATCGATGTTCTGGACGATCTCTATATTGCTGCCAATAGTCTAGAATGGTTGACTATTGTGTACCATTATCCACTATAATGGTCTGCTGAACTATTAGATCTCCTAATCTAATACTGGATTTAGAATCACAGAGAAGTGACTACTGTGACATGAGCAACTATGTTACTACTCGACGTACGATGATCTCTTAGACTGAACTCTGAGACAAATGCTCGAAGATTACTCCTCAGAGACTGATCCTTGAGACTGCTCCCAATCTCTAAAAACTATAAGGTTTTCTACGAAGATTCCAGACATCTTGGAATTCATTCTCGTCGACTTTCTGTATATCTCAGCTATTGGTAAAACGTTGGTTTCACCCGAATTACATCGTGATCAAATTCTCAGACTTACAAATTTCTGCGAACTCAACGATTATATCACAGTCAAAGTGTGTCAATGTTACAATGTGACAATCTGATGACAATTCAAAACATTACAAATACAAATTACAATATCTTACAAATTGACAACCAAGCGTCTAGCCGTAGAACATTCATTACATACACACAACATTGATGTCAACACATAAACACACACACGTGTTTACATTACGTGATAACACTTAATTTCTTAACATTCAATTTTATTAAATATACTTTCCTTTACCAAAATAATATCTTTTTGAATAAAATCAATGACATGCCTCAACATGCCCCTCCTTTAAAATAAGAGAACTCCGTTCTCGACTCAATTTCTTCCTTGAAATTGACCGAAAACTAATTACATCTATTACATAAAATAATCATATATATTCAACCATCACCCTGTATATATCTTTATATTCATTTTTTACATTCGAAAGAAATCATCAAAACATTATTTATTTACAATCATTGTTTTCGTTTTAAAAAAAAAATACTTTTCAAGAGTCCTCATCAGAGTATGAGCTCCTGCCATCTATTGAGTTTCATATATAACTACTTGAAGTTGTGTTGCATTTCCTGTGCTCGGAATTACTCATATATATACTTTTCCGTTCTCGTTCTTGAAAACTTTCCACTGAAGTTAGTCGCAAAGTTCAACTCAGTGTTTATTGACTCTGCATAGTTTCCACTAATATCAGTGACCATATCACTGATGCTTTCCATAAAAATAATGCACTTCATTATACACTAGATTTGTTGTTGTAAACCACTAATACACTAATGAACAACGTCTCCTATCGCTGCATGATTTTTTGAAACACAAAAATAAAATTTAAAAATATTATTCACTTCACTTTTGGTAAGTTTGCTCTCTATAGAGTTAGCAACTCTGGATACACTTCCTTCCGCAAAATGTTAATTCAGCAAACGTTTTGACACTGAACTTGAACAAACTTCCACGTCTTCATCCTGTTTGCCGCGTTGCTTCGATGGATAAAGTTAACTTTGAATACGTGCTCCGCATTGTTCGTGAAAATTTCGGCAAAATGTTCACAGGACCAAAATGTCGCAAGGACGCATGTACAGTTTTTCGTGTTTCAAGTTTGTGACCAAATGTTGATCCGTTTTTTCTGCTTCAAAACCGGATAATTCGTGATTTGTGCTACATCCCTCTTTGGTTTTGGTGCAGTGCATACCCGCAATGTTTAAGTTACCTTGTGGTTCCTTTTTCTGCTCAAGATAGTGATTTGCTTTGTGTTTTGTGCAAATAGTGTGCTTAGTGTGGTTTTTATTTATTTCTGCATAGATTGGAAATAATCCGCAGTTTTCTACATTACTAATATCGTCATCTACTTTTTTATCCTCTACTCTTCCTTCCTGTTTTTTCTTTCCACTAAATCTACGTAATTTTATAATTAAATAAATGATAATTATAGACGTTGCTAGTACTAAGGTTATTAACGCTGTTAAAGCAATAGCCATTACGGTAAACTTCTTTTCCATAATACCTGTAAATATATAACTAAGTGTGAAATCGTGTTTTTATTTTTCTTAAAAACTTATATAACTATACCGCGGTCTATGACTCTCTTCTGAACAATATGCTCATACTTCCAGCCTAGGCCAAATGTTAGTGTTCATTAATCGTTCATTATTTTCTCTAAAATGCATAATCGATGCATATTCTAAATAATGAATAGTGTTCTAATCACTATGTAACCTATTCGGATACAAAACTGCTATCCTTGTTACATTTTCATTCGTTTGACGCTGTTATTGTCTTTTTTTTTTCAAAGTCGTAAAATCCTACATTTTCGTGCATATTTCAGCTCTTAAATACACTTTATTACTAGTTTTAACGTTGTTTGTAGGTACAGTTATCTTTATTGATGTTTAATCTATCTTATTTTTACATTCCAACACTCTCTGTCCCTAGAATTTATTCATAAAGCATCAAAATCATTGTGAATACAAGTAGCTAGTCTCCCGTGGGTGGGACTTGTTGCTACGCTGGCGGCCATCTTCTCGTAAACCACGCCCCTTAGCAACCTCTCTCTGCTGCCTGATCGCGCGGATCCTCGCCAGGATGCAATCGTATCATAAGTAGTAAACAGAAAACTACTCAACGGATTACAGTATTTTAATGAATATCACAGATACTCATAACATAAATACAATAACTTATTATAATACAAATAATCTATATACCAATTGATCATTTGATAATAATAATAAATCAATAATTCCTCTCTCATTTTAAAAAAACGTGAATTTAGAAAATGAATTTTGATAAAAATAATGTGTTTTCATACAACTTAATGATAATTATTGATATGATGCATTATGATTGTATTCTATTTGCGACTATTTCTCGTGTCTTATCTATGATTTTCCTACTTTTCTATTAAAACTATTTACTTCTTTTTCAACGACTTTTTCGTACTTTTTCCGTACTTTTAACGACTTATTATTGTAGATTTGTAAGCTTACTTGAACTAGTTTATACCACTAGTATCTACTTTATCTATGATTTGTCTATTTATCTAGCTTTACTAATAGACAACTTTTCTATTTTTCTTCTTTTCGCTTTTGTTTTCTATAGCTTGAAGCTACTGATTTCACTAATATTCTGATGTTATTTAACTTAGCTATTATCTATTTACATGTTTTTATCTATGCTTGTCTATGATGATCTATTATCTATGCTTATTTTCTATTGCTTCTTTTCTACCAAAAACAAAGAGTTTTGTCGTACTAGCTCTACGTAACCATTTTCATTTCTCATTCAACGATTTAATCGTTTTCACCGACTCAACTAGACCAATCCTAGTTTTATCTAGGATGACAACCAAAAGACTTTTCAACTCACAACTACCTCATGCTGTAGGTAAGTATGTCTACATATTACCAATTGTTTTAAATGTTAATTCAATATTCCTTTCCAGGTTTTATTGCAACTTAGATATTTTTTTTTCCAACATAAACTCCATTCTTCTCCATATCCATAAATGTAAAAACTTTTTTTTTCATAACCCAAGGCACATACAATACTCATTTACATACTACGCTTTCTTTATTATTACTTTTTGATTATTATTATTATTATTATTATTATTATTATTATTATTATTATTATTATTATTATTCCTGATTTTGAATTTTATACTTCCGTATTGCTCTATACAGCTTACAATACAGTACTAATAACAATATTGTTGTCAAAATTAATGATATTATTACTCCAAAAATTACATACATGATATAGTCTGTTTTTAAATGTAGTTCTGGGATCGAAGTATCGACTTTCAATTTTAACAATTTTTCAGTTAAACCATTTAGCTCTTGCGTATGCAAGGTGAAATTTATTTGTCTCTCAGTCCAATTACCGATCAATTTAATGTGTTTATTTTGAATCTGAATTATCCGTTTAGATGGAATGACCAGCTCTCCAATTATTATATTATCAAATTTATCATAGTTTATGAAATTTGATTTAGCTTTGGTTTGATCTAGTTTTGTTGAAGTAACTTCTTGATGTACACCCACTTTTGTCATGTACGCTTCTTCAATAGAAGAATACATCACACCAGCGTGTGTATATCTGAACATTACATTCCTCAAAAATTTTTCCGAATTTTGCTGGCATCCTCCTAGAGATTTATTTAAAATAATATTATTCAAACATCTCGATTCATGGTCCATAGTTATACTTTCACAAAAATATAGAAAACTTTTAAACTCGCATTTACTTTTATCCAATGAGTGAAATTTACCTTCAGCCAAATAGACTGCTTCTGGTAATTGATAAAATATTCTTGTGTTATTTATTAAGTAGCCCATTGATGTAACGTCATACATTATTGAAATGCTATTATCATATATTATCGGAGTCTTTATTATTAAATCAACATTATTATCTTCGTAATGGTATTTTACTAGATATACGCTAGACATTTGGTAAAACATTCCAATGTCTGACCTATAAATAGTATTTTTCAAAACATCATGAAAATTAATTAACTTTTTAACATCAGCATTAGATAATATATGATATGTTAACTCATTATTTAAAATGCTATTTACTATTTTATTTACTCTCTCCTGTACAAGATGAACAAACAAGTTTGCCATTATCCTGCGTTGGGATTGATGTAAATAACAGTATAGCTCCTGAATTTTATTTTTAAAATCTTGCAACACCTGTTGCACTTTTACGACTATCCCGTGGACTACTGTTATCTCATTATTAAATGACTCTTTTAGATTTTTAATTTCATTAGTTAATACATTCTCATGCTTACTTAACTTATCAATAGACTGAGACAATTGTTTATTATGAATTAAATTATACGTCGATAAACCAATGGACGACAATCCCAGTAACCACGAAAATATAAATCTTTTATTTTTTTTCCACAGTTATGTTTTCATTTATTTATTTTACTTTGTATGTGTACCTTGGATTATTTTACCAATTTAAATATATTTACTAGATATCTCTCTAATTTAAAAAAAAATTCTCTAATTTCCTAGTCACTTTATGCTCTGTAAACAATATACTTTTGCCAGTTAAGGGATTTTTTGATGGAAATCAACATTTACTTTGATTTCGGGCACACGGACTTTTGTTGATAAACAGCGGTCCACCTCGCTGTTTCACTGACAAAAACATCTTGTTTGCAGATACCTAACAAAAAAAATATTAAACTTTTACTAAAAACTTATTCGTGTTTTCGTAGTTGCAAAAAAAATTTTATTTTTTTTCCGTCGTGATGTAGTCCTTTTGAAAACTTTTTGGTTTTTCCCACGCGTTGTTCTTTTTTTTTTTTCATTAGACATCACTGTCTAAATCCGATTCTTCTTCTGGTCTATCCGAATCTTCGTCATTTGCACTTACAAATGGTTTCAAACGTCTTATGTCAACAGAATCTGTCTTCTCTTGTCCTTTTTTAGTCTCGTATCTCACTTTATATGAGTTATTCTTCAACTTTTGCACTATTACTCCTCGAATGTTATATCGCTTTCCAAAACAAGCTGGAATGCCTGCTCTTGGCATTTCACGAATCCAAACTTTTTGTCCCACGTCGAAGTTTGGTTGAGAAAATTTCTTCTCAATTTGTTTCTTTTGGGATTTGAACCGCTTCTGCAAATTCTGGTACGCGACCTTCCTTGCTTCCTTCACATTTCGTATCCGCTCTTCGTTTTCTACATACTCACAAGGTATGTCCAGATCCTGTTCCAAGAACGTTCTGGGTTCACGCCCTGTAAGCAAATAGTAAGGTGAGTGTTTTGTCCCGTCATGAATCTGTGTATTCATGGTAAACACAATTGAAGGTAAGATCTCGTCCCAGTTTGTAAACTCCCGGTCTATATAGTGCTTCATAATTTGTTGAATTGACCCGATGGCTCTCTCCGATGTTCCAATCTGGTAATGGGCATCTGTATTGGCGAAATTTAACCGCATACCAAACCGTTCAGCCATCTCTTCCATCACTCGGCTCCGGTGTGTGCTATGCCGGTCCATCGCAAGAATTTCAGGAATCCCATGTTTTGTAATTAATTCTTCAAAAATTGCTTCTGCTATAATTTCAGAAGTTATAGCAGGAACTGCTCTTGCAATTACGTATCGAGTAGCGCTATCAACAAATACAATAACATATTTATTCCTGTGATTCTTCGATCTTTTAAACGGCCCAATCTCATCCATAGTTACATGCTGGAATGGCATATAACTTGGGTATGTTTGCGGATGCAGTGGTGTCCTACCAGCTTTACGTTTCTGGATTTGGCAACTGATGCACTGGCTGACCTTCTCTTGAAAAAATCTTTTCATGTTTGGGAAATAGATGGATTTCAATGCTCGATTATAACACTTCGTGTAGGAATAATGTCCTCCTCCGTATATCGAACAATGCAAGTTTTTGAAAACTTGTTCCCTCAAAGAAAAAGGAATGCATAATAGGAATTTCTTCCCATTAGCCATTTTCTGAGTTCTGAAAAGTTTTCCGTCCTTAATTTCATACCAGCGCGCCTGTTTTTCTGCTTTTTCATCTGCTTCTTCCGGATGTTCTATAGCCTTCATTATTGAACCGAAGAAAGGGTCTTTCCGTTGCAACTCAGCCACATTCACATCTTCGTCGAACGTGATGTTGACTTCAAGGTCTTCCATCTTAACTGGTAATGCATCTAGATCGATGTCTTCATCAGTTGGTTGGATGTTCGTGTTTCTTGATAATACATCGCTAGGATTTTTCTCTCCTGGACAATGTACTGGCGTGTACTGGTACTGCGCCATCTCTAGACTATACCGCAACAGTTTCGGCGACAATTTTGGCGTTGTTTGAAGGTATTTTATACACCTGCAATCAGTGTATAGCTCAAATTCTTTATTATACAAATAATAGTTAAATGCTTTGAAAGCACTAACCACGGCCAAAATTTCTAGTTCCACTATATGTCTTCGTGTTTCGTTTGGTCTCAATACTCTACTATAATACGCTATAGGTGTCCACTCTCCATTCAATTGTTTCTGCATTAGTACAGCCCCTATTGATTTTGTAGATGCATCCGTATACACTAGTTTCCAACTCTTCACGGAAAGGTGCCAATAAAGGTGCACTCATCAACGATTCTTTTAGTTTTTCAAAACTAAGTTGGTGTTCTTCCGTCCACACAAATTTATGGTTTTTCCTTAATAATTGTTGAAAATTAGATGTCATTTCCGCGTAGTTTTTACAAAATTTCCTCACATAATTAGTCAAACCAAGGAATGATTTCAACTCTTTCGCGCTTGTAGGTGGCTTACAAGCTTTTATCGCTTGAATCACTTTAGGACTGATTTCGTAACCAGCTTCGCTCACAATGTGACCTAAAGCCATTACCTTCTCTTCCATGAAATGACACTTCTCTACAGATAACTTTAACCCATATTTCCTTAACCTTTGAAAGACTGAGTGTAACACAGATACCATTTTCTCCTGATTATTTAAATATATAAATATATCATCCATGTAAAATGACACCGCCTCCGGATGAACATTAGCTAATGTCATTGCCATGATCTTTGTATATATAGCGGGAGATTGGACGTATCCCATCGGTAATTTCGAGTATTGATACGCTCCTACGCCAGGAATATTGAATGCAGTATACTTCCTAGAATCCTTAGAAATTGTTACCGTATGATAGGCACTCTTAATGTCCAATACACTAAAGTATTTGTGACCACCCATACTTGTAAGAATTTGATGGATAGGCGGCAACGCCACGGAATGGAACCGTACGTGCCGATTCAGCATTCTACAGTCCAAACAGGCCCTAATCGATCCGTTTGGCTTCTTTACGAACAACATAGGTGAGTTATACGAGCTATTACTTTCCTCGATGATGTTTTGTTCGAGTAAAATGTTTATCTGTTCTTTCACTTTATCTTTCATAGCTATCGGTATTGGATACTGTTGACGTCGAAACGGAACTTCCGTTTCCAACTCTATCTTGTGTTCTACTCCCTTGACTCTTCCTAATTCGTTTTCTCGCCACGCAAAAACATCTGCGTAATCATAGCACAATTTCTCTAATTTCTTTTTGATTTCTGGTTTAGTATTATTGCCAAATTTTAACCGTGATTTATCGTAGTTTTTTCGCGCCTCTAACACCTCTTCAATTTCATCTTCTGATAATCCTTCTTTTCTTAATTCCGATTCCTTCATGCATGCTTCTGCATCTCCAATTTTTAAATTTTTTGTCAACATGATCGTCTTATTTGACGGATTGATAACTTCTAAACACTTATTTTCATTCGACAAAATTACTCTAGGTACAAATATGTTATATTGAGATTCTAATAGCTTATCTGGCTCTAATAGAAATTCATTGTTCTCCCAAGAATTAACTAGGTTAACCTCGACAGTTGTCCTAGTTCTTGGTAACAACTTCACCCTATGACCAAGAACCCATTTCGGCTTTAAACTTGATTTAATACTAATTGCAACATTATCAGAAACTGTTCTGGTTTCCTGATCGTTTCGACAATGTTTAATTGGTTTCCCAAATCTTTGAACAATAACTTTACTAGCTCCATAATCAATTCTACAATTTTGTGTTTGCAAAAAGTCATTCCCAATCAACATTTGATATGGGAAGTCTTTTATTATTCTAAAAGCCTGATGAAACGTTTGATTTAAAATTTTGAACTTAACTATGGCTAATTTGTTAATTACCAGCGTGTTCTGCGTGATCCCTTTGATCTTAGTTTGTTGTGGGATTATTTTTGCACTCGGTGGCACTAATTTCTCGTTTATAATTGAAATTTGCGACCCACTATCGAGTAACGCTTTGATCTTCCTATCATCTATTTCTAATGGTAAATATACCATGTTGTTGTCTAAATTCACTGAGGCAATTATTTCTCTTATTCGGACATTTCGATTGCCTGTAAATGCGCCTCTCCCATTTACAGATGTGTTCCGTTTAAAGTACTCGAGCCTGGTGTTTGATAATAAGTAGTACCATTTACTTGTGCCGGTACCACTTGCACAAATCTCTGCTGATTCGGGTTTTCGAAATTATAAGACTGGTGACAACACGACTTCTGACAATTCCCTTGCCAGTTTCCTTGCTGACCACGTCCTCTATTGTTTCTCCAAAAATTTCCTCGATTACCACGCTTACTGTAATAACGGTTATTACCTCTATTGTTGTTTTGATTCCTATCACTATTACTGTGCCAATTCTTATTCCTATTTCCATTTCCACGGTAATTATTTCGATAACCACCTCTATTCTGCTTATTATTCCTATAATACTGATTTTTCCCTTGTTTTCTCGCGTTATTCTCTTGTTTCTCGTCGTCTTGTGTTTTTGCCGACAATGCTAACTGTAATTTGTCTATTTTCTTTTCTAATTCCGCGATTTGTGTAACACTCGGAGGTTCCTGTTTAATCTTACTTTCTTCTTTATGTTTTCTTACAACCACATGATCTGAATCAGATCCGCTCTCCTCATCTTCTACCTGCTCTCTAATTTTCTTTACAAGATCTTTAATTGTAACTTTGCCGGATTCCTTTTCCACACGCTTTGCTATTTTACACTTATTCTTTTCTATCTTTTGCAAATCCTCCACGAATTTGTCTAAGCTAGAATATTCACGCGTTCCTACCTTTTCCATATAGTATGGATGTAGACCTCCAACTATAATACCTATCTTCTTGATATCATTCATTTTTGAATCTAGTCGTTCACAAAGAACGAGCATGTCATAAACGTAATTAATTACAGCTTCGTCTTCATGCTGTAACCGCTCCTTAATTCTATCTTCAATGTCTATAGTTACATTAGATTTCGTAAACTCGTCTACTATTTCAGACTGCAATTGTTTATACTGTATTTCTGCCATGTTTCTCCGTTTCAGGAACAACTTTATCCATTGCCTCCCTACTCCTTTGAAAATATTAGGCAGTAACTCCTTTCGTTTGCTTTCGGCGATGCCTGCCATTTGACAAGCATCGTCGAATTCATCGAAAAACGACACGATGTCATTATCGTTCTTGAGATCGAATTTAGGCAATTTATTAATATCTGCGTAAAACGTAATGTTAGACGCCATCGTAAAATTCTTATTTTCACTATTTACTAATTTCGGATCTAAAGTTATGATTGACGGAAAGTCTTCCGATACAGATTTCGTCACCGGACTACTTGGGAAATTAAAAACTGGTTCTTTACTCAAAACAATTTTAGGACTCGCGACTTTACAAGCAGTATTTTGTCTCTCTGGTGTCCTCACACCAAATAAATTCACATCAATATTTATTCCCTTACTCGCTTTCTGTGCTCTAGTCAACACAGTTCTTTCATTCATTTAACTTAATACTTAATTCAACTTTAATTTACGAAGTGAGGGTAGGTGGTGAGGGTTAACGTATTACTTATTCTACTTGAGTCAATTTGCCTTTAGTCATTCGAGATCCGAACCATATCTCGTCTTTGAGTGGTGAACGATTATAACACAAACTCTTAACATACTAAATTACTTAAATATAAACCGAACTTAACCATAACCTAATAAAATATATTCTTAAATCTAAAATTATTCCGTTTCGGGATTCGAGTCATAGCTATTTTCACCATAAGTTTGGTGCGACCTACTTTTAGCACTGTTCGGGAATCGAACCAAAATATCTCCACCGTAAAACTGCCCTGGAATCGTTACAAAAACCAGCATCTCCACCATAACAACCTTCCACCGTCGTGCCTATATAGCATGGGGATGAAATGTAAAATGACGGTCGAAGATCGCTGCTACTCACCATCTAGAATGAGTAGGTACTGGATGACGGAAAGAAACCACATTAATTGACTTTGAACTAAAACTTTGTATTTTCATTAAGCTTGTGTATTGTTGTGATTGATCGTCGACTGAATATAATCGCAAGATCACATATCTTTAAGCAGCTAGGAAGTTAACCACGATGAACTCAAACATAGCTGAGATACACGTACCTTTATACAGCTGATGACTGGAACTGCTATCGATGTTCTGGACGATCTCTATATTGCTGCCAATAGTCTAGAATGGTTGACTATTGTGTACCATTATCCACTATAATGGTCTGCTGAACTATTAGATCTCCTAATCTAATACTGGATTTAGAATCACAGAGAAGTGACTACTGTGACATGAGCAACTATGTTACTACTCGACGTACGATGATCTCTTAGACTGAACTCTGAGACAAATGCTCGAAGATTACTCCTCAGAGACTGATCCTTGAGACTGCTCCCAATCTCTAAAAACTATAAGGTTTTCTACGAAGATTCCAGACATCTTGGAATTCATTCTCGTCGACTTTCTGTATATCTCAGCTATTGGTAAAACGTTGGTTTCACCCGAATTACATCGTGATCAAATTCTCAGACTTACAAATTTCTGCGAACTCAACGATTATATCACAGTCAAAGTGTGTCAATGTTACAATGTGACAATCTGATGACAATTCAAAACATTACAAATACAAATTACAATATCTTACAAATTGACAACCAAGCGTCTAGCCGTAGAACATTCATTACATACACACAACATTGATGTCAACACATAAACACACACACGTGTTTACATTACGTGATAACACTTAATTTCTTAACATTCAATTTTATTAAATATACTTTCCTTTACCAAAATAATATCTTTTTGAATAAAATCAATGACATGCCTCAACAATAGTGAGGAAACGGAAATGCGTCATTAAGCTAAAGTCCAATAGTGAAGTATATAGTGAAAAACGGAAATTCATCATTAAACTAGAGTCCAATAGTGAAGTATATAGTGAGGAAACGGAAATCCATCATTAAACTAGAGCCCAATAGTGAAGTAGATGGTGAAATCGATGTTAATATAAGTGATTCTGTGTGTTTGGGCAGTAGCAGTTCATCTTGTCTTAGTTTCGATCAAAAATCGAGTGAATCAAGGCTTGTTTCGCTATTAAGTAGAGACAGTATTACAAGAAAATGTTGATCGACATGTCAGTTTGAAACTTATTTGGGGCGTAAGAAGCATAAGGGAAGAAGGGATTAAAGTCCATTCACCTAAGTTTGTATGTTCCATTCAAATACAGGGAAAAGTAAACACTTTTTTGAACATTATAATAGATATTTATAATATCTGGACATGAATCATTTAAGTATTGAAAGAAGATTCAGGTAGCAATCTTAAATATGAAATTTGTGCGAAATGACCAAAATTGGACTTGAATCTCTTGTTCATCGACCGGCCCATTTGTTATTTACTCTAAAAACCAGGGCAAGAATTACGTTAGATTTTTGTATGAAACTTGTGAAGGGAATATGTCTCTCATGCTTTGAAAAAAAAAGTATCTCGGCCCTCGAACATATTGCGACTGACATATCGTTATTTTTCACAAAGGGTTCCATCCAGGCCGGTAGCCAACAAAAAAATGTAGGGGGGAAGGCGACCCAACCATATTAGAGTTCATTTGCAAACCGTGAAAATTTTAGGGAGGGACAGTGAAAATTTAGGGGGCCCACCGTAGCCCCCCCTCCCCGTGAATACGGGCTTGATTGCACCTAAAGAAGATGATGCAGCATGGAGTTGAGTAGCAGAAGCGGACTTTGTGGGTGGTCAATGGGACTTCTAAGGCCGTGCGCTTAGAAGGGCTCCACTTTCTGAACATTTTCGTCCAAGAAGTAGACACAAAAGCACATCGCACACATACAGGAATTAAAGTGAAGCATCTGAGAAAGTAGCTTGCTGATTTATCGGCTTTAGAAGTAACATGTCAGCGCTCGGCGATTTTTACCAATACTCTGGCCTCGCGGGGTCATTAATGACACTAGGTCCCGCGCGCACCTAACGCCATCTCTGAGCAGTTTCTTGTTCTAAAAGGGAAAAGACTGAGAAAGAATTCTGGAAGAAGACAAGGCTTTTGCTATCTTGATTGTAAGTACCCGGCTATTTGGTAGCGTTTGCAAAGCGGATTTATTGCTCATACGTACGCTTGGAATACGCTGACCATGTATTTAAATGTAGATGGCTAATCACAAACGCGAAAGCAATAAAAACGCGGAGGAAACGTCAGCTCGGACGTATTTGGTGCGTTTCGGAAGAATAGACCGCCTGTTGTTTAAAAGATGTCTAAAGGAAGGACACAAAGGAAAGACGTGTTGTCAGGCAAGGGTATTTTAGAAAGAAACAGTTACTTGGAAGATGCCTTGTGCAAAGTATTGGAACTCTACTAGTATAGACCTGTACCTGGCAAAAAGACCCGGAAACCCTGACTGGCTCACAGTACGATTTATAACTCAGGCAAAAGCAAAATTACCGAGTAGCCACTTTGACCGCGTTCCCTGTGGGGAGTAAGGCATTCTCAAATAGCCATACCCTAAGGTTGGACAATGCATGACATCTATAATACTGTAAAGAACTATTGAGAGTGGGTTAGTTGTGAAATGCTCACTGTAACTCTGATAGAAACTGTACTTACAAATGGTTCCATAGAGAAAGGAAGTTTTGAAATACCCGCCATTTCTGTTCTAGTAAGTTAACAGCATTGAACAGTGTTGCCAAAAAGTTGACACAAAAGTCACTAAATGGGAGGTGAAATGAATCCAATCTGCGTGAAAAGTTCCTAATAATTATTTCTGATATCTGATATTTCGTCTCTCTCTCTCTCGCTACATATATATATATATATATATATATATATATATATATATATATATATATATATATATATATATATATAGATAGATAGATAGATAGATAGATAGATAGATAGATAGATAGATAGATATGTGACAGTACCTTGACAATAATGTCCTTTTAGTACAACATATATGTTTTACTTTATGTTCAATATTGTTTCAAAGACAACAAAAATGTTTAAAAAAAAAACAGATCAAACTTATCAATTCACAAAGAAAAAACTTAGACCCACTTCACCGTTTACTTGAGCTTTTAAGGGTAATCGGTAATGCTATACTGTTTGTGCATTTGTGCATCTCAACGGAAGCTCTGCAAACTGAATGATATAGAAGGTTAAAATTGTCCTAGGATAGAGGGGAAGCCGTAACCTATCAGAAAACAAAATAGGTTTCTGGAGATTTCACACGCAATATAGGCTATATATTTGCTGAACTTATAGACGCTTGGACTGATTCAAATAAGTAAAAGGAAAATGAACATATAAAAAGTGCTTCCAACTAATAGTACTTCATTTGTTCATAATGCAAAAGTCACTAGATTTGTAAATAAGTTACCAAATCGTCATTTAAAAATCAACAACAACAAAAAAGTGGCTAATCGGAAAAATAATTTTTTGTCGCTATTCTGAAATTCGAATCCCCTAGATTTAGGGACTTTTACTCCAAATTGGCAACACTGGCACTGAACGTTACAAGATTTTCATCCGTTGTCCTCGTGGTTATTAAAACCTGTGACAATCATCTTGGCATTTCAGCTAAACGAATAAAACGCAAGCTCTGGCGCGACGTTGCCAAGTGATGAAGGGGTGTGGCTCTGGTTAAGCAGACACACTACAGCGCGATCAGGTGGCAAGGTATAGACGTGGACGTGTACAAAATGAACGTGGCAATGCCGCTGGCCTCTCATTTGCTAGCAGCATTTAAAGGGAACTTGGTGCGCCGCCTTCAAATGCAAGATGTTTGTCACGCTGTTTAGTCACGGAGCGCCGAATAGCGCATGATCATCCTCATTTATTTTCTGTACGGGAATAATTTTGCCTGCTTCTTGCAGAGCGTGAAATGGCATTAGCCCCTACTATATAGGCATGTGAAATTTAAGCATAAAACTCCAAATTAGTAGCAAAATTGTTTGAACCCCTCTCTCATTGTTACTAGCTTAGACTGGGTCCTTGAATACAAAAATAGCAAAAATCATTGAAATAGGGGCGAAACTGATCAATTTATCATTATGATTATTATCAAAACTTTGTGTACAACAGGTCTGTTAAAATCGAAAGATCTAGAAGGATTCTTTAGTTTTAATATGGTACCTGTTTATGGGTCCCAAAGGAGAGGGACAGCCAATGCTGCAACAAAGAGCTCTGAGGAATAATGGCCCCGTGGAGCCAACCTGAAAAAAAAAATGAAACATTTCAGTTGAATGTTCTTCAATTATGTCCTTCAGGATAAAGGAGACGATAATTAAAGCAAGTGAATGATACTGGAAGAATCGGTGGAATAAGAAAGTGGGAGGAAACGGGAGTACATCGAAAAATCCATTGACTTGATGTCGTCGAAAACAAATTTACTTGCCCAGGGACAGAACCACGGACCCCATGCACGATAAGTAAGGATGTGCCACTGAGCTAATGTATATCCCTGGAACTAACCGGAGTATCATATATATCAATTCAAGAGAAACAATGTTATGGTTTCTGTCAAGGGAATAATGTATCAACTGTTGCCTGATTTGGGAATCCCACAAGTACTCCCTTGCACTGGGATCCAAGGAGATTTGTTACCAAATCATATACTGTTACCAGAAACGAAATCTCATTTCAATAGATCTACCAAAAGCAAGAAACGTAACATTTCAGCCAAGACCAGGTTCATTCAATATACTTAGAATCTAACTTGTCCAGAACTAATATTTGTCGAAAAAGATATTTAGAAAAAAAGAAAGAAGTTTCTAAGTGAGTTTGTTGGATGCCTTATAAGCCACATCTCTTGAGACGAAATTATGTATCCATCTTCTTGACAGAGAGAGAGACCTGATGCCTCGAGAAGAACCCAGAGTTTCAATATAATATCCACTAGCCTCCCAAGTTATGTAAACGCGATTCTGTTTTCATCACAGAAGGCTTAGACGTGAATTCAAAACAGTTGGACGAACGAAGCGTTGCAGATGGAGGTGGGATTTGTGTTTACGAGGGGAGTTTGTGAGTGTTAGTGAAGATGATAACGAAAAAAATAGTAGTTTAAAACGAATATATATCTTGTGTTTATGTTAGATCAAAATGGAAACCAATTTTTTACATATCTAAATTGAATTCTAAGCCTTCTAACGTGAGAAGAGGGAAAGGTTTCACTGTCCAGTATAAAGCAACTATAGTTGGTGTAGGCGTCTTTCGAATGGAAGACCCGGGTTCGATTTCCGGCGGAGCTCATATGGTTCGGATCCTACGTTAAACTGTAGGTTCAAGTCTCATGTAGCTTTGCTATTCAAAAGGATGCTAAACCAATAAACCAAATCAAATCAAACGTAAGCAACTACGAGGGTTGTTCAGAATGTAAAGAACGTTATGGCACGGTTAAATACAAACAAAAGATATCAGCACAGAACTTTATTTACAAAGCCACATGACCTTACTCTTCTTTTCGAGGGGGGCGCGGTGGCTCAGTGGTAGAGCGTTCACCTCTGGTGCTTGGGGTCCCGGGTTCGATCCCAGCCCCCGCCAAGTGAACTTTGTGGTGGACAAACACCGTGCTCGTGGGTTTTCTCGGGGTTCTCCCGTTTCCTCCCACTTTCTTCATTCCACCATTTCACTCATCTCTCATCATCACCGTCTCCTTTAGCCTAACCGGCATAACCGTGGGACGTTAAACTTAAAGATTTCATTTCTTCTTTTCGATGCCGTTAAAATCCAAATTCAACCCACATTAGCACTTTATGTTTAAAATGAAACATATTCCCCCCGTGCGAAGAACGGGTATTCTGCTAGTTATAAATTTAAAATAAAACTCGAATTAATAAAAAGGAAAATGAGAAAATAAATAAGTGCTGGTGAACATTCCAGTACTTAAATATAAAACAGAAGAAATACTTGTGCAGTTTTTTTTAGTATTTGTTAAGTTTTGTTGGAGTGAAAGAAGCAGGCGAAATACAGATAAAACCAAATATATATAAATAATGAAAAGTAAATAGAAGGGAAACGTACAGGTGAAACGATGGTTAAGAAACGAAGAACAAAAAGAAGGAGAAAAAGAAACCAATTACACCTGCAACATTTAAAATTACCAATTAAAAATGTAAATTTATCTATTCTAAAAACTTCATTTAAGCAAGTGGTAAAGTTCGAGATTTTTGTATTTTTTCTCTAATGTAAAATAAATAATTATTAGAAAAGAAAAGGTAAATAAAAAACAAATAAAGCATGACTTAAATTAATAAGGTATTATGCCAAAAAGAATTAGCCCTGCCTAGTCCTGTTAAGGGTAACTAACTAACTCTATGGCCTATAAAACCCAGAGGTTTAATGCCGCGTTCACAAAAGCTCTCCATTGACTTCTATCCTTAGCAACTGGATCCAGTTTGTACTTTGTATTCCTATTTCTGCTAGATCCATCTTAATATTGTCCTTCCATCTGCACGTAGGTCTTCTATTGGTGTTTTTCCGATTGAATTTTTCCAATTAAAATTTTTGAATGTTCTTACTGTCTTCCATCCTGGCTACATGACCTGCCCACCTGAGGTTCCTAGACTTGATGATCCTAACAATGTTTGGTAAACTGTATAAATTATGTAGTTCCTCGTTATGAAGTTTCCGCCATTCTCCATTCCCGTTCCTCTCAGATCCGAATATTCGTATTAGTTCTTCTCCTCAAATATTTCCAGTGTACGTTCTTCCCTCAAAATAAGCGATCATGTTTCGCAACCACATAGAACAACAGATATGTTTAACGTTTTCTGTACTTTAAACCTCAAATTCCTGGACAGAATTCACGACTACAAGAGACTCTGAACTGAATAATAACACTCATAAAGAAATAAAGAGAAATAAAAAGGAAATAACATAAGTAGTAGTAGTAGTAGTAAGATTGAAAGAGGGAGTTGCATCTGTCCTAAATAAGCTCAAAAGAACTTGGCGAAGACAGGGGGAAGTGGAGACTAAGAGACATACCACAGTTTTTATTGGAAATCCTGCTTTTAATGACAAAAAGAGAGGGCAATTTCTATTTTGCTTTGTCAATACACAAAAATGATTTCGAGATTGTCAGTCTCATCATTATGGAAAAAAGGGTGGACTATTTGAAATAAATTTTTGAGCACAGGTAGAGCTTGGAGAGACATGGACTTTTATTATTTTACTTTGATTGAAATACATATTGGAAGGATCCATATACCCACGCGTACTACAAGCCACATGTCATCTCTACAAACAAGTGTTTATACAATTATAAACAAACCGTGGGAGACGACAGAATGAAGTAACGAAGAGGACTCAAAGAACTACGAAGAAAGTCGACAACCCCTTTATATGTCGTCCCTCCAAGAAGGTGGCTATAAAAGAGGACGACGGGTCAAATAAATTATCAGTACCAATGCTGATCGCTAAGTTACCAAAACTTCCTCCCGAGGCCGCCATGGGCTACGGAGACTTCGTTTAATACCAACTCCTGGGCTGCTGTGAGCTAAAGATTATAATACTCTAAAATCATCTCCCGAGACTGATATAAGCAACAAAGATATCCTTTAATACCTACTGCTGGGGGTGCTATCAGCTACTGAGTATAATTCTCTAAAACCATCTTCCGAGGCTGCTATGAGCAACGAAGTTAGCCTTTAATACCTACTGCTGGGGGTGCTATCAGCTACTGAGTATAATTCTCTAAAACCATCTTCCGAGGCTGCTATGAGAAACGAAGTTAGCCTTTAATACCTACTGCTGGGGGTGCTATGAGCTACTGAGTATAATTCTCTAAAACTATCTTCCGAGGCTCTATGAGCAACAAAGATATACTTTAATACCTACTGCTGGGGGTGCTATCAGCTACTGAGTATAATTCTCTAAAACCATCTTCCGAGGCTCTATGACCAACAAAGATATCCTTTAATATCTACTCCTGGGGCTCCTATGAGCTACAGAGTATAATTCTCTAAAACCATCTCCCGAGGCTCCTATGAGCAACGAAGATAGCCTTTAATACCTACTGCTGAAGCTGCTATGAGCTACGGAGTATAATTCTCTAAAACCATTTCCCGAGGCAGCTATGAGCAACGAAGTTAGCCTTTAATACCTACTGCTGGGGTGGTATGAGCTACTGAGTATAATTCTCTAAAACCATCTTCCGAGGCTCTATGAGCAACAAAGATATACTTTAATACCTACTGCTGGGGGTGCTATCAGCTACTGAGCATAATTCTCTAAAACCATCTTCCGAGGCTCTATGACCAACAAAGATATCCTTTAATACCTACTCCTGGGGCTGCTATGAGCTACAGAGTATAATTCTCTAAAACCATCTCCCGAGGCTCCTATGAGCAACGAAGATAGCCTTTAATACCTACTGCTGAAGCTGCTATGAGCTACGGAGTATAATTCTCTAAAACCATTTCCCGAGGCTGCTATGAGCAACGAAGTTAGCCTTTAATACCTACTGCTGGGGGTGGTATGAGCTACTGAGTATAATTCTCTAAAACCATCTTCCGAAGCTCTATGAGCAACAAAGATATACTTTAATACCTACTGCTGGGGGTGCTATCAGCTACTGAGCATAATTCTCTAAAACCATCTTCCGAAGCTCTATGAGCAACAAAGATATACTTTAATACCTACTGCTGGGGGTGCTATGAGCTACTGAGTATAATTCTCTAAAACCATCTTCCGAGGCTGCTATGAGCAACGAAGTTAGCCTTTAATACCTACTGCTGGTGGTGCTATGAGCTACAAGTATAATTCTCTAAAACCATCTTCCGAAACTCTATGAGCAACAAAGATATACTTTAATACCTACTGCTGGGGGTGCTATCAGCTACAAAGTATAATTCTCTAAAACCATCTCCCGAGGCTCCTATGAGCAACGAAGATAGCCTTTAATACCTACTGCTGAAGCTGCTATGAGCTACGGAGTATAATTCTCTAAAACCATTTCCCGAGGCTGCTATGAGGAACGAAGTTAGCCTTTAATACCTACTGCTGGGGGTGGTATGAGCTACTGAGTATAATTCTCTAAAACCATCTTCCGAGGCTCTATGAGCAACAAAGATATACTTTAATACCTACTGCTGGGGGTGCTATGAGCTACTGAGTATAATTCTCTAAAACCATCTTCCGAGGCTGCTATGAGCAATGAAGTTAGCCTTTAATACCTACTGCTGGTGGTGCTATGAGCTACAAGTATAATTCTCTAAAACCATCTTCCGAAACTCTATGAGCAACAAAGATATACTTTAATACCTACTGCTGGGGGTGCTATCAGCTACTGAGTATAATTCTCTAAAATCATCTTCCGAGGCTCTATGAGCAACAAAGATATACTTTAATATCTACTGCTGGGGGTGCTATCAGCTACTGAGTATAATTCTCTAAAACCATCTTCCGAGGCTCTATGACCAACAAAGATATCCTTTAATACCTACTGCTGGGGGTGCTATCAGCTACTGAGTATAATTCTCTAAAACCATCTTCCGAGGCTCTATGACCAACAAAGATGTCCTTTAATACCTACTCCTGGGGCTGCTATGAGCTACAGAGTATAATTCTCTAAAACCATCTCCCAAGGCTCCTATGAGCAACGAACATAGCCTTTAACACCTACTGCTGAAGCTGCTATGAGCTACGGAGTATAATTCTCTAAAACCATTTCCCGAGGCTGCTATGAGCAACGAAGTTAGCCTTTAATACCTACTGCTGGGGGTGGTATGAGCTACTGAGTATAATTCTCTAAAACCATCTTCCGAGGCTCTATGAGCAACAAAGATATACTTTAATACCTACTGCTGGGGGTGCTATCAGCTACTGAGCATAATTCTCTAAAATCATCTTCCGAGTCTCTATGAGCAACAAAGATATACTTTAATACCTACTGCTGGGCGTGCTATCAGCTACTGAGCATAATTCTCTAAAACCATCTTCCGGGGCTCTATGAGCAACAAAGATATACTTTAATACCTACTCCTGGGGCTGCTATGAGCTACAAGTATAATTCTCTAAAACCATATCCCGAGGCTTCTATGAGCAACGAAGATAGCCTTTAATACGTACTGCTGGTGGTGCTATGAGCTACAAGTATAATTCTCTAAAACCATCTCCCGAGGCTGCTATGAGGAACGAAATTAGCCTTTAATACCTACTGCTGGGGGTGCTTTGAACTACTGAGTATAATTCTCTAAAACCATCCTCCAAGGCTCTATGACCAACAAAGATATCCTTTAATACCTATTCCTGGGGCTGCTATGAGCTACAGAGTATAATTCTCAAAAACCATCTTCCGAGGCTGCTGTGAGCAACAATGATATACTTTAATACCTACTGCTGGGGTACTATCAGCTACTGAGTATAATTCTCTAAATCCATCTCCCGAGGCTGATATGAGCAACAAAGATATCCCTTAATACCTACTCCTGAGCCTGCTATGAGCTACTGATTATAATTCTCTAAAACCATCCTCCAAGGCTCTATGACCAACAAAGATATCCTTTAATACCTACTCCTGGGGCTGCTATGAGCTACAGAGTATAATTCTCTAAAACCATCTCCCGAGGCTCTATGAGGAACAAAGATATACTTTAATACCTACTGCTGGGGGTGCTATGAGCTACTGAGTATAATTCTCTAAAACCATCCTCCGAGGCTCCTATGAGCAACGAAGATAGCCTTTAATACCTACTGCTGGGGCTGCTATGAGCTACTGAGTATAATTCTCTAAAACCATCTTCCGAGGCTCTATGAGCAACGAAGTTAGCCTTTAATACCTACTGCTGGGGGTGCTATGAGCTACTGAGTATAATTCTCTAAAACAATCTCCCGAGGCTGCTATGAGCAACGAACATAGCCTTTAATACTGCTGAGGGTGCTATGAGCTACTGACAAGTAAACCTTACGTTTGGGTGAATCGAGTTGCTGACTGAGACACATATGAGAAAGCAGTACTAAATGTGGTCAGTATTTCAGTGAAGTTGTAGTTGCGAAGCTCCAGAAGTTTAGGAGATGCAGCTACCAGAACATCACAGGGAAGTACAGAATAGTCTTCATGCAGTTGGAGGTAAAAGCTCTGTAAGACCTCTTGTAACGACAAAAGGTGAATAACAAATATATGGGTACATATTAGGACTACGGGGAAGTCATATAGTAAGGGTATACCTGACGGCGACCATCTTAAAATCCGTCATTTTGAATTAAGGTTAAGTTTTTAAAATAGGAATAGGGTCATGTGATACATGATTTAAGGCGCAAATTTAATCAGAAGAATAATGGTGACGTTAATTTTGATTTACGCGCAATTGGTAAAAAGTTACAGGGAAATTAAATATTGTTGCAGGATATGTATTAGTCCTTTACCCCACCTTGTAAATTTGTGTTAATGATAATAATTAAATAAAAAAAACAGATGGATAAATATTAGGTCTATGGTAAGAGTTGCCTTGATGGCGGCCATGTTCAAATACGCCATTTTGAATCAGACAAAAGTTTTAAAGAAAACGCATAACAGTGACACCTTATTAATAGCAAATTTTACCATAACTCCAACGGTATAACCATTTTTGTTTTATCATTAACCAGCACAAAATTAAATGGATCGCTCCTTACGACTACTGCTTTGACGGAATTGTTAACGACAAATGTGTCAAGTGTAACTCGATTGGCTTTGTCAGGTGTGCTCACTGTGAACAGAGCATTTGTGCAAGTCATGCACTCTTTTCTTAACTACATATTGATTGTACTAAGTGAGGACTTTTCTGGAAGAAAGACCCAAGTTCAATTATGACTCAGTTCCACTTTGCTCATTTTTACTTAAATTAGCAACTTGTTTACGCGATAACAAATGCTGGTTAACGATAAAGCAAAAATGGTTATACCGTTGGTTTTATGGTAAAATTTGCTATTAATAAGGTGTCAATGTTATGCGTTTTGTTTAAAACTTTTGTCTGATTCAAAATGGCGGATTTGAACATGGCCGCCATCAAGGCAACTCTTACCATAGACCTAATATTTATCCATCTGTTTTTTTTATTTAATTACTATCATTAACACAAAATTTACAAGGTGGGGTAAAGGACTAATACATATCCTGCAACAATATTTAATTTCCCTGTAACTTTTTACCAATTGCGCGTAAATCAAAATTAACGTCACCATTATTCTTCTGATTAAATTTGCGCCTTAAATCATGTATCACATGACCCTATTCCTATTTTAAAAACTTAACCTTAATTCAAAATGGCGGATTTTAAGATGGCCGCCGTCAGGTATACCCTTACTATATGACTTCCCCCTAGTCCTAATATGTACCCATATATTTGTTATTCACTTTTTGTCGTTACAAGAGGTCTTACAGGGCTTTTACCTCCAACTGTATGAAGACTATTCTGTACTTCCATGTGATGTTCTGGTAGCTGTATCTCCTAAACCTCTGGAGCTTCGCACCTACAACTTCACTGAAATACTGACCACATTTAGTACTACTTTCTCATATGTGTCTCAGTCAGCAACTCGATTCACCCAAACGTAAGGTTTACTTGTGAGTATAATTCTCTAAAACCATCTTCCGAGGCTGCTATGAGCAACGAAGATAGCCTTTAATACCTACTGCTGGGGCTGCTATGAGCTACTGAGTATAATTGTCTAAAACAATTTCCCGAGGCTCTATGAGCAACGAAGATAGCCTTTAATACCTACTGCTGGGGGTGCTATCAGCTACTGAGTATAATTCTCTAAAACAATCCCCCGAGACTGATATGAGCAACGAATATAGCCTTTAATACCCACTCCTGGGGCTGCTATGAGCTACGGAGTATAATCGATCCCGTCTGTGGCCGATGTGGGCTAAAAGAAGTAGGCTATATTTTATACTGTGGCAGTGCCAAACTTAGATTTTATTTTCAAGTTAAATCTGGTTCTCATTTTTAGTCCATGAAATAAGAAAATACGAAAGTAAGTTCATTTGTAAACAATTGTATCTGAAGAATTAGATCGCGATGTAACTGTTATACAATCATGTCTGTGAATTAGTCTTATGCGCTTATATCAGCTTTACTTACATAATTGAACTCATTATGAAAAGCTAGCACAGATATACTTCATTCTACTGAAATTCTGAAATTTGTTCTGGAACTTCTGGAACCCGGACTCAGAATACTTTATTACTGCACGTGACTTTACGTCACGTCCACGAGCTATTAGATTATCAACCTCAGCAAAGATCCTGATATAAAAGATTAGGTAATTTCAAGAAAAGAGGAGTTCGGACAGATCCGGAAGTTGATGCAGTTTAGGTAGTTCATGGAGTTGGATCAGTATCTCTATCTATCGTCATCATGGACCTAACTTCTATCAAGTTTAACACCGCCGAAACAATGGATGTTCGGCATAACCATTATATAACTAGTAAAGGACTACTAGTCATCAGTACTTTGTCTCCGACGTAATAATTCGCCAACAACTAGAACCATATCAGGGTCGGAGCTGAGCAGCAATCAATAGCATGGAAATGGAAGCTTTATCCTTATCAGAATATACCAGGTGTGTCAGAGAAATCTGTCTGTGCTAGGCTTACGAAGTGCATAAGGTAATTCATTCACAGACACATCAATTCACACTAAAATTTAACTCTATTAAAGTTGTTATTAAGTTTGATACATGAGATTTAATTATTGTACCTCTCGCTATACACCCCCAAATTAGAACCTAGAATTGGAACAATCTCATATAACAACAATACCGAGGCCACGCCGTGTGCAGGGAACACTGGAAACATTTAAAGACTAAGAGAGAAGCCTTCAAGAACTTTGTGAAAACTTGTGAAAGACATTCATTCTTTTTATATAATGAAAATGTGAAGGGTTAAAATTTCGTATATATTATTTAGACTCTACAAACAGAACATTGCAATATTCTAAACGGGAAAAGAGTTTAAATTTTCGTCTAAAAATAATGTCATAAATGCATTTTTGCCGTGCAAAGAAGGAAAGCGAAGGTTGAAATATGAAGGGCATACTCGTAGGGCGAGCAAATTCTAAGTGCGGAAGTGAAATCGCCGAGCTAGCGAAGGCTAATGATATACATAAAAAGTCTTAAAATCTAAAAGAACAACACAAATTTTAAAATAATACAGTAAAAAAATAAGTCAAGAACTGTTATTTTAAAGATTAATTAGCATAATACCTGTTCTTTACACGGGGAAGTACGTTTCATTTTGGACATAGAAGGCTCAATTTGGAGTTAATAGCATCGGAGGTGTCACTGTTCGTCTCAGCCACCCCGAAAACTATGGATTCAAGACTAATATTAGTCATTTTGGATCATTTATATACTATGTCGCCTCCTCCTCCGTAAGTTGCGAGGCTGAATTTGAATTTAAACTGTATCGGAAGTGTCACTGTTTATCTCAGTGACCCCATAAACTTTGGATTCGACACTAATATAGGTCATTTTCGATCATTTTAAAATATCTCCTTCCTCACCCTCATGTAAGTAGTGCCGTGAAAGTGAAATGATAAAAGTCATCCCAGGTCCAAACCTCATCTATATCGAAAATTTGATCGAGATTGGTCTGGTAGTTCAATAGTTATATATATATATATATAAATTCAGGCCCGAATTCCTGAATTCCAAATTCAAGGCCCCAAACCCATATTTGTTGGAAATTTGATCGAGATCGGTCGGGTGGTTCAAGACGTATACAGTTACAAACATGGTAACTTTCATTTATATACAGATGGTCATCAGCAAAATGGAAACACCTATAGTTGGCAACACGTCAGATGTATGGGTTGGCAGTGGTGTCGTGGCGCCCGCAGCGTCGGACCGCTGATGGTGGTGTGTTAGGTCGGTCTCCATACTACGTCAGGCGCAGTGAAACAGCAGTGTCCAGTGGCTGCAGCAGACGGAGGTAGTGTAAAATAGGAGAACTTGGTGCGGGGTTATGTGGTGTGAGTGTGACGGCACTGGCTACTGTGTTAGGTGTGTCGCGTGGGACAGTGTCGAAGGTGATGACGGCCTACACAACACATGGGAAAACTACATCGGGGAAGCGGAACAGTGGGCGGAAGAAAATCATGAGTGACAGGTCACGCCGGGTATTAAATCGCATTGTCACGCAGAACCGTCGTGCCACTGCGGAGCAAGTGACGGAGGAACTCAATCAGCACCTCCCCCACCCTGTTTCGACAATCACAGTCCGCCGCGAATTACATGACATGAACTTACGAGGTCGTGTTGCACGGGCCAAACCGCTCATCAGGGACCATACTGCAATTGGTGCCGCGACCATGCAACTAGGACCGTTGAGGACTGGAAACGTGTGATATGGTCGGATGAGTCATCCTTCACCCTATTCCCAACCACGGGCCGTTAGGGTGTTGAGTTGTTGAGTTGATTTTAGTTTAGCGTCCCTTTCAGCAGCGAGGCTATATGAGACGTGGACCTACTGATTAACGTGGAATCCGAACCACATGAGTTCCCGCCGGGGCCGTTAGGGTGGTCCTTAGGTACATGGGAAAAAATAAATTTTCGAATTTCTTCCGCCGCACCCCCTATTTCTTTTCCTTTGGTAATAGAAACACCATACACAAGATTTCCCAAAAATCCATCAACGTTAACCCGTGCCGCAAAGCAGTTGTTTTCTGTAAAAAGAAATCAATTTGAATTTCAATGGCACTTGATTTACTATTTGTCAATAAACGTATAATAATTATCACAAATGTAAATAGGACAATATAAAGCTTTCCTCTGTAATTCAGAATTGACCGAGTTTCGAATACAGTCGGTTGGTTATCAGGCAACAAGCTACAAGCATCATGATCATCGTCCATATATATAGTACTTATGGTAATGCACAGTGTTATGAACCACTGTGGAAAAGATATTTGGATCTGTTTCTCTTGTCACTTGCTTCGTTAGTAAAATTTACATGAGTTAGAAATCAATCAGCTAATAAATACAAGTAAAAAATTAATTGATAATGGCTGATATTCCAAAAAGTGAAAAAAATATATATTTGAATTGTAGATCGACTTAATGATAACTTAGTTTTTACGCAAGGTAGATTTTCTACATCCTGGAAACAAGTTTCTATAGTCTTTCACCACTTACAAAAGGAATTGTTTCTGTTCTTCATTTTTAGTTAGAACTGCATTGTGATTTTCCATTAATATTACGCTCTTTCCGCAGTGTGATTTCTAACATGCAGCTTATGAACTATTTTTTTCCCGAAAAGAAATTCATCATTTGTCGACCAACAAACCGGATTAAGATCTAGAAAACCTGTAGAAATCCGAAACCTTTCGAAGAACTTCTTGGTGTTTTCTATCACAAAATCAGCAATTTCTTTCTCTTCAATATCATCTATTTCACTAGCGCGCAGTTCAAATCGCTTCATCGTTTCATATGAATTGTCACTATTTTAAAATTTTTCTGTTATTTTGTGTTTTGTTCATTATTGACATTCTCGTCAAAAAATAAAAGTGCTCACACTTCTCTGAGAGGTACCAAAGATGTTAGGAAAACTTCAATAAAGCCACTCTCGAGACATCAGAGTTTATGAGTTTGTACGTTTGAAGGCTCTTCAAAAATTGTAATATCTTGATGTGGTGAACGAGATGCACTGGGACAAGAAAACCAAGTAAACCAAGGTTTTTAGAACAGGAAAAGTGCACACTTGACGCAGTCCTTCTTCTTCCCGCTCATTTAATTTAAACTGATTACTAAAGAAATATTTTTAAACATCATAAGGTTTTTCCCATCCACCTTGCCTGATGTACAGCTCCAGGGAAACGGAAAGAAATACATCCAGGAGGCTTACTTCTTAGAAAAATTACTGTAAGCTCCAAAAGTTCTCTGTAATCTTCTCTGCATTTCCAAATTTTGAACAGTAAAAACTAGCTTATCTTTCCTCATATTGCAAAGAACTGAATTAACACTTCGATTGGAAATTCATGTAACAAAATTGTTGTGTTGAAATCTCGGCCACTCTTTCTGGAAACTTTTAAAAATTGGCACCTCTGGACCGGAAGAAACTGAAACACATTCTTCAAATACACACTTTAATATCAATTCAAAAATGTGATGCCTATACAGAAAATATAAAAGGTCTTTTTCCAATTTTTGTTCAAGAAGAATTCAAGCTCCATTGATACGTCCAGTATTGGAAGAAGTTATGTCCCGATGCCTCTGCTGTTGCGATTAATATGCGCATGGAGCTCTATCAATCAATTTATAGCGATCAAAAGCCACAACGAGTCGTGGAATAATAAAACGTACTTTCCCTCTTCTTCTCGAAGATCCAGTCACTATCTCATCAGAATCTACTCCTTCCATTGGAATTGTAGTATCCTGTGGAACTGTGCTGTGGTAGTATTGTGGAACTGTGCTGTGGTGAGTATCCTTGATCGGTATTCTTGCTTTAGACCAAAACATTTCTGTTTCACGAATTACTAACCGAGCATTCTCTCTTAAAGGTAATTTCACATTCGTATCATAAAAGAATGCACCAAGTACTTGTCTGTTGGACAGTAACTTACAACCCAATATCTGTTCACTCATATTACCAACGAGGTAAATATCACTACGATAACTGATTTCACTAGACACCGAATACATAATGATCACTTTGTTCATTTAATCACATGTAATGATACAAGACCCACAACGAAACTTTAATTTCCTAAAAATAACAATCATATCAAAAGATGATAAATACAAAACAGAATTTTTTTTTGTTCGTCGTCCCGTTTAAAGGGTTTTGCCCTTTCTTCGGGTAAGTGCTTCATGAATAGAAAGGTTGATTGCACTTTAATGTGGTTGGTCTAAGAGTTGTACATATTTAATATTTATTCATTTATTGAGTACACATACATACAGAGAGGTGATTGAAGGGTGAAAAATAACATATAGTGAAAATCAAACATAATATGATGGGAGGCCAAGTGTGCCACAAAAATACTGTAGAAAATAATACATTTATTAGCATGTCGTGATGAATTATGGCGAAGCAAAACTGAATGATTGTAGTGCAGGATGCAGTGGGCAGAGAAGTAGATGAAGATGGAATGCAGTGCTCTGAACGCCACACACAGGGTTATGTTAGTACTGACGAATGCAAGTTATCTTCTGGTCCTGGGGCGATTCAGGAACTGATGGAAATAGAAGAAGCCCATGTTAATAGGTAGTTACGGTGCATATGATGGGTAGATGAATGATGAGAGCTCACGTGGTTCATAGATGTGAAAGATTTCGGGATCCACTGCAGCATCATCTAGTTGTAAATGATAGAAAGTCATGAAATGCTGGATAGGAGTATCGACGTAAGTTGGAGGTGCGTCGTGATCCCGATCGTACCGTAGGATATCAAGTAACATGGGATGCTGCTGGTCAATTCGCTTGCAAACGTACTGAGTACGAAGCTGTTCGAGATGATGCAATAAAGGTGGAAAATCAATCAGCTCGTAAAGTAACCGTGTCGGATGCGGTAAGGTGATGCGATGCGCTAGGCGTAGAGCATGACGTTCTAGGATTGCCAATTTCTGATAAAATTTTGGCGGGGCGGATGTCCAGGCAGTGTGTCCATATGTTAATGTGCTGCGCATAAAGGCCTTGTAAGTATTAAGTACTGTTAAAGCTTTTAGCCCCCAGGTTGTACCAACTAAGCGCTTGAGTAGGTTGAGCCGATTTTGTGCTTGGCGTACGATCTTGGTAAGATCTGGATTCCAGGTAAGTTTGGCGTCAAATATGACACCAAGATAAGTCAGAGTATTTGACGCCAGTACAGGTGTATGATCTACGTGAAGGTTTAATCGACTTGGATTCCTGTATAATCGTGAACGGTGTCTACGTGGCAGGAAAACAATAGCCTGAGTTTTCGTAGAATTAATACTTAACCGCCATATATTACACCAGTGAACAAATGCGTCAATTGCCGTTTGCATGGTTTTACTGATTGATTGCACTGTGCGGGCCGCCGTGAAGAAGGCGGTGTCGTCAGCAAACTGAAATATGTTTATGTTGTGTGGGACAACAAGGTCGGCAACATACAATAAGTATAATAGAGGAGACAGTGAGGAACCTTGAGGAACGCCGGATTGTAGGAAGATCGGATGAGAGAGTGTTCCGTTAATAGAGATATATGCTAGCCTCCCTAATAAGAAGGAATGTATGAACCTGATATATGATGATGGTAGGAGATAGTTATGGAGTTTGTAAAGTAAACCAGGGTGCCAGACTTTATCGAATGCTTTCTCTAGATCAAAGGCTACCAGACAAGAAGGAAAACCTGTGTTGTATTGATTATAAATAGCCGTGGATAGTCGTAATAGTTGATCCAGTGTACTAAAATGAGGTCGAAAACCGGCTTGGTGAATAGGAAGTAGGTTATGAGTTGCAAGGTGATCGTGCATGCGGCGGACTAGAATTCGTTCCAAAATTTTACAGAGGCAACTAGTGAGGTGAATAGGGCGATAAGACTGGACGTCAGACGGAGGTTTCTTAGGTTTCGGGAAGAGAAGCACTTTTGAGTATTTCCAGTCGATTGGAAAAAATTAAGTTCGGAGGATGAAAGTATATATGGTGCTGAGAAAAAGAAGAAAAGAAGGTGGAGCTTGCCTGATGAGTACATACGTAACAGAATCAAATCCTGGGGCAGTGTTGCGTTTACGGAATAATGTTTGGCGAATGTCGTCTGGTTGGATCGGAGTAGTAAGTTGATTATTGGGTTCCAAAGAGTGGTTGATAGATGGGCGTAGAAAAGCAGAAGAGGGATCTGTAAGTCGGTTTATTGACTTTTGTAGGCGTTGCGATGTATGCCAACCTGGGAGAGGTGTAAAAATATCTTGAAAAAATGAAGCAAACGTATTAGCTTTATCCCTATCAGTGATGACTGCCTGATTATTTTGAACAATGGGGTATGGTGTGCGAGAAACTGTCCCTGTGAGTTGATGAAATTTGCGCCAATATTTACTAGGGTGTGATTCACTTGCAAGTGTGTTACAAGTCTGAATCCAATGGCGTTTCTTATATGCAACAATATAGTTATGCGTAATCCTAAGGTATTGGCGATGAAGCCGAAGCGCTTCAAGATTACCTGTAGCGAGATACTCGCAATGTGCTCTACGAGAAGCGGATATGAAAGGTAAATAATGGGGAGGCAATTTTGGTTTATGCAATTGTATTTCTGTTGTTGGAATGGAGCGTTGTGCTGCTTCTTGAATAGATTCAGTAAGATTAGCAATTGTGTGATCAAGATCGTATTGTGTAGTAGGCATGAGCAAATTATTAACAGCAGTGTCCAGATCGGAGCGATATTGTTCCCAATTGGCTCGTTTGTAACAGAATACTTTCTGAGGAGGTATGTTAGATTGAGAGCGAGGAGAACAGTGAAGTGTAAGTTTGATAGGCACATGATCACTACCAATTGAATCAAGCACATCGATATGAATACTCTGCGAGAGAGATGTTGATGTGATGACAACATCAGGAGTAGTATTGCTGACGGGGCGTGTAGGTTTCGGTAGAACATGGAACTCAGCAACTGTTTCAGTGTGAAGAAAGTCTAAAAAGTTAGTTTTGTCCCGCTGTGACCGACTATGAATGTTTAGATTCGCCATGATAATGTAGTGCCGAAAGGTAGAATCGATGTATCGAAAGAATTCGTAGTTGATTGGTTTGCCTGGTCGAAAATATATGGTAACGAAGGTAACAGTGCGGCCTCGAAAATAAATAGTCGTGACATTATGCTCAGGAAGGTGGAGTGTGAGCGGAAGTGGAACCGTGACTGCTCTATAAGGAAGGCGTTGGCTAACACACAGAATTTTTTTTGTCCCAATGCTGGCAATTAGCCAGCAACCGTGAGAAGGTTGCGCCTTCTGTGCGGTACTAGATTTAAGCGTATTATTGGATTTCTATATTTTCGATGGGCTAAGGGATGTTCGGAGAGCTGGAGTAGAAGTTTCTATTTGATTGCATTAATAGTGATTTCGGCTGTATAGTATTGGTTTACTGTTGCATTTGTATCCTTTATCTGTAACAGGAGAGAAGAGAATGAAGAATGAAAATGGGAAACATGAAGTGCAGTGTAACAACACAACACATAGGTAATGATTAGTGTGACAAGTGAGATCTATCTTCTGTCCAGAGGCGACTCTGGACGTAATGAAGACAAAATGGATTTCCTGTTAAGATATGAGGTTCTTACTGTGCAGTAAATGATGGTGATATGTATGGAGGAACTACGAATGTTGAAAATGCTGCAACTGCGTTCAAATCCGGATGATCAGGAGGGAGTGTATATCGATAAAATGCAAACAGAAGGGATAAAGGCGTTTCCAATAGCTTGCGAGGTGGATTGTATGGAATGTCTGCTTGCATGGTTGCGAGAAGTAATGGATGTCGGGACTCAAATCTGCTAGTAATATACTTCGATCGCAAAGCTTCAATATGAAATAGAAGGTGTGGAAAAGGCAGGACTTCATAAAGCTCTTGAGTAGGACTCGGGAGCTTTATTCTATAGGCTAGTCGTATGGCATGGCGTTCAAGTATTTTCAGTTTTTCATAATGGGGTTGGAGGGCGGACATCCATGCTGTGAAGCCATATGTCAGGACTGGTCGTAGGAATACTTTGTAGGTATTAAGAACAGTATTAGCTCGTAGTCCCCATATAGTACCTGTGAGACGTTTGAGAAGATTAAGCCTATTATATGCTTTCTGTATTACATTCTGAAGGTGAGGGAGCCAAGTGAGGTGTTGATCAAAAATAATTCCCAGATATGTGACATGTTTAGTTGGATGAACCCGCGTGTTATGTACTTGGATGGTAAGTAGCGAAGGATTTCGATGTACACGAGATCGGCGTTTTGGCGGGAGAAAGACTATAGCTTGGGTTTTATCTGGGTTGAGTTTTAAACGCCATTTCGTACACCAGGTGAGAAAGCTTTGAATTGCTGCATTAATTTCAGTACTGATGCGATGGATTGTTCGGCCCAATGTAAGAAATGCAGTATCATCTGCATATTGAAAAATGTGTGTGTTAGGTGGCAACGGCGGCATATCGGCTACATATAGAAGATAAAGCAAAGGTGATAAGGCAGACTCTTGTGGTACTCCAGAGAAAATAAATATGGGGTGTGAGAGAGTGTCATTAAGAGCGACATATGCAATACGGTTGTGAAGAAAATTATAGATAAATCTGATGTATGATATGGGAAGTGTCAGACGGATAAGTTTATATATGAGAGCTGCATGCCATACCTTATCGAATGCCTTTTCCAGGTCGAAGAGCACTAGACAAGATGGAAACTGTGTATTAAACTGGTTGGTAATAATATTAGACAGACGGAGTAACTGATCATTGATACTAAAACCGGGGCTGAAGCCAGCCTGATGTAAAGGGATGATGTTACGTTCTGATAGATAAGAATGGAGGCGTCGGACAATAATTCGTTCAAGAATTTTGCAATACACGGAAGTAAGCTGAATAGGTCTATAAGAAGAATCAGTATTTGGTGGTTTGTGTGGTTTGAGGAACATGAGAGTTTTTGAGGTCTTCCACTCACAAGGAATAAAGCCTGTACGAAGGATGAACGTATAAAGAATAGTTAGAAGGTATAACAACTGATAGGGCGCTTCTTTAATATGACGATAAGTAATCTCATCAAAACCAGGTGCTGTATTTTTCTTGTTCTGGACAGTGTGAGTGATATCAGTTACGGTAATTGGTTTAGTAAGTTCAGTATTGTGAGAGATAGTATGATGGATGTCAGGTTGGAGACGGAAGGTGTCGAAATTAAGTCTCTCAACCGGATGATGACGCTTAGAAAAGGCAGGCGGAAGCGGAGTGAAGATTCCCTGGAAATACGCTGCAAATGCATCGGCTTTATCCTTGTCATTTTGTAGTGGAGTGTCGTTATCTATTAACGGGTATGAAGTACGGGTGGTTTTCCCTGTAAGCTGATGGAACCGCTTCCAGTATTGTGTAGGATGAGCTGTTTCAGCAAGTGAGTTACAGGCTTTTACCCAGTTTCGGAGCTTATATGCTTTAAGGTAATTAGAGACTGTGCGATGCATCTGCCGATGATGCCGAAGAGCTTCTTCGTTTCTGGTATGTATATATTCTTTATAAAGATCTCTCGAACGTCGTATGAGAGGTAAGTATTGCGGAGGTAACGGAGGACGGCATGGAAAGTTAGCCTTGGTAGTAGGGATGTGTTTCTCCCCGGTGTTTTTAATTGCCGTGCTGATAGCATTTAGTGTATCATACAGTGCCTCTTCGGTTTCAGGATTAGGAGTTTCTGCCAACGCAGTAGTTATGTCATTTCTATAGGCGACCCAGTTCGCTTTATCGAAACGAAAAATGCGTCGAGCAGTAGAATCGGATCGGATTTGAGCAGATTGCGGGCACGCGATTGTTAACTTAATTGGTAAATGATCACTTCCCAGATTCCCCAGAACTGTAACATTACAGCGAGTATAAAGAGAGGCAGAGGTAATCACAATATCTGGGGTAGTTTGAGAGATGGGTCGTGTATGCGACGGGAGTTGCTGTATGATGCCTGTCGTGTTTGTTTCAATGAAATTAATGAACCGTTGTTTCTCTCTCGCAGTTCTACTGTGAATGTTTATATCTGCCATAATGATATAATTACGAAAGCTATTGGAGATGTGTTGGAAGAAGGTAAAGGGAATATGGCGACCTGGGCGTATATAGATGGTTGCAAGAGTGACATACAGTTGGCGAAAATAGGTCGTAACTATAAGATATTCCGGAAGATGAAATGAAACGAAATGTTGTAGGATGGCAAGAGAAACAGGGTAGCCAATAGCGACGCCGCCATTCGCACGTTGCGCTGGAACAGTGTTATCGTGACGTAGAAGTTGATAATGTGGGATTTTACAGCTTTGCTTGGATGTAAGATATGTTTCATTCAATAGAAATGCGTTAGCTTTTTCTTCAAGAAGAAGATGCTCAAACAAAAGTTTGTGCGTTAGTAGCGATCGGATATTTAGAAATATAAGTACAAGTTCCATAATCACGTTATGCTTAGACTGCTGTTTTGAGTGGTGCAGCATGGAAATAGACAGATTGTCCTGAATATGTAGCATTTAGGTTAATATGAAAAACATTTCGGGCAGCATATTGGATTTGTTGAAGAACATGTGGCCTATCGAACGGATGTATGTTTTGAAGAGCGATGGTTATGAAAGAGAGTAGCTGAGCCACAGTTACAGTTTGTTCCGTTTGTGTAGGAGGCATTTGAATTTGCTGTGTTAGTAGAAGAAACAAACGAGAAAAAATGGCCTAACCCGGAAATAATTGCAACACAAATGTTTTTTTTGTCTATCACTTCCAAATAGCGTTGCTAATAATATATTCAAAATCCGCTTCCGTAATGCTTGGGGAAAGTCCGCCATCTTGGATTCAATATGGCGGCCACACCGAGACATCGACTCACACTTAAATGACAATATCTACTCACAGATTTAAGCTGAAAACTTCGTTCCTGCGCCATTTTCAAGATAATAGCATACCTTAAGGGATGCAAGTTTGCATGCCTCTATGTACCACCGCCATATTGAAAAATGGCGGCGATTATTAAATATATAGTTTCTTTTTCAATTGGTATAATGTTTTATTGGCAGATAACTCAGAAACTAACAGAGATATGCAGAAATTTCTTGAAATAAACGTAAAAGCTCATGATCTTAGCTTTCCAACGAGGGTACTTATGTTCGTTTATCTTACAAAGTAACGGAGCTAGTCGAATTTATGTGGCACTGGGTGTGCGATTTTCGATAATATGACTTTTTTCTCAGGTTCCTGCTAGAAGCTAAGTAGACGCAGTATACGGATTGACCAGTAAATAATTGCAACACAAATAATTTTTGAACCAGAATGTGTAACAAGGTGTATTTAGCTACATATTAAAAATCTTCTACTCACCTCCTTGGGGAAAGTCCTCCGAAATTTCGTTGAAATATGACTTCTGAGATTTCGTTCAGGTGTCGCTACAGATCGCGATAATCCATCATTGAAATGAAAGAAGATGTGAAAAATTGCTCAAAATTACGATATTTCTTCAGTCCTTGTTATGGTTAACGCTACATGTCTATTTGAAAGGCAAGAATTAAAACAGTGTAGCAACCTCTTCACTGAAAAAAATGTCCTCGTCTTTACAAAGTTTACACCGTTTTCCACATTATCACAAGTTTCTTCCAGGCAATTGTCACTAATTTATATTAGTAATAGATCACGTTTCTGGCATGAATACTTCATGTCTCTATTGTTTTCATGTATGTGTATATATAATGGATAACAATTAAAACAGTGTAGCTATCTAATCATTAAAATGAATGATCATCTTCATAAAATTCTAGAATTTCTTTACACATTGCACAAGTTTCTCTCACATAATGCCCACATTCAATGTTCAAACTATATCTACTTTGCACTGCATACGTGTATGTTCATACCTTATATGCATATTCAATACATAAAAACTACATTAATAACTAAAACTAATAATTTTCATTTTCAAAAACTTCAGTTTTGTCTCACATTATCAAAATATTTAACCAGAAACTGGTCACAAATTGATGTACAAAACTGTCCATACTCCTTGCATCAACACACCATACTGACATAGTTTTCTGCGGATATGTATATTTAGTAAATAGCAAATAAGCAGCACACCAACCTAGTTACTAAAACAAGTCGTCTTCATTGTCAGAATGTTCTGATTCCCTTTGTACATTATCACAAGTTTGTCCCAGACACTGTCCACAAAATGATGTACAAAACAGACCATACTTCTTGCAAGAACACTTCATGCTTATACAATTTCCATGACAATTACAATGAATGATTTCCAATATATTATCAGGAGCAGGTTTCCTGTTCATCATCACTGGAAAATACATTCCCTTATGTAGTCGCCATCCCCAATCTTCTGGTCGCATTTGAGAGGATAGACTCTTCCATTCCATGATTTGGTAGTAAACACGCAGATAATGATATTTAAGTGCATCAGGAGTAGGGGGAAGGTTTTCTGGTCGTACAAAATCTGTTGCTGTACTGATTTTGCTAGAAAACATTCTTATTCTTAAAGCAACAAGAGATTCATCTTCCTTGCATTTGTACAGCCTTGTTGTTGCCTGTTCTCCAGCACGAATAATTTCTTCTTTAAAGGCATTTTTAGAATTAAAAATAGAGATGGATTTCTGAAAGGCCTCATCGGAATTAGCTAGTTGTAATGCCACTTGTTTTCCTTTTCCAAAAAATCGTGATGTTGTATCACAACCAAGAAATACATGGATACATAGAAGACTGTTACAGAGTTCGCCAATATCTGTTTTCGTAGATTTAATGTCCCAAAGCCTAGTTTCTGTTTTATAAAACAAGCATTCGTGTTTGACGGTGATAGACTTAGGAGAAAAATGAGCAGATCAGTATCATTTCCAACAACACAAGTATCTTGGTTTCGTGACTCTTGAATAGCTGTGTTGACTATCAGTGTGTCAGCATCCCTGTCTGAATACAAAACTTGAAATCCAACAGCAAAAAGCTCCAAACCCAATTTTCGAATTAGTCTCTCCCTTTTCATAGAAAGTTTCATTTCTGGAGAAAGGAGCACTTCAGGAGCGCTCAAACCTCTAGTTCTCCTTAGGTGTGTGCAATCCTTTATCGATGGACCACTAATGTAACCATCGAAAATAACTGAAGCGTCACTGAAGTGTGTCTTCATGTAAGAAACGTAGGACTCAAATACTGTTTTGAATGTATGATTCACTGGTGGAGCCAATTGACCTGGTGGAGCAACCACCCACTGTCAATCACATATTTACAAGACGTTGGTGTATTTGAAGGTGAACTTGTCATTTTCCATAAAGCATTAGCCAGTACTGATTTATTTGCTGGTCGTAGATTCTCATAATCTTCAAATAAAGTTCTTGGAACAGAACAAAGCTCATAGGAGAAAACGTCTTCTAGATTCATGTTTCCTCTCATAGCAACAATTGCTAATCTTTGGAAAAGCTTGTTATGTTCCATACTGATTGATCCGGTAATCGTATGTATGGATTTCTTGTCTGCCATTGTAATGGCTTTATCCTTCTTCGAAAATATGAATGAGTCTGACGAATTTTCCTTCATTTTTAGTAAAATATTTTGTCCAACACATTTTGCTTTATCAACATTGACACGATCTTGGGCAGTTAAACCGTTCGTAATATTAATAAGTTCCTCTTCAGTTCGGAACGGCTGACATAATGTTAAGAAATCAAGTTTTTTTTTTTAAAGTATCAGCTGCATCCCTACTCATCCTCTTCAATGAAATATTTCTATGCTGGTTGGTGTGCTGCTTATTTGCCATTTACTAAATATACATATCCGCAGAAAACTATGTCAGTATGGTGTGTTGATGCAAAGAGTATGGACAGTTTTGTACATCAATTTGTGACCAGTTTCTGGTTAAATATTTTGATAATGTGAGACAAAACTGAAGTTTTTGAAAATGAAAATTATTAGTTTTAGTTATTAATGTAGTTTTTATGTATTGAATATGCATATAAGGTATGAACATACACGTATGCAGTGCAAAGTAGATATAGTTTGTACATTGAATGTGGGCATTATGTGAGAGAAACTTGTGCAATGTGTAAAGAAATTCTAGAATTTTATGAAGATGATCATTCATTTTAATGATTAGATAGCTACACTGTTTTAATTGTTATCCATTATATATACACATACATAAAAAAAATAGAGACATGAAGTATTCATGCCAGAAACGTGATCTATTACTAATATAAATTAGTGACAATTGCCTGGAAGAAACTTGTGAAAATGTGGAAAACGGTGTAAACTTTGTAAAGACGAGGACATTTTTTTCAGTGAAGAGGTTGCTACACTGTTTTAATTCTTGCCTTTCAAATAGACATGTAGCGTTAACCATAACAAGGACTGAAGAAATATCGTAATTTTGAGCAATTTTTCACATCTTCTTTCATTTCAATGATGGATTATCGCGATCTGTAGCGACACCTGAACGAAATCTCAGAAGTCATATTTCAACGAAATTTCGGAGGACTTTCCCCAAGGAGGTGAGTAGAAGATTTTTAATATGTAGCTAAATACACCTTGTTACACATTCTGGTTCAAAAATTATTTGTGTTGCAATTATTTACTGGTCAATCCGTATACTGCGTCTACTTAGCTTCTAGCAGGAACCTGAGCTCCTCCGTGGCTAAGCGGTTAGCGTACGCGCCTTTAGCGCGGGAGACCCGGGTTCGATTCCCGGCGGGAGCTCATGTGGTTCGGATTCCACGTTAATCAGTAGGTCCACGTCTCATATAGCCTCGCTGCTGAACGGGACGATAAACTCAAAATCAACTCAACTCAACTCTAGCAGGAACCTGAGAAAAAAGTCATATTATCGAAAATCGCACACCCAGTGCCACATAAATTCGACTAGCTCCGTTACTTTGTAAGATAAACGAACATAAGTGCCCTCGTTGGAAACCTAAGATCATGAGCTTTTACGTTTATTTCAAGAAATTTCTGCATATCTCTGTTAGTTTCTGAGTTATCTGCCAATAAAACATTATTGCCAATTGAAAAAGAAACTATATATTTAATAATCGCCGCCATTTTTCAATATGGCGGTGGTACATAGAGGCATGCAAACTTGCATCCCTTGAGGTATGCTATTATCTTGAAAATGGCGCAGGAACGAAGTTTTCAGCTTAAATCTGTGAGTAGATATTGTCATTTAAGTGTAAGTCGATGTCTCGGTGTGGCCGCCATATTGAATCCAAGATGGCGGACTTTCCCCAAGCATTACGAAAGCGGATTTTGAATATATTATTAGCAACGCTATTTGGAAGTGATAGACGAAAAAACCATTTGTGTTGCAATTATTTCCGGGTCAAACCGTATATTGCCTCTACTATGTGGTATGAAGCCGAACTGGAACGACTAGACTTGGTTTTGTGGTGTCAGGTGCTGGGCGTGATTTACATTTAAAGCTGTAGGTAGGATGACTCTCGAGACAAGCAGAGCAAACAGGGGGCGTTTTCAAATTCGTACATTGATTAGTAGCATGGGGACCGGAGCAATAACCACATTTCGAGGCGCTCTTACAATTAGCTGTAATATGGTCGTTATATTTTTGACACCTCTCACACCGAATCGGTAAGGGTTGTGCAGTTCGAGAAGGTTCTACACGGTGGCGTTTCTTAAAGATGTATGCGCCATTGGAAAGTAGGGTGTCAATTGCATCTTGCGAATTGGTTAGCACTCTCACCATGTAGGTCGGGCCTTGGTTATTGCGAATACGCATGCATTTATGGATGTCAATGCCCTCTAGCTTTAGTTCTTCTTCTACTTCGCCATCTTGGATGATAGGATCGACGCCACGGATAACGACAGACAAGAAGGGTGCTTTCCTAGGCGGCGGAGGTTGTTTAGCAGTTGGTGGTTGTAGCTTTTCAAGTTTGGCTTGCACAGAAAAATTCAAATACATGTTACAAGTAGTCTAAAATTATATGATTTACAATAACAGTTGTAATTAAGAACAAAGGGGAGAAGGATTTAGTTGTAAACGGTCGTAAAAATAATTGTTTGATATTTATTTATTATTTCCAATTTAATTGTGTTCATAAATCTGCTCCAAATTACTTAAGAATTGGGATTAAATAGAATAATCTAAGTCTGTGCATGTATTGCCAACTATTGAGCAACATAGGAAACTACTGTTTTCTAAATCTTATTCCTATAAAGATTAAAATGTCTTTGCGGCACCATTTATCGTTGTCATAACGAACTCAAATTTACACATAACACTTTTCTCATGAAAAGGAAAAAGATTAAGGGGTGCGGTCTCAGATATACACAACTTGAGAAATAAGGACCACCCTAACGGGCCGTGTTTATGTGTGGAGAACGCCCAAAGAAGCTTATGATCTGCAGTGTCTCCGCCCAACTGTGAAACATGGCGGCGGCTCGGTGATGCTGTGGGCCGTCATATCATGGTTTTCATTGGGTCCTGTGGTCACACTTAGCGGACGAATCACTGCCAACGATTATGTCGCAATTTTAGGAGACCACTTGCATCCTATGGTCCGGATGTTGTTCCCGGACAATGACGCCATCTTCCAGGATGATAATGCACCCATTCACACAGCTGGTGTTGTTGCAGCGTGGTTTGAGGAACATCGGGATGAAGTTCAACACCTCCCCTGGCCCGCCCAACCCCTAGATCTCAACATAATTGAACATCTGTGGTCTGTCTTGGAAACACGACTCTGGCGACGATTTCCTCCTCCATCCTCTCTCACAGAACTGGCCGATGCCCTGCACGAAGAATGGTGTAAAATTCCACTTGCTACCATTCACGACCTCTATGCCTCCATCCCACGTCGCATCAAAGCTGTTCTGGAGGCGAAAGGTGGCCCGACACCATATTAATCTGGTAAGTTGCAATTTCGTTCAGGTGTTTCCATTTTTCTGATCACCATCTGTATATGTATAGATAGATAGATAAATAGAAAAATAGATAGATAGATTAACACAATGCTCGTTGTTTGCACGGGAAAGTTAAGATTTATGGAACACAGGCCTATTTGATAGATATGTACACATTAATTTTCTGGTTTTAAAATACTTGTTGATTTAAGTTTGATTTCTCTGTTTGTCTTTAAGCACCAAAGTGATCATGAGATTAGGCCTGCTGCTCAAAGTGAATTACAAACCAATACTTGCAAGGTACCAAATTCACAATAATATGAGGTAACTCGAAGTGGCAGCCTCTCGAAAATTAAAATACTCAATAACTTTCTTAACAACTGTCCAAGTTTTTTTTTTTTAAATTAGAAATGACTTTATTTTTTTATCATATGACCCTAAATGAATGGATTTATAAACTTTTAAAATTTTCAAACGGTCTCCATTTTGAAACAGTATGATTTATCGGAATCGATATTTATAATATGAATGAACTGACCAAATTTGGTTTTAATCCATTCGCTTTTAGCGAAGTTATTGTATCCACTATATACAAGAAATGTTTTTTACAGTTATAGAAATAGATGGATATCATGAGATCTCCGCAATATGTGTATTAAAAATCCCACATAAGCTTATTACAAACCAGAAATATGATAATAAGGGGCTCGCTGACAAGAGGATAAAACGGGGGTCGTGATCGGAATTAGGTTGAGAAACACTTCCCTAAACGAACTTAGAAATTAATAACATTTTTGCTTGAAATATTTGTTTGTAATTTATTACATAGAATAAATCTCTCATAAAAAGTTATTACCGTTTCTCTTTAATTAAATCGAGTTTCTTTGTTTCTTTTTTGTTTTGTTGCTTAATTTATTTCATTCTTATTATCTTCTTTTATCTCCCTGTTGTCTTTCCCAATTTCTATTCGTCGATTTATCTTTCTTTTAGACTTACAATGTAATACGTGACAAACATACAAAAATTCTTACTTTTTTTTTTAGTGTTTTCTTAATTTTCTTGTTCGTATTTGTGTTTGGTTTTTATTTCGTTCTTTTTTTTCTTTCTTCGCATTTCGTTTTCGTTGCTTTTATTGTATTTTCAACTCTATTCCTTTTGCTTTGGAAGGAAAGTAAAGAGAATCCTGAATTACAAAAGCAATTTCAATTTAGCGACTTTCTTGTGTTTTTGGGTTGAGAAGTATGCACGGAATCTCCATCTTTGGGATTGCCTTATTCCGTTTTAGGCTTTTATTTTTCTAATACTTTTTCTCTCTTCTTCTTCTTCTTCTTCGTTTAATTACTTCTTTCTTCTGTTTTTCTCTTAATGACGTAGTTCTAGTCTATTCTCTTTCATTGAGACAAGAACTTCCACCAGGAATTGCTCTCATGTCCTCCAAGTACATAAAAGGTACACCTTAGTTCAAAGTAATAGTTCTATTTAATACCTCCGAATGGTTTATCTTTCTTGTAGACTAGCCAAGTACAATAATTCATACAAAGTATGTTTCATTTATTTATTTAATGAAATTTGAATAATGTATGCTTCAATGAATATCACGCTAATATCCTGGAATATTATACAACTCTACTTAAGAGATTTGTAATGCTGGTTGCAGGAAGACCTGGGGTACAATGAGAACTCATACATGGCAAACGTCTAAATGCGTCACTCTATCCCGGAACGTTATACAACCTTGCTTAAGACCTACGAAAGATTGGTTGTAGAAATACAAGGGGCACAATGCGGAGCTCCTTCCTGGCTAAGAGATTAGCGTACGCGCCTTTGGCATGGGAGACCCGGGTTCGATTCAAGACGATAGCTCATTTGGTTCGGATTCCACGTTAACCAGTAGGTTCACGTTTCATATAGCCTAGCTGCTAAACGGGAGTTAAACTCAAAATCAAATAAAATCAAATCAAGGAGAACAATGCGAATTCCTCATAATAGACGTAAAAAGTTTCAATGCGTTACGTTATCCTGCAATATTATACAACGTTGATTAAGAGATTTGTAATGTTGGTTGTAGAAAGACAAGGGGCACAATGAGAATTCCTAATAATAATCGGAAAACGTCTCAAAGCGTTACGGTATCCTGGAATGTTATACATCCTGATTAAGAGAAATGTAATGCTAGTTGTAGTTAGACTAGGGGCACAATAAAAATTTCTGGTCACTTTTAGTGTAGGGATGTAAAATACCTGGGTATTTATTTCAGCAGGTAAATACCCCGGGTAAATACCTGGGTATTTACCCGAAATGGGTATTTTATGTTTCAATTACCAATAAATGGATTTTATCGTTGTCAATGAAAAATATAATGGCCATTTGTATCACCTGCAACAAGAGCACTAAATAACCACTTAATTAATCATTTTTTTCTAGCAAATAAAGAATGAATTTGATATTTGTTAAGTAACATAGTACGGATTTCCTAGCTACTCACCTTTATTTTTCTTTCTACTTACACTAAATTTCCTTCTATTACCCTTGGCGGAAAATAATTGTCCATTCTACCCCATGAAGTTTTACCTTAGTGTGCCCCTGACGCGTCCAACCAGCTGCACGGTAGAATTCGATAGTGGACCAAACCAACACGAAAATATAAAATTTATGAACGAACATGACGATGACCAAAGAAAGTGAAGTCAATTGTCGCCAAACTAATCATACACTATTATTAAGTATTTTGTCTGCCAGCAGCTCCTATTCTTCCTTAGGTTCGAGTCTGATGAAACTGCTTTCTCCATTTTTCTGTATCTGGCACATCTCTTATCTTCCAATATTTTCTTCAGTTTTTCAAATCACCGACGAACACACTAAAACTAAACTATTTAAGTAACTGTAGGATCTCTATTACTAAAATGAGCAACCACTTTTTCTTTTGATTTATCAAACTTGTTAATTGCGGAAAATAAATTATTAATAATTACTTTTCCCATTTTAAGGATCTCAAGTTTACATTACCTTAAAAAATTTGAATACTACTGATGAAAAACATCTTTTTTAATAATTAAAAAAAACTGAACTGATATTCCAAATATAGCAGGTTACTTTCTTCACTGAAAATAATGTTATTTTTGGTATTTTACATATAAGCAATAAGATGTACTGAATTGTTAAATGTGCAAAAAATTGGACCAATAAGTTACTTATATTTTACTCCTGGTTTACTGAATTAACAAATTAAATATGTTTAACAAATTACACTGTTACTTCTAAGTTGTTGATATAGTTATTATCAAAGTAAAGAAATACGACTTTAGAAAGTAATAACATACAAAATATTTAGAAACTAAACAAATTACATATTTACTTAATTTGTCATTCTGTAGAAGTAATTATATGATCACGAAAGCTACAGAGTAATCAAAGGTAAGTAAATTTAATAAATTGACCGATCAAATTATTTACTAAATATCCCGTTGAAAGAAAATTATTCATAAAATAGGGAATAACACTTTGTAAGACACTTAAGTAACTAATTCCTGATTTTTAGAAGTGTTCACTAAATGGAGTTTAACACTAACAATAATGCTTCGAGAAAGTATTTATTGGAATAGCATATTTAAAATATTATTGTGATAAACAACGTTAAGCTGTATAATAACTCTGTGAAGGTAATATTTATACTTTAAATTATTCAGTATAGAAGAGCAATTATCCGCCACCACATTTGGAGTACTATAAATAAAAGGTCCAGAAATTTTACCGTCCTACTCAGAATCAACCGTAAGTTCAGAATCGGAATCATCACACAATTCTTCAGAATCAACTTCATTATCACGTGTTTCTTCATTTTCTTCTATGTCACTAATTTTTTCTGTATTCTCTTCCAATGTATGTGTTTTGTTCTCTTCCATGCCAACAGTTGGTGACTTCTTCCTTGATGATCCTGTTCCTGAGTTTTGCATCCGTGAAACTTCAGACAATTTCTTAATAAAAGCTTCCAGCTATATGAAAGATATTATAGTTTCCCTGCCCTGTCCGATGATGAACAATTTATAGTTTTACTATGATCCGACTAAATGTAGAGAGAGTTCTTTCTGTGGCAGCAGATGAGATGCAACCGGAGCACTAAGGATTCGAATAGTGACATCAGCTAATTCAGTGATGCCTCGAAATCCTCACCAAAATAGTGACCTCATTTGTTCAAGTCTGTCCCACAAAAAAACATATTCCTTGAAAAAGGAAGGGCCGTTGCCATAGAAACCACCGTTTCCATAACAACGAATCCCGTCACGGCTCGTCAATCTAAAACTGATTGAGGGAAGAAAGAATCTGCAACAAATGTGATGCACGGAATAAGTCGTGAGTGGGAACCCTTCACCCCTGGTGGGGATATTCATGAAGCTATCAGCTTATGTCTAATTATATTGGAATATAATATCCATTTCTTAATTTCGAACATACTAGGTTCGATCGAAACGAGAAAACTTTTTATCGGACTTCTAAAGAAAATAAAATAAAATAAATAAATACATGACCGTGTTTATTACATATAGAATTCCCAGTCACGACCCCCTTTTCAGTTTTATTAAAAATAGAAGAAGAAGAAGATGAAGAAAGGAAAAGGAAGATAGAAGAGGAAAGAGGTAAAGTAAGAAGGTGATAAAGAGGAAACTGTTACTGGATATTTTGAGAAATATGGTAAAGGAAAGTGAATAATTATCGAATTGGGATCATTTCCAATAGCTATTGGGTGAATATTTGGTATTAAGGTAATCAAAGGTAGACACATGTTAACTCATACATCCCCGACCTAGATCCATTTAACCCCAACTACCGAATTATCCCAATCTAGCTCTGAGATAGATGAGAAAGTTCAATTTTACCGTTTATTCAATATTTCCAGAAGTTCTAGACTAATATCCAATATTTGAAAAATGAACGACGAAATTGATGGCATGTTAGAATCGACCACAGAGGGAAAGAAAAAAAAATCAGAGTATCACATATTTGTCGAAGATTTTGACTTTCACAGTTCTCCCATGATGATCATTTGTTCAGGCTACTTCGGTCCTTTTTACTTCCTTCATAGAGCCAACTTAAATTAAGTTAGTATTGACATTCAATGACTTTAATTGCCAACTACCATTAATTATAATAAGTCACACATATATGTCAAAATAATTGGTGCACTTAATACTAAACCTACATTTCACTCACACACACATTCATACAGGACAATGTATACTTCAGGTTGTATTTTAGTTGAATTAAACTAACCTAACTACATTTCTATAGACATTTATTACATTTCAATAAAAGAAAACTTAGTTTGACATAACAGGAAAAATTTAATACATGAAAAGAATGTTTCATAAGCATGCACAGAAATCCACTACTTTCAACAAGATCAAATAACACATTTCTCTTTCTAGATATATTAAAAGTTGGATTACATAAAAAAAAAATTCGACAAAAGACGAAAGACAAAAATAAAGGAAAAAAAAATTCAAAGGTCAATATATTTAAGATTCAGTGCAATGAATACATATCATTGCGGGAAAAAGAAAGAAAAAAAATATAATTGGTTAATCACTCTTTTTTTTTTTAAAAAAAAGTACTTTAGTAACATTTTATTGAGTCTCTGTCCCAAGAGGAGACATTTCGACAATTTTATGAGTCTTTGTTCTCACGTCGATAATAACTCCTTTTTTTTTTTTACTCTCTTTACGCACTGTGATTTGTGTCCATGAGAGTATTTAATCGTTTTTGTTTTAACTATAGACAAATAGTTGCTTCATATCACATATATATTTATATTTCTCATTTCGTCACTTGACGCACTTGATATAAAATTTCAAAGTTTATCAAGATTAAAGAAAAATTATCGAATCCAGTCCCAAACATTGGGAACATATTTCCATATTCCTGTATTCACACTACTAAATTATTGACCTAATTTCAGTTCGTTGAATTTAAGATCACTATTTTTTTTTCTAGTATAGATCGTGTAGTCAAAAGATTCTAGTCACTGAATAGTTAGGTTTCCGATCGTAGGGGAAGGATTTGTTTCATAGTTTACTGATAGAAGATTCGTTGGTGGGGCACACTGTTTCGTAGCTTACTAATTTCACTATGATCTCGCAAAATAAATGTGGATAAGGATTAGGGTTATTTTTACTTTTCTTACGACCTGCTACTTGTTTTATTTACATGCAGTATTTAACATGATATTCAACTTTAATAGTTACAAACATCAATAACAACTCAACAAAATGTCATTTATTACAATTTACGCGGTAATGCTATATATCACAAATAGTTGGTAAATGTCGGGTGTCAAAAATCTATGGCAACCTAAAACAACCAGGGTAAATACCGAGCCCTTTACATACATACTCGCATATATATATATATATTCATATTACTCAATATAATAAATTTCATTTTAATATCCATCATAGTATTTCGTCGACATTTAATATCTACATAACCTTTTTATATTCGATAAGTATTCATATTTTATTGGCTCAAAAACAAAAACCCTGACTATCAAAATTCACTTTTTTTTTCTCATAAGGTTGCAACATTGTACTTTATATGTAAACCCGATAATCAATAATCATTCTCAATTTACTAAAGATCCGCGTATATAAAAAAAATAGTCGGTATTATTTAATAAGTTGACATAAGAGGTGGAAATACAACAAATAGAGCAGGCACGTAACTTTTAAAACTATGTAAGTACATATATAGATGTATATACAGAAAAAAAAATCAATGTTATTCGAAACTAGTGGGCCCAAACTACTAATACATACATACTATATGACCAATCAATAGAAAGAAAAAAACAGAAATCAGTCGTCAATGGGTATAATTTGTACGATCAATGAATATCAAATGTTTCTAGGAATCTGAAAGCATAGTGTACCTTCTCGTCAGTTTCTCTCGTGGTGGATTAAATATCGCGAAAATGGTCCTGAGTTGTGCTGCAATACCTCCACGAATTGCATCCCTCGATGTCTCAGTTAGTACATACGATCGAAATAAGTGATATAAATATTGTACGTTTTCATGAGTTTCAGAAACCGGGGGGGGGAGGTTGAAAAATTTGAAAAAAAAAATCTCGAAGTAATGAAGACAGAGGGAGAGATAGAGAAGAAGGAAGACGAAGAATAGGGGCGCCAAAGACTTAAGTGGGAAATAACTAACGCTACAAAGATAAAAGTCGAACTTCGCTCTCAACAAAATCCATAGCCAAAATATTCTTAACATGCCAAAAGGGTGGTCTACTCAAATACGTAGACTCAAGGAGCGCCCTGCTGCCAAGGATGCAAGTTCTGTGTCCATCAGATCCCAATCCCACAAGAGTTTGGTTGTAAGATCGAAATCCGATCCCCGTATCCGGCCCAAACCAGCAGGGTCCCGAAAATCCTCCGGAAGGTTAGAGACGGCGTTAATTTAGAATTTCAAAAGAAAAAAAAATCATCCGACCTCTTGGAAACTAGAAGATTCCAGAATAGTAATGAAATGAGAGTAATAGCTAAGATATCCCTAATTAGAGTTTGCCAAAATAAAAAAAAATTAAATAAACTGGATTTTGAATCGGTGATTTCAATAACCAAACATCACCGATGGCTACCCTGCGCAGACATGCCACCGTCTGGGACGTCGTTAATTTCCCTCATCTAATTAAACTAAGAAAAGACATGAAAATACTTAAGGGGACTAGGGGTCGACGTCCGGGTACGCTAATGACATAAATATTAATTTAGTAGCAGTTGATTTAATCGGATAGTCCGAACTGAGTTATATGAACACTGCACAATAAATAAATAAGGTAAGCAACGAAAAAAAATCTCGGAGAGGCTATGAATGTTAAAGGTACAAATGACCGAAACCTGTACTTTTCGATGATCACAGGAAATAGCAGTTATTTTTCTTAATTATCATTTCTGTCAACCTTTAGAAGTAATTCCCACATGATGCTACCCTATCTATTGAAAGGCTTAAGATCCGGGGCTGTTATTATGAGGTACTTAAATGCGAAGTAACACACAATTCCCAAACTACAATTTACTATCCAAGTAGCAAACTCGGTTGGATGAATGTACTGGTGTAGAAGTCAAAACGCGAGAGATTTTTTTTTTCGTAAACGTATTCATATTTTCACTATATAACATACACTAGGCCTATCCATTTAAATCTAGGTGTCATATCATCTCATTCATATTATTTTATATCATATTATTAATATATCATTACATTCATTCATTATCTACTAATTTTTGCGCGAAGTAATATTTTACAGACACCCTATTTCATACATTTTACACGCAGGCCATACACATATTTACATTACACAGTAATAAATATATATAATTATCACAATCTATCACGCTCAAACTACTACACGATAACATTCATCGAACCACGTACTCTTTGTTTCGAAGCACCCAAATTGTATTTACTTCGCAGTTTTAAAAAAAAATCATACGTGTATTTACTGAAAGTTAAATTGTCAACAATGATTTTATTTCTGATATGCTGATAAAACTAAAGCAACAATGGAATTTTCTACAGCCACGGGAAAAGAGAATTTAATACTACATTTTGAAACAAACAGTAACAGCATATGGGCTTTACTTCTATTAAGAAAATAGGTATTCTTTATTTCAGTAGATATTTCAGTTACTACTGGACCTAGCAAGCTGAAATTTTCAGTACAGTAAGATCTCATGCTATCTTATATGAAGGTATACTCATCTGAACCGAAAACAATGTCCACGGGAAGTAATTTGAGAGTAAATGTCCAAAATCAAACAATCTAGATCACTAAGTCATGCGATGTCGTAATGTCAACAAACAATTGATTAGCGAAAACAGACACTATGGCGCTGTAGTGGAGGCATAATTTACCGTGTACTGAAATATATACTTGTACTCATTAATCAGAAATTTAATATTTACTCCGGTTTAGTATACTTCGAGTTAGACAAATGGTACTAACTTAACGCATATTTATACACTGTCCTAACCGAAAATTCACACACTCACACAAAACTACTAACTACATACACCACTGTTAGTACTATACATAAAAACAACTAACTAAACCAAACATGCACCATTTAATTACATGCATATTGAAGAAAGTAACCTAACATATTAGATTTAAAATACATTACTCCCTCGTCGGTATATAAATTTTGGCTCTATTAAACTTAAAGGGGGGCAAAATGAGAAAGGTAACCCTAGGTCCAATTGACCTGACCAATTGGTTACATAATTATTACTAAAGATTGATGCCCTGGGGGCACCTTAACGAGGTTTATTGAGGGACCCTTCCCCTGAGAGGGGAAAAGGCCCTAAAACGAACAATAACTAACCCATTCGCCCGCTAGAAATGGTTCAATTTGGAAAAGGGAATAGGAGCCCTTTTAAGCTAACTTAAGCTGCCATTATGATTATGTACATTACAACTATCAAACCTACTACGTACATGCAATTACTAAATAAATAATAAAAAATCACATCTACCTAATACACGAACAACATGCACTAAACAGGTCGTAATTTCCCTAATCCCTAATTGAATTTGAAATAAAAAAAAAGTAAAGTCACTCTTTCACTCTGTCTATTCTAGATAGGCAGCAAACATGGCTTCCTAGTAAACAGAACTGGATGTTTCACTAACTTATTGTTTCTTTACGAAAAATGTAGATTTTTTTCCTTTTTTTGGGGCTCCTACACAGCCTTCAATGTTCAACTATGAAATTAAATCAGATTTTTACCTGAATTCTATTAAAATCCTAGTCCTTTTACCGCAGATATGTAGGCGAAATTATAAGCTGTGCCTCGTAAGGTGTCTTCGATTATTCTGATAACATTGCGCCGAAAAAGCCAGAGGTAGGAGAATTCCTCCAATCAGAACGAAAACTTTAGCCGCGGAAATTACAAAGCAAATAGAAATTTGGCAAATCCAGATATAACCGGATCTGAAAGTAACTATGGACTAGTGAGAGGGGGTGAGGGAAAGATTAGGTACCTGACTAAATTCTACATTGGTCTGAAATTAAGAAAATTTATATCCAATGACGGAACTATGTTTCGGTATGACGTCAGAATGGTAAACCTTGTAACTATTCGACTTATATATCCGAAAATGGGATTTACACTTAATCAAAATATAAATAAAATATATTATTCAGTGGGAATATGGTTACTAATGAAACCTTTCGATTCATTATATTTAATTCGAAGTAAAGAGAGTAAATAAATTGTGTAACTAAACCGAAATTGAATAAAAATTTACTAGGTACAGGGTGCGTAAAAAAATTGCCATTACTTTCAACTGTAATGGTACATTACAGTTTTCCCCGGCCCATTAACAAAATTTTGTTAGAATAACAAAATTTTGCTAATTGGGAATACTAACTACTGATGCTTGTTAAATTAACACACTCATTCATCCCATTCAAACGTTACCAGTCTCACTAGGACAGTATATTATATCTACATGGGGTATTGCGCGAGTAATTCACTACGTTTATCTTCTGTACAATTGAAAATCTTTAAATTTCGAAAATTATGAGTTCCGATACTTTCACCTTTGAGATTATGCAAAACAGCGCAGTTTTTTAGCAATTTTTTCACGACAAACGGGCCAGTGAAAATTTTCATCAATTTGGCGGATTCCTGCTTTATTATTGACGATAAGTTGTGTAATTTCAGCATTACTAGTTGACCTTCTTCCAGAGTAACAGAATGTGTTGACCGTTTACTAGAATTTCGCGAATTTATATCTATCTCCGTAAATTTAAACCTATTTTCAACGGAATCTAATTGTTTTGGCCATGGGAACACCTTCCGGTAGTTGTCAACAGCAGAGTAACTCAGAAAACGTTCCGCCGGCGTGCAACCAATACTTGAGCAATAAGAATTATTAAGAAGGTCCTGTATTTTTACAAGATATCTATACCAGGTGGTTTGATCTTCATTACACCATAACCGAACTAACCTATTGAGCTCTTTATGGCTGCGCTCTGTTATGCTGTTACCCTGAGGAGAATAGCTAGCTGTTTTCTTGTGTTTAATTTTATACTTAGCACAGAAATCCTGCCACAGTTTGGACTGGAACTGTGGTCCCCTGTCACTTAAGAATTCTTGAGGATATGGTAAAAGGTGAAAGTATCTTCTCTCTAGTACCGTTATTATTTCTTTGGTATGAGCTTTTCTGAGCGGAAGAAAAGTAACAAAACGAGAGTAAATATCTATTAGTGATAAAATATAATAGTATCCCTGGCTAGGTGGTAATTTCCCAATAAGGTCCACCCCCAGAGTCTCATGGGGTACATTTGCTCTTATGTGATATTCTTGCTGAGCTATGGTTCGGTTTGTGAACTTTGTTTCCGCACATTGGATACAGTTTCGGATGAAATTTTTTATGGTAGCTTTTTGATTTTTCCAATAAAAGATTGCGCGACAAAAGCGATAACATTTTTGAACTCCAAAATGACCTGTGGAGTGAACAATACTGATAATTTGGTGAATACAAGCCTGAGGTATTACTAAAAGCCATTTTTGAACTCGCAACGGTTTTATGTACATTAACCCACAATGCATTACGATTCTACTCTGATTACCACTATTTTCATATTGCCTTAAGAACGTTTGACATAATTCATCAGTTTCCTGATTTTTCTTTATATGATTTAAATCAATGTCAGCATATTGTGTTTTCGTTAGGAAATGCACATAATGGGTTTCGGGTTCAAGCAATACGTCAGGCGGGTACCTACTGAGTGTATCGGCGATAAGGTTCTCGCGGCCTGGACAGTGCTGAAATGTTAAGTCAAATTTCTGTAATTTAAGTAGGATCCTGGTGGTTCTTGGTTCAAGGTTCTTCTGAGTAAAAGCATGAGTAACTGCTGCATTGTCGGTATGAACATACGTGATACGACCCATAATATGTTGTTCAAAGTGCTCACATAGGAACAGAACGGACAGTAGTTCTAACTGAGAGATCGACAGAGACAACTCGTAAGGCTTTACCCGTCGACTAGCATATCCGATGACATTAGGATCTTCTTGACCTGCGGGATATTGTGCAAGATAGCCAGCCAGATTTTCCATACACGCATCACTGTGTATGTGAAATGGCAGGGAGAAATCTGGCTGACTTAGAGCAGGCGGATTGCTAATAAGCTCTTTTAACTTATGGAAAGTTTCCAATGTTTCATCGTTCCATGTGAATTTTTGATCCTTTTTTAGTAGTTGATATAATTTAGCGGTAAGTCCAGAAAAGTTTGGTACGAACTTTCTCCTCCAACCTATGAGGCCTAGGAACTTTTGTAATGCCTTCTTTGATTTCGGAACCGGAAAACAACGAATGGGTTCGTTTAATTTAGGGTCGACCCTTATCGTTTTGCCACTAATGATATGACCTAAAAATTTTATCTCCCGTGCGAAGAACTTACATTTTTGAAAATTTAAGGAAAAATTTGCCCTCTTGAAAATTTCAAAGGTTCTTTCTAAATGAGATAAGTGTTCTTCTTCCGTGACCGATTTTACCATAACATCATCAAGGTATAAAACTACAAAAGAACGAGTTGAGTCGTTGAAAAAATTAGTCATAACGGATTGAAAAACAGCAGGACTGCTCTTCAATCCCTGTGGCAAAACGGTAAGGCAATATTGCCTTCCTTTATACACAAAGCTAGTACATTGATATGATTCTTTGTGTAAACTGATCCCATAATAGGCACTAGATGCATCAAAAGATGAGAACCAAGTGGCTTGTGAAACACGATGTAATAAATCGTCTATTGGTTCAACCTGTGCTTGAGGGGAAATAATTTTAGAGTTGGTAGCCCTGAGGTCCAAAACGGGACGTACGCCCCCAGAGGCCTTTCTGACAACATGAATAGGATTTCTGTATGGGGACATCTGTTCTATAGCAATTCCTAACCGTAACCATTTATTTAATTCGGCCTCAAACTCGGGTTGCATTGCTTGTGGGACAGAATAGCAAGGTCCCACAACTGGTTCGTTATCTTTTAGTTGAATTTTGTATGGAGGCGCATTAACACGACGTGGGTACTCGGAGAAGAGAGATCTGTACTGTAATAATAGTTTACGGAGACCTGATCTAATTGGTGGTGGTAAGTCATCCCGAGTAGTAATGTAAGTATCGATATCTTGTGGAGAGACATTGCATTCGGCATTCAGGAATGGATCCAGCTGACCGTCCCTGTTAACCTCTCCCCCATTGAGAGGTGTCACTGCACAGGCAGCTTGACAGATAAACCTGGGGTCAAGCATGGGCTGATCCATCACTGGCCGCCCTGACTCACCGATTGCAATCTCTCTTTCCGGTATTCCCACTAACATTACATTTGGTTTATTAGTTGAAACAGTAACTGCATTCCCGAGACTATCTTTCATACGAATTTCTTTCTTTTCACGGTCGATGATACAATGGAACTTATCTAAGAATGGGCAACCCAAGATTAAATCCGTTCGCAAGTATTTAATAACAAAAATAGCTATTTCAAAAATATGGTTTTGAATATTAAGATTGAAATTTTGAACCCCTTGAACTGAAAAACTTTCCTTCCCAGCAAATGCACCCAGTGTAAGACCCGTGTACGGCCTTAATTTTGCAGAAGGGAAACGCTGTTTCAATCTTCTCCACACCTCCCAGTCCATTAGGCAGAGCTCCGAACCACTATCTATGGTAGCAACAAGTTCAACGCCACCGATACCTCCTTTTAGGCTGGGAGATGCCGAGAAATAGCGTTCTTCCCCCACCGCAAATGGCTCTTCATCGATTACGAATTTTATTATAAATTCTAAGGAATTCGGTGAGGGGTATTCTTGTATCTGAAACTCGGATTTACTATTATTAGAATATTGCATTTTGTAGTTAATGGGGTGTATGTACCCGCAGTTATCCTCCCCCATTTCATCAGGTAACTGCGGCGTTAGTTTGTCGACTTTACCGCCGTTTCGCGACTATCACTCCCATTTAATATTGTTCTGGGCTCACCGTTACCACGCACTTGCGAAGGGACCGAATTCTGGGGTCGATTTACATTATTGTTACTATTATTGTTATTATTCTGACTATTACCGTTCTCCCTTCTTCCGTACGTCCTGTTAAAATTCCTCCTGGTGTTATCGCCCCTGTCCGGGTTCGATGCCATGTTGGTACGGTCATAGGGACGATAACTCCGGCGATTGTTGAACATGGGCCGATTCCTAAATAGTCGCCGGCCATTATTGTTGTTTTCTGAGCCGTACCCACTAGGATAACGAGATCCAGCTTGGGTATAACTCAGGAAATCTGTCTGGCAACTTGCCGTTACCTTCGTCTTCGTCGGTTTTAGAATCTTTGCCTGTCGGGCGAAGTATCGTTTTGGTGGACCACCAACTTCCTTGCCGCACAAGGCAGCTAAACGTGAGGTGACTTCTCGCACCGTTTGGCACAAGTGGGACGCTATGGCCCGGGACTCATCGGGTGGAAGAGCGTTAACTATAATATCTACCAGTTCGGCCTGAGAGGGATGTTCAGCTATCTGATAATATAGTTCAATGATCTTCCAAGCATAGTCCAAGAGGGACCCATACTTGGAGCGATCATACCGGAGTGATTGTAAGTTTCTCTTTTGGAGCCGCTCGATGTGCTCATTACAATACTCTTCTTTGAAAAGAATCAAAAAATCACTGAACGTCCGGATTTGGTATTTAACAGAGGCAAACCATGCGCCCGAAGCGGCGATCAAACATTTTTCAACTATCTGTAGGCGTTCCCCATCAGTAAGTTTGTACATGTCTAGATATTGCTGCAGTCTCCGCAGGAAAACTCGAGGTAACCCGTTAGCAATGTTCCCATCGAAAGTGGGAAAACGTTCAATATCCCGGAGGGAAACTTTAGAGCTCATACTATACGGGGCAGGAAAAGAATCTATTGGAATCAACGCGTTATCCTGAGCGGTTGGGGTTGTCACCGGATTTGCCACCGACGGAGTGGTCACTGAACTGAACGCTCCCATATGACCAAGAGAGGTTTTATAATTAGTGTTGACCATGTAAGGTTCGAACTTAGGACCCACCACGGCAGTAACCGACGGTCCGGCACATCTCCTTTCCCCTCCTGGCAGCACGCTGTAAGATTGTACCATTCCAAAGGTAGAGTGAGCATTTACGCTAGTGACTGTTGTAGTCACAACACTCGACTGCATCGGTACATCGAAATTACTCAACCATGATTTCGAGGTTGGCTGATGCGAGGGACAATACATGGTTGTGTCCCGTGCATCAGGCAACACTTGACATTTTCCCGGGGGGACGTTACTTGTTTCTGGGAAAATTTTCCCTGGAGAATCGCCATCAGGAAAAGGATAGGAGATATCAGACTTGACGATTTCCAATTTAGTAATATTCCCCTTAAGACTGTCTACTTCGGTTTGAATTTGACCAATCCTTTGATCAACCGACTCTAGTTTGGTTTCTATTGATAGGTTAGATATTACAACATTTAATTTACTTATTTCAGCCTGCTGCTGTTCAACCTTTTGTTCGATGTCACCAAATCTTTTGTTTGTACTCTCAAACTTTACATCTATTTCATTTAATTTTTTATTTGTTTCGTCTCTGAGCTGCTCGGTAGACTGTTGGGCCTGGTATCTAACCTGCTCTAGTTCAGTAAACGATTGCTCTTTCAATTTGCTAATCGAAGAAGCAAAGTCTAAACAGATCTGGTCAAATTTATTGTTTAGTACCTCGAATCGAGCATCGGTCTCTCGTTTCGAGGTATCAAACTTTTCATTTATTTCACGTCTCATTTCTGCATTCTCACGCCTCAGATCTGCACTATTTTGATCTAACTTCTCATTTATCTCATTTATCTCACGCCTCATATCTGCACTATTCTGATCTATTTTCACTTCCATGTTAGTGAATTTTTCGTTCATCATTTCCATCATCTGGCGAATTAATGCAGACGTGTCAGACCCTCCAGATGACATTCCTTCCTTCGGGTTTGCCGTCTGATCCCGAGAATCACTGTGATTTCCATTCTTTTCCTCATCGTCGAGGTCAGATATCTCCGCTGGAGATATTTGGCCTCGGTCCTTTTCACAATCCTCACAGTATTTTATTATTTCGCCGGTTTGAACCTTTTCTGCATTTTCAGCAGTATCATCCAAATTGGAGCAAGCAAAATGGATCCATTTTAGTCCACAACCGGTGCATCTTATTAATCTCCGCGGGGCGCGAGATCTTTTCTCTTTTTCATCTAATGTGCATTGAGTGCACGTGACTTCACATTCGCCCTGTGACACAACAACCTTTTTTGTTGCCATAGCTTTGAGACACTTTACAAAAGACAAGATATATATCAAAAATACACATATACTATAAAATACTTATTCGCTATCCAGACAAGTATTATTCATGAATTAAAGGACTCCCATTCTCTTTCCTTCCTTGAAACCCTTCTAGCGTTTAGTTCTAATTTAGAAAAAATTTTGACACTCCTTCTCTTTTTCCCCCTTAGAAAAGGAAACAAAAATGACAAAGTAGCCAACGACTCTACTTGTCCCACTTGACTATAAAATTTCTCTTATTAATTTCAATGTTGTAATCAATTCAACATGCCTTCAACCTCACTCTTTGACATTCTTAAAAAAAATTCAGATCTATCGGTCGCCATTTAAACTGAGATCCGTTGCCATGGGAACAAACGTTGCCATGACAACCATTCTTGTCGCGGTTCACCAATTCAAACTGATCGGCATGATAACTGGTATTATTCAATAAGCATTTTCAGATCCGTTACCACAGCAAACATGCGTTACCATGGCAACAGTCTTGTCACGTGTCGCCACTCTAAAACTGAAAAAAAAGAAGGGCCGTTGCCATAGAAACCACCGTTTCCATAACAACGAATCCCGTCACGGCTCGTCAATCTAAAACTGATTGAGGGAAGAAAGAATCTGCAACAAATGTGATGCACGGAATAAGTCGTGAGTGGGAACCCTTCACCCCTGGTGGGGATATTCATGAAGCTATCAGCTTATGTCTAATTATATTGGAATATAATATCCATTTCTTAATTTCGAACATACTAGGTTCGATCGAAACGAGAAAACTTTTTATCGGACTTCTAAAGAAAATAAAATAAGATAAATAAATACATGACCGTGTTTATTACATATAGAATTGCCAGTCACGACCCCCTTTTCAGTTTTATTAAAAATAGAAGAAGAAGAAGATGAAGAAAGGAAAAGGAAGATAGAAGAGGAAAGAGGTAAAGTAAGAAGGTGATAAAGAGGAAACTGTTACTGGATATTTTGAGAAATATGGTAAAGGAAAGTGAATAATTATCGAATTGGGATCATTTCCAATAGCTATTGGGTGAATATTTGGTATTAAGGTAATCAAAGGTAGACACATGTTAACTCATACATCCCCGACCTAGATCCATTTAACCCCAACTACCGAATTATCCCAATCTAGCTCTGAGATAGATGAGAAAGTTCAATTTTACCGTTTATTCAATATTTCCAGAAGTTCTAGACTAATATCCAATATTTGAAAAATGAACGACGAAATTGATGGCATGTTAGAATCGACCACAGAGGGAAAGAAAAAAAAAATCAGAGTATCACATATTTGTCGAAGATTTTGACTTTCACAGTTCTCCCATGATGATCATTTGTTCAGGCTACTTCGGTCCTTTTTACTTCCTTCATAGAGCCAACTTAAATTAAGTTAGTATTGACATTCAATGACTTTAATTGCCAACTACCATTAATTATAATAAGTCACACATATATGTCAAAATAATTGGTGCACTTAATACTAAACCTACATTTCACTCACACACACATTCATACAGGACAATGTATACTTCAGGTTGTATTTTAGTTGAATTAAACTAACCTAACTACATTTCTATAGACATTTATTACATTTCAATAAAAGAAAACTTAGTTTGACATAACAGGAAAAATTTAATACATGAAAAGAATGTTTCATAAGCATGCACAGAAATCCACTACTTTCAACAAGATCAAATAACACATTTCTCTTTCTAGATATATTAAAAGTTGGATTACATAAAAAAAAAATTCGACAAAAGACGAAAGACAAAAATAAAGGAAAAAAAATTCAAAGGTCAATATATTTAAGATTCAGTGCAATGAATACATATCATTGCGGGAAAAAGAAAGAAAAAAATATAATTGGTTAATCACTCTTTTTTTAAAAAAAAAGTACTTTAGTAACATTTTATTGAGTCTCTGTCCCAAGAGGAGACATTTCGACAATTTTATGAGTCTTTGTTCTCACGTCGATAATAACTCCTTTTTTTTTTACTCTCTTTACGCACTGTGATTTGTGTCCATGAGAGTATTTAATCGTTTTTGTTTTAACTATAGACAAATAGTTGCTTCATATCACATATATATTTGTATTTCTCATTTCGTCACTTGACGCACTTGATATAAAATTTCAAAGTTTATCAAGATTAAAGAAAAATTATCGAATCCAGTCCCAAACATTGGGAACATATTTCCATATTCCTGTATTCACACTACTAAATTATTGACCTAATTTCAGTTCGTTGAATTTAAGATCACTATTTTTTTTTCTAGTATAGATCGTGTAGTCAAAAGATTCTAGTCACTGAATAGTTAGGTTTCCGATCGTAGGGGAAGGATTTGTTTCATAGTTTACTGATAGAAGATTCGTTGGTGGGGCACACTGTTTCGTAGCTTACTAATTTCACTATGATCTCGCAAAATAAATGTGGATAAGGATTAGGGTTATTTTTACTTTTCTTACGACCTGCTACTTGTTTTATTTACATGCAGTATTTAACATGATATTCAACTTTAATAGTTACAAACATCAATAACAACTCAACCAAATGTCATTTATTACAATTTACGCGGTAATGCTATATATCACAAATAGTTGGTAAATGTCGGGTGTCAAAAATCTATGGCAACCTAAAACAACCAGGGTAAATACCGAGCCCTTTACATACATACTCGCATATATATATATATTCATATTACTCAATATAATAAATTTCATTTTAATATCCATCATAGTATTTCGTCGACATTTAATATCTACATAACCTTTTTATATTCGATAAGTATTCATATTTTATTGGCTCAAAAACAAAAACCCTGACTATCAAAATTCACTTTTTTTTTCTCATAAGGTTGCAACATTGTACTTTATATGTAAACCCGATAATCAATAATCATTCTCAATTTACTAAAGATCCGCGTATATAAAAAAAAATAGTCGGTATTATTTAATAAGTTGACATAAGAGGTGGAAATACAACAAATAGAGCAGGCACGTAACTTTTAAAACTATGTAAGTACATATATAGATGTATATACAGAAAAAAATCAATGTTATTCGAAACTAGTGGGCCCAAACTACTAATACATACATACTATATGACCAATCAATAGAAAGAAAAAACCAGAAATCAGTCGTCAATGGGTATAATTTGTACGATCAATGAATAACAAATGTTTCTAGGAATCTGAAAGCATAGTGTACCTTCTCGTCAGTTTCTCTCGTGGTGGATTAAATATCGCGAAAATGGTCCTGAGTTGTGCTGCAATACCTCCACGAATTGCATCCCTCGATGTCTCAGTTAGTACATACGATCGAAATAAGTGATATAAATATTGTACGTTTTCATGAGTTTCAGAAACCGGGGGGGGGGAGGTTGAAAAATTTGAAAAAAAAATCTCGAAGTAATGAAGACAGAGAGAGAGATAGAGAAGAAGGAAGACGAAGAATAGGGGCGCCAAAGACTTAAGTGGGAAATAACTAACGCTACAAAGATAAAAGTCGAACTTCGCTCTCAACAAAATCCATAGCCAAAATATTCTTAACATGCCAAAAGGGTGGTCTACTCAAATACGTAGACTCAAGGAGCGCCCTGCTGCCAAGGATGCAAGTTCTGTGTCCATCAGATCCCAATCCCACAAGAGTTTGGTTGTAAGATCGAAATCCGATCCCCGTATCCGGCCCAAACCAGCAGGGTCCCGAAAATCCTCCGGAAGGTTAGAGACGGCGTTAATTTAGAATTTCAAAAGAAAAAAAAATCATCCGACCTCTTGGAAACTAGAAGATTCCAGAATAGTAATGAAATGAGAGTAATAGCTAAGATATCCCTAATTAGAGTTTGCCAAAATAAAAAAAAATTAAATAAACTGGATTTTGAATCGGTGATTTCAATAACCAAACATCACCGATGGCTACCCTGCGCAGACATGCCACCGTCTGGGACGTCGTTAATTTCCCTCATCTAATTAAACTAAGAAAAGACATGAAAATACTTAAGGGGACTAGGGGTCGACGTCCGGGTACGCTAATGACATAAATATTAATTTAGTAGCAGTTGATTTAATCGGATAGTCCGAACTGAGTTATATGAACACTGCACAATAAATAAATAAGGTAAGCAACGAAAAAAAAAATCTCGGAGAGGCTATGAATGTTAAAGGTACAAATGACCGAAACCTGTACTTTTCGATGATCACAGGAAATAGCAGTTATTTTTCTTAATTATCATTTCTGTCAACCTTTAGAAGTAATTCCCACATGATGCTACCCTATCTATTGAAAGGCTTAAGATACGGGGCTGTTATTATGAGGTACTTAAATGCGAAGTAACACACAATTCCCAAACTACAATTTACTATCCAAGTAGCAAACTCGGTTGGATGAATGTACTGGTGTAGAAGTCAAAACGCGAGAGATTTTTTTTTTCGTAAACGTATTCATATTTTCACTATATAACATACACTAGGCCTATCCATTTAAATCTAGGTGTCATATCATCTCATTCATATTATTTTATATCATATTATTAATATATCATTACATTCATTCATTATCTACTAATTTTTGCGCGAAGTAATATTTTACAGACACCCTATTTCATACATTTTACACGCAGGCCATACACATATTTACATTACACAGTAATAAATATATATAATTATCACAATCTATCACGCTCAAACTACTACACGATAACATTCATCGAACCACGTACTCTTTGTTTCGAAGCACCCAAATTGTATTTACTTCGCAGTTTTAAAAAAAAATCATACGTGTATTTACTGAAAGTTAAATTGTCAACAATGATTTTATTTCTGATATGCTGATAAAACTAAAGCAACAATGGAATTTTCTACAGCCACGGGAAAAGAGAATTTAATACTACATTTTGAAACAAACAGTAACAGCATATGGGCTTTACTTCTATTAAGAAAATAGGTATTCTTTATTTCAGTAGATATTTCAGTTACTACTGGACCTAGCAAGCTGAAATTTTCAGTACAGTAAGATCTCATGCTATCTTATATGAAGGTATACTCATCTGAACCGAAAACAATGTCCACGGGAAGTAATTTGAGAGTAAATGTCCAAAATCAAACAATCTAGATCACTAAGTCATGCGATGTCGTAATGTCAACAAACAATTGATTAGCGAAAACAGACACTATGGCGCTGTAGTGGAGGCATAATTTACCGTGTACTGAAATATATACTTGTACTCATTAATCAGAAATTTAATATTTACTCCGGTTTAGTATACTTCGAGTTAGACAAATGGTACTAACTTAACGCATATTTATACACTGTCCTAACCGAAAATTCACACACTCACACAAAACTACTAACTACATACACCACTGTTAGTACTATACATAAAAACAACTAACTAAACCAAACATGCACCATTTAATTACATGCATATTGAAGAAAGTAACCTAACATATTAGATTTAAAATACATTACTCCCTCGTCGGTATATAAATTTTGGCTCTATTAAACTTAAAGGGGGGCAAAATGAGAAAGGTAACCCTAGGTCCAATTGACCTGACCAATTGGTTACATAATTATTACTAAAGATTGATGCCCTGGGGGCACCTTAACGAGGTTTATTGAGGGACCCTTCCCCTGAGAGGGGAAAAGGCCCTAAAACAAACAATAACTAACCCATCCCCCCGCTAGAAATGGTTCAATTTGGAAAAGGGAATAGGAGCCCTTTTAAGCTAACTTAAGCTGCCATTATGATTATGTACATTACAACTATCAAACCTACTACGTACATGCAATTACTAAATAAATAATAAAAAATCACATCTACCTAATACACGAACAACATGCACTAAACAGGTCGTAATTTCCCTAATCCCTAATTGAATTTGAAATAAAAAAAAGTAAAGTCACTCTTTCACTCTGTCTATTCTAGATAGGCAGCAAACATGGCTTCCTAGTAAACAGAACTGGATGTTTCACTAACTTATTGTTTCTTTACGAAAAATGTAGATTTTTTTCCTTTTTTTGGGGCTCCTACACAGCCTTCAATGTTCAACTATGAAATTAAATCAGATTTTTACCTGAATTCTATTAAAATCCTAGTCCTTTTACCGCAGATATGTAGGCGAAATTATAAGCTGCGCCTCGTAAGGTGTCTTCGATTATTCTGATAACATTGCGCCGAAAAAGCCAGAGGTAGGAGAATTCCTCCAATCAGAACGAAAACTTTAGCCGCGGAAATTACAAAGCAAATAGAAATTTGGCAAATCCAGATATAACCGGATCTGAAAGTAACTATGGACTAGTGAGAGGGGGTGAGGGAAAGATTAGGTACCTGACTAAATTCTACATTGGTCTGAAATTAAGAAAATTTATATCCAATGACGGAACTATGTTTCGGTATGACGTCAGAATGGTAAACCTTGTAACTATTCGACTTATATATCCGAAAATGGGATTTACACTTAATCAAAATATAAATAAAATATATTATTCAGTGGGAATATGGTTACTAATGAAACCTTTCGATTCATTATATTTAATTCGAAGTAAAGAGAGTAAATAAATTGTGTAACTAAACCGAAATTGAATAAAAATTTACTAGGTACAGGGTGCGTAAAAAAAAATTGCCATTACTTTCAACTGTAATGGTACATTACATCCTTCCTTGTCTCTATAGTCAGTCAAATGTGCTCTCAGACAGAATTCAATCCCATTTGTTTTCCAACTTCATAAACGAAGTTTATTTCATCAAGCAATTATTCAGCCGTCAATTTGCAGCCCTGAAAAGTAGGATTGAGGAGATTTGCAGCCAAATGAATTGTACCCAAGCCGAATGCCCTACATTCTTTACATTTTTCCATTATTGATTGCTCTTCTGTTTTTGGAAGAATTAACGATAGTAAATGTTCTGTCAGAGTTTGATGAATTTTGATTGCTCTGGAATTTTAAGTGCACAGTATCTAAGGCTCATTTTACTCGAAGCAATTAATCCAATCCACTATAGGTTTCAAAATGCCTACACGTTTTTCAATACAAATCCAGAATACATCATCAAGAAGTCTTTTCTTGATTTTTCAAGGTAATGACAGTTTCTCACTCACAGCAAGCATCTGAAGAGCCTAGTTTTATCGACAAGCAAACTTTGGAGGTAGTGTAAATAGCTTCCCCATCTTATTTTTCCAAGCAACTTTAACGAAATTGTAACCCTTTTCTCCCTTGAGATTTGTGTAAATATTGCTTGCAGGTGATGTCTATGTTTTAACAGCATCAGTTACACTTCCTAGTAATGTCTTTACCGATGGACATCCGATGATGTCAAAACAAAGCAAATAGAGATAAGCAAGACAACCCAAAGATACTATATTAGGATACTTCTGTTTTACTAATTTAAAAGCTGCTCTCATGTTGGACGCGTTGTCTTCTATGATTACTAAAAATTTTTTCAGGGTTATATTTTTGCAGAACTTTAATAACCTCTTCAAACCAGTAATGTGCATTGTGTTTAGTTTCTTTCGACAACACGAAATCAATAAAAACAGGTTTAGGCTTTGAAATGACGAAATTAATGATTGGTTCATTCCTCAAGTTACTCCAACCGTCAGACTGTAAATGTAGTATCTTGATTCCTCTAGCTCCTTAACTTCCCCTTGTATTTCATGGTATTGAGCATCAAAGTAACTCGTAGCCAGGCGTATCTTGATGAAAGACCATACGAAGGACAAATTTTCTTTAAAAAATTCAATCCACAAAGCGTGATCAACAAATGACAGGAAACATCCACTAACGAAGATTGCTCTGGCAATGCTTTCGTTCAACACTTCCTGTAAGACTTCGTTAACGTTCAATAAATCGGTATCGGTTTAAGAAACATCAATATTAATATTCTATCAAAAATCCTAAATAGTAACGATGAACCTAAGAAGCCATAAAAAGTTAAGAAAAATCTGTATATTTGTTGAAAATTGATGTAATGCTTTTTACATCAGCATATTTCCGTATCATAAATGCGACTACATCAAATATACCAAACTCATTTTCTCCTTTCATGATAGAACTACTGTAAACTTTTAAGTTCGAAACTAGTAAACGCAAGGCACAATCTTTTCATGATTAACTTGGAGTCCATAATGTTCGACTCGGAAACATTTTGATAATTTTGGTAGTGTTTATACAACTAGTTGTAGCCTCTGAAATGAAATGCTTTAGATACATGTCGTTTATCTTTTATTTGTGTGTTGGGTGTTTGAGTTGTTTTCTGTGAAACATTTCTGAGAATTTTGAAATTTCAAAATTGCACATTTCAGGAAAAACTGTTGGACTGAAGGAGTCTCAAAACATCTGTTCTCAAGTGAAAATATACAATAATTTGATAGGGTTCTTAAAAATTGGTGGCGTATCGCAGATTTTACATTTAAAATAGCCCCAGTTCAATCTTGAAACGACAAGTAAGTGGTAATGTAGATACCCCGAGGAAACATTACTCCCTCAAGTTTCAGCTCTGATTTGTTCGTAAGCAATGGCGTAAAATCAGAAAAGTGGAGTGAATTATTTCTCAAGATTGGCTCGATCGATGTTGATCAAACTTAGATGTATGCATAGGTGTAGACGAATGCTTCGTCTTAAAATTGTAACAGATTATCACCACCATTCCCCCCTTTCAAAATATTTGATTCAATATTTTAATCTCCTCTTTACCTACGAAGTTCTTCGAGAAAAAATATTTTAAAAAATAGGTTTTAGCTATGGATGTCGCTTTAACCTATAAGGAAATATAATATCCAAAATTGTACCGCGGGTGCGCAATGGTTAAAATTGCCTGCAAACCCGCACAACACCTGAACGCACCGCATTTGGTTATTATTTTGCATATTTATAGTGAATGGATGAGACATCACACTCGAGAGACCCCAAAATATAGAAAAACGTCACCGGTATGGTTAACAATTCTTAAATCTTCATAATAATTGAACTTTCGTAAAATACCCATTTTTGGGTAGGTAAATACAAAATGGGTAAATACCCTAGTAAATACTCACTTTTTATTTACCTACCCACTGGGTATTTACCAGACCCACCGCTATTTTAGTGTATTCGGAGATCCAACATTGAAAACCTGTAAGTGGCAAACAAACCACTATTCGTACCAATAGAATTGGTAAGAGCAGAATATGAACATTTTCTCCGAAGCTGGATCCAAGTCATTGAATAATTTCTTATTATCGTCTTCCTCATTTGTATTCTAACTTCTGGTGACAGACAGACAAACGGTCACTCTTAGTTTCAACAGAAAGATAAGGACCGAGAGGAGATGTACTCTTCAGACTCAGAATCCACATCAAAAAAACGTTTGTCACTTTTATTATAGTTCTTATAGTCCAGAGGGTATAACGTCGTTGGCTTCCCACGCTTGGACCTGCTCGTCAGTCACTGGGTGTGTGGTAAGAGGATAGCCAATCACCACCCACCATTCACCGCGCTCAGCGATCCACGTGTAACCAAGCTGCCCACTCCCCATAAACGTCACTACAACTTTTCGCGGGAAGCCAACGAAGTTATACCTTCCATACTATAAAGAGTTTGATTTACCAAAAACTCCTTTATATATATATATATATACTCCATCTTTTCGTGTGTCCGACCGTCTGGGAGACGAAGAAAGTGTTTTTCTTACTTTCATTTTGAGGTTGTGTAGAATGCTTCCAAGTCATATGAGGCCCATGAAAGTTGTGATATAACAACACCTTAACTATATTTATAATTGGAATATGTACTTTAATCACTTCTGTATCTTTAAACGTTGATAAACGCTCTTCACTGTGTTCGTATAATTACTTTATCACTTATAGTTTAATACTATGCGTTATCTAACACTTAAAGTATATTTAAGAAGTGGTGTTGTCCACAAGACTTGCAAAATTTATTGTCTCGTCTCGAAAAAGAAACGAAAATTATCATATAACTTATCTCGTCTCGAAAATGAGACAAAAATTATCAAATATCTTGTCTCGTCCTGAAAATGAGACGAGAATTGTCATATATATATATATATATATATATATATATATATATATATATATATATATATATATATATATATATATATATATATATATATATATATATATGATATACAGGGTGATTCAATAAGAAAGTACTAGGCCTATATCGCAGTTAATACTGCACGTAGAGTCTTCAAACAAAAAATTGCATTACCACATCGTATAAGTAGAGTGCAATAAAAATAGTAGCGAGACCAGTGGCGTCTCGTGAATACCTCCAACGGGGGGCAACTTCAAAATTTGAAATGGAAAGTGGTATAACTGTTGGAATCGTTGAAACGACATTAAATGTCATGCAACTTTTAGAGGACAAACTTTGTCATATCCTTTCCCATTTAGCCGCTAGAGGCGTTGTTGCAGACTTGTATCTGACTACCCGTAGCAGGTCTTCATCTCAGCTAATAATGCACATAGAGCCATCAAACAAACAATTGAACCACTAAATGGTATGTGTAGAATGCAATAAAAATAGTAATGACACTAGTGGCGTATCGTGAATATCTCCAATGGGGGGCAACTTCAAAATTTGAAATGGAAACAGGGCTTGGTTGTGCCTTCATTGAACAAATGGACAATGAGAGAAACGTCGAGAGGAAACACGTTGGCATATTTCTTCCTCCGTGGCAGCAACACGGTCGCATTACGAGGTCAAAGTCAGATGATGCGAGGGTTTCTGCATGCGGAACCAAAGTGAAGAGTAAATACTGGTCTGAAATAAACGGGACGTACAATTGTACATACGCGGAATCACACCGTGTAAGTGGTGAGAACAATGACGTCAGCAAGAGACCACGACGGAGGGAGGGTACATACTGTAACAGTAAGCAGAGGTACATTTGATGCTGTTGAATGAAGCTCTAAATAGGGAACCAATGACATACGCAATATTTGAAGAAAGTGGTTTCCGTAGGGTTGCTACAGAAGCGCAGTGGATAAGGAGAACTATGATGAGGGACAATGTACGATGCTATAACAAAACGGAAGAAGAAACTATTGGTTGCAACGAAGAAAGACGAACCGAATGTTCTGTTGCCAAAGCATGGAACAAAACATGGGGACAGAAAGCTGAGGTGTTGCAATCAAGCCATTGGAGAAAGATGAGTAACGAGCTAAAGAATCAGCTTACCTTCTGCGGAGTGTAGTCCACGTCCCCTGGCTTTCAAAAATTTTCAAAGCAATACAGCGATTTATTCGCTGTACGTAATTGTGAGCAACAACTTCCAACTCGACCACTTTGATGGTCCAGAATGCGGTTGTAATGCGGTTTTTCATGTTGCGAATTGTAGTTGGTTGGTTGACATACACAAGATCCTTAATTAGACCCCAGAAAAAATAGTCCATACAAGTAAGGTCAAGCGACCGCGGAGGAAACTGTGGATTGGAACTTCTTCCGATCCAGCGTTGCGGAAATAGAACATTTAGCTCTTCCCTATACATGGCAGCATTATGGGCTGGACAGCCATCTAATTGAAACCACAGCGTCTGACGTATATGGAGCGGTACGTTTTCAAATAGCGGTTATAGATGGTGTCGCAAGAAATCACGAAACATTGCACCTGTTAAATGACCAGCAAAAAACCATGGCCCAATGACCTGAGTCCCTACAATGCCACCCCACACATTAATGTGCCATCGGTGTTGCCGATTGACTTCTCTCATCCAGCAGAGTTCTCCGCTGCCCAGTACTGTGCATTGTGGAGATTCACGTTGCCATCACTGCAGAATGTCGCTTGATCAGTCCATAAAATGAAGTGAATGAAATTCAGATGTTCTCTCACGCGATTGACCACCCAGTTGCAGAACAAAAGCCGTAAATTACAGTCCGCATCACTTAGTTCTTGATGCAGAGAGAGATGGTACGGGTGAAAATGTGATTTCCACAGAATACGCAGGGCACTACCTTGACTGATACCACGATCTCGTGCGATCTGCCTCGGAGATACATGAGGATTTACTGCAATAGCGGCAAGTACATTAATGCTGTCTTCATTTCGTACGACTCTTCTCCGGACACCATAGCGTCCACACATGTTGCCTGTCCGCCGCAATCGTGCTGCTATCTCCGCAGCAGATTGTGGGAAATAGCTTGTCGCTGTGGATAGCGTTCAGCGTATAATCGAGTTACAGCCCTTTAATTTTCCCGACACTCCCCTAAAATCATGAGCATTTGGATTGCCTCCAAATTCGTATACCGCATGAATGTTATTTACTACCGACACTTTCTACTACAAAAACTCAAACATCAACACAATCAAAGAAGTTTAACTGCTTGTGGAAGTATCGTACGAGTCGTTCCGTCACGAGCTTGTAATGCACAGGGATAATAGAACTCAATGCATGACACATTGTCCAGTACACGGACCACTTTAACTCACTGCAGAGGTTAATCACTCTCGGACTCTACACGCGTGTGTTACCTGTTTTGAATACATCATCACTCCTTCTGCCCTCTGTCTGATATAGCAGCAATCACCTGTTCGTGGCCGCATAGACTATGTCTTCTGCAAGGTCAGGTACGTGTTAGCTACTGGATCTACAAGAGTACCACTGGCAACGATAAATGAGTGTGCTGTTCGAAACAACGACAAACAAACACATGCTCCCAGATTTGGGATTCATATTGTGCGTACGTACACAAGATACATCGTGCGTCCACGTCATTGTGGGTCTGGGCTACCCTTGGCTTAGGACCCGAGGTAATCCTGCAAAGGCGTCGGTGGTTGTTTGCCAGGGCATGGTTTCGCACGTACCCTCCCGGTATTCGCCTGGTGTGACTGGGGACACCCACGCACCATCTGACTTTGACCTCGTAATGCGACCGTTTTGCTGCCATAGAGGAAGAAATATACCAACGTGTTTCCTCTCGACGTTTCTCCCATTGTCCGTTTGTTTCAATGAAGGCACAACCAACCCCTGTTTCCATCTCAAATTTTGCAAATGACCCCCGTTGGAGATATTCACGATACGCCACTGCTGTCACTACTATTGTTTATTGAATTCTACACATACCATTTAGTAGTTTAAGTGTTTGTTTGACGGCCCTATGTGCATTATTAGCTGAGATGAAGGCCTGCTACGGGTAGTCAAATACAAGTCTGCAACAACGCCTCTATGTGCTAAATGGGAAAGGATATGACAAAGTTTGTCCTCTAAAAGTTGCATGACTTTTAATGTCCTTTCGAACGATTCCAACAGTTATACCACTTTCCATTTCAAATTTTGAAGTTGCCCCCCGTTGGAGGTAATCACGAGTCGCCACTGGTCTCGCTACTATTTTTATTGCATTCTACACATACGATATGGTAATGCAATTTTTTTGTTTGAAGGCTCTACGTGCAGTATTAGCTGCGATATAGGCCTGGTACTTTCTTATCGAATAACCCTGTACATATATATCTATATCTATCTATCTATCTATCTATATATATATATATATATATATATATATATATATATTGTCTCGTCTCGGATTTTGAAAATATACCTCGTCTCATAGGCAACAGTAGCGTCAAATGAAATGGAAAAGTAGCTTTATCTTATTGTGTTTGAGTTTTGTGAGAGTCTGTACAGGAAGCTTTTAACCAAATGAATAGATGTTTATATTGTCAAACTGTTTGAAATAGAACAGAAAAGAGAAAAAAAAAGTAACTTGTTTAGGGGAAACACTCCTCGGGGGAAGAGAAGAACTTGTGTTTGTTTGGCCTTTCATCAGATTCTCACTTCGACTGCTGACGCTTTATTTTTTTTTTTTAACGTGACGTCAGTCAAAAGCATTCGACACAATTCTTCACTTCTTATCTAATCTGCTACATGTCTATACAACAAAGAATAGAAATGTGTAATGTAGTTTGCCAATCAAGTTAAAAAGAGTTATATCTCTTTCAATCGTTTTATTTGTGAGTTGCTTTCTCAAGAGAAATAGAGAGGCATTGTGACGAGTGCGACTTGTGAGGGCTCCTCTCGGTTAAATGGGGCAGATTCACACCTCGCTTTCAATCGGAGACAATGCGTGTTTTGTATTTTCTTTAGTAACACTTTCTCCGCCCACACTTCTTATCAATTCAATACTGTACTATTTTCGTTACATTCCATCTGGTTTTTTTTTTAACCTGATATTCAACATTTCAACAAAATCAATGCAAGCTATCTTTACTAGTGCCAATCAGAAGAATCAAATTGGACAATACTGTATTTTGACATTCTATAACGATTAAAAACCACTCTGGTTCCTTATTTTTATGATAAATTCGAGCCATTAAATAATACACATTCCATTCCGTAGTTTGATTCCATTTATTTATTTCTTGTCGTCCTGACAACGGTGTTCCAAAAGCTTATTATTTTTGAAACATTTGAATATCTTTATACAATCATATTATTTAAAACATTTCTTTCTCTTCTTCTGATAGTAAAAATCAGCCAGCCTACTACAAATTTGAAATATCTTATGGCCCAAAATTATAAATATACAATGTACTGTTGTAATTCCATGACTTCGTTTCAGTTTCAAGTTTGAAATATCAATAAAATATCGAACAGACAGAAAATAACAAAAGTCTGCTTAAGAAGAGAAAAATTTGAAGAAGTCAGAATCCTTCAAATACTTGGGAACTATAATTTTGCAAGAATCCGTACACCAACACGTACTATAAGTCAAATGTTTTTATACACTGTATAAACACACGTTTTTACGATTTGAAAACAAATAGTGGCGGACAACAGATGGAAGATACACTTTCTGGAAGAAAACGGAGCAGAGTTGTTTTGTTTTAAAGCAAAATGTTCAAAACAAATGATTAAACAAAATCGATTGTTTAAAACAAATTTTATATGTTTTAAACATGTGTGTTTTTAAGATTTGTTTTAAACATATTTTTATTTTTATTTTATTTTATTTGTAAAAAAAAAAAAATCTGCCAGAGAAAGAAAATTGTCAAAAAGTGCTCTCCATTCAGAAGACTATTTTCTTCCCATGTTAACGTTTTGATTTCTCGTGGCTACAACAGGTAAATGTGGTGATTTACAATTTATTTTACCTCTTTTCTTCCTCTTGCTTTGGCGTTTATTGTATTGTTTAAATATTTATCAATTAACTTGCGAGAAAGTGTCGTAGTCTGTAATCGATGTTTTCGTATGGTTAGAATTTCTTACGGATACAAACAAAACATCACTTGTCTTCCTTCCTTTTTTTTTTCTCTCGTCTTCTCAGCTATACCACGACGAAACTCGATTTATCCAATACTTATATTTTATCGCACCCGGAGCTGGGAAGCGTGGGGATAAAAGACAAGTACCGTAAAAATGTGAAACGAGTGCATATTTAAATATATACGTGAGATTAAATCAAACGTAAACAACAAGTTCAAAACCATTCCTATGAGCAACTAAAGAAAAATTCAATTTATTAGATCTATTACTTGTAATGACACTTAATACGGATTGTGATATATACAAAATGACATTAAACATACAACCAAACAGATCCCTAATTATGACGTTTACGACTATTTGTTTCCAACCTTTGGTGGCTCGGTGGCAACATTGAAACGCATTATCGTACTCTCTGTGATCTTCGACCAGTCAATCTATTCGGAATGATCGTGGTCGTGGTGTCGAGTCCTAGTTAGACGCAGGGGGTTCACAGAAAAGTTCCTGGCCGTAGATTGGGCGATCCCAAAAGTCCGTTGTCGGGTTCCGTAAACGATGATTTAGATTTCTCCGCACTGAAGTGTTCCTACTCTCCTACTCAGCAATTCAGTTCTGACTTGAAGGAATTCTCGTTTGCATACTGTTATTCAAAATATGCATATACAAACAGATGGCAAAAGTGTTGATCCGAAAATTGCTTCTGGGTCATTCCATGTCAAACCACCTATAGCACTGTGCTTCAATGTCTCAGATTCTCTTCAAAAATTTTTCATATATGAAAAATACCAATGAATATATATACCAATGAAATTATGCTAAATTAATTTTATCTGATTTTTTAGATGAGAAATGGGCCGGGGAGAATTTTTTTAAATGTGAATTTTGCTTCAATTTCCCTTTTTAGCACTTAGCATTATGGAACTAAATTACCATAACTTCCTTATTTTTTAAATTATTGGGCTCATCCAGATGTCAAATAAAAGCTTGATTTTTGCTCTTTCAGTAGATCTGAAGTAACCTTGCAGAAAGTAACACTGTCAAACTTCAATGAGCATTCAAGGCAAATTTTAAGGCTTTTACAAATTGTGCCATTGCTCAAAAGTTACAACTATGAAACTTTTGAAACTTTTCTTGTACATTCACCTTAACACGTACATGGTATGGTTAAAAAATAAAGAGGGCGTTTTTTTTATCTGTTTGTAATTATTATTTTTTTATGTACGGAAATATACAATTTTAATTGTTGTAACATATTGTGTCATTGCTCGTAAGTTACAACTATGAAACTTTTGAAACTTTTTTAATAGAATCATCTTAGCCCATACATGATATGGTTAAAATACAAAAAGGGTGCTTTTGGTATTTTTGTAATTATTACTTTTTTTGGTATTTTACATGTACAGAAATATACACTTTTAAGTTTTGTTACAAATTGTGTCATTGCGCGTAAATTGCAATTTTGAAACTCTTGAAACCTCTAGGACCATATAGGGTCATTTTAGCATCATACATGATATGGTTAAAGTATAAAACGGGTGCTCTTAGTATTTTTGTAATTATTTTTGTAGGTCAGAGTGCAATTCATGAATCGCTCTGAGCCTTCTATATTCTTCTGGCTTTCTATATTTCCATACATGTAAAATACCAAAATAATAATAATAATAATAATAATAATAATAATAATAATAATAATAATAATAATAATAATAATAATTACAAAAATACCAAAAGCACATTTTTAATTTTTTCGGGAACCGGTCAAAACCCCCACAGCCAAAACACCCACACTCAAGAAATGTCAAAACGCCCACACAAACGGTCATAACCCCCACACAAATGGACAAATCTCCCAAACACACGAACGGTCATAACCCCCACAGCCAAAACCCCCACACTCAAGAAATGTCAAAACGCCCACACGATCGGTCATAACCCCCACACAAATGGACAAATCTCCCAAATACACGAACGGTCATAACCCCCACAGCCAAAACCCCCACACTGGTAATCGGTCATAACCTCCAACGGTCATAACTCCCACACAAATGGACAAAACAGCCACACATAGCAACGGTCACAATCCCCACATAAATGGACAAAACCCCCACACAAATGGACAAAACTCCCACACAATCGGTCAAATCTCCCACACTCTGAAATGATCCTGGTTGTATGTCTTGCCCTTGTACTTTTTAATAACATTTTTTATTCCACTTAAACCGATGTTGCAACTATTCTTCTTGCACTGTTTTGTAATGACAGAAACACTAAAGTGGGCGTCGTAAAGAGCCGCAACAAAGACGTGCAATCACGATATTTTCAGAGTGTGGGGGATTTGTCCGATTGTGTGGGGGTTTTGTCCATTTGTGTGGGGGTTTTGTCCATTTATGTGGAGATTGTGACCGTTGCTATGTGTGGGAGTTTTGTCCATTTGTGTGGGGGTTATGACCGATCGTGTGGGCGTTTTGACATTTCTTGAGTGTGGGGGTTTTGGCTGTGGGGGTTTTGACCGTTCGTGCGTTTGGGGGATTTGTCCATTTGTGTGGGGGTTATGACCGATCGTGTGGGCGTTTTGACATTTCTTGAGTGTGGGGGTTTTGGCTGTGGGGGTTTTGACCGTTCGTGCGTTTGGGGGATTTGTCCATTTGTGTGGGAGTTATGACCGATCGTGTGGGCGTTTTGACATTTCTTGAGTGTGGGGGTTTTGGCTGTGGGGGTTTTGACCTAGACCCATTTTTTCACCATATCATGTACGTGCTAAGATGATTCTATATAAAAAGATTCAAAAGTTTCATAGTTGTAACTTACGAGCAATGACACAATTTGTAACAACAATTTAAAATGTATATTTCTGTACATAAAAAATAATAAATACAAAACTACAAAAAACACCCTCTTTATTTTTTTTAACCATATCATGTACGTGTTGAGATGAGTGTACAAGAAAAGTTTCAAAAGTTTCGTAGTTGTAACTTTTGAGCAACGGCACAATTTGTAAAAACCCTAAAATTTGCTTTGTGTGCCCCTTAATGTTTGACAGTGTAACTTTCTGCAAGGTTACTTAAGCTCTACTGAAAGAGCAAAAATTAAGCTTTCATTTGACATCTGGATGAGCCCAATAATTTAAAAAATAAGGAAGTTATGGCAATTTAGTTCCATAATGCTGAGTGCCAAAAAGGGAAATTGAAGCAAAATTCACATTTAAAAAAATCTCCCCGGCCCATTTCTCATCTAAAAAATCGGATAAAATTAATTTAGCATAATTTCATTGGTATTAACATATGAAAAAAATTTGAAGAGAATCTGGGACATTGAAGCACGGTCATGTTTAAAAATTAGATGATTTGACATGAAATGCCCCTTTTGATTATTCTAACGTCAGTGATGGGTTGAGATAAATCGGGAATTTCAGGTAAGAATTAATTTTGTACTATCAATTTATTTTCCATTATATTATGAAAATTTCACTTCATCCCCCTCCCCCACCTCCGTTCTAAATTTTCTAAAAAAAATGTTATTCCCTGGCACATCTTGTATTGAAGGGATTCGGAAAGAAAACACATGCTATAACAGTCACCCACGTAACTGTCCCTTAAAGCATGATACTTATTGTCACATCATTGCCGAACGTCAGTGAGACTCCTGGGATGACTTGATCTACATTTGTTCTTCTGTCTGTATGTATGTACCACGCTTTTTGACTGCGATCCGAAGTAAAATTTCATAATTAGTGGTTCGAATTCCACTTTAAACAATAAGCCCTGTCTCATATAGTCTTGCTACTGATGCAAAACTGTAGTCAATCAAACCAAACTAACTAATTTTATACATTTCAAACATTCTATGGTAATTCGATGCATTCCTTGTAAGAAGATATTCTACAAGTACTTTGGACCATTTTCTCCTATATGAACCGGGTGTCACAAATCAATAGCTTCTGTGTAATTTGCACATCTGTGATTTCTTTGAAAATTGCCTGTTAACGAGAGATGCGTGAGAAACTTTCATCCTGACTCACTTCCACATATCGTAGAGCAATGAAATTTTACATGTGTAATCCTGCATACCTATGTAGTTCATGCGGTAACATAGATCTCGTAACTCTACGCCGTTGCTGTGTTATAGGTCCGAACGTGAATAAGGTGTAGTGGTCCAATATCCATGACTACAGCGTGGCTACATCGCAGAAGTACTTGCCCGTAGGAAGTGACTGTATGGTTGGGAAGAGGTGGAATGAAGATGGTGTGCGGTCAAGAGAAAACGCGAACTATGACGGATTTCATAGCCGGGGCCGTGCATCTGTCTGGCTAACATTCGAACATTGAACGGGTGCGTTGTTTTCCAGGAGGCAGACACCTTTTATCAGCATGCTACGCTCTAGGATTTCACAGATTCCAGCAGCGCACGCAGCAGTTAGGCATAATATACGAGTATCGTGGTAGTTGTGGTGCCCTTTGCCTGGAAATCAAGTAGTAATACCCCATGCTGATCGCAAAAAAAATGACCATCACTTTGGTCGCTTAGAGTTGAACACGGACTTCCTTTGCTGGTGATACGTCGGAACGCTGCCATTGATTTGACTAAGTTTTCCCTGGTTTTCTTCACTCCCACTCAGTGAAGTCAGGGATGGTATCTTCTAGAAAGCCATGGCCAGTTCCTGCCTAAATCCTAGACCCACGTAAAATACCGATACGACCCCGGAGTTGGAGGTCCAAACCCTTTCTTGAGTCATTCCCTTACATAAACACACGAATAAATAAAGAAAGAAATAGCAATCGAATACATCTCTTTTACAATTCAAAACAAAATTACCATCATTGCCGTAACAATTGCTACAATGAGAACCTAATGTTATAAGCTTTCCACAAAGGTAGAAATGTAAATCTTGGAAAGTCATAACAAAATAATACATTTAGCACTCTAGCACCAACAAGAGCTTGTGAAAAACAGAAATAGAGCGTGGCATATTGGCCAAAGGTGTCTACTCTGAGGTGACTCTACTTTCGAGTTTCGGGCCTGCTTAAAATTCTGTAAATTGGGCCTAAGCAACTTTCCAGTTTTGATCATCTTTATTTCCTCCGTATTTATTCAGTGTAAGGTCCTCAAACTTGTTCTATTGAACTTTGATTATCAAAAGATTCCTAAAACTGCCTTACTGCCCTGAAAATCCGAAATTCAGGGTGAGGTTACGGCGGCTGCTCTCCTGTCCCCCATTGACGCCTCTGTCTAGCGACTGTTATATGAAACTAGCCCACGCCCTTTCATGTGGTTTTAATTTTATTTATTTCAGACTCTTGACTGCGAAGATAGTACGTTTTGAAATAGAATTCATTTGTTGAGCTAAACTGAACCTTCTTGAAAATGGACTTGGACCCATTGTGCTCTGAATGCATCAAATGTTACTTTTCTTCAATACAGTTTTTGACTTACAAAGACAAACCAATACGTAGGCTTGCAAAAAATATTCTAAAGTTAGCACAATATGAAGTGTGCTTCAAACATTACTCTTCGAAAATGTATTTTAATTTTTTTTTTTTTTTAGCATCAGTGTTCCGAAATAGCAACTAAAATTTCACCCCCCTCCAGGTGATCAATTGTAGAAATTATACACATTTATGAACAATTCCGATAACAATACAATTATTGGAGCCGAATGAAGCAAAGAATGCTATGTTAAATCTAATGGTCATTCGAAAATCATTTTGCAAACCACTAGTGCTACACAAATGAAATTAGATTTTTAAAAAAGTGCGTTATAATTAATAGCTTACGGAAACAGAAAAACAGCATTTTGAATCCGATATGGACATTCAAAAATCATTTCCAAAACCACTGGTAATATAAAAACGAAATATAGTATATTAAGGTCCATTATCACTAATTGACTACGGAAATATTAAATATATATGTTTTTTTTGGAGAAAATCATCTTGAATCCAATATGGCCAACAAAAATTCATTTTGAAAGAACTATATAAAAGCCATTTTTTAAGTCAAACGATTTTATTTCTGTTATCAATGTTGAACTAAACGTTATATACAGGATTAATCTTTAATACTGGTGGAAAAGTTCAACGAATTTTGGTACGTGAAACAGCACATACCATAAAACAAAATTGACACGGTTGATCGTCTTGGGGTTTCGAAATTTGGATTCTGAGTACCAAAAAAAAAAAAAAAAAAAAAAAAAAAAACCGTCGAATCCATATCCTGGGAGTACGGTGCACAGAACTTTTTCTTTGCATGGCTGTGTTACGTGTATCCTTCTTATCTAAAATCGCTGGTTTTTCGCCCATTAAAAACATTGATCGATTGTCCTGAGGTTTCGAAATTTGGATTCTGTTTAACAGAATAAATCGAATCCATGCTCTGAGGACCGGTGGTTAGAACTTTTATTCTTTTTGTGTGTGGTTGTGTTATTGTTTAAATAAAAAGTACAGACACAACGATATTGTATTTGTAGTGTTTAGGCATTTCTGAGTGCGAGTGCTCTTTCCCTCTCTTTCGTTGCTCATAAGCAAAATATACCATTGCACGGGGCGTCAAATTTCGTACGGGGCCGCTCTTGTTTACAGCTTAACGTGGGACACGAACCACATGGGCTCCCATGGAAAATCAAACCGAGTCCCCGGAACCGGAGACACGTAACCTAATTATATAGTCACGTGAAAGTTCTTTTTTTGTCTCAGTTAAAGGTCACCAAATTAGGAGTTTAAATGTAGTCATAGTTTCGCAATCAAAAATCACAAACCAAACACATCAGATCTAGATTAAATTTGGCATGGTGATAGATCTTAATCTGTTATATAAGTGTGTGATTTATTATGATGTGCAGACGTGTGGTTCCGAAGTCATATACTATTACAAGTGTGATGTAGTCTTAGTGAAATTTTCGCAAAATAATTTTTAAGTAAGATATACTAAAACAACCAATGAACGACGATTTTTTTTCAGTAACTGGGGAACTTACATCTGAGAAATGTTAAAATATGCTCATCCTTACCGAAAGGACAATGACACATCTAGTGCACGTGGCTACATCCGTCAAGGAATTACAATTTCTTTCCTCAATCACATTGTTTGATTAATGATCTGGAAGACAAAACCACTGAAAAACAACACATTTATTTCCTTGAAGAAAACGTAAATATTCATACTATGCCCCCTTGTCTTAAGCAAATTCTCTCTCCTCTCAAGGAAAATTGGTTTAGTATCATAAAGAGATCGCACAATTTGCCAAACAAAAAATGTCAAATTGCTTGTCAAATACAAAACGATAACATGTTTATATTGTAAGTAAATTCGTTGCTAAATTTAATTTCTAGGTCTTTTGAAGTTGTCATAATAGACAGAGCTTCTGAGACAATTACGGTATCTTTTTATCTGACAATCAACTTTCTTTAGATCTATTATTTCTGTCCAGGCATCTTAAAAGAATAACAACACACTTATCGGGATACAAAAACAATCATGCAACGTCAGAGTTGCCAGAACTTTCACTCATATTCTTCTTGTATTACAACATAATTTTGTCGTTCTGCAGAAAATGTCATATATGAATTCTGCAGTGGCCATCTTTTCCAGTGCTTAGCCGCAATCTTCACAAAGTTACTACTCTACCTTCTCAAGAGCTAATGAGTTCTTACTCTGATTTGTTTCCCTTTCAACTCTTTCTTGCGTACGTCAAAAGTTTTTGAACATCTGGCAACACTGCAGAAGGCAAAGGAATGACGACAGAAGGAAAGAAATCGCAAATATGAAAGTATTGATGAAAATGTAGGTTATTAATCTTATCTCAAAGCGGAATATCTCATCCTTCTCCTTTGTCTGCTAAAAGTAATATATCGTATAAAGGTTGTTAAAGATAAAAATAAACATTGTAGTTGGAAAAATACGCATACTAATACGTACATTCTGACAGTGGTTAACGGACGTTAGAGGTCATTAAATACCCACACGTATCTGTCTCTTGTTTTCTTTCCCTGTAGTTATTATCTAAGAAAAGTCTCAAAGGACACTTCCAGTTGTCAATTCAATGTTCCAGTATAAATATCCACACAAAACTGGCAGGTAAGTTAATAATAATTGAGGGAAAATTGTTGATTACTTATTTTATTAATAATTAATTTATACACGAGCAGTGGCCCAAATCTGTCTTCAACATTGGGGGGGAACGGGTAAGACCGTTTCCATATTTTTAAAGCGATGTTCAAAATATTTATGAAGTTGAAAACCAATGCTTTGAAGCATCAGGGGAACAGAGTTGACTTCAACAATGGCAGACGGGTAGATTTGAGGCTTATTCTGGGGGGACATCAATTTCATCTCACTTTCCTTTTTGACAATCGGACACAAATCATCAAATTTCTCCCCAAAAACATGTTTCAAACCGGATTATTGGGGGTACAATCCCCCCAGTTCCAAGATTGGAGGGGACATTCCCCCTCATCCTCCTGAGATTTGTGCCAGTATACACGAGTTGGCCTTGTATGACGTCATATTATTGTCAGCTAATTCTGAAACCGGAAATGGCAGTAGATTTCTATCACTTCCGGTTTTAGTAGAGAGATGATAGTGTAGAATGAAGACAGATTATATTCTTGAGATTCTTAATTGATTGAACAAAACAGTTTTTCGCTCTCTATCACCGCTTTTACTCTTTAGTGATGAGCGTTAAAACTAGAAGTGGTTGATTTCTGCCATTTTCGGTTTGACTACAGGGTTAAGAGAGAAGATAATACCTAAGAGTATATATTCTGAAAAATGTTAAATGGATTCAACGGTGGCTCAGTGGTAGGATGCTTACTTCTAATGCATGGAGTCCCACGTTCGATCCCCAGCCAAGTAATTTTGTGGTGGACAACTTCGTGTTCGTGGGTCTTATCGGAGGTACTTCCATTTCCTCCCACACTGTCATACTACCAATTCGTCATTCACTTGCTTTAATCATGTGTCTCCCTTAGCCTAAAGGGCATAACCGTGGACGTTAAACTGAAAAAAAATATATATATATATTTTTTTTTGGACGTGAGCTTGGGTACCAACTTGCAGATGCTGGTAGACCTCTACTATTGTGTGTTTCAAATGATAAGCGGCATGACCTTGAGTTGGCTTTATGCGGCGTCCAATTGGCTTTGAGCGGTGTTGACAATTTGCGACAAGTAGTTCTGCACGCTGACTTCTCGCGCTACTGCAAATCTTGACAATACCAGAGGCGCTTATTAGAAATATTGTACTAGCACATTAACTGCTCACTTTAGGAAGTAGAGAAAAGAATTACGGACACATATGTGAAAACTACATTTTTTTATGACAACTGGTTGTCATACTCGCTTTTAAAGGTTTCCATATAAAACAATTAGTAAAACGAGCGATGAGTCCCACGTCTAATTTCCAGTGGATTTTTCTTCGATTTGGAACTGGAACTCAACTTTTATTACAGGATAATCAGGGGTGTAGCTGAAGATCTCATTACAGGCTGACGATCTCATTACGTTTGGTAAATTTCACTCCAGCTCTATCTAACCAGTCATAAACTGCGAAGGAACTTAAGTCCATTCGTCAACCAGGCGTTTTATCATCAACGAACTTCATCTCCCAGTGCTGTTTCAGTGTGAAGAAATTTAGTGTGAAAACAAGTAACTGAATTGTAACCAGTGGACTGCGGTGAGATCAAAAACATCAGATACTCAATGACAAATTATCCTGTGGCTAGAACACAGGAGAGGAGCAATGCCTCGGTATCCCTTCTTCAAATCCATCACGATTTTATAGATGTGTTGCAATTTGTTATTTGTTTATCTTCTTGATCCTTAAGCCACGTTGCCACGCTGCAAAAATCTTTTAGCTGTCTTGCAACTCCATCTTTCTATTTACTATTTACACATTACAACTTTCTGAAAGCAAGGAAAATATCTCCACTCATGCAGCACTGCACTCTAGTGGACAAATAGTGAACCTTCTTATTAGAAACGGATACTTTGGCGCACTTCCTCTCCCCATCCAAAAGAATCCGCCGTTTCGGAAACGGCGAAACTGGTTTTCTCTTTATCATGTCAGTGGGAAGGCGACAGCAGGTAGCAAACAGAACAACTCAGAAAGTTGCACATGGTTTGACTCCTTGCAAGACGAAAAAAAAAAATGTTGTATGTCCCTTTCAAGATTATGTTTACATGGAGAAATATTGTACGGTTGCAAAAATTTTTTAATGACAGCTACAAGAAGCATGGTAACCTAGTTTAAAGAACGTAAATCGTGAGACGTTAAAACCATATATTTCGTTGTATTTCGTTTCGGTCCATCACGTAATTACATCGCAGCTGTAAATGGTCGTTAAATACCAAACATAATAATAATAAAGCTAATTAAAACTTAATTTATTGTCTTTAGGTGTTAAAATACATTTCATTTTAGCATTTATCCGTTTGATTCTGTTTGGCTATTCCATCAAAATAAATTAAAATGAAAATTCCTACAATAGAATTTGCAGCCTGTACAAATAGAGGAGCAGGTGTTGCCGTTTTCGTATTGACATTTCGTGTATTCAAAAATAACAGCCAATCGGACAAAAACCGTTTTGTTTTGTTTTCACCTTCTAGGTTTATATATATATATATATATATATATATATATATATATATATATATATATATATATATATATATATATATATATATATAGTTTGACTTTGACAGCGTCTGTTAGGGTTAAATGAACGTTTGCTTTTATTTCATTTTCTTTTTGGCAAATAAAAAGTCTATTTTTGTCCAAAACTAACAAGCTAACCCTTTTAAACTGGAATATTATTACTTTTGGTAATGCGTTGCCTGTTTTCAAAATACTGAAATACTATTTGTTTGATAAATCTTTTTGATTTTGACAGATTTTTTTCTATGGTTATTTTGTTCTTTCCTGCTTTTTCTTTTGAAAAAAAGTATGAAATACTTACTCAGTCCATGCGCTCTTATCGTTTTAAGTAGATTTTTATCAAATCTTCTTATTCGCTTGTTCCACGTGTAAACTATAGTTTTTACTTCGCAATAACATAGCTAACCAACTAGGCAAGTAAAATTACATTTTCCTGAATATTCCGGTAAGATAATGATTTGAATTTGAAGGCAAGATGTACACTTGTACAGTCAGAAACAATATTAAATATAGATTGGAGGTTTAAGAAATGTTAGTTCCAACGTATACTCAGAGGCGAATCTAGAATATAGAAACTGGGGTGGCCAACCAGAACCTAGACTGTGATAGGTATATCATGAGTTTATTATAAAGTTTCCGAAATATGTAAGTAATAGTTTTAATTATTTTTGTCACTCACAAAAAACTGGCAGGGTGACCTTGCTCCTTCCACGGCCCCGGGTTAGAACAGCCTCTGCGTATAGTTAATATTGTTTCTGACTGTACATAACTGAAGGTTGCTTTAATTGAATTTCTCTTTTTATTGTTTTGTATTAAAAAAATACGTACATTCCTGGATATTTCAGTAGTGGCATTTAAAAAACGTCAAATCGGTAAAAGTTACAATAATTGAGTTCATAGAAAGTAAGAGAAGAAAACTTACAGAGTGTTTTAATTCTTGAATAAAATTGTAATGTTTGCAGATGTGACTTCCCTTATGGGACGCCACTGTTTCTTTGCATTTGCATCTTCTTTGCTAGCAGCAAGAACACTGTTTACAGTTCAAAATGAAATTCGAATCACTGGTATGTGTTCAATAACCTCTCAGCGGGAATCGAACTCGGAACTTCATGTATGTTTGGCACCTTTCTAAAGCCAAATGTAGGAACACTCAGCGGCTAGTGGGAAAGAAATGAATTAGCAGGATTTTTTTCCATAATAATGAAATATAAGTGTTTGTAGTGAAGAGCGAATCATATGTAATTTACACTTTTCATTCCAGTATATCGCTACAAAGTCAAAAGAATAACACTTTCTCAATTAATTCAGTACAATAGAAGACCAAGATGGCACAGATATCGAAACTGATACATCAGTGGGGACAAGAAACAACTGTACTACTGTCACTTGTTTCTTTGAGTCCTGGACACGAAGGCACGAATTTTTGAATTTGCACAAATGTAATATGAATCACGAAGACTTAGAGGTGGAGTGATGTCACCGCTCACCAAGGTCACAGTTTTTGTTCGGATCACCCAAATCTGGATCTACTCCGTCCCGGTGATCCAACGTCACACATAGATCAAATAGCGTGATATTGGCACCTGTCCAAAGTATAAAGGAAATCAAGAAAGTTCTGTTGCTTTCTCACCCACCACCTTCGAACATCGATATGTCACCTAAGACGATCAAAATTAGTCCCCATCAGCATCGATGACCTGCTGCCAACGTTCTGGAAAGCCATGGATTCCAACACGGTAGAACTTGGTAGGTCATGAAACGAAGAAGGTATCGAATGCATTTTTCACATCTACTAGGGATTTGAACTGGCGTCCTCTGAGATGATTGTCCAATGAAAGGAACGGGTGATAGTCGGACAGTGCAATGTCCGGGGAGTATGGCAGATGCAATATTGTTTCCCATCCAAGGCGTAGAATGGTGTCACGGGTCACCGAACCAAGTAGGGCTTAGCGTTGTCCTGTAACAGAATGACCACTTTGCGATTCAGAAGTGCTGGCCCCAGAGTTTGAGTTTTTCTTGAATACGGTTCAACTGCTGACAATACACAGTTGCATTGATGGTCTGACCAGCTGGTAGCAGTTCCCAATGCAAGATGCCACTAGCAGTCCACCAAACACACAGGTGGACCTTTTTCAGTGCAGTGCTGGTTTCGGCTGTTTTGGAACCGGAATGATGATGGCGCCGTGGATCTTCGTACAGGATCCACTTCTTATCACATGTCAACACCCTGTCCAGAAATGGCTCCTTCCTCAGATGAAATAGCAAAGAAACACAGGCGTCTTCTCGCGCTACCTTTTGGCCCTGAGTTAAATCATGTGGGAGCCATCGACCCAACTTGTTTCCCAATATGATACAGGTGCTGCCGAATGGTTTCTCCACTCACGCTGAATTGTAGTCCCAGTTCCTCACATGTCTGGCTACTGTTCGCCTAAATTGCTACCTGAAAATCTTAATTTTTTACATGTGTTTATCTTCCGGCACGTGGTGTGTCTTCGAGTGTTTCGTCACATTACTTAAACTTGTTAAACCACCGCTGCAGTGTCCGCATAGTCACGACACCCTCACCAAAGGTCTAGCATATCTTCCGCTCTGCTGCAACGGCGCTAGACCCCAGTTTGAACTCATAGAGTATACACGCCTTTAAGACGCTCTGTGGAGGTCCCATGTTCCCTCTGTCTTTACACAACTTCACGGTGTAACTGAACTGCCATAACCAGACAATATGTTAGATACACCCTTACCAACAACTGGCCTTCGTCCGATCTCCATTAGCATTCAACTCACGGTGTGAGGGCCTATTGGACACAGACCTCCACAAAAAGCGACATAACTTTCTTGGTTACCTTTATAAAAAGTAGGAACGCTTAGTAGCTAATGGGCAAGAATTGTACCAGCGGATCTTTTTCCGTAATAATGTAGTATAAGTCTTTGTAGGGAAGAGCAAATCATATGTAATTTATACTTTTCATATCGGTATGTCGCTACAAAGTCAAAAGAATAACACTTTCTCAATTAAGTCAGTACGATAGAAGACCAAGATAGCACATATATTGAAACTGATTCACCAGCGGGAATAAGAACTAACCGTACTACTATCATTTGTTTCTGGGCAGATGGGCACGAATTTTTGTATTTGCACAAATTTAATATGAATCACGCACACGAAAGGGTGAAGTGCTGTCACCGCTCACCAAGGTCACCATTATTGTTTCGATTAATTGAATTTGGATCCACTCTATCCGGATGATCCGACGCTACACATACACTAAGTTACGTGGTCGTACAAGCAACTAGACAAAATCATAACAATCCTAAACCAATATTGTAACATTCTATAGTGGGTTAATGATATCCATTGCTAGAGTTCAGATATTCATGACTTCGGTAAATCATCATATGTTATCTAATGAACAAACTAATTAGAATATTTTAATATGAGTATTTTGTTTTAAAAAATCTCTATTAAATTATGTGACCTATAGTATAAGCATGTTAATATAGTATTTCTACAAAAATTAATATCATATATTCTCTTGTTAATAGTGTAAATATAGTAATATCATTATTACATTCCAGGTTAGATCGGAAGTGAAGATGATTCAAAGCGAATTCATTCTATTTTGCATGAATATATGGATTTTATTGGCTCAAAGCTATCATAAGCTTGCATCATCACTGGAGAATGAAGTAAATGAAGACACAGCATTGTTGCACTGTCTCAGCTCAACAATTAACTATAATTTAAACCGGAGCCATTTGGTTGCAGTTTTCAAAGAAACGATCAATGATGATGAATTTGCTACAGAGCTTATTGGTTCTATCCACGAATATTCAAGTCTTTTGGTTCAAACGAAAGAATCCATAAATAATATAGACAAAATATCGAATTCTACGTATCATAATCTTAAAACTGACTCAATTCTTGTTTTTTATAATGGTGAGAGTGATTTTGGCGACATTTTGGCAGTTATGAAATCTATGCCATTTTGGGATCCGAGATGCGAGAATTTTTACGTTATTTCTACAAGACCAATGTCTAAAACATTGGAAGTTGAAGTTTTGAAGCAAACTTGGTCAGAGCAAATAGTTAACGCAGTCATTTTAACCACAGTTAATAATACAGAAAACGGTTATCCTAGTATCAATATCATTAGTTATGATCCCGACACAGAGGACGAGTCTCTGTTTGAAATGGAAATATGTAAATCTGGTCAAAATTATATAAATATTAACTCATTGTTCCCTAATGGTATGCAAAGATATTATGGCCATACCATTAGAGGTTTTAGCTTTCATAAATTTCCCTTTGTAGTGTGGAAAGTGCCAAGAGAGCACTACGAACCACCTCTTCCCGACAACCCTGTGCTGATCGATGGTACAGATGCTAAGTGTATCCAGTTATTTGCTGAGTACAAAAATATGACCTTGATATCGTTGGACTGGTTTTGGCCTGACAACTGGACCTCAAAGTGGACACCTATTTTCTATAAGCTTCTTAAAGGTGAGGCTGATCTTCTAATTAACGCAATGCCACTATATCCCGGAAATGTAGAAGTTATGGATTATGCTGAGTCAATATTCTTTTTCCGTTTAGGTCTCGCTGTGCCGAGTGCAACGGAGATGTCATTGGGAATGGCTCTAATTACGGCATTTGAAAGGAATGTGTGGTACTTAATTGGAGCGACAATTATTCTAGCTGAGTTACTTTTTAGGTTGTTTTTTGCTAAAGGAAAAGAGTCATTTCAGATTAATCCATTCCTTTATGTGTACTCAATGTTTCTTCAAGTTTCTGTTGATCAACCAAAACTAGCACCTTTAAGAGCACTCTTCCTGAACTTCACCCTTTTTAGTTTGGTTATTGGTTCTATTTACCAAGGTCACATTTCAAATATTCTGACAGTGCCTATGTACTACCCTGAGATGAACACTTTAGAAGACGTTGCTAACAGTAAGTTTCCAGTAAAAAGCTATCCAGAACATGAATGGGCCATATTATACTCAGCAAATCCTGCCGTGATGAAGATCCAACAGAAATACATTCCGGATCCTGATGTTGAAGGTACTCTGAACGCTGTAGCCTTTAAGAAAAATGTAGTCCTGCTTGAACCAAATGTCTATATCAAAAGTTTGATAATCCACAAACGTTTATTTGAGGATGGTCGACCTTTGGTTCACATTGCATCTCAGCCAGTTAATGTATTGTATACATCATTTTTTTGTAAGAAGGGCTCACCAATGGCTCCTGAACTAGCACATTTTGTACGTCGAATTGTCGAGATGGGTCTTTTCCACAAATGGTACAAGGACGTTATGTTTAAGTTTGATGTCACGACAAAAGGTTTATCTCCGTCGTTGAGTGTTGTGAGCTCTTGTCGACCTCTTTCCCTGAAACGTCTAGCGCCATTTTTCTTTGTTTGTACTTGTGGCATGTTGGTTGGGTTAATATTCTTCCTGGCTGAGTTACTATACTTCCATGTGCCTTCTTTCAGAAAATGCGGGAAACTAGAAATTAATTCGTTAATCTTATCATCTCATTAACCCCTTGTGTTCCAGGTGTCATTTTCCTATATGCGTGCTGTAATACCGGTTTCATTTACTGTTAAAAGGACTCTCTAGACCGTTATATAGGACATAGTTATGGTTGACGCGTAAGGATAGCATTCACATTACTGATAAAAACAATTATTTGCATTGTGGATCATTTGGACTGAATAAAGGAAATTTTGATATTCTGAAGTGATTTTCTGCTGCTTCAGGTTGGCAACACTGAGCGGACATCAAAGATAAAGGTTCTCCTTTTCCAATATCGAAATAGATCTCAAACATATTAATTGATTTAAGACAAATACATGTGTGTTATAAATGAATGATCCCTTAGGAATGCCATCTACTGAGTCAAAAAATTTTTGTCTTTTCTGTCAGTGAAGTGCTGTAACTTAAAGGAGCAGTTCAAGTTAAAAACAAGTTTGGTGCAATAGAAAGAGTTTAAAAACAAAATAAGACACACGTATTTTAAAAAAATCTTGACAGACTGTCTCGTTCAACTTCTATAGGCGTTTACTTTTGATGAATTGCAAATGCTGACGTCACCCGTGGGCTACGAAAGAAGTCAATGTGAGTCAGGAACCACTCACTTGTGCGCAGCTGATAAACCTTTAATAGTGCAGTGGATTTAATAGATTGTTTTGGGTTCGTTAGTAGTCTTTCTTTGTGTTGAATTCTTGAGGGACGTTTCTGTTAATTGTTTTTCCTACATAATTAGTATAAAAAAATAAAGAGCAGTGATTACATGGTGTTGTGAGAAGCAATGTTTTTTCCAGACATGTTTTTGGGTGAGCACTAGACGGAGCTTTAAGAGTGCACCCCCTCGGAGATTAAAATAATACATTTATAATATAATAATAAATAGAATGGTACCGTGTGAAAAATATTTGCTCCTCCAAATACTAAATGTGCCCTCGGGGTAAGTTTTTCCTGAAAGGAACACTGGTGTGAAGTAGAGAACACATGTTAGTACAGTGATGGTGTGTCTGTGAAGTGATGTAGAAATGCCTAACGCGTGCTGTGTTCTCTGTTGTAATTCTCGTGCGGTTAAAGCTGAGGGACATAAAGTATCTTTTTTTTTTTTACGTTTCCAAGCTGTGAGAAACCACCAGATCGATATAAATTATGGCTCAAGAAAATCAATAGGAAAAATTTTATGTCAAATAAAAATACTCGTGTTTCTTAAAAACATCTTCTTGAGTCCGTCTTCGAGCAGTCATGTTTACTGAAAGAAAAGCTAATACCAGGAGCAGGCTCGTAGCCAGCCCTAAAATGTAGGGGGGCCTGTAGAAGTTAGGGACCGATCCAAACATATTATAGTTCATTTGCAAAACCTACGTTGAAAATTTATGGAATGGTGGTAAAAATTAAGAGGGTCCGCACCCCCATGCTCCATGCCTGGCCAGGAAAATCATTTAGACGCAAACTGAGAAAGAATGCTGTTCCAAGTACGTATATTACTGGAAAGTTTAGAATCCGAGCCGTTAAACAATGGCCGATGTATGTCCAATTACCAACTTTAAAAAAAAATCATACAAGACGCAATTGCCGGTTGTAATAAAGACGGGGCACTAGAGGTTAATAACGACGGTGTCACTCATGATTCTACAGGTACTGTTTCAGAAATAAATGTAAATACAACTGCTATACAATGTGAATTGGGGAACAAAATATACCGGCTTGTAGAAGGAATCAGTGACGATGACAGTGTTCCTCAGGACATTGATAGATCGTTTAAGTTTTCTGTATCAAGTGACAATGATGATAAAACGGGTGACGAGAGTTGTTTTGCGGAGAGAGATTCGAATAAAACAAACTTAACTGGTAAAGTATTTTTCGTATTCTGGAAAACTTTACAGATGTTATTTAATTTTTGCCACATATGCCGCGCTCTTGTACACATATATTGAAGCACAAAATTATAGGTTCATCTTTAAAAGTTGCAACAGAAGTGAGAATGAACATACTTATGTTTATGCATCAGAACTATGACTAAATAAAACTCGGTACTTACGTGTTGTAGTAATCTCGTTCGTCATTTGTCTAAATGGTTTGGTTCCTTTTGTTAAACGCTGAACTTATGCTTTATAGGAAAAACTACGTTTCATATTATGAAAACTTGTTTGCAGCCCACAATCAGATATTATTATTTTCTACATGCAGATGACATTTCTAAATCTTTGCAATCAGTTCTGGAAAATGTAATCGCACTTTAGAACGTGCCACCGCACCATTCACAAACGAAATGCTTGGCACTGTGTGTATGGAAGCCTGCTCTCGTAGCTTGCCAACGGATGACGTCATTACAAGATATTTTTTCCTCTGTTACTCGCTAACGACTGAACGTATCGCGATCTTACAAACATCATTCCTTTTAGAATTTTCAACTCTACAAATGGAAATAATTTGTAAAAAATGCACTTCTAAGTCGAGCTGCTTCTTTAAGGGAGAATAGTACAACTAACTCCTGCCTTGTATCCACCAACAAATTTCATCACTTCCACCCTTAATAAGGGGTACATTTTCATGGCATTCACATGGATGTTACTTGTATGCAAGGGGTTAATTTTAACGCTGGGGTTTTGTATTCCTTTAGGACATCCATTATGATTATCTAATTGATTCATAATACACTGTAGTACGCTAATGTATGTCCTACTTCAGCACATGTTTTCCCCATGTACAGGCAAGAAAAAAAAATATTTGAATACATACGTGATATCGCACCGTTTTGACAAACTGGAAACAGTCACCAACTTATCGTAGTCACTGTTTAAGTGGCCTGATGAAAATTTGACAATATGCATTGGGAGTAAATTTTCATCAATGCAACCTTGAGAACGACAGAAGTCAATGGATAACAAGCAGAAACATGCTCCCATACTGGGCGCAGCGTTGTTAGAGAATATATTGAAATCAGAGGAAAGTCACACTTGTGAAAATAAATAGTTTCATCGTTTGTAACTAGAGCAATAAATGTTATTTAATGAATTAATTGTTGTACACAACAATCAGTACATTTTTTTTTTTACGGTGTGACATCACTCACGAGTCGCCTCTGGTTCAACGTGAACATGATCTGCGCAGAGATCGGGACGAACATGATACAGTATAGAAGACAACGAATAGACGAGATCTTTGAAATGGGCCCTAACGTAAAATTCCGTCATGTTTATTATTTTTTTTTTCACGATAGACAACGTCTATCTAGTGCATATTGTCGAACACCTTATATATATCCGGAATACTGATATATATACGCTTTTTTGTTGCTTATCCGTAGAGGAATTAGTTGTTGAAATTTTTAAAAACCTTAACTTTCCAACCTGTAGACCCTATATTTGGCTATAAATTTATAATATAGCTTGGGAAACTAATAAACACCTAAATATGTAGTTTAAATAAATGAGGTGCATTGTATCATAAGTCTCCAAATCCATTTTTTTTAAATACCGAAATTGAGTTATATATCGCTTGTTATATTTTGATCTAATGGAATTCCATGGAGACAGAATTTTGTTTAAAAGCTCAATATTTCACACTAAAAACCTAGTTCAAATATGGGACTTTGTACTTGTGTATATGGAGCTTCACTGCACGATTTGCGAGATTACTCGAAACTAAGCGAAATGGATATGGCGGATTTTGATACTAGGCGCCTCAAATAGTCCTTGCATTCGTCACGAGATCTCCACTAGTTTTGGTTCACTATCTTTCATGTGACTCATAAAGAAATTCTATCTTTCAATTCTGAAGGATTTAATATTAAAGGTAATAAAAGTTTAAAATGTACAAAATATTTTAATTAGATGACATTGTTATTGATTCGATTGTGAGAGGAATTTTTCCAGGGAATAACGCATGTAAAAATTTTGCAACGCTGCTGGAGCAAAACGTACTCAGCTGATTGATTTGAAATTTAGTACACTGATGAAGATTAAAAAAAAAAAGTCTGGAAGCATGCTACTGAACGTAGGTTAATGAAATGGTTAATAAATTGCTAAAAAAAAAAACTGTAACTGTACCTCTATAAAAATTGTTGTGGAAGTACCACAGGATTCTGAAACTTGGAAAGTTGGAAATGGCACATACCTAAGTGAAATCTTGACCCGACTACGATAGGTCCCTTAGTTTTGGAGCTATGGACCTTTAAAATTCTTTTTTGTTTCTTTTTTCGTGTTTTCGGCAGGTTATAACTCCGAAAGGAAGCACTTGTGCACCCAGTTTGGTCTATACATTTTGTCTTATCTTGGTGTCAGGAATCACTCCCCAAACATTGTCGGTGTTGTTTTGAAACTCCCTGTATAAAGGATTCCGTGTCTTTTATACGCCATAAAGATAGGGAAGACATAACCAGCACTCTCACATATAAGAATGAAACATTAACCAGCAAGAAGAAAATGGCCAATGCATTTACCGAACACTTTCTTTCGACCTATAAATCCCATTCTGCCATGCACGACTGTTTTTCTTAAAGGACACAAAATGAATGAAATTCTTCACTCATTTGCACTATATGACATTTCTGTCTCTGAAATTTAAAAAAAAAAAAGCTATTAAAAGGCTCAACCCCAAAAATGTTTGTGGTCCTAATGGAATCCCATAATTCATAATTAAGGTATGCATACATTTACTTGCTGCCCCTGTAGCACGTATCTTTAACTTGTCGTTAGTAGGAGAATTCCCGACAAAATAGAAAACTACGACTGTTTGCTCCATTCCTACTCTTGGGGGTTTACTTTTGGGGATGAGTTTTTTTAATGACTCAGGCTATGTTATTCATATTTTATAAATAAACTTTTTCACTAATAAACCTAATACATAACATAAGTTATTATTATTATTATTATTATTATTATTATTATTATTATTATTATTATTATTATTATTATTATTATTATTATTATTATTATTATTATTATTATTATTATTATTAATTTTAAAAGTTCAAAAGAGTAGTTTATTTTTACGGGTTAGTTTTGTTAGAGCAAGGCTAAAATGATAATTTTCCTAGGGATTGATGTATGTAGCTTCGCAGTAGCAAAAAGTACACAGCCAATCGAGCTGAAATTTTGTACACAGATATTGACAAACAAGTGCCAGGTCTGAAAAGTAGGTTAAGGTGTGGTTAAAGTATCACAAAAGATATAAAGGTTGAATCTGAAAGATGTGCTCAAACTCCGGGAGGTGATTTGTGACATCAAAAGAAGACAAAAAAAGAAAAAAGAAGATGTCCTGTTGCATGTTGTTGACTTCCGCGTTGTGTACGAATGACAGGAGTGCCAACTTGGAATCGATAATCGAATCCTGACAATTGGAACTGAACAGAAAGATATGACAAACTGGGGAGTAATTCGTGACATCAAACTAGTTAAATGTGGCTATGAACCAGGGGCGGATCCAGGGGGTGTTTGGGACGATCGCCCCCCCAGAAGAGGAAACTTTCTTTTTGTGTATATATATAAATAAAACCCATCCGAAAGTTTGGAGCCCTTAAAATAGCAGTATGACAACCCACAGCCCCCCCAGAAGTCGGTCCTGAATCCGCCCCTGCTATGGACATCAGCAAAATGGTATATTAGGCAGTTGCGCAGACAGTGTTAGTTTAATGCACATCTTTCTGTTCCGTCCCAATTGTCAGGATTCGATTGTCGATTCCAAGTTGGTACCCATGTCACTCGTACATGGCGCGGAATTCGACAACATGACTTTTTTTGTTTTCTTGTGTTGTCATGAATCTTCTCTCGGAGTTTGGGCATATCTTTTAAGTTTACCCTGTGTAATTCATGCATAGATGACGTCACTTATATATTGTTAGTATTAGTATTGTTCATGTCTATATTGATATACAAAAGGGAGAAAACATGTACATTAAAAATAATAATCGATACCAATATCAATATCAATAGAAACTGTAATTAGTCTAATTAATTGAGAAGTCAGTATATGGAGAGTAGAAGTGATCGGATGTATGATAATTGTGTAGGCTATTATCTTAATTAACAGTTATAGCTTAATCTTGTACCTTCATCCTTCATTGGGCCTCGTCTCCCCCAATAACTCCATAGCGATCAAACCAACAACTAGAACGTGGAGCGAACATGGTGAAAAAAACTTTCCCTCGACAACAGATAGCGATCACTGTTTTATTACGGCATGAGTACTCAATTATCAAGCAAGCCAATACGAAGCCGAAAGTTGTTATTGATCTCGGAGGCAAACACTAGAGCCTATCTATTTCAAGTGTACCCCCTGCTGGTGCTGCTGTCGACGTGTGTTTTCACGTACTTCTCCTCGAAAGAGGAAGACAAGTTCCTGTGGTCGAAATCTTTCCATAGCTGGATGCGGACAGCGTTGCCACATTTCACGAACTTCACTGTGTATTGTCTTGTTAGCCATTCTAAGTGGCCTATGATCTTCACTCGTCAAGACTAAATGACTGAATGACAAGTTGGCAACACAGCTGACGTCATTCACTTCTTTTCCCAAAACAACGAGAGAGTGACAGGGGTTGGGCCGAGGTATGTTTCACATCTTTTCCGAGGGGAAACTTGAAATATAAATTCTCTATCAGTTTCAGAATTTATAAATAACGGGTACAATAAGAAAAACAGCACTAACGTATATTTATACAGAATAAACATTGATTAAAGAATTTGACACCATCTTTTATGCATTAAAACACCTTTACGAAATGACGTAACTAATATGCAATTTACTGAAAAAGCAAATTAATTTTTGCATAAGTGTAACTTACTTTTGTTCACGTTAAATTTTAATAAATTTTCCGCTTTTTCGTTGATCCCTTGATAAGTTTTTGTTATTAAATGTGCTCCAGAATCTCTCTTGTGTATGTATTAAAGTATTTTTTTTAAAATCATAATAATAAAGAGTATTATTTTATTAAATGATAATAAATAAAATACAAATAATGTGAGCAGATTAGTCCACCTGGCGTTTATAAAACAACTGGACTGGAGGTATGGCCATACCGTCGTAAGCTCTTGAATCTGCCAATGGTGACAAAGAAATGCCTCTTGGAACATCATATGTAGTTTTGTCTTGAATCCGAAGACTTGAACACACCTTTTTCCAGTCATTGTTCTTTTACCAAAGGATCCCATTTAGCAATTAAAAATGTTCAGATGTCGCGAGAGGCTCTGGGACACATTCACAAATATTGTTGATGACTTGAGTGGTTCCATCTTCGGACCTGAGGTATCATAAAGTGAATCTTTTGACTCTGAGTATAAAGACAGCGCAAGCCCAATGCCCAAGTTTCATGTCAACTGACGGAGGTGGGAGTATTTGTAATTCGGACTCTCTAGTCAAAAGGTCAGTAGTTGTTACTCACCTGCAACAAAAGAACGAATAGAATAAGATGCATTGATTCAAGACTACATATTCTATATCAATATCATTCTACAAGGAAAAAGAATTGTGCATAATTTCCGTGATTTCCTGAGGAATTCTTAATCAATAGAGAATAGGTCAGTGTATGTCCGTAACAAACCTTCACAAAATTACAATCCTGATTGTGGTAGGTTTGTTACGTTGTTTTGTAATATAATATCTCAAAACCTGCGTAATTACGGAAATGATGTCATGCTTGCAGTCATCCCTGAACTTTGTGCTTTGTTAGTTTCGGAATAATATCTATAAATAATTTCCCAGTATCTGAGCTTAAGAGATTGATTCGCATCAAAATAACGTTCTCTTTATCATATATACGCTTTTCAATTGAAAACAATCTTTTATACAACTTCTTGGGAATCTATAATATACAACATAAATTTGGTTTCGTTACTTAATTGTTAGCAAATTTTTTTTATCATTTTTTCGAGTTTGTGTTCCACTTTCTTACAAACTGTATAATTAAATGAAAGAGTTCTGAGCGTACTGGAGGGGACCTGTGTCATGCAAATGCAGTCGAATCTCAGCCGACGGAACACGTCCCAGTCACGTTTTCCTCTAACCTAATAAGAATAATTGAACGAAAAAAAAAAAAGAGTCCTTTTGGTCCTACAGCGGGTCCGATGGCGTAACCTTGTAATCCAACTACGGATAAACGGAGCATTGTAGGAATAAAATTTTGCTTGGATGAGAAGCACCCTTTATTTGGAAGTAAACCTGTCTTGTCTTGCGACTATCATGCCATATAACGTGGTGACTGAGTTGGAAAATGGCCTGAGTTACCACCATTTGTACAGCAGCCATGAAGTTGAAAAGAAATGGTTTGCTAACCATTATTCTGAACGACTTTAAATGTGGTTTAAATGAGTCGGGGTTGCTGAAGAGTTTGACACAAGCCTTTGGAGATAGTGCACCATCGTATGCAACAATGATTCATTGGTTTTCAGAATTTAAACGGGGCCCAATTTCATTAGAAGAAGAGGGACGCAATGGAAGTCCATTATCAGCAGTGACAGAAGAAAACACTGATTCTGCTGAGCAGATGATTATGGACGACTCATGAATGACATAAAGTGAACCCTTAGAATTAGTGCGCCGAGCATTTCAACCATGCTGCATAAACACTTCCATGTGATGAAGGTTTCATCTCTGCGAGTGTCGTACAACTTGACTGAAAATCAAAAACAGACAAAAGTGAAATGGTGTCAATACATACTTCAGAAAGGTCAAAGTGAGGACTCTCTGAGAGTTTCAGAAATTATGACGGGTGTTGAAACCTGGAATTACCATCTTGATCCAGAGGCAAAGCGCCAATCATCTGTTTGGGGATCGGCTTTCTTTCCCTGAAGTGCTGTGAATGCCTACAAAGAACAGTTAGGTGCAAGGCTTTTCCATTTGGGGTACATGTGGCCGGATATTGTCCTTCAGAAGAAACACGAGTAACAAAGTGCCGACTTAACTTACTTTACACATGTTCGATGGCATGTCAGGCAACCGCGAAGACCAAGGGAATAATAGTATTCGTTGTCCCTCGAGAAAAGCTTGCACGTTCCGGATCACATATGACCGAGCATTGTTCTGATGAACTACTTTGATAAACGACATGCCGACCTGCCATATCTCACATATGCTTGTTGGACATAAATTATCATGCAACCTTGTAGACCAGAAGAGCAACAGTGTCCATCGTTCCTGGAAAACAGCTTGCACATTCCGGAATACATGTGTCTGGGCAGTGTTCTGCTGAAAGAATGTAGCGTCCGAAGTTATCTGAAGGGAAAGTATGTTATTGCTTTCTAGAATCGTTTGAGGGGAGTTATTAGTTCGAGAAAATAAGTATACTTGAATGTAAGGTTCGGCAGCGTAAATATAACAACGTGAATAATTGAACTTTAATAAAATATGAGCACTTAAAATTCGTACAATAAAATCTTGAAAATCTAATAACGACAATTTCTTTTAAGCGTTTATTTACTGATAGATTCAATATGAAATAACTTAGAATTTTGTATTATCATGTAAGCACATAAAAGTTTCGAGTTGAGTTTGAGTTTAATGTCCCTTTCAACAGCGAGGCTATATGAGACGTGGACCTAGTGATTAACGTGGAATCCGAACAACATGAGCATCCTCCAGGACTCGAACCCGGATCTCCCACGTCAAAGGCGCGTATGCTAACCGCTTAGCCACGAAGGAGTTCATAAACAATTCGAATTGTCTTTACCACTGATCATATTTTGAGTTTAACTGACGCCACATATGGTCCATATATTATTTTCTAAGAGTTTTATGTAAATTTTCCTTTTCATACGGAAAAGTTTCAGAAATTATTGTTCATTTGTGTAATCATTTCTACACTTGTAAATATTTCAATATGGTTACCAGAACATGACAAAAGTTTTCGAAATTACGAAAACGAATAATTTATGGTTTACTTGTAACAACTTTAAAAGAGGAAGCAAGACCACAAAACTGCAACTTTTGAAAGAATATACCATGTTTTAAGTTCTTGTTTTATGGTTTTCACTCAAAAGCTTGGAGAACTAAAGTATTAGAAGAAGTAACCAGCCATGGGAAGCTATGCCATATACCTTTCTTTTTTATACGCTTTTAGAAAAAAGTATTTGTACATATTTTTTTACTACTCTCAAAAACAAGAAACTTTATCGGTGCAACTGTTTCCTCGTACTGTAGCATAAAACAAAACCACAGACAATGAGGAGGTAGTTAAAATGTTTATGTATAGTTTTTTTTTGCTTTTACTTGGATTGTACATCAAAACTATTTAGTTTTAGAAAAAGCAAAACACAAGAAGTTTTCTATTTTGACGATGACTTTACATGCTAGTTACGTTTTCTTTACTCTTTCTTCTCGTATAAACTTCGTTTTGCCTTGTTTCTTTGCTGGCTTATTTTAAACGTAGTACAAAAAAGTAACGAAAAACATTTTTTAAAAAAGAAAGAAAAGTGTTTCGAGTGTGTGTATGTATTTTGGATGGAATAAACCTTTCCTGGGATGTGATTGAAAGCAACTGGCGCGAAAAACTTTTCCATTTCACTTTTGTTTTAGAGAGAGAGAAAAAAATAGAAACTAAAGTTTTGTTTAATTTTTGTTGTTTCACGTTGGGAGAACCCGAGGCGCAGTCTGGTGGTGAGTTCGTTAAATATTCTTTGCTATTACATTACAAGTCTTCTTTTAAACATCCTTTGACTTGTCTCTACCTTTATCCTTATTCACTGGCGAAACTAAGACTGGCACATGTTAGCTTAAATAGTTGAAAGATATTATTTCTCGCCGCCATTTTGCTAAAATGAAAATGTTAAGAGCACGTGTGAATTGCTGCGAAAAATGTTACTACTTTCTTATTAGCACAGTTGTTACTGTTGTGAATGTTGAGATCTAGAACGCTGAGCGCGAAAATTACGATTAATATCCATATAGCTTAATATTTTCCTGGGATATTATGGTTAATTATATCATCCATGTCTATTGTGAAATTACACAGTGCCCATTTTCTAATTACTTGCTAGAAAATTAGGTAAAAATTAATTTAAAATTTCTCTTAAGAAAATGATCAACAATGTTGCTGAAAAGGTCGTCGCCGAATCGACAGTGACGTCTCTCTTGAGAGATATAGAGCTGAAATGATCGTTGCATTTCGCTCACTTAATGAAACATTACTTTTATCATAGAGTAATAATACAGTATAAAAGGTTTCAGCTACTCTTCCCGCTGAAACTGTGCAGACTGTGGCGCCGCCAGTCAAGGAAGTTGGGTACTACGTACTACTAAAAGCAAGAACTAATCAAATCATTCAGAGTGCGTGAGTCTGATAGAATTAGCCAGTAGCAGACGGTGCAGTTAGTTGCAACTCTAGCCGGTGCTATCGTCTAATCACTTTTGTTGCATTGTGGGAATGATTTGAATTTCCATTAGGAATATAGAGATTGAGTCATCAGAGTAATCAGTGACTTTTATTGTAATATTAAGGAAAAGATTCTGTAGTGATCATGAATATAATCAGTACAGTTTGCTAATTGAGGTAAGAAAAACAAACGAGGGAACCGTTTTATTCAAGTAGTGGGTATTCCTCAGTCTAAGTTAGACCTTTGGGTGCTATCCCAATTTATGTAACCATACATGAATTCATGATTTATGCAGTTTTCTTAAGGAAATGCACTTGTAGTACAAGTTAAAATATTTATTGTGGGAGGAGTAGAAATCCTGTGTGCAGATTAATTTTAGAAGGGCGTATCCGTTATGGATGAGAACAAATACCATAAAAATGACAGTGCAAACAGCACCAATCCTAGATGCCAGTAAAAAGTACAAATTCTATCTAATTCGTGTACATGTAGGAAGAAGCTGGGATCTGTGGAAAGAGGAAACACACCGGCAAGGGGAATTAGATTCATTAAGAAAACTAAGGGGATTGGAGAATATGGCGACTGGTTGAGTTCTCACACTGGTTAAGATTGTGTTATTTAGACGTTTTATAAACATGGAAGAGAGAAGCGGAGTTTAACAAGTAAACATAAGTGTGGTGTAAAGTTCAAAAAAAAAAAAAAAAAAAAAAAAAAAAGAGAGAGAGAGAGAGAAAATTGAGAACAATTGATCAAAAACTGGTACGCTACAGTGTGTGATGTCTCGTGATCTTTGTGCATCTGGAACATTCTTAATTCATCGTTATAGGGACTCACAACATTCTAGGTGAGATCAACTTTAATTATTTGCTTCGTCTATCAAACTAAGTCAACTCTATTACTGTTATTTGTATATAATTATTCCTGTAAATATTTATTTATTTCTCTAAGTGTTATACTCGTTTTTGTTGTGTAAAATTAAGCCTAACTACACATTCGTAATGGTATACCATGTCCACAAGGGATAAAATGGATACCTCAGTCAACAATTCGTTAGGAGTTGTTAATTCTACTGAAAATTCAAATATGGACATTGAAACATCAAATACAATTACAAAACCTACTACTATTACTGCGAATCTTAATATAAATACGAGTACTAAGAATGTCAATCATTCATCTGTTAAACTTGATAATACTGTTCATAATCCTCAAACGCATGCCACTCATTTGGGGAAAAATAAATACCAATCTCACCACCTTGCACCATATTTTGTATTTTTACGATCCGATTCAGAAGACTTGGGGAAAAAACATATCATGGCGATTAGCAGGAAAATTTTTTACGCGGATATTCCTGGTGTGGAGCTCATAGATAAGATAGAGCGTAACCTTATCAAAGTAAAATTTCGTTCAGGAATCGAAGCTAATAGTTTTCTGAATCATTCCATTCTGGTAGAAAATAAATGGGAAGCTTTCGTTCCCAACCATTTACAATATTCAACGGGAGTGATATATGGAGTGGACACAGACATTCCAATGAATGACCTATTGTCAGATATCCAAAGCGACATACAAATAACTTCAGCTCGTAGAATTTATAGAAGAGACAATAATAATGTTCTTCAACCAACTTCCACAATTATCCTCACCTTTGATTCCCAGTACTTACCAACTGATATAAAGTTATATTACATGAAACGGGATGTACATCTGTACATACCAACAACAAAGCAGTTACAACAACAACAACAAACATTATGGGTTGTTACAAATACGGACACAGGAAAAATAACTGTAATTTGATAAAGTCTGCTTGTGTTAATTGTGGTCAGTCTCATGCAGTTGACTCTTGCAATAACCCAACCAAATGCCTCAACTGTGAAGGAGAGCACAGGGCGGACTTCAAAAAATGCCCAGAACGTATAAGACAAGATCAAATCATGATTGTTATGGCCAAAGAAAGAATTTCATTTAATGAAGCCAATTCAATAATTAAAAGGCCGCCAGCTTTGGAACAAATAAAAATCAGAACAGGAACGTTTCATACTCCCAATGATCATTCGTCATCCATGCCTTCCACATCCCCAAATTCTGGAGTCAAAATATATACGTATTCTGATATCATTTCCAATAAACCAGTAAACCATTTTGCAAATCCGCGAGAAGATCTCCTACGAAGTCCACCTGGGAAAAAGCGGGAAAATATTAACGAAAATCGAACTACAAATAAAATTAATTCACCACTGTTTAAGAAGCCCTTGGACTTTAATTTGCAATTCAGAATGGATCCTAGCATCCAATTAGATCAAGCATCGTCATCCACAAATTGGATGAAAAAAACCCTCCCTATATCTAATGATAGTTCAAACTCTTCTCTCCATAAGGAGGAAGCCTACACAGTACCACGAAAGATCCTCTCCGAGATTCAAACAACAGCAGAGGGAAACAATTAACAAAACTCAAGACTATAAAGCCCTAACTCAGTCGTCAATGGAAAACAAAAATTTACCTCTTAAGCCTAAACTCATAGACTTAAAAAGACTTACTCCAGATTCAGAGCATGGAAGTAATCTTCAGGAATTAAATAGCTATAATTCTGACAAACTAAATCAACTAATACAACGATGTACGTTGTTAGTTCAAACCAACACCGATCAAAAGACAAAGAAAGAAACGCTACTATCTTTATTGCAAGATATGCAATCAATCATCAATCCATAAAAAAAAATTAGTATCCGATATCTCTACTTTTAAGTCACTTTTGATTTTTCCAAAAAAAAAAATTCTAATTTTCTTCTGTTTTTGTGTTATTTTTCAAATCAATCTGATGAAACATATTATAAATAAGAAGTTAACCATATTACAATGGAATGCTCAGAGCATTTATAGGAAAATCTATTATTTAAAACTCTTAATAAATATATTTTCTCCAGATCTGTTACTCCTTCAAGAAACGTGGTGTACACCAAGAATACCTCTAAAACTCAAAGGCTACAATTGTTTAAAGCAAATTAGACATGATTCACACGGATAAATCGCTATTTGCATTAAAAATAATATAAAATTTCAAACTTTTAATCTACAATTGCCACATCATCATAACTCTATTCAATATATGGGTATTCAAATTCAAGATATACGTATAGTAAATTTATATATTCCACCCAAAATTAAGGTTGATATCGATTTTTGGAAAGCTTTACTAATCAATAATTTAAAAATTGATTATATATGTGGCGATCTCAATGTCTCTCATAAGATCTGGGGAGCGAACAGAACGGACTCTGCTGGTCGGAAATTTCTCAACATTCTCAATGACTCTCCTTTTCTTTTTCTAAACAATCGTACTCCTACTAGAGCTCAGAAAGATTCTTTCAGTGCTCCATACTTAACCCTTGCCTATCACGCCCACTATATAGAAACTGAATGGACTACAGATTTTCACACGTGTCATAGTGATCATTTTCCCATAATCTTCAGAACTCATACATCACAACTAACGTCCAGTACGAACCAAAGTAACAATCTAACCTTCCGATCTAAATTACAGCATGTTTCACAAAATATTAATTGGTCTGAATATCAAAAAATAATTCAAGACAACCTTTATAATCTCAGAAACGATTCGGACATCTTTACAATCACCAAATGGTGAGCATCTCAGTCAACACCAAAAAAACACCTTCACAGAAGAACTACGTCAATTAAGACCACCAATCTACAGCAATACTCTCCTAAACCTATATGGTGGAATACAGAATGCCAGCGAAACATTAATAAATGTATTTTACTCTTCAAAAATTTTATTACTACAAAATCTCCAAATAACTTCAGACTATTCCAGGAACAGAAAGCTAGCTCAAAACTTGTAATTAACAATGTGAAACATCAACATTGGCAGAATTTCTGCAACCCCTTGTCTGAAAGAACCTCATCGTTTAAAATATGGATTGATGGGATATGCTTTAATCATTATAAAAACTTACCTCCCTCCGAACTCACTATATTGCTCAACTACTTTAACAATATATGGAATTCATGCAAGATACCAGCACAGTGGAAAAAGTTTTGATAATTCCTATTCCGAAAGTAAAAGCATCTTAAAACTCCAATAATTTTCGGCCAATAGCACTACTGACATGCTCATTAAAAATCTTCGAAAATTTATTATTGAACCGTCTAATTTGGTTCCTAGAACACAATCAAATTTTTCTATCAAATATTACTGGATTCAGGAAAAACTTCTCAACATATGATGCCTTATCTCTCCTTACGGCAGACATTTACAAATCCTTCTACTTAAGACAAAATATTTTAGTTGTATCACTGGATATTCGAGGTGCTTACGACAATGTGAACTTAGACTTACTACTGCAAAAGTTACATCAAATACAAATTCCTGGGAAGATGATCCGAATTCATAATTCACTAATTAACAGAAAAGTTTATATCAAGCTGAATAATTCTTATTCATCGCCAAGACAAACTTCTCTTGGGCTCCTTCAAGGAAGCAAACTTAGTCCAATTTTATTTAATATTTACATTTCTGACTTAATGGAAAAAAATTGGTCTCCATGTAAGTTAATAAGCTTTGCGGATGATATACTGGTAACGTTACCATCTATTAACATCAAAGCAAGTATCCCAAAGTTAGAACAAAATCTAAAACAAATTAATTCTTGGAAGTTTTATAACGGTTTGGATCTTAACTGGAATAAAACAAAGTTCATAATTTTCACAAGGAAAAAGTCTTCAAACCAATTTAATTTAAACATAGATAATGTAACAATTACTTCGGAACACTCACTTAAATATCTCGAAATAATTTTAGACAAGAAATTAACCTGGGACCATCATGTATATACAATACTTACTGGCCGAAGCAGTGAAATACCAAAAATTATTACGATGCTTATCATCAAAAAAATGGGGTATCAATCCAATCTCCTTAAATACCATTTTAAAACAAGGATATATAGCAAAAATCTCTTACGGTAGCATCTTTATGACGCATAATCAAACACAACTCAACAAACTGGAACAAATTATTTACTCGCTGGCGAAACTAATATTCTCACAGCCTTCTTTTTGCCCCAAAAAAGCCTTACTAACAGAACTTGGATGTAACCCAATCCACTCCATCATCATGAAGCAAGCCTACAGTTTCATCTTAAATGTAATGGGAAAATCTTCTTCTCAAATAATTAAAAATCTAGATTATATCAATGACATATTGGGAAAAAGAAAAACTCCATATAAAAAGAAACAACCCTGGTTCTTTCAGGCTTTCAAGAGATTGAGACATCTCAACGCTCACATACAAAAGGTTCCGTCCATCAACTGTTTTGTCTGGGACTATCAAGTCAATTTAACACAGATTACGCCCATCCTTCCAAATTTCTTGAAGATACATCACGCAGAACTAAGAAAAGGAATCTATAAAAATATTTGGCAAACGACACTTCAATCATTGGAAGATGGCACAACTTTAGTTTACACAGATGCTTCGAAATTCCCTAATTCTCATGTTGTAGCCGCAATATACATACCTGACAAATCAAAAATCATAAAATATAAATTGCCGAAATTTACCTCAATTTATGAAGGAGAAGCATTTGCAATTCGTCAAGCTTTTTTCTATACTCAAAGACATAATCTACCTAAAACAGCAATATTTACGGATTCATTAAGTGTGCTATTAGCATTGAACTCAACCCATTGGACGAAAAATACCTCTTGGACCATACTAAATATTAAATATTTATATACAAAAATGAAGAACAATAATTTTAATATAACTTTAATATTTGGAAAAGCTCATGTTGACCTGGATCCGAACATGACCATTATTGACTTAACTGCTAAACATGCATGTAAGGAAGGTCTTGCTTCTTATATTAAATTGGCACCACGCAACTTTAAAAATTTAATTAACCACTTCATTAATTCTGATTTCACACAATGGAGAATGAATAATAATGATCTTCCTGGTAAATTATATTGGGAAATCAAGGATCATAACAACTCAAGTCGAGTACAGCAATTATCTACATGGTCGAGACGTGAAGTCATAATATATTATCGCATATTGTTCAACACGGCCTTAATACCAACAAAATTATACCAAATCAAGAAAAAGAACATATACCATTGTTGGTGTGACAAGGGCATTGGAACATTGAATCATATATTATATGAGTGCGATCTATATAGAGACATCAGATCAACATTACTTCATCAACTGATTTCGACTTTGGGACATTCCCCATTTTCCTATAAATTTATTCTTGGTACTAACAACTGGAAAGCAATAAAAGCAATGATTCAATACTTAATAAAATCTGGCATTAACATATAAAAAAATCAACATAATTACATGTTAATTTTTTTAAAAAAATCCCCTTATTTTCACAGGTGTAATCAACTAGACATCATGCCTTATCATACATTTGCTGCACAAAACTTGGTGGGTGCAAAGTGATCGTTCAGAAAACACCAATAAGGGTGTAGAAGACAAGACAAGAAGCTGGTGAGCCTTCGCGATGGAGAGTTGACAGTGCGTCCGTAGGGAGCAGGTGATGTTTCAGGCAAGTATGGTGACGTAATATTGACCTCCCTCCTCAGATTCAGGTAAGTATCCCTCTTTCTGGTGTTCATGGTAAGTATATTTCCTTTCTTAAGTAGGTTGTAGTGGTGTAGAGAACTAGCTTCATCTTCCATTCCTCGGCTTAGTATCATTAGCAACATTATTATACGTATTTATTTACCTCAATAATTCTTTACTTAAATTATTATATATATTACCACGAACAGTTTTCGCACAAAGTAGGTTTGTTAATTTGCGTGTATTGGAGAAAAAAAACTAATACATATGGACGGAGTTTATTCGTATCTGAAAACTACAATATGTATTTGAGATTATAACAGAAATAAAAGATAAATGTATTTTCTAAATTTAAAAAGAAAATGAAAAGTATATATTGAAACCAAGGATGTTATAAATAGAGGATCTGCCCATATGTATCTTCATCCTATTAAACCGATGAAGCCAAAAAGCAACAGAGCATCAACACGTCTGATTGGCTATTCTCGTTTCTACCATAATCTGATTGGCTACTTTCGTTTCCGCCATGATTGTTGGCTCAAAACATTGCGATCCTATTGGGCGGAGGGGGCAGAGTAGGGGTGGCGAAACTGTGACGTATGACTTCAAGATTTTGTTGTAAAGGCAGATCCTCTATTATACTAATTATACTATAGTATAATTATACGCATAATTATACTATATGACTTAATATTATATATTTCACATCGAAAAATGAAAATATTATATGAAGTTACAAAATGTGTTAGGGAAAACATGAAATGAAGTAACATAAATTATACGACAGTTTGCATAAATCATAAAATTAAAATTAAACAAAGCACCAAGAATCAGTATAAGCACGATTACGGTATATGAATAGATAGTATATGCTTGACATCGAGCATCAACATTACAAATGTTAAATTTGAGTTAAGTGCAAACTTTTAGTCCAGTATGTATGGGTTTGAACCCGGAAAATATAGTAAATTAATGGAAGTTGAAGGACAGGTTCTTTCCATCAAGTATACAAATATCTACCTTAATCTTCTCCCAATATGGCTCCCATATCTAATTTGGCCGCCGCAGCTATAGAGCAATCACGTTTTCCTTGATTTTTTTACCATAGGTTTAATCCTACTTGGGATGGCCAGAACCGGTTCCTGGTGGAACCGGTTTTCAGGTCTGAACAGATCCGGTTCTAAAAGATCCGGTTCCGGAACCGGTTTTCGGATCCAGGTCTGGAAGCGGTTCTTCGGATCCAGGTCTGGAACCGGTTCTTCGGATCCTGGTCTGGAACCGGTTCTTCGGATCCAGGTCTGGAACCGGTTCTTCGGATCCAGGTCTGGAACCGGTTCTTCGGATCCAGGTCTGAAACCGGATCCAGAACCGGTTCTGAAAACCGGATTTCCAAGAACCGGTTCCGCTGGAACCGAAACTTTGTGACCATCCCTACGCTAAATCCTAGCTGCTGGCAGGCTGTGAACAGTATGCTAGATGAAATGGTGGAAGCGACAGGCAGGCGCCCAGGCAGCGACAGCTTGTCTCATTTGGCTAAATAAACTGGGTAACTGGCAAACTCTGGCTAAACAGGCAAACTGGCCAACTCATTTGGCTAAACACTCACTGGTGGACCAAAATTTTTTACTGGGGGCACAAGCGGGTCTGGGAGGGGAAGACACAAGCGCATGGTCCTCTTTGCATTTTTTTGAAGGTGAACTTACTACCTCCTTTACGGGTTTTTGGGTGCTTTCGGATCCAGGTCTGGAACCGGTTCCTAAGATCCGGTTCTGGAACCAGGTTTCCAGATCCAGATCTGAAACCGGTTCCTAAAATTCGGTTCTGGAACCGGGTTTTCAGATCCAGATCTGGAACCGGTTCTTAAGATCCGGTTCTGGAACCGGGTTTTCAGATCCAGATCTGGAACCGGTTCTTAAGATCCGGTTCTGGAACCGGGTTTTCGGATCCAGGTCCGGAACCGGTTCCAGAACCGGTTCTGAAAACCGGATCTCTGAGAACCGGTTGCACGCGGAACCGGTTCCGCCGGAACCGGAACTTTGTGGCCATCCCTAAATCCTACGGCCTTCAAACTCATAACAAAATATTTTATAAACAAAATTTCCTTCCGTTTGGTATCTAATACATCTCCGTAAGTTAGGTAGATATAGTTACTACTTAGAGACTAGGGTTGTGATCGCTTAATCTTGTATCTGTTTCTTTCAAACGTATTTTTCTGATTTTTTAAAACTCATAAAGAAGGCAGATTTTATCAACCAGCCGAAATGTTTAAATACATGAACTTTCAGGACGAAAAATGGATGATATGATACTGCTTTTATATGAAATTTCAGGAAGTGACACAACTTTGTCTCTTTTCCAGAAAGGGAAGAAAGCTTGTTAGAAACTAGTCAAACAACAGGTTGTGAGTATATTCAACAAATCTAAGAGTCTTCATCCCGGCGAAATTAAAATACCGCTAATTTTACAGTAATTATGTGATATCTTCAAATAGATAAAAGATAATCGAAATGTGGAACAAGAGCGCCCTAGACAATATTATTTTACATGAGAAAACGTTATCACGTCTCACCTATCTGCTTTCGATTTCGAGCCATTTTGAAAATCGGCATTTATTTTCGCGTTTCTAAATAGCTGAAAACAAAAAGCCACTAGGTGACTTGTGATAACGGTACCTCACGCAAAATAATATTGTCTAGGGCGCAATTGTTCCATATTTCAATTATCTTTTATCTAATTGAAGATATCACATAATTAGTGTAAAAATTAGCGGTATTTTAATTTTGCCGTGATGAAGACTCTTAAGAACTAGTAAAAGTGGAATAACATTTTCAATTACACTTTTCTGCATCGCATGATGATGAAACACAGGTTTTCTGTCGATATTTCACTTACAGAAGACTCATTTCGCACCAGTTACTCATCCTTTAGTTTTACCCATAACCAGTGACGTAACTGAGGGGTCCGCAGGGTTTGGGGGCCCACCGCAAAGCAAATGTCAAGAACTATAGGCTACAAAAAGTGAGATGAATACGGAATATCCATTTCCCTGAATATTATTTACTTTAGAAAAGAAATATATGCTTTGGGTGAAAATTCATCCATTCTAGCAACATCAGTTTTAAAAAATCATCAAATCATCTTAACACTCGAAGGTTAAGGGAAAATAATTTTTGCCTTTTTCGGTGAGTATTAATTTTAATTGTAATTTTATTACCCATTGTCTTATACAGGGACGTATTATAGTGGTAAGTTAATGGAAATTGGAAGGGGGCCCAAAAATAATCCTGCGGGGGGAAGGGAGGCGACATTTTTACGTTACGCCCATAACAGCAAGTGCGAGCAAACAACACGTATTGAAAGTATATGATCAGGAGCAAACTTGGCTGAAGCATGATATTGCAGCAATTGATTGGGGATCGAAGGAGAAAATGAAGAATGAGACCCAATTACTTGTTTGGACATACCATCACCAAATAAAAATTAAATGAAATCTTCAAGTTAGGCTAAAGGAGACGGTGATAATGAGAAATGAATGAAATGGTGGAATGAAGAAAGTGGAAGAAAACAGGAAAACACCGAGAAAACCCACGAGCACGGTGTTTGTCCACCACAAAGTTCACACGGCGCGAGCTGGATCGAACCATGGACCCCAAGCTCCGGAGGTGAACGCTCTACCACTGAGCTATCGCGCCTCGACATACCATCACCAAACTCTTTTTTGAAGCTGGTGTATCACAAATATAAAACTTGTATGTACTTAGTCTAACTCTTCGTGTTCGAGGGGGGCGCGGTGGCTCAATGGTAGAGCGTTCACCTCAGGTGTTTGGGGTCCCTGGTTCGATCTCAGTTTGCGCCGTGTGGACTTTGTGATGGACAAACACCGTGCTCATGGGTTTTCTCGGGGTTCTCCCGTTTCCTCCCACTTTCTTCATTCCACCATTTCATTCATTTCTCATAATCACCGTCTCCTTTAGCCTAACCGGCATAACCGTGGGTCGTAAAACTTAAAGATTTCATTTCATTTCATTTTCTTCGTGTTCGAGATTGTTTTACTCAGACATATGCAGTAGTTGCAGGGGAATCATATTTTGGTAATCAGAAAACAACTGGATGAAAATGACACGTTGGCTTTATCTTCCTGTTGGACTACCCTCGAATTATACGTTACTTTTATGAATCTTTCGAAGTTCCCATTTTCTTTTTCTTTTTAGTTTTTCAGTGTAATAGGCACCTTTCCTGTTCTGAAAGAAGCACAGTTTATTATGTAAAACCTATATTACTAAAATATAAATGCTCTCCTTAATACTCGTTGTTTCAATGACTTTTTTTCATCTGAAGCAGAAATCCAATCTTATTGTTTATGTATCAACAGTGCATTATCGTATCGTTTATATGCTAGAGATGTGTTAATTTTTGTGTCTTTTATGTATCTACTATAAATGATTTCTATTATTATAAAAACTTAATTTTGATTAAATAACGTTTTCTTTATGCACTATTTTGCTAATTAAGTTTACAGAAACTTTCGTATAATGCCCCATTATTCTCAAATGTACCATATTTTTCATATATCAATTGAAATTATGGCACGTTGATATATAATCTTTAATTTTTTACTTATATAAATATTATAAGGAAAATAAGGAAATCAGAAAAATACGCCTGAAACAAACACAGGTACACTCATGTCCAAAGTTACTGTCGCATGTCTATAAATATATTGTCGTAGAAATATAATTTGATAACGAATTTGCTTGGTATTTTTCGGACTTTGGACATGAGTGTACAAGATTAAATTATACAAACCTACTCTATCATTTATAATTTTATATCTACTTGACTTATACAAATGAATTATATGTCAAACAAAGGAAATTTTATTTACAAAACCTTTGAAGTTCCAAGACCGTATATTTGAACTAAGGTAAGAAATAAAGGAAAGCATGATTGTTCTATAGACGATGGCAGCAAAATTGGATATGGCAGCCATATTGGATTACGCTGAAGAAGGATGTTCGGGAACTTTTAGGATATTACTATATTTGATGAAAGAAAACTATAATGCAAGCTTCATTAAGCTACTATTTGTTTCTAGTTTTGTCAAAATTTTCCCCTACATACTGGACTATTTAATAAGAGAGCGAAAATAGTCTCAAGAGAAAATATTAACTATTAATGAGGTGCAGGACTACCAACGTATGCGAGCTAAACGAAAATTAACTCTGTATCATTGCTTTGATTGATATTTGCATAGCTTGGAGGTATTAGGCAAATCTTTAATAGGCGAAACTTGAAGTCCCGGTGGAGACACTCAAATAAGTACTTCTCGTTGGCGGAGCCCATTTTTTGAACCGTCCGACTGAAAGTCTAAAAAATAGCCCAAAATGCCAGGATCCTAAAAGGGTTAAGCTCATCCCACTGTAGTTCGACTGGATTACGGACTGCTGATTGTAGAGGCCACGCCATTTTCTTGAGACTCCCTTGCTTCTCCTTTGTTAACAAATACCATTTTCAAAGTCGGAATCAGTGTTTTAGATCATTGTCTTGCCGCGTGATGAACCACGACCAATGACTCTCGTCCCAGATGACACGGTGAGTCCAATCAAAATCAGATTGTACTGTTCTTTTTGTCAGTGTACCCTGTATTTATAGTTCATTCTCCACTTGATTGTTGCCAAAACATCCACATACAATTACCAAACCACCCTCGTGCTTTACTGTTGGCGAAACACGACGAGAGTAGTCTCTTGTCCTTGGTGTCTTTTTTATAATTAACGTTGTTATCTTACAACTGGGGTTCTTGCAAGATATTCTATAATTTATGTAAGTATTTTCAGATTGAAACTTCATTATACTAGAACTATGTGAATATTGTCAAGACACGTGAACTTCAATGTTCTATTATATAAATCACGTCAAGAGAATGTTTATTTATTTATTTATGATTTCTATTACGTGGTGAAGTCAACGCTCTGCAGCATCGTTAAAAAACCATCAAAACATAGGAAGTATTAACAATTACAAAAGAAACGCTCGTATTCAACCAAATAAAAATAATATACTACTTTCGTAAGCACGAAAAAAAAATAGTTAAACTTTTCAAAACAAAATTTGAGAATGATATACAAGAGAAGAAACAAAAAAAGATATCTATGTAGAAATACGATTTGAAATAAAAATAACATGGAGAAATATAAATTTAATATTGCATATAGCGATAATAGAAATATGAATAAATAAGCTGTACAAATTAACATTTATTATTAATTGGTTGTGTGTTAGTGCTCTCAAACGGGTCGGGTCGGGTCAACTCGGGTAGGGTTGTCGGGTCGGGTCAGTCGGTTCAGCTCGGGTCGGGTTGTCGGGACGCGTTATTCGGATCAGGTTGTCGGGTCAGGTCAATCGGATCGGGTCACTCGGGTCGGGTCGGTTCAGTCAATTCGAGTCACGGGTCGGGTCGGATCGGTCTTCAACCCGACCCGACCCGACCCGTTGAGAGCACTACCCTGTTCATACATGGGTAATAAATAACCTGGTAAGAGGAAGATGCCTCACGTGCTACTGGTATATTCTTATCTTTCCTTAAGAGAAGAGAATTTACAGATTTAAAAAAAAAATTGGCAATTGTTGAAACGTTGTATATTAATTGAGGTAGACTGTTCCAGAGGCGTGTAGTACTTACTGTGAAGGATTTTGAGTATGAATCAGAATTGTGACTGGGTATGGAGGGCAAGAAAATTATCTTGTGATCGTGTGCTTCTAGTATGAAAGTCCGACAAATATAAAGATCTACGTGCTAGGTACAATGGTTCTGACGTAGTATTTTGTACAGTAGGGTAAGATTATGTAAATTTCTTCTTTCAACTAACGTCAATCGTGACGGTTTCTTTTATAAAATGATGTGAGATGTTCTTTGTAATTTAAACTGAAAATGAATCTAATGCAAGCATTTTGCACTTTTTGCAAGCGCTTTGATTGATTTTCGGGTAGATCCGAATAGACTGAGTCGCAATAGTCAAGATATGGAAACACCAGTACCTTGACAAGTTTGATCTTCAGAGATATTGGTAAGAAATTCCTTAGTCGATTTAATGTATGCAGGGCGCCAAATGCTCTCTTACAAACTCTATTTATTTGATCTGACCAGGCGAGATTTTGATTTAGTATGACTCCCAAATTTTTGACAGTTATAGAGAATGGAATAACAGTATTGAATAATTTTATATTTGGGAGCTGGTAGATATTAATAGAAGAGATAATTCTTGGGGAGCCAATTAAGATGTACTGCGATTTTGTTGCATTTAATTTTAACCCGTGAGCCGTAAACCAGTCGCTGATTTAGTTTAATTCGGTGTATATATTTTCAATCGCATTATTAATATTTTGTTGCGGAAAAGAAGCATATAACTGAAAATCGTCCGCGTAAATATGGTATTTACAATATGTCATAATTTCAGGGAGATCATTAATGTTAAGGGCAAAGAGAAGGGGACCTAGTACGCTACCTTGCGGCACTCCACTGTTGATACAATGCCATGTCAATTTGTGATCCTGATTGATCGCTACTCTTTGTTTACGCTGGTGAAGGTAAGAGTGAAACCATTTAACCATTGATTCAGAAAAAAATAAAAAAAAATAATGATAATTTCTGAAGTAGTATGTAAAAATCAGTCGTTTGAAATGCCTTACTGTAGTCAAGTAGAGTAAGGAGCGTCAATTTTCTGTTATCAATAGCCGATCTTATATCATCCGTTACGTTTACTAGCGCAGTGCATGTGCTATGGTTATTACACTGAGAAATATCCGACAGAGGTATATTGTACAAATGTACGGAATCCTTATATTTATTACGGAAATCAGTACGGAGTATACGTTATCCATATGCTACATGCTTTTGCCGCTTAGATATTACATCATACCATTGCAGGATGTATGACATCTAGCAGTCTTCCGTAAATTACATACGTATACGTGTGTTACATTTGTCAGATATATGTTACATACGTCAATCTGTATGTTAGATCGTGACAGCCTATGCACAATTCTTTCGTTCGTATGAAAAGTACGTTTATGCAAAATACTTATACAGAAAGTGCGTATAAAATATACTTTTTTCAGTTGTACGTTAGCTGTACGTTAAGTCCAGAAACTACAGGATTTACATATGTAAACTACATTTTTACGTACGCCACATATATTTTTTTCTCAGTGTAACTATCAGCATTAGAAAATAAATTTCATAATTATGTTTTTGGTTGCAACCATAAAATAAATGTAGATTTTCTATGAGATATTGAGCACCAAATATATCTGAAATGTTTCCATTTTTGAATTACACTCCGCCGGAATGGCATTCTAGCGATCCATATCTAAGGATTCATAAGAATAAATGTCCTAATCTGTAACTGAATGCATTGACGTCACCAGCACATTAACTTTAATGGGGGATAGACTACCGGGGTAACTGGGGTGTATATTATTCCGTCAGGAAAGCGGGGGGTCCGGGGGTCCTTCCCCGGAAGATCAAAAAATTAGTTTATATAGTAAAACCTGTCAACTTGGCCACCTCTCTAAGTTGGCCACTTGCTCATCTTGGCCTGGTTCGTCTTGAACCTGCATTTTCCTATAACACATTCGTTTCTTATTACTCTGTTAGTTGGCCACCTGTCTATCTTGGAAGTTGGCCACATTCAAGCAATGTTTACCTTATGTATATAATAATAAATTTACCTGTGTATCTTGGCCACGCAAGAATTCTGTCACCTACTTTTAAAATAACATTATTATTTAATTTTAATAACTGTATGTTAAAAGTATTTTGTTTATTACAAACTAAATACAATTATTATTTAAAAGTAATTCTCATCATTCCAATACAACATGATACGTAACCAAATGCAGTTAAGTTCGTTTCTCTAGTCGCTGTCTTAACTTACATTTTGGAGGAAATGTTATTCTGGCAACACTGTAATATCTATGGATGGCAACATTGAAAATTTATCAGGTTCATATTTTCTGTTGTAGAATAACATTATCTATGATTGTGGTAAGTTGCATTTCATTATATCTTTAACTTATGAAAAACAAGCAAAAGAAATAAGATAAATTTTGTATTATTTTTAGTATGTCAGGCTATTAAAATAAACATTCAGACGCAAGGGCGCCGATCCTGGGAGGGGCCGAGGGGCCCGGTGGGCCGAGTTTATGTGGGTCCCGTATTGTATTTATGAATATACAATATTTGGCATAATTTGAATGCAATTTGTCTTAAAATCCTCATATATATATATACCTTCTGCATCTAAATGGACCCCCCTCAAATTTGCGGAGAAATCGGCGCCCTTGTTCAGACGTACCTACAGTAAATAACTTACAATAAGGGAAGCAGTTTTAAACTTACATTAGTCTTATACATGTTGACAGGAATTAATTTAAAAGAGAGAAAAAGAAAAATAGCAAGGCTGAAAAGAAAGTAAATATACCGCCATATTTTTTCCCTCAAGTTTCTGAAGAGTTATTACAAAGCTAAAAAACGTGATATTGTGATATTAACAGAGTTAACCTTCAACTTAGTGTAATAAAATCTGTATCACGTTTCAAAGATAAAACAATATCCTTATCACAGTTTTTTTTTTCAATTCTTCACTCAGCGGTGTGTATGGGATAACTTACGCTCACAGCTTGATATAATATATATACAACCTACAGCACGTAAAAAACATAAAAAATTACAAAAATATTGACGTGAATATAACGTGGCAATAAGCTACCGCATAGCAGTTATATATTGTGATGTATAAATCATTTTTGTATTATGTTTCTACTTAAATGTTTTGCGCTGAATGTTTGGTCTAACATGAAATTTTTTCCATGCTTTTAAAGTAAGTTTCTTTAATAAAGAGTAATCACTTGAATTATTTATAGTATATCATTTTAAAAAGCAAATAGTTTGGTATAATAGATTGCAAATTCTGAGTGTGTTCCAACTGGTCACGGAATACCACAAGGCAGTGGTTTTGGCCCTCTTCTTCTATCTCTGTTTCCATACAAACTCTATTTACTGTCAAAGATGAAAATACTTCCCTTTGCTGATGGTAGTGAAGCATTTGCTAAAGTACATTCACAATACGAAATTTTGTTTTTAAACTTACTAGGTGTAACTCCATTCATCTTGACTCTGGAACTACTACGTAAATAATTTATACTCTTCTGACGAGAGTATATACTTACTTATTATAATTAAAATAAGTATTACTCTGTTTCATAGTAAAAAAAATAAAATTATAGAATGTAACAATTAGAATTATATAACAGTAATAATTTAATGTTACTAACACCAGGTATATTTCTTCCAGTTAAAATCTGATGAAGATAACGTCAAGTTATTGAAAGTGTTATGCCTTATTTAAATTTTAATAAATAATTATATACTTTGGTAATAAAAAAAGTATTAATTATATGCTAGGTGCAGGTTCTGAAAAACAAGGAGAGTAACGAACTAAGAGGAAAATTACGAGTGCTATATATAAAAAAAAGTACAATGATATTGCGGTCTATTTTCCAATTCACGATTTTTAATATACCTTATGAAATTAGGATGCGAGATAAGCGTCTAGAAACATGGATACGCCAATAACCTAAACGTAAAATATATAAATAATAATAATAATAATAAATAGATGTATTTTTTAATTAAAAAACTGTTATAATGAAAATTTAAAATGAAACAGTAAATATCTATTCTTCGGTACTTTGTTCCCATAATGTTCGGCAGGTAATACTAAATCTTTTGCTTTCAAAGGCTGCAACCTGTCATGTTATGTCACTGTCTTGACGTTCGGTACAGCATTCATATTGTATATTGTATATTGTAGGTATATTCAAACATTCTATTCATACAACAATATCTATTTATATGACTACTACCAAGATGTCTATAAATATTAATATATAAGCCCTTAATTGTTGTCAGTGTTACTACCTACCTACGATATATGGATATAAAAATTTTCAATAGTATTGACGTGAATATAACGTGGCAATAAGCTACCGCATAGCAGTTATATATTGTGATGTATAAATCATTTTTAATATTATGTGTTTACTTAAATGCTTTGTGCTGAATGTTTAGTCTAACATGAAATTTTTTACATGCTTTTAAAGTAAGTTTCTTTAATAAAAAGAAATCATTTGAATTATTTATAGTATATCATTTTAAAAAGCAAATAGTTTGGTATAATATATTGTAAACTCTGTGTGTGTTCCAACTGGTTACGGAATACCACAAGGCAGTGGTTTTGGCCCTCTTCTTCTGTGTCTCTTTCCATACAAACTCTATTTACTATCAAAAATGAAAATACTTCCCTTTGCTGATGGTAGTGAAGCATTTGGTAAAGTACATTCACAATACGAAATTTTGTTTTTAAACTTACTAGGTGTAACTCCATTCATCTTGACTCTGAAACTACTGCATAAATAATTTATACTTTTCTGAACAGAGTATATACTTACTTATTATAATTAAAATAAGTATTACTTTGTTTGGGACTTTACATGTTCATACATGTTCGCTCCTTCCAATCTTCCCCTTTCTTCGATTCAGGCGGGAAATATAGCCAACCGAACGGAAAAAAGGAGAAAATACAGTAATCTTACGGAGAAATATAATTTTCTAACTACCGCTATTGAATCCAGTGGTGCATGGAGCAGAGAAGGTATTAACTTTATAGAAGAAATAGGCAGACCGATCACGCAGTTATCTGGCCATGACAGAGCAAGCACCGTCCTCATACAAGGAATATGGCAGTTCTAAGAGGCAATGTCGCCTCAATACAGGGTACCATACCCAAAGGAAGAGAACTGGAAGAAGTATTCCTACTGTAAGAATATATTTATTCCTTTATGTTTTTATTTAATGTTACCATTTTATATTCATTCAAATTTATAACGTCTAATTTTTTAGGCTTTATTTACTTTCTTCTTTGTTTCTGCCTGTTAAAATTTTATGGTACAAAATTAAGTTCTGTTCGCCAATACATCAATTTGTAGTAATTTGTATAAAAAAAAATATGAAAATTTGTATTGTCCACAAATATTATTGAAACATAAAATTACTCTGTTTCATATTTAAAAAATTAAAATTATAGAAGTAACAATTAGAATTATATAACAGTAATAATTTAATGTTACGAATACCGGGTATACAGTTAAAATCTGATGAAGATAACGTCAAGTTATTGAAAGTGTTATGCCTTATTTAAATTTTAATAAATAATTATATACTTTGGTAATAAAAAAGTAATAATTATATAGTAGGTGCAGGTTCTGAAAAACACTTGTATAAAGGAGAGTAACGAACTAAGGGGAGAAAATTACGAGTGCTATCAAAAAAGTACAATATTATTGCGGTCTATTTTCAAATTCACGATATTTAATATACCTTATGAAATTAGGATGCGAGATAAGCGTCTAGAAACATGGATACGCCAATAACATAAACGTAATAAATAGATATATTTTTTAATTAAAAACTGTTATAATGATAATTTAAAATGAAACAGTAAATATCTTCGGTACTTTGTTCCCATAATGTTCGGCAGATAATACTAAATCTTCTGCTTTCAAAGGCTCCAACCTGTCATGTTATGTCACTGTCTTGACGTTCGGTACAGCATTCATATTGTATATTGTAGGTATATTCAAACATTCTATTCATACAACAATATCTATTTATATGACTAATACCAAGATGTCCATAAACATTAATATATAAGCCCTTAATTGTTGTCAGTGTTACTATTTACCTACGATATATGGATTTTCCTGGCCTATCCCAATTAGATTGGGCACATCTTGCGAAGAAATTGTTTTCTTCTTGTCTTCGTCATAGAAGAAAGATGGAAGGAAAGTCAGGAATAGGAAGAGGAAGAACACAAATAATCGATAATTGAAAATAGAAAGAAGAAAATTTTGCTAGTTAGAAGATTAAGCTGAAGGTCCAGAATCTTGGAAGAAACATTTTCAGAACCAAACCTAAAATTGAAAAAAAAAAAAAAAATCATCAGTCCCAGGACCTGTCAAAAGGAAGAATACTACTTAACCATACTCAATGGAGTATGTTGGGAGTATGAAGGAGCAGACAAGTATTAAAAAATGTTTATGTGTACGTAGCTAATATGCAACGAAATGCTATAAATTGCAAAATTTAATTGTAAATTGTCAAAAATTTCTATCGCTCTCTTTGCTAATAAAATAATAAAATTTTATTGTTTTGACAAATCAGAATTGAGACAGGGAGAGTTTCCAACACAGAAAAAAAAATATGTTAAAGCATTGAAAGCAAGTGTACATTCTCAGGAAAAAGTACGTTTATCTACTAACTAAACATGCTTGAAACACCTTCAAATTTACGGATAAGCTGATTTTCTTACACAATTGAAATTTTACATATTTGTTTGACTGAATTTCTAAGTCGTAAATGAATCATTTAATCATTGATTCGTTCTATTGGAAAATTGATTTATCTTACAAAATAAAAAAAGTATTTACTTTAAAATATTAAATTATATATAAAATACTAATACCAATTTATCTAACCTTTTAATAAATCTAATAGAAATAAAATAAAGTTTGTTTGTGTGTTTGTCTCTCTGTCTGTGTGCGGCCTGGGGACCAGATGAGTGGACGGAGAGCTACCAAATTTTGGTCAGGGGTACCTTGGCCCAGGCCCCAGATCAAGCCGAAAAGTTGTTTTCAAATTTCGAACCACGGGGGTCTCAGGGAGGAAGTTTACCGGAATCGGCTTGGGAACCAGACAAATTGACCGAGAGTTACCAAATTTTAGTCACGAATACCTTGGTCCAGGGTCCAGACCAGAGTTAAACGTTTTTGTCAAAATTCGAACCAAGGGCTCTCAGGGGGGCGTTCACCGGCATATGTAAAAGTAGTAGAAAATCACCGATATTAGTGTCAAATCCATAGTTTTCATGGTCGCTGAAATCAATGGTGACACTTCCATTAGCGATGACTTGCAAATTTAGTTACAATTGTATTCAGGCCGGGAATCAGCGGAGAGTGGAGGGGGGAAACCGAGACATGTAAAAAAATAGCCCAAAATGACCGATATTAGTATCAAATCCATAGTTTTCGCAGTCGCTGAGATCAATGGTGATACTTCCACAGACGTTAACTTCCAAATACAGCCCTCGTGCGAAGCATGGGTATATTCAACTAGTATTAAATATGACTATACAAAAAGATAATGTGAGGAATTGTGTCCAATGGCAAAATAATATAAATAAAAGTACAAGGAAAGTAAAATACACAACGTAAAACCAAATTGAATAAATAAGACAATGAAGTTACAGCCTTGGTTCTGAAAACAAATGTTATATTCATATAAACAATACTGTGTTGATAGTACACAAGAAGAATAAGAACTTGAAGAGCTCGATCATTTTAAATATATGGGAAGTATTTTGACCTGCACCAAAGAGATCAGGTCAAGAATTACCATAGCTAAAGAAGCATTCAACAAGAAAAGATCACTCTTAACTAACAGGCTTATTATTGGACTAAGGAAGAAATTGGTCAAGTGCTATATCTGGAGCGTTGGGCTGTATGGTTCAGAGACTGTCAAGTGCTATATCTGGAGCATTGGACTGTATGGTTCAGAGACTGTCAAGTGCTATATCTGGAGCATTGGACTGTATGGTTCAGAGACTGTCAAGTGCTATATCTGGAGCATTGGACTGTATGGTTCAGAGACTGTCAAGTGCTATATCTGGAGCATTGGACTGTATGGTTCAGAGACTGTCAAGTGCTATATCTGGAGCATTGGACTGTATGGTTCAGAGACTGTCAAGTGCTATATCTGGAGCATTGGACTGTATGGTTCAGAGACTTGGACACTACGGAAGTTAGAGAAGAAATATTTAGAGAGCTTCGGAATGTGGTGTTGGAGGAAGATGGAGAAGATAAAATGGACAGAGAGAGTTACAAATGAAGATGTTTTAAATGGATAGGAGAGAAGAGGACGCTTCTAGTCACCATCTTTCTTAGAAAAGCCAATTGGATTGGACACATCTTGCGAAGAATCTACAATCATTTCTTCTTAAGTGTTTCTGAAATAAAGCACTGTCCAGAAAATAATGTATTTTTTTCCCTCTGACACCAATACAGTCTTTATGGAACCACGTGTTACAAGAGCTGCATTGAAACATTTCTTCTTAAGGTTTTCTGAAGCAAAGCACTTTCCACAAAAGACTAGGTTTATTCTTCGGGCGACAACACAGTCTTCCTTGGACACCTTGAACTTCTGACCATGGATCTTCCCAGCCCGTACCCAGAACCCTCAGTGGGGGAAGGTAGGAATATGAAATTAAATACGTTATTCATTTGTTATCCAGGATATAGTGCGAAAATGTTTTTATATGTAGTAAAATTAATCGATGTTTTATTAGGAACAGAATGATGTTTTTTCTACTAAAAAATAACAATAAGTCATGACGTACTTAATCATAAATTCATACAACTGATCAAAACTGTAAAAATATTTTTTTTAATTAAAATATTTGCGTTTCACAAGAGAAAGGGGTGCTTTCTACTAATCTACTTTATGGGACTTTTGTAGAGACACTCCACTTTATGGGATCCTGTTTAGAGACAATTCAAGATCCGGTTTACAAAACAAACCTTTCACGTAACGTTGAGCTGTGAGCAGCTAACGAGAAAGACAAGGCGTCACTGAATTTCATCAGTTGTTGCACAATGGTTATCTTAATGAAGAACAAAAATACGGTTCAATTTGCGCTAAAAATACTTACCCCACAACCTTACGTTTTTCCTCTAATGATCATTCGGAAGCAACTTTTTTTTCTAACAATGGATGCCGAAACTTTGCTTCCGATTCTCTATGCGACACCACACACACACTTCTAACGGATGTATTCACTCAAATGGCCTTGAACGCTTCGCTACGGGAACACAGGCGTGCCAACTGTTGGTCACACATCTCGCTTTTCTTACCTTGATCCTGTTTATAAGCCGATCCAGTTTTGAGGACTTGACTATACAAGTGAACGATGATTTGAAAAATGGAAGAAAACACTGAGAGTTAAAAGAGGAGGCTGAAAATCAAGAAACATGTAAGAAATATTTCCAGGTCCAAACTGAAGAAAAAAACCCTCACTAGTCCCAGGACTTGCCAAAAGGCAGAATACTAAATAATAATAATAATAATAATAATAATAATAATAATAATAATAATAATAATAATAATAATAATAATAATAATACAAAATCATCTCAGTTGTGAGTAGCTAACGTTAATTGCCAATTAGTTAACAATTGCCACTTCGTTACGTTTGCTACTTGTCTACCTACCAGTTTTTATTTAAAAATGGACAGTGAATGGATACGACCAGCTCGGAAGAGTAATGCTTCCGAAAGTACGTTTTTTCGCGCGCTACTCTAGCCAGGTGTTTTACGCGCTATCCTAGCCACTTGTTTTAAGTTGGTCACAAAATTTATATCATGGAGTACAAGGGGAACAAAATGAGCCCTGCTTGACTTCTAACCCGTTCCTACTACTACTACTACTACTTATCTGCACAAAAATAAGTAAATCACATTTTTTAGTATTATTTTCATATTATTTTAATTTAAAAAATGTTATAAAAATGTAAAAAAAAAAGGCTTTCCTCGGGCCGGGTTCGAACGCACGCCAAAAGAGATTTTCATTACTAGCATATAGCACTAGCCCACTCGGCTACGAAGCAGCAACCGTTTGATTTCTGCTATTTGAATGCAATGTGACAAGAAATGGATATCGCCAACCATTCAGAGTTGGGTTTTGAGTTCGTATCTCACGATTGTGCACAGAGACCAAGGAAGACAATGATAATGAGATGGATGATAATGGTGAAATGAATAAAGCGGGAGGAAACATGAGAACACTGGAAAAACCAAGATAAACGGTGCCCATCCACCATAAAGTCCGCTTGGGGCTGGCTGGAATCGAGCGATGGACCTCACACATCAGAGGTGAGTTTTCTTCCATCAAGCCTCTGCGGGCCCTACAGTAGACTTTTGAAAGATTTGCAACACTTATATACAAGTTAATATGAAGGAAGAGATAAGATTCTTCCCTAAAGCACTTTACAATTTTTCAGTTAATAATAGCTAATTTGTGTTTATGATTATTTATTTATTTATTTCAAGTACTCAATGAATAAGTAAATATTTGTGAATTACATTTTAAATTGATTTACTTCTGAAATGTTACTATAAAAGCAACCACGCCAAGCTACAAAAATGTCTATTTGTTACATTTGTAATTGAAGTAAATAATTATATAATACCAATAAGTAGAGAACAATCAATTCTCAAGTCATGAAGGTAAGTTTATATCGGGGAAAGCTCATGAGGCGTTCAATGAATTTGGTTCCACCTAGACTTGGCGAACTCCACTCATAGTTTGGAACAACCAGATCGTCCTAAATGAGCGCAAAATGGGCTGGAACTTCTTAAATTGCCGGTTAGCGGTTAGCATGCGCGCCTTTGGCGCGGGAGACCCGGGTTCGATTCCCGGAGGGAGCTCATGTGGTTCGGATTCCACGTTAATCAGTAGGTCCACGTCTCATATAGCCTTGCTGCTGAACGGGACGTTAAGCTCAAAAATCAATCAATCAATCTTTCTCTTATAAAGGTGCTCTCCCGCGTAGTGTAGTCGCTAACGCTCTCGCCTTCAGTGCGAGCGGTCCCGGGTTCGATTCCCGGTGAGGGCACTCGGTCGAAAAAGTGTAAAACACTTTTCAGAACAGCAACCTTGAATGAGGTTTTCCTGGGTTTTCCTCATTCACACCAGGCAAATGCTGGGGTGGTACCTAACTTATAGGTCCCAGGCCGCTTCCTTCCTTCCCTTTCCCCGGATAGTGTGCTCGCCGAGGGACGTCATCCCTCAAAACGTCAAGGGCTAAATGGCCTTAGATGCCCAAAGCCCAGAAATCTAAATCCTAAAGGTCAAGCCTTGTCACTGCAACCATAAATGTATCTATCATTCTTTTTTTCTTTCGAAAATATAGATGGAAGTATTTTACAATTACTTACGGTCTTTTTGGGTGGAGAATAATATCCATTCAATTCTACATAGACGTAGTGGTTTGTGGTATTGGATCCCCCTCCCCAACAAAAATTTGTGCGTGCGCGCCTGTTGTTCACACACATAGAAAACAATTTCTTAATTTTTAGAAAGCGTTTTTTTTTTTTTTTTTAAAGTTGCAAGAACACATGTTCTCTTAGACAGAGGTAAAGCTGCAACACTTATCCCCTCCAGTCAGTACATTTTAATTAATCAGGTACATCAGGCATCCTGGAGAAGGCCATATCAAATGAAAATACTTAGACATATCAACATAGTACAACAAACGCAACTGTAGCGAGAGACCGCGATGGCTCAGTGGTAAATCGTTTACCTCTGGTGCTTGGGGTTCCTGGTTCGATTCCAGCTCGTACCAACTGAACTAGGTGGTGGACAAACACCGTGTGCGTGGGGTTTCTCGGGGTTCTCCCGTTTCCTCCCACTTTCTTCATTCCACTATTTCATTCATTTCTCATCACAGTCTCCTTTAGCCGAAACATAAAATTCAAAGAGTTAATTTAAACCTCCTTCATAATCATAATGCTATTAGACTTATTTAGGGACTGAAATGTATGTATTAAATAATTTTTAAAATAACTAAAATGTAAGAATTTCCTCATTTCCAGCGCAGAGGAAATGTCAATGGAATAAAACTCTAAACACTTCAGTTAGGAAATCCGCTAATGATATTTGGGACATAGTGATTTTGAAACAATAACACTAACCAATACCATACGCCTCAAATTTATGTTTTAAACAGAAACGTTTTTTGAACATTATTATGAGCTGTCACACTTGTAAAAGATAAAAATCGATGTGTCACTTAGGAAACATATTGCAGTTGGCACCCCTGACTAATGTAGCGTATCAATGTGTTGAAGATTGTTCCCCTTATTCAGCACTTTTTTGACTTCCTTTCGATTCAGATCTCAGAGTTTTTCTCTCTTCGGAACGCTGCTCGCATCTATCTTCTGTTCCTGATGATGAATGGCTCGATTGTGAAGCAAAGCATTTTATTGTGTTGAAAAATGGACTTGTTCGTGAAAAGTGGCAACAGATAATAGATAAGACAAGTCTATCGTATGGACACACATACACACACATATATGAGATATTTTTCAGCTCTGTATGTGAAAATATTGTATTGTTATGAATAGTTCAAAATTTCTTACTAAAACTATCAGACTCTTTACCCAAGTGCGGATTAAGGGCGGAGCCAATTTAGCACCGGCTCCAGGGTCCCCAGGCTCAGGGGGCCTCCAACAGTTCCTATCTTAATACTAAATATAGCAATCAACTTATTATATTGTAGGCTTCAGACCCATGCTAATTTTTTTCTAGCTCGATATGCTCGCGGTATAGCTACAGTCAAGTCTTCTTTCACCAGCGTCTCCACGATATTTATTTTGTGAGGGAATGAGCTAATTTGGATCTCTATTACAAACCAAATTATTAGCATATGGGCATAATTCAGTTGACCATTTGGCTTGTATTTCGCATTTGTGTGTTACAATGCAGTATTTGAGCATTTAATTGTTATTAAGGTAATTACTGTAAAGTTGGATCGTAAGCCTATGAGGCTGTGGAAGGCAACAAAGAAAATTTATGCACTGGAATTATTCGTAAAATAGGGCGCCCGTTGAAATAGTCGGCCCCAGGGCCCCAAAAGCCTTAATCCGCCCCTGTTTTTACTATTATAATGCCATTGTAGAAGTCCCTCACCCATAATTTTCTATAAATTCAGTCTAATTTTAGAGATGATTTTACAAACGTTAATATAGCTTATCATCATATTTAATGTGGACCTCTACAAAAAGCTTTGGACCACTCCCGAAACAGTAAGAAATTAAAATAGTACCATAACATTGCATATTGACAGTATATATTACACTATTCAGAGTTTAGGCTATATACTTTAGTAGCCAATGACATTATAATTAGTCGTCCCAAAAGCTCCAAGGGTAAACTTAAAACACCACTTGTGGATCTTTTCGTAACAAATGATTTATGGATATATATATATATATATATATATACAGGGTGGTAGGTAACTCCACCGACAAACTTTGGGAGGCGATTAATTATACGAAATGAAAGAAAAAAGTTCTAATAAACATGGGCCGAAAAATGCCTAATTTCAGAGTTATAATCCATTGAAAATTCGAAAAATCATTTTTCAAAACTCCCTAACTTAGAAAATATAGGACCTATCCCAAGCGGTTTAAGGAATTACACAGGAACTAGAATGTTCTCTATCTAAATATCCGTGTTTCAGAATTCACCGGTACCAGGGAAACGAACGCACTAGTAGTATTTAAAGGAATATCCCTATACTTCAACTTCCTTTTCACAGTTCCTTTCACACCGATAACGGAAGATGGTAAAACATGGATATATCGGGTTTATTGATGAAATATTTATTTACGAATTATGAACAAAATAGCCAAAATTGTTTTGGAGAAAATCGTCCAAAAATCGGACTCTCAAGAGTAAACAATCTCTTCTTTTAGACTGTGGCTATTCGAGAATGCGTTTTTGATGCGTTACCTCCCGCAGTGAACGCGACCTAGGTGGCTACTAGGGTAATTTTGCTTTCGCCAGAGTTATAAATCATACTGTGAGCTAGTCAGGGTTTACAGGTCTTTTTTGCCAGGTCTAGGTCTACTTGGATAATAATAAAAGAGTTCCAATATTCTGCACAAAGCATCTTCCAAGCAGCTGTTTCTTGCTAAAATCACCTTGCCTGGCAACACGTCCTTCCATTTTTCCTTTCTTTAGACATTTTTTCAACAATAGGCGGTCTATTGTTCCGAAACGCACCAAATACGCTCAAGCCGACGTTTTCTGGCTTTGCGTTTGCAACATATTGTGATTAGCCATCCACTTTTAAATACATGGTCAGCGTATTCTAAGCATACGCATGAGCAATAAAAACGCTTTGTGAACGCTTCATTTAGCCGTCCACTTAAGGACAAGTTTATAGATCAGGAATTAGATTTCTGGGTTTTCGACGTCCCTCGGCGATCACATTATCCGAGGAATTGAAGAAGAAGAGAGGAAGCAGTTTGAGACCTTTATGAGAGGTACCATCCTGGCATTTGCCTAGTGTGAATAAGGAAAACTAAGGAAAAGCTCATTCAAGATGGCTTGAAAATGTGTTTTATACTTTTTCGACCGAGTGCCCCTACCGGGAATCGAACCCTGGTTGCTCACACAGAAGTCGAGATAGCGACTACGCTGGGTCATGACTTTTAAATATATTGGGCTTATTAATGTAGTATTTATTTACGAAATATGAACAATATTGCCAAAGTTGTTTAGGAGAAAATCGTCTAATAACTCACCTACCAACATTAAACTACTTTTTCTTTTAAGGACAAGTGACTTATGAAATACTGTCAGGTTATTAATAAAATATTTATTCATCACTTATGAACAAAATCACGTGAGTCGTTCTTGAGAAAATAGTCCTAAAATAATTCTTCATCCGAAATAAAGTACTCCTTCTGGAATTTTTCTAGAAACTGGCCACGGTGGAACAGTGGTAGAGCGCTAACCTCTTGTGTGTGGATTCCTTGGTTCGATTCCCGGCCAATTATGTTTGTGGTGGACAACATCGTGTCCGTGAGTTTTCTCGGGGTACTCACGTTTCCTCCTACATTCCCATTCCAGCAACTTTTCCATCATGATTCACTTACCTTAAACCTCTCTCTCACTTAACCTAACTAGCATAATCGTGGGACGTTAAGCTGAAAATTGTCATAGAAGTGTAATGATAAAAATCTGTGATGTCACCCCAACTCCGTCCCAACCCTGACCCGCATGCCGATTGGGGATGCACTTGAACTTAAGCGGCATTGTGAGTGTCACTATTCACCTCAGTGACTCCGAAAATTGTGGATTGGACACTAATATCGGTCCTTTTTATTATTAATTTTACATGTGTTACCAATTGTCCACCCCATCCTTTCTCCTAAACAATACAAAAATTGTGATAGAAATCTCTTAGGTCAGGGTTCACTAATGTATCAAAAATCATCAAAATAGGGTAGAGAGGTCAAGGGGGAATTGACTCTCAAACATCGCAACATTCATTTGTATTTAGACAGATTTCGACACTGGGGGTGTAGTGGCTCAGTGGTAGAGCGTTCATCTCCGGTGCTTGGGGTTCCTGGTTTGATCCCAGCTTGCGCCGTGTGGACTTTCTGGTGGACAACCACCGTGTTCATGGGTTCTCTCGGAATTCTCCCGTTTCCTCCCACTATCTTCATTCCACCATTTCATTAATTTCTCATAATCATCATCTCCTTTAGCCTAACCGACATAGCCGTGGGACGTAAGACTCAAGATTTCGACACTAAACATTGACATTTCGTATCCTCCCTCTGGTAATAAATCTTTTAAAAAATGTGTTCGTACACGAAAAATTAGTTCTGATGAATATCTATCTCTGTACAATCAGGGACAAGAGTTCATTCTGTTTGGTAAAATTTATTGTGGAAATAATTGTGGTATAGCTGAAAGAAAATTACATTATTTTTTAATTTACTGATTTTTTTTTTTTACTCAAATTATTCTTCCACCATGAAGTTATTTACGAAGGTAATTTCATAAACAGAAAGAACTTTTTTCGTTAACTGTACAATATTTGGTGTATCTAGCTGTCTCTTTCTATCCGAAAACACGATGACAGTCACTGTAACATAAAACTATAGTTGTCAACTGTAACATAAAATCTCAAATAAATAAATAAATAAAATTTCAGAAAGATGGAATGATTTTAATGAAATTTGTATTTTTGAAAATCGTTTCATTATCACACAACGTAATTCAGAAAATTGGATTTGAATTTATCCCACTTATTCAGCACAGATTTCAAACTCAGATAAGTGGCCCCGCGTAGCGTAGTTCCTAACACTCTCTTCCTTGGTGCGAGTTGTCCCGGGTTCGATTTCTGATGGGAACGTTCGGTCTGAAAAGTGGAAAATATGTCACCACGTTTTGCCTAATCCTCGTTTCGCCTAACCAATTATCTGCCACTTTTATGACAGATAAATGATAAGATTTTAATCCGCCATTTTAGGCGAAAAAAAGGATCCTCATTTGGCCTAATCCTTGTTACGCCTAAAATGGCGTACAATTAAAAAAATCGCAGAAATTCAATTAGAGGGAATATACAACAGGGAAATTGAAATACCACGCTCAAGTGTACCTTACAAACATGTTGTGTAAGGGTTTCCTTGGGTTTCGTCCGTTTCCTTCCACTTTCTTCATCCGACCATTTTCATTCATCATCATCATCATCACCGACTCTCTTAGCCTCGAAGCACAAAAATGTGATTTAATCTAAAAGGAAGAAAGGAAATACCACGCTCGTTTTCAAAGAGTGAATTCTCAGAAATGTCGAAAACAAACTTAAACGAAACTATTAACTATTTACTATTAACTAACTATTAACTCAGAAATGTTGAAGGAAAACTATTAAACTTTTTTCATAATGAACGTTACTTTTATTGCCCAAAATTTTTTTGTAAAATGACTATAGTGCTGCCAAAATGTCTTGATCCGTGGCAAAAATGCGAACTAAACTCTCACCCACGCGTTGAGCCAATAAGGGTTCAGCTGTTGCTAAGCGAGAGAACATTAGCGAATGGGAGTGGAATTCCTTCAGCTGATAGCAGCGCTTGGAACGGATTACTATTGTTAAGTCAACGTAGTATATCTCTAACTAACAAATTAAGTTTGTATTAAGGGGGCAGACTATTAAAAATATTTTTCAAAAGCTAATAATTTTTCTTTTGCCAGTTTTTCGTAAGTGAAAAGAGATAATGAAATGTAACTGACCTCAGTAATTGATAATGTTATTCTACACCCGAAAATACGAATCAGAAGAATTTTCAGTGTTGCCATCCATAGAAATTGCAGTGTAACCAGATTTCGAATTACCCAAATATCTAGTTTATGACAGCGACCAGAAAAATTAACTCAACGGCAATTGATGACTTATCATGTTGTTTGTGTTCTTGTTAATTACTTTTTAAAATAATATTTGTATTTTAATTCTACTGTTTATTAAAAATTATTTATTTTGTACTCTTTATTACAAAATAAATACAAATATTATTTAAAAAATAGTTAACTAGGAACACAGACAACATAATAAGTCATCAATTGTCGTTGAGTTCATTTTTCTAGTCGCTGCCATAACCTAGATTTTTGGGTAATTCAAATTCTGGTCGCACTGTAATTTCTATGGATGGTAACACTGACAATTCTTCTGATTCGTATTTTCGGGTGTGGAATAACATTATCTATTATTGAGGTCAGTTACATTTCATTATCTCTTTTCACTTACGAAAAACTGGCAAAAGAAAAATTGCTAGGTTTTGAAAAATATTTAGTAGTCTGCCCCCTTAAAAGTAAACAAGCAAAAAACGACTTAGCATTTCAGTCATCTAACATTCTAAATGAATACAATACGATATAGAATCCAAATAAGAAAATAAATAATAGTAATCATCAGTAATTATTATTGATAGCTTTTAAAACAATCTTGTTTTTAATATCAATTTATACAATAACAATATATGACATATCTTTTTCACAGATCCTAAAAACAGTAACTAAGATTTAAAGGCAAATATAAGGATCATTTATAGAAAAGCAAAAGGACAGCTACTAAAATACATGATGATTACGGTGGTTGCCACGGTGTTGCTTGCCACGACTCGATTTTGGTGTTGTTTGCCACGGTATTGTTCTCTCTGGCTTATTTTATATCACAATCGTGAATGTTTATACAAATTCGACTCATAAGCTGGGGATTGCCAGGTGACCATATTATAACAATCAAATCTATTATATTTATAAACAGAATACATACAATACAAAGTGTACCAAGCACGTTATTGGGTTACTGCGTTATGCACTGTTAACGCAACGGTTAAATTTATTCAAGGTGAGCTCAAGGACTCAAGATAATAATTTGTTTGCTTAGAAACTCTCCAAATGAATTTTCAAAATTGATATGACTTACAATTTTTTTGTGTTCGACTGTGTAGTCGACATTAAATCTAGGCATATCATCAGGCCTAATCTTTCGAAGGAGGCACTATATTTATTTTAAAATTTCATAACCTTTCTGGAGATCAAATTAAACAATATTAGATTTAACAATATGGATTTAGCGATCTTTTAAACACCTTTGGTGAGAGGAAAGAACTTAGTGACTTTTGTATTGTTACTTGGCTATTTTCAAGCCCAAACAGACAGCTCCATAGTGACTAAGCAGTAAGCGTACGCGCCTGTGGCGTGGAAGACACGCGTTAGATTCCCGGCTTGAGCTCATGTAGTTCGGATTCCACGTTTAACTGTAGGTCCACGTCTCATATAGCCTCGATGCTGAACGGGACGCTAAAATTGAAAATCAAATCAATCCCACAGAGATTATTAAAATACACGGGTCGGCAATCCCTCCATAGCCTTTCTGAAACAAGATGGAATGTGCATGAATTGAGTGGATTTGAGGTTAAGCAGATTGTGAAACCTGGACCTATAGATTAACATGAAATTCGATCCGCCAGTAATCGAACCCGGATCTCCCACACCAAAGGCGCGTATGCTATCTGCATAGCCACAAGGGAACTCTGTGTACGATTTGAGACAATAAAACCTATAGTAGAACTAAACGGGCAGCTTACATTTCTCTTACTTTGAACCCTTAATTCTCTGGGATGTTTTAAGCAAAAATTTAGACCATATATATGTAAGAAGTTGAACCCTACAATCGAAAGATAACCCAATTAATACTGAAACACTCCCAAAAGAAACCAAAGAATAATAATTTAAAATATTGTTTTTCTGATGTAATCGTACACAAGATCGTATCTCAGGTGGATTCTCGGTGTGCAGAAATGAGAAATGTTTGCTTAACATTTCAAGCAATTCTCAGAGTAAACACTTTGGATGACAGTGACGCAATCAAGAAATTAATTACAATCTATTCTGATGACTTTAGTTATAATTTGGTCAAAGAGAAACACGTGTATAACTCCGTTGTGTGTATGTGTGCAGCAACTTTCTCGGATCTTCACAATGAAATGTATAAATTGAAGTTATATTTGTGTTTCCTGAACTTTACAAGGCACTTAGAATTTCTCTTATCCTGCTTTGACTATTATTTCACTTGAGAGTAAATTATCGTTATACAAACCATTGAGATCAAAGAGCTCACCTCATGCATGGATATATTTAGAGATATTTTCATTCAACGTCTACCACTTAATTTAAAAAGCGCAATTTGACATTTATCCAAGAATGGTCATTTTTATTAGTAGTGGCATTAACGTTAGTTTTTTGGGGGGATAAATGAAAGAAATCACCTAAAATTATTGTCAATTTACCAATAAAACAAATTTGCTTCAGGTACTGAATAACATCATCAGCTGTAATAAAGGAGAGTCAGTGTTCCATCTACTGTTCCTCAAAAATGCTCAGCTTAGGGCAGGGCCGTGCCGTTGGTGGGGGGCGAGCGGGGCGACGGCTCCGGGCGCCGAAGTAAGGGGGCGAAAAATTCGGGAGAAAAGGAAAAATTGCTTGGAATATATGTATGGGGGCGCCGTCGTATACTCTCGCCCCGGGCGCTGATTTTCCACGGCACGGCCCTAGCTTAGGGTAGCGATTCATATCATAAGGGTACCCTTGTAACAGAACGGGACTTTTCCGTCAAAAACTTTTCTCTGTCATATAGGGGCAAAGGTGGCTCAGTGGTTAAGCATTTCCAGCTTGCGCGACTTGGATTTTGTGGTAGACAAACACCATATGCGTGAGTTTTCTCGGGGTTTTTCTGTTTCCTCACAGATTCTTCATTACACTATTTTTCATTCATTCTCATCATTACCATATCCTTTAGCTTACAGAGCATAAGCTTTGGACGTAAAAGTGAAATATTTCATTTCATTTTTCTTAAGTATATAAAACCCAGTTATTTACTCGCGTGGATAGCGGAAACAGAACATCATATAACAGAAGATGATATTAAGAACTCCGTTAAAACAGAAAATGCGTTTAACTCTCGTCGTAAAGGTGAGAATATTTACCACTTGTTGCAGAGGATCAAAACAGAGGTGCCTAACAACCCTTCCATTTACTCCAGGTGTGTGTGAATCTTCACGATAATAAGATCGGAATGCAAATACTATGGCAAAATCGTGGCAAACAATACGAAAATTGAGTCGTGGCAAACAACACGCCACCTACATAATAGACACGCCTGAAAGATGTAAACAAATGCTTGGTTGTAATTGGCCAAAACTAGAAATTGTAAACAATTCCTAATCTGCGGTTGTGTGAATACCTGTCCACGTTATTTGAAGGGGACGTCTAATATATATATATATATATATATATATATATATATATATATATATATATATATATATATATATATATATATATATATATATGTGTGTGTGTGTGTGTGTGTGTGTGCGTGGGTGTGTGTGTGTGTGTGTGTGTGTTTTGTTTATACAATTTTATTTCCTTAACAGTTTATTAGTATTTGCTAGTAAAAACTTAGTTATTTAGAATTGAAATCTATTTTTATTTTTTCTTTGTTAGTAACACACTGAGATATTTGGATTGTGGAATTATGCCAGTGGAGCGATTTGTCCAAACAACTCATTTTGATCACAATTTTACCGACCGAAGTAGCTCAATTGGTAGGGTGTTGGCGCGTGGCAAATGTCGCGGGTTCGATTCCCGCTGCCGATCATCCTGATTGGGGTTTTCCAGGGTTTCCCTCAATCCTACCAGGCAAATGCCGGAATGGTACCTACTAAGACAGGCCCTAGCCGATACCTTCCCAAATCCTTTCCATTGTTAATGTTGTTAGATATCCAGTATAAAATGGCCTCTGAGCTGTATCTAGTGATTGGTAAATAAATAAATAAATAATTGTAGATTGTTGCGAGCTAATTTAGATATTTCTTGTCAGATCTAGCTCGAAATGTATACAAATTTCGTATGAATTAAAATAATATAAAATTGCAACTTGATCCCTTATAATGCATTAACAGTATTTTTTAAAGCATTGAAATTGGAATGAAATCCTCTGAAAAAATCAGCAAAACCTACAATAAAATAACTTCTACATCTACTTAAGTACGAAACAAGCAAATGTAAAATCCATATTTCTGTTTATACTCACGCAAACCATATTTCCTTTAAGATACCTATTAGCAGTACTATTTGACAATATCAGCTATTTGGAAACAAAGTGCAAATTAAAACACTCACCTTTAAACGAAATTAATACCAGGGACTAAAATACGTGTAACTTGTTTTTCTCTCATCTGAAATATAGTCACTATACAAAGCTGCGCCTAAGTTTAAATGAAAGGTTTATCGAGTGTTAATGTTCTCAAAATGAAAAGGAAAATTAACCATAACACAACTGTCGAAACTTTTCCCCAAGACAAATACTACTCGTATTACAAATTAGTTATGGGAAAATAAAATCTATCTCAGTTCTTCATATAGCAGGGAATTTTCTCATGTAATTTTCCTTCAGTTTCATTTCCGAGATTTTTTTATAGTCCGCCATTTTAGGCCAAACGAGGATTAAGCTAAACGAGAATACTTATTTCGCCTAAAAATAGCGGACACAAATCTTATCATTTATCTGTCATAAAAAGTGTCAGATAATTGGTTAGGCAAAACGATGATTAGGCGAAACGATGCAAGATCCATCCTAACCGAGGTTTTCCTGGATTTTATTCATTCCACTAGGCAAATGATAGAACATACAGGTCCCGGGCCACTTCCTTTCTCCTAATTTCTCGGATAGTGTGCACTGGAAAAAATCTGTTTTACATACAGCGGTATATTATACAAATATACGGAAGCCTCTTGCTTACTATAGAAATCAGTATGGAGCATACGTTATCCATATGCTACATACGCAATGCTCTTAGATATTACAGTACATCATGCCGTTGCAGGATCTCTGACATCTAACAGTTTTCCGTATATCACATGCATATACTTATGTTACATTCCTCAGTTATCTTATATATAAAAGAGAACGCACAAATCCTTTGTTCCCTCGTCACGCTAATACGGCTGAACCAATTTCTTTCATTTTTGGGGGGTTATTAGGATTTGGACCCTAGATGGTTTTTATCATATCACTTTAATTTTTAATTACCAGTGTCTTGAGATAATTGACCATTCAAGTGTCCATAACGTACAAATCCTTTGTTAGTTCATCATAGGTAAAAATAAACGTATTTATATGCAACCCGCATGACCGTATCACTCGGCGGGTTAACATAAATGACAGGCGATATAATGTTAACATTTACTGCAATCTACTATGGTTTTTATCATATCACTTGAAAGCGAAAAAGTAAAAATTATCTAAGTAACAACGTTTATTGCGTTCCGGGGTGACCGCAGCGAAGCGGGGCGGGTTAACATAAATGACAGGCGATATAATGTTAACATTTACTGCAATCTTCTATGGTTTTTATCATATCACTTGAAAGCGAAAAAGTAAAAATTATCTAAGTAACAAAGTTTATTGCGTTCCGGGGTGACCGCAGCGAAGCGGGGTGAACGCTGCTAGTATGTTATATAGGCCTACGTCCATTTGTATGTGAGATCCTGACCGCCCTTATTGTTTCATACGGAAAGTACGTATATATGGAACACTTATACGGAAAGTATTATAAAACATGCGTTTTCAGTTATACGTCTGCTGTACGTTAAGTTCAAAAACTACAGGAATTACGCACGTAACTTATCTTTTTAAGTAGGCCACCTACATTTTTTCTCAGTGTGCTTGTGTAGGGAGACGTCATCCGTCCAACGTGACGGGCTAACATTGCTATAGATGCCGAAAGTTCACAAATCTAGTCCTAATGCTAATCCTAATCAAACTCAAATATGAATAACTGTTCAATAGTAGTCGCAGTGGTTCAGTGATAGAGCGATCACCGTTGGTGCGTACGGTTCGATTTCACCTTCCGCCAATAGTGTTTATAGTGGACAAATACGGTGTGTGTGGGTTTTCTCTGAGTTTCCCCGCTTCCTCTCACTTTCTTCATTCCACCATTATGACCCATCTCATTATAACCGTCTTCTTCAATCCTTCAGTCTTAGTTCATATAATCGTGGGACGTTAAACTTAAAAACAAAACAGTTCTATTGAAAACGAAATAACCCAAAAGAAACCACACCGCCATTGTTATTAAAAATCGATACTTTTGTACAAAAAGAAAAAATCTTGGAATAGACAAAACAAAGATGCATCGAATAGTAGAAGTTTGTTTTAATAATAACTTCAAAATAGATTAACGTGGATGTCAAAAAAGGGAAATATAGAAACGTAAACATCTATATTAAAAGAAAATACGGAAAACTGTGTGCTAATAATAAATTGATGTAACGAGGCTATCCTTCAATTAAAACGTTCAATATTCCATGAAATAAGCAATGCAAATTGCACATGGTGTACACAAACCAAACATTTCTTGTTTTGTTTTCGCTCTCAACGGTTTGTTTGAAATCTGTTCAGCATTTTCATCATGGTTAATGGTATTCAAATTTTGAATTTAGGGGGATTTGCAAGCTGTTAAAATACTATCACTAATGGATCTGTCACGCACAATCTCTCCGTTGAAAATGCATCGCATCACTATCTTTTAAGTACATAATGTAAATCATACCGCTAGCAGCAAATACATATAACAGTATTTCGAATTCTCAATTTGGAAACCACGCTTGCTGTTTACGTTTAATAGATTCATATGACAAATATCCTTGGCTTTGAATCGATTAACCTCATAGCTATATATTATAAACGCACCACTGGAATGGAGCGACAGTAGCGCCGGCTGGGGGACAGTGACTGAACTAACTGCTACTTGGATAGAGATGTTGTGGACAAATAGGGTGTGGGTTGAATGACGGACAGCCTTGTTACAGAATTCCCTTTACCGCGTTTTACTGCAACAAGATAGAGTCAACAGGTGTTTCTACGATACGATACACTGGTTTGATTGAGTGGGGCGAAGTCAAGCGTGAAAAAAGGGAATAAATTACTTATTCTGTCCGGAGTTCAACGGACGAAACGAAAGATAATTCGTTCTTTGGTTGTTCTTACAAGTTCCAGACGAAACAAGCAGTTCAAACTTATCAGTAATAAGTTTAAAAAATACACATCACATTACACATTCACGGGCCGGGCCCGAGTTAAAAATTTCGGCCCGTGCAGACCTCTAGAAACAATTACAATTCACTATAGTTTTTCTCTGTAATCCGGTCATTTTCACGTTATTTAATTTCGAAACAGGAATTTAATTATTTTATATTATTTTATTATTATTATTAATTTAAATAGGAGAATAAGCATAGAGAATCACAAATAATTGTTTCTTCAAAGATTCTTTCCCAAGTAGTCATGCAATCAAACCAGATCAAAGAAAGCGACATACATGCATGCAGTCAACTTCTTTTTTTCACTTTTTTGCTATTTTTACCGTTAATCATGCACTGTTATTACGGCTATATTATTCTTTATTAGTTATTTATTACTGCCTCACTGTATACTATTATTATATGATACAGTTTACATTTTTATTAGCTGGTTATTAATGAAGTGTTTCCTCCTAAGCATGTGTTTACCTGTCATTATTTTATAAACTTATTTTCGTTCTAGATAAAATTAACAAAACAAAATATAACAAGTTGTACTAAAAATTAAAATCAATTCTGTTTCCAAGAAAATTACTTTTTTAAAAAAAATATTTTATTTATCTCAAATGCTAGAAAACTTTATGTATTTGTGACCAATCCTTTGGACAGTGATTTCTCGGGAACCATATTCTCTAGAAAGATGCTGTTTTCACTGCTCAATTTCAAATTTTATGTAGATTGTCCAGTTCTAATTGAATGTTTAAAAAAACATGGCTGTTATTAATTTATTACATTTTTAAGGGTACACTGTAAGTATTGAAATTTTAGAAAAGTAAAGCAACTTATCCTACGAATTATACATTCCAACACAACATAATTGTATACAGGAGAAGTATATACCTCAGGCGTTTGTTTCAAGCCCAAATGATAATGAAAAATGAAGGATAACCATTTCTGTAGTCTAACATAAATCTTTATTGTTTGGAGTGTTTTGCCCAATGAACACCATATATCCTTCACATTATAATTAATTGTGTGTTTGTAATGTATTTGCTTATTACATACTGCATGCAAGAAGAAAGAAAATACTGATCATACATGATTTCAACCGAAAGTATAGGCTCAAATTTTGCAAACGGTGCGAGATATTGAAAAAAATAATCAAAAAATCCCCCGTTTATGATATACTCCTTGCCGATTTGTATCAAAACGTCTTTTAGTTTGTGTGTAAAGGGACATGTACAGATGTTGTGCGGAATGACAAGGATATTCATGCTCACATATGAATGATGTGCTGTGTGGAGAGCGCAGTTTCATCTAGTCAATTTATAAATACTTCAATTTTCATATAAACCAAGCGATTGTATATATGCTTCTCATGCTTTTCTTTTGAGTCAAGTATAAATGTACTTTTCTTAAAAATATTTTAAAAAACAGAACGATAATTTAGTTTTTCAATGTGATTTGTTTATTTTTTCATTTTTTATTGCGATTTCTTTGTCATTTTTTCTTTCAAAATAATGGTTTTTAAAAATATTTTTATTTTAATTCATTGTTTTTCACATATGTTAAGAAAAAAATATAAAAATATGAAATTTTTAGGAACTTGTGAAAGGTAACCCCTATGTACTAGATAATCCCGCTTTACTTAAGAATATTGCTTGTTGCATATGAAAAGACCGATATCAATATTCAAAATCAAACAACAATTCTAAATATATATATATATATATATATATATATATATATATATATATATATATATATATATATATATATATATATATATATATATATATATAATAAGAATGGAATATTGTATTGCATTCCCTTCCCAACACTCCTCGACTTCCTTAAAATTTCATTATATGACGTTGAACGTGAGTTTAAGGAAATGATGTACACTCATGTCCAAAATTATTGTCCCATGTCTATAAGTATGTTGTTGTAAGAATATAATTTGATAACGAATTCGCCCGGTCTTTCTTATAATGTTAGTATGTGTATAATCGGGAAAGACATGTACGTGGCAAATTTAATGTCAAAAGAGCAGAAAATAAGAACAATAAAACGGAAATAAAACTTTCTTATCCATTTAGCAACATCTTGTTTTACTCATTCTAATTTTCGTATTTATAATTCTTTTGCTATGAAATTTACCACAAATATATATTTCCCGCTTATACACATAGTATCAGTATTAAAGGTACCGTACAAAATCATTATCAAATTATATTCTTACAAGAAGACAGTTATAGATATGCGACAATCATTTTGGACATGAGTGTACCTAGGTAATACAAAAATGAAGAAATGAAAAAGTGTTAAGTAGTATGCCGTCTTTATTTCTTTTTTCATCCCACTTACTTTCAGTGGCAGCTCTCGAGAAAAATTATAGTGGTAAACAGTAAATTTTATGGCTCCAAATTAACTTAATATCTTAATTGGCAAGCATTGATAGCATTACCATTAAAATATTTAGTTTGCTTTTGTGGTTGAACCATGTCTTCCTGATCATAATATCGTAATTTTAAAAGTATTTTTATACCTTGATTTCAAAATACATGGTGTTTATTTCAAAGCAACATTGCCATAAAATAGGTCTTATGTGTAGCTAATGAGCAGCATTGCCCTATTATGGTAAAATACAGATGGTGATCAGAAAAATGGAAACACCTGGACGAAATTGCAACTTACCAATATGGTGTCGGGCCACCTTTCACCTTCAGAACAGCCTTGATGCGACGTGGGATGGAGGCATAGAGGTCGTGAATGGTAGCAAGTGGAATTTTACACCATTCCTCATGCAGGGCATCGGCCAGTTCTGTGAGAGAGGATGGAGGTGGAAATCGTCGCCGGAGTCGTGTTTCCAAGACGGACCACATATGTTCAATTATGTTGAGATCTGGCTCCGATTTCAATGTTTTTTTTCTAGCTTATAGAGGACATGTATTCATTATTTATGATGACAGAAATTTTTGCCATGGTGCATGTTTTCTACTTTTTAGAATAATTTTTTAGAGTTGTGATGTGGTTATTAAAGATTACTGCAGAAGTCCCTTACTGACCTTTGTAAACGGAGCGTTAATGAAAGAACAACCATGTAGATACATATAAGTTCTAGGGAGAAGTCATATGGTAGGTATGACCTTGACGGCAGCCATCTTGAAATTCGCCATTTTGAATTAAGGTCAAGTTTTTTAAATGGGAATAGTGTAATATGATACACAATTTCGGGCTAGAATTTAATCAGAAAGATAATGGTGAAGTTAGTTTTAAGATAAACCCATTTGGGGAAAAGTTACAGCCATGTTAATTGTTTATTCTTACTATGTGCGTAAGCCCTTTACCTCCGTTTCTAACCCACGTATTAATGATAATAAGTGGATAAAAGCTTCGGTAATAATATTATGCTTAGATAAAAATGATACGGTAAGGGTATCCTTTATGGTAGCCATCTTGAAATCCACCATTTTGGATTAAAGTCAGTTTGAAAAATGCAAACCATAGTATGTGATACCTCATTTTAATAGCAAATTTTCCAGAAAAGCCAATGGTATGCCTATTTTTGTTCTATATTTAATCAGTATGTATTTAGGACTGCTTCTAATGTGCACCATACGTCCATTATTCGATCTTTCAAATTGGCAACACTCCTAATTTTCACCGCATGTTTTAAGATTCCAACTGGCACTTTGCAATTGTTGCCATGGCTCATGTTTTCTAAATTTATTACATTTTTTAAGAGTTGCGATTTGTCAGTTCATGAATAGTGTTGGGATAAGCTGCCGTCAAGGATACCCTTATCGTATTACTTCCCTCTAGGCATAATATGTATTACTGAAGCTTTTATCCCCTTATTATCATTAATACGCGGGTTAGAAGCGGAGGTATGGGACTTTCGCACGTAGTAAGTGAACAATTAAAGTGCTGTAACTTTTCCCCAAATGGGTGTATCTCAAAACTAGCTTCAACATTGTCTTCCTGATTAAATTTTACCAAGAAATTACGTATCATATTACTCCACTCCCATGTGAAAAACTTGACTTTAATTTAAAATGGCGGATTTCAAGATGGCTGCCGTCAAGGTCAGACCCACCATACGACCTCCCCCTAGGTCCTATATGTATCTACATGGTTGTTCTTTCATTAACGCTCCGTTTACAAAGGTTAGTAAGGGACTTCTGCAGTAATCTCTAATAACCATATCACAACTCTTAAAAATTAAAAAAAAAATAGAAAACATGCACCATGGCAAAAATTTCTGTTATTACAAATAATGCATACATGTCCTCTATCAGCTAGAAAAAAAAACATTGAAATCGAAGCCGGACAATTGGGTGATGCCCTTTGTAAGCATGAAATGATGAAGTTTGGTACCTATTGCATGCTACACTATGCCTTCAAAGCATATAGTGATGAAGTGTGATAACTATTGCATATTACACTATGCCTTCTGAGCACAGAGTGATAAAGTATGATAGCTAATGTATGCTATAGTTACACTTTGTCTTCTAGCCCTGAAATGATGAAGTGTAGGGAATGCTACATTATATCTTCCGTGCATGAAATGATGAAGTTTGGTAACTATTGCATGCTACAGTATGCCCTCTAAGCATGGAGTGATGAAGTGTGGTAACTATTGTATACCACGTTATGCTTTCTGAGTATGAAGCGGTGAAGAGTAGTAAATATTGCGTGCTACACTGTGTCTTCTTCCATTAAGTAGTAAAGTGTGGTAGCTATAACTACACTTTGTCTTCTAAGCATAAAGTGATAAAGTGTAGTGAATGCTACATTATGTCTAATGATGAAGTATGGTAACTATTGCATGCTAGGCTATGGCTTTTAAGCATGGAGTGATGAAGTGTGGTAACTATTGCATGCTACACTATGCATTCTGAGCACGAAGTGATAACGTGTGGTAACTAGTGCATGCTATGCCATACTTTCTGAGCACGGAGTGATACAGTGTGGTAACTGGTGGATGCTATAGTTACACTTTGTCTTCTAGGCATAAAATGATAAAGTGTAGTGAATGGTACATTATGTGTAATGATGAAGTATGGTAACTATTGCATGTTGCACTATGCCTTCTGAGCATGGAGTTGATGCAGTGTAATAAGTAGTTTCCTTTTAATTAACTAAAGGAAAGACTTCTTAGTATTTCTATGCAAAGAATACCCTGCCTGAGCCATTTATTGAAATGTGAAAGTATACAACAACACATTTTGCAGTAACAACAACACACATACTTCAGAAGAAAAACGAAACCTTGAGAAAATCGTGTTATGCTACTTAAGAAAAATTTTCAGCACCACTTGACCTTCTATAGAACTCCCCAGGGGAAGGAAAGGTCTAAGAAATCATTGTTGCAAGTAGGGAGTCAAAGAATTTCGTCTTAATTATCATAACGAAGATTTAATAAAGGCTCAAAGACGACGGGAACCCTGTTCATTAAAGGCGCTCAACAAATAAGAGGCCGGGGAATTAGAAGAGCGAAACCGCTAACTTAATGAGAGAGTTAAAGTGTTGAGTCTCTCCCGTTGCTTATGAAGATCACTCAAACTCTTGCGTCTTACAAGGTCAGAGTTTTCGTAACTAACTACCGCAATTTTTTTTAGCTTTCTTTCTTTTCTTTTTCTTTATATTTTCTTCTTCTTTTGTCATTTTTCTCTCTATCTACCTCAGAATCTCTTGAATACAAGAAGTTAGATTTTTTTTTATTTATATCCGTATTCTTACAGTTAAGAATTTTAATCCAAACTCAATGCTTTGGCTATGTTATTCTTTAATGGCTATAGAAGCTTAATTATGCCTATACAAGTAGCATACAAGATTTCGGCATGCGAAACCCTAGTTTGAATCTCGGTGGAAGTTCATGCGGTTCATATTTCACGTTAAGTTACAAGTTGACGCTTCATTCAGATTCAATGATGTAAAGTGATTACTGTATACTATAATTCGACACTACTACAACCGGAAGTGGAAGAAATTTACTACTTCTTCCGGTTTCGATATTAATCTCCACAGAGCAATAGCATATAATAGATACCAAGAAATTAATTTTCAAGGTATGAATTTGAACGTCCCAAGAACAATTTTCATCCCAATCGTTTTTCTTCCCCTAGTTACAGAGACAACTTGCAAATTGCTTGCTGTAAGCTTGAATTGCAAGTCGGCCAAGTTTGCATCCAGTTTGCATTTGCATTGCTCGCCCAGGTCAAGTTTATTTATACATTAAGATCCCTGGAAAATGATAACTTTTTGATTGAGATGGTAAAAGGTATCGAATTTAAATAAAATTGAAGATAAGATTATAAAGAAACTAGATATCGAAAGACCATACAATTTAGTAGTGTTAAATCAAATGAAGTCAAAGTTAAAAGATAAATGTTTTGAAATATGGAAGGGGAAGCAAAGTCAAGGGAAAGGTATTCAGTATTTTCATAATGACCCTATCTCTAATTCTTTCCTTTTTGACAAGGAGGTTCTTCCGGATAACCGGTTTATAGACGCACTGAAGATGCGTACAAACACTTATGGCGTTAGGGTAGCTCTGGATAGAGCTCAGCCAAATTTAAATGTTGAATGTGGAATTTACAAGGAACCGATTGAGTCTATGGTCCATGTTTTGGGAAAATGTATTCAACATGCTAATCGCCGTATATTTAGACACAATCAAGTGGTTAATATCCTGGAGAAGCATTGTCAGATTAAGGGGTTTAGAACTGGAAAAGAGTTAGAATTCGATACCAGTAAGGGTAAACTGAAACCGGATCTCGTAGTTGAAAATCTCACTCATAGATATATCATTGATGTTACTATTCGATTTGAAGAAGGTAATATGGAACAGACTGCTTTATTAGAGAAAATTACTAAATATGAAGTTTTAAAGGAAAAATTTAATGATAACAAGAAATTCAAGGTAATACCGGTGATTATTGGTTCCAGGGGAGCAATTAGTAAAAGTGCTAAAAAATTTTTTAAAGAATTTAATGTGCCTAATTTTATTGTCAGGTGTATTGCTGTACTAGCTCTTAAAATCAAGTATTGAAATTCTTAATGCGCATTTAGATTATACTAACTAGTTTTATTAGTTTACAAACAAGGATGATTTAGAAATTTTTAATGTAGTGTTGAGACGATTGTTTATATATAACAGAATCAAAGGCTTTTAATGAGTTTAGATATTTTAATAATTGTTTTCTTGAATATTATATTTATTTATTACCTTTTTATACTGGAAATGTTGGTTGGATAATTTTATTATGTTACTTGTTGTTATAATGGTGTTGTTGCTGTATATAAATGTTTGGAAAAATTTATTACAATTTTAGATAGTTCTTTTTTTTATTGTTATTATTTATGCTTTATCTTTCATAACTTGGTCTGTGGTGTACTTGATAATATTTTTAGCTTTTGACTTATCTGTTTGGGTATTATTGGATTATTAAAACTTTGTATTTTATTGAGGGTTACACAACTATGAGTATTAAAAGGTTGTATGATATGTGTTGTAATAGAAGTAACAATCAGAACGAAGGTAGTAAGAGAGAGAGAAGGGGAACTGAATAGAGTTATACATACACCTATTACTATACAAATTTCTTTTACGAAGTACTATTGCATTTTACTATTGTTTTTGTATATATATAATGTGTGTTAGTTTAAATGAATGTATTGGTTTTTAAAACTGTATAAAGATAAGAGGGGGGTCAAAGTGGTTCCTAAGATGCTTAAATTTTTACCATCTCTGGGAATACCCCTTTGGGCCTTTATATTAGAGACATATTAGGAAGATGAGAGGTCCGTGCAAATGCGGAGGTTTTGGTGGAGAAGGCAAAGTCCTTAGCCAGCCCAAGACATAAATTTATAAGTATATGAATCCATAGGTGACACCAGGCTTGACAAAATAACATACTTAACGGTAAGTTAACATGTGTAGCTTTTGAGAAAACTAAGAAAAAAACAATTGTTATGAAGCTGAAAAATGTCATTTGTGCCTAAGAATAATTAATGTTTTTTTCAAAATTTTGCTGGAAGAGTTGTTTTATTCATTTTTGTTCACTCTTAAGTAGCAAATTATAAATGTTTTTAATCTTATCCTAACCGTGACACAGTATTCCTGCCAGTGACTCAAATGCTCCTAATAGTGACATATAGACTCCTAACAGTGACATATATACTCCTAAGAGTGAAAAAATACTTCTAACAATGAAAAAATACTCATAACAGTGACACAATACTCCTAACAGTGATGCACATACTCTTAACAGTGACACAATACTTCTAACAATGACAAATACTCCCAACAGTGACAAAAATACTCGTAAGAGTGACATATACTCCTAATAGTGAATTTATATTCCTATCGCTGATACATAATTCTAACAGTGACACATACTTTTAACAGTGACACAATACTCCTTACAGTGACACAATACTCCTAACAGTGACAAATACTCCCATCAGTGATGCACATACTCTTAACAGTAACACAATACTTCTAACAGTGACAAATACTCCTAAAAGTGACACAATAATCCTAACAGTGACACACTACTCCTAACAGTGACACAATACTCCAAACAGTTATGTACATACTCTTAACAGTGACACAATACTTCTAACAGTGACAAATACTCCTAAGAGTGACACAATAATTCTAAAAGTGACACAATACTCCTTACAGTGACATAATACTTCTAACAGTGACAAATGCTCCTAACAGTGACATTCATACTCCTATGAATGACACGGATATTGCTCGTAAAATTCTTGCAAAACCGTTTCTCAGGAATCATGTGCCGAGTATTGTCCATAAGACTCGAGACAAGGAGTGTCTCTTTAAATTCGAGAAAAAGGGCGTAAAATTTTCCGAGTTTCATTGGCAATTAGTTTTTCTGCGTTATATGATGCATAGTATAAAAACTACAAATTGATAGAAATGATTGTACGAACACAATGATGAGCATTTTTTCAAGGTTTAAATATAAACAAGTCATTAGACAATAAACTCCAATAGTAACTATGGTTGAAATAATGCAAGGATGAATATAACCACACGTTTTGAAAGGCACATCTTTTTACTATGCTATGGGATCTATCGTAGTCGGGTCATGACATCACTGAGAAATTGGTATATGGACTATCCAAACATCCAGGTTTAAGAATTCTCTAGTACTTACGCACCAATTTTTAGAGAGGTAGGTGAAGAGTGATCAAGTACTCCCAAACAAATCTCGTAATTGTGAAAGTACCAGAGGTTCTGAAAGACGGATATTTGGATAGTTCACATGCTAGTTCCTCACTGCTGTCTTGACCCGACTATGGTCGGTCCTATAATAGTGAAACTATGGACCTTTAAAGTAGGGATGACCAGAAAGTTCCGGTTCCGTGAGGAACCGGTTCTTTTATATCCGGTTTTCAGAACTGGTTCCAGACCAGGATCCGAAAACCCGGTTCCGAAACCGGATCTTGGAAACCGATTCCAGATCTGGATCCAAAAAAATCGGTTCCGGAACCGGATCTTCTAGAACCGGTTTTCTTTAGAGCAGACAACCGGTTCCACCAGGAACCGGTTCTAGCCATTCCTACTTTAAAGTTCATTTTTTCATGTTTTCAGCACTTTATAACTAGGAAACTATGCACTTCCCAGCACAGCTCCACATGAACTTTCTTTTTCTTATTTTGATATATAGAATCTATCCCCAAAACATTGTTATAAATTTTTGCAACGCCCATATACGATATTTTTATAATTGAAGGGTGCAGGATTAAAACTTCCGTGTACATTATTGACTCTACCTACAGGCTATTACATTACTGTTATATCGCACCCTTTGTGACGTGGAGGGATAAGGAAATATCAGAGTATAAGTTTTGTTCATTAATTTATAAAGCAAGACGAAGAAGCTTTTCCAGAATCGAGACGGGACAAGATTTTCCAGAATCGAAACGAGACAAGAAGATTTTTTTCCCAGAACCGAGAAGAGACAAAACTTCTTCAAAGTTTACGATAAAAACCTCATTTCGCATCTCGTCTCATCTCTTAGACAACATTAACCCTTAAGGGATCCGAGGTTTTAGAGTTTTTTTTAGACTTTCAGTCAAGCAGCTACTACATCGTCACTATTTATCCTAGGATCATGGTTCATACCTTATTCTCTTCAGAATGGAGCTGGCTTTCAAATGGTACTACTTGCATGCTCATACCATATACCAGGAGAGGGAAAAATGATGTCAAAGGGAAAATTTCGGGGAAATTTTTTTTCACACTTTGGGCCCCTCTGGAACGGCCCTGTGTGAACGTAGAGATCTCAAAAATCTGATAAGTAGTACTTGGTATACTAAATGTGTGTGCCAAATTTCAAGTTTCTATCTTGAATACTAAGGGCGGGAGAAATGTTATCAAGAATTCCCACAATGCCCCAAATTACCGCAAAACACCATGATCTCAGGTAAAAAAATTCCTGAGACATCTCTATTTACCCTAGGACTATAATCCGCCAATCATTCTCTTCAGAATAGAACTGCCTTTCATCCGGTACCATTCATATGTCTCCATCATGTATCTAAGGCGGGAATATCCCGAAAAAGGGATTTTTTGGTCTAAATGTCCCTTTTTTCAACTTTAAGCCCCTCTGGACCCCCTGTTTTAACGCAGAAATCTGAAAAAATCTGTTAAATACTACTCTGTGGGCTGAATGTTTGTGCATAATTTCAATCTTCTAGGTGCAAAAATAAGCCCGCCAAATATATATATATATATATATATATATATATATATATATATATATATATATATATATATATATCAGTGGCGTATTTACGATTTTGTTTCGGGAGGGGCTTTGCTAACTTTCGGGGGGGGCTTTGCCTGAAAATGTGAAAATTCTGCAAGATATTTCATATACTTTACTATAGTAAGTAAGATTTCGGGGAGGGCTTAAGCCCGGAAGCCACCCCCTTAAATACGCCACTGATATATATATATATATATATATATATATATATATATATATATATATATATATATATATATATATACCGACAATGTCCCATATTCCCCTATACAGAAGTATATTTTGATAAAAATTCCCTGAGACATCCCTAACTACCCTAGAACTATAATCCGCCAATCATTCTCTTCAGAATAGAACTGCCTTTCAGACGGTATGCTTCACGTGTCTCCATCATGTATCAAGGGCGGGAAAATCCCGAACAAAGGGATTTTCTGGTAAAAAATATCCATTTTTTCAGCTTTTTGCCCCCTCTGGATCCCCCCCCCTGTTTTAACACAGAAATCTGAAAAAAAATCTGGTAAATGCTACTCGGTGGACTGAATGTTTTTGCAAAATTTCAATCTTCTACGTGTAAAAATAAGCGCGCCAAAAAATAATGAACATAGACTTAATAAAAGAAAATGTTTTTAGTATTATGACGTCATCACCTCCTATGTCTCGACGCAGGAAGGTGTGAAACCATACGTAAGGTCTTCTACAATGCCTCTGGACTTGAAAAACAAAACAAAAAAAAAACGAACAAAAAAGCTCAAATAGGAGAGTTATAACGCAATGTACTATGAAACTCCCGTATGGTACAAATTGTACCATAGGATCCCCAATGTAGCACAGTTGACACACAGCACAGTGTATCCACTAGATTCAGCAGTCCACTGGAGTGCGAATTAGCGTATTCTTTTTTTTTTTCTTTAAAACTTTCTAGTTCGGAGGAAAGCGAAAGAAAAATGAGATGCTGGCCGTGAGCGGTATAAAGCTGTCGAAATCCGTGGAATGAGTCTTTTCCAACCAGGATTACGGGAAGATTTTCAACTCTACCATAAGATTAGGAGATTCATCAAGTACCGAGCATGGATTACGAACTACTAATTCCCTCCTTTCGTCTCTAGCCATATTCTTCAAATTCTGCGTCTGTTATCTTGATTTTTTTTATTTTTTTACATATTTAATATCTTGTTTGTTTTCAAGTCATTCTAAAAGTCATTTATTAGTCGCGGATTTTCTCATTTCTGCAAGCTCTGTGATTTTCTCTTGTATTTAATTACTTTCTGGTATTCACAGCTGGGGCTAGGGTGGCTTAATTGTAGAGCGCTTACCTCTGGTACATGGGGTTCCTGGTTCTATCCCCGAGCAATTAAGTTTGCCCGTGCCCGTAGATTTTGTCCTCCCGCATCCTCATTCCACCAATTCTTCCCTCGTCATTCATGTGCTTTGATCATTGTTTACCTTAACCTAAAGGGCATAATCGCTGAACATCTTAACAGAATTAAGATTTAATTTCATTTCATTTTTAATTTACAGCAAAGATTCGAGTACGAAGATACTACGCATTCTAGTACGAAACGCTGAGCTTTTATGTATTGACATACAATCACAAATGTACACTCATGTCCAAAATTATTGTCGCATGTCTGTAAACATGTTGGTGTAGAAATATAATTTGATAACGAATTGGCCTGGTATTTCTTATAATGTTAGTATGTGTATAATCGGTAAAGACATGTATGTGGCAAATTTTATGTCAAAAGAGCAGCAAATAAGAACAATAAAACGAAAATAAAACTTTCTTGTCCATTTAGCAACATTTTGCTCTACTCATTCTAATTTTCGTATTTATAATTCTTTTCCTATGAAATTTGCCAGAAATATACATTTCCCGATTACACACAGTATCAATATTAAAAGTACCCTGCAAAATCATTATCAAATTATATTCTTACAAGAAGACAGTTATAGATATGCGACAATCATTTTGGACATGAATATACATTGTTCATTTGTAGACAAGACCTCGCTCGTGGCTAAGCGGTTAGCGTACGCACTTTTGGCGTGGGAGGCCAGGGGTTTGATTCCCGGTTAAAACCCATGTGGTTCGGAACCCACGTTAAAACAGAAGTCCACATATCATATAGCCTCACTGCTCAAAGGGACGCTAAACTCAAAATTTAATCAAATCAAGCTTCCTAGATAAGTGATTAACTCTGAGTAGTGTCGCTTCACGTGTCTATATAACTAGGTCAACGTTGTTTTTCATTACCATATCATTATACTATTGATAAAACACAGACCAAACTCAGAGTGATTAATTACCTTTGTACTCCGAAAAAAGACATGCTTGCTAACGGGCATGCTTTATTGCGTATAATGTTGGATTTGATTTCTGGTAGGTGCTTGCAAATGAAATAATATCTTTTAAGTCCCACCATTATGCCGGCTAGGCTAAAGGAGACGGTGATGATGAGAAATAAAGGAAAATGATGGATTAATGAAAGTGGAAGGAAACGGTAGAACCCCTACAAAACCCAAGTACACTGTGTTTGTATACCACAAAGTTCCCTTGGCTCGAGCTGGAATCGAACCAAGGACCCCATGCACCAGAGGTGAACGTGTCTACCACTTTTTTTAAAAAAAGAAAGATCAACCGATCATTCCTCAGTTTCCTCGTACACAAGGCTTTTTTAACGTTTATGAAATTCGACAGGGGCACATAATGAGGACAGTTAAAATTCCAAAGGCTCTCCCACCGGGAATCGAACCCGGGACCTATTATACCAAAGTTGAAGGTGTTAGCCACTAGACCAGCTGTTAGGGCGCCACTGAGTTACCGCCGCCTCAAGATATTTTGTTAAATTTCATGAAAAGTGAAGTCAAAGGAAAACTATTAGTTTTCCATTAAAATTTATTTTAAAAAATATCAAATTTGAGTTGTTGAGAAAAATCTTCGTTTTTTTCCTGAGCTGTTTTTATCATACTTTTGCCCCATGTAGAAAACTTTTGTATCCGCGAATGCTTACATGCAAAATACAATACACGCTTCGATTCTATGACAACGGCTTTCTAGTAAGATCTAGATAGCATAATACTTTAAGGGGAAAAAAGATAGAAAAAGATATTTCGTATTCAAAAACACAAAAATTCAAATCTTGAAACACACTTTCTTTTGCAAAAAGGAAGCATTCTTTGTCTACTTCGGAAGAGAAAATTCAAAAAAAAAATTAAAAAAGAAAAAGAAATCTATGAATTCACATGTGATAGTGCCTGTTTTTCTTTTAGGTCTACTTTTCGTTAAAGGAGATGTGCTCCGCCTCCGAAATGTTCGGAAAGATTTTTCCTTTCAACTACTTTGCTTCTTGTTCTGTTGTGAGTTCCGTGGATGCTTCGTTTCGAATGCTGATCTCGTCTTCGGGTCTCGTGTAAACATCTCACCGAAAACAGGTCCCGCCCTAATGTACTTGTTTATAGAGAGAGGTGCGGCTGCTGAATTCCAAAAAAGAAAAAGAAAAAATTGCCAGGTCCTCGCTTTCTCGTGGGTAACACCTCTTTACACCTTAGTTCCCCAAACTCAGATTAAAAGCAGAGCATATGTAAAGTAGATAGGCGGGTCTTGACACGTGAGCAATCCCCTTTTACTTTAACATATTCTTCCAAAAAAAGCACACAAGTGTAACAGGTACCACATGGAAAACACAAATTGCTTTCTCACTGTAAACTTCGACATTGTTTGTTCCTCTTATCCTCATCAAACTCATATCCTTCCCTCCTTTGTGTTAAAGGAAAGTTTGCGTTACTTTTGAGGTGTTAATGCATTGTCAATACTTGTAAATCAAAACCAAAGCTGACATGATCGAACTGTCTCAAGAATTAAGGAGCCCGTAGTATTTGCTGCACAGTCCAACCGTGCTTTAAAAAAAAGGGTAAAAATTAGAATGGTGTACTAGACTGATAGTATGTGGGATATGTTTAATTTATTCAACAGTTGCCATTTCAATTGATTCAGTTGCCTCAGATTTTCTGTACAGTGCACTTATTCTCAAAGCAGTAAAAAGTACGACAATTATCATTCCATCGTATTGGGTTCAATAATTTTTAACTGTGTGATTAATACACCGAAATTCCTATTAAATTACTGTGGGTTCTTGATATCCCAATGTCGTGGGAGTGAATGGTACGCTTCAATCAAAGTCAGTGAAGTCTCCGTTTTACTAGATGCCATCATGAGAAATGTAGGATGTCAGCTAATTGAACTGTACGTTTACCTAAGCTAATTGCGTACTTTGTCATTGCAAAGAGGGTTTCTATTGTTCATTCCAAATAATTCTGTGGAAAACTTGTCTAAACTGCGCAGTTCGCCGTTTATCATTCAGTTCTGATGTCAAACAGGATAATCTGCGCAGTTAAACTGGAATTGTATGGGCCCTTTCGGTTAGTGATCCCAAAATATCTCGCTTCGAACACCACTCAGACCATATCTTATAAAGCAATCACACACAGCAGTAGACAGTGGGGCAGACAGTATTTTTAGCTATCTGTTTATTGACAAGCAGCTATCCTCAATAACAGTGTGCTCAGACTTTTGACAATGACTGTATATATATATCCACCCCATTCATTCATAGTATGCATGAACGTTGTCATCAACACGGGTGAAATACTTGTGGAAAACAATAATAGTTTGTAAGTTTTAGAAACTATTATCTTGTAAAATGCTGTATAAAAGAGATTGTTTGTGAGGTAAAATGATTAAACAAAGTCTAGATGTATTGGGAGTTCTTCACAATACTTTTTGGCAGTTTCTTCATTTTACTCTCATAATGTTTTAATGTTTAGTTTCTTCTATTTTGTGTTTCAAATTCTTTTAGGCATACCTTCTTTATTTTGTGCTCCCAATACTTTTCGGTTTAAGGTCTTCACTTTACTTTCCCAATGTTTTTAGACTTAGTTTCTTCATTTCGCCATCCAATTTTTTTTCAGACTTAGTTTCCTCATTTTACTTTCCCAATGCTTTGTAAGCTTAGTTTCTCCATTTTATATTTTCAATGCCTTTAATCTGAGTTTATTCACTTAGTCTTTTCATTACTTGACCTCAGAAAAGAATCTTTCTTACGTATTTACTAAAAACCATTAATTAGAAAAAATATGGCTTTATTTTATACACTCTAATCATTCAATATACAGAGTAAACTTTGTATTCCAAATTTCCTTAACTTAAAAATGCTACATGAGCCTTTATATTTTATTTTCTAAGAATATTCTATAAGACTTTTAGGTTTAGTTTCTTTATTCTAGCCTCCCAATACGTTTATGCTTAGTTTCTTCACTTTATAATTTCAATGCTTTTAGACTTAGTTTCTTGAATTATCCTCCCAAGATTTTCAGGTTTAGTTTTCTTATTTTGATTTCTAAATTCTTTTAGGCTTAGTTTCTTCATTTTTACCCTCCAAATGCTTTTAGGCTTAATTTATTCATTTTATCCTCCCAATGTTTTTAGACTTACTTTCTTCATTCTACCCTACCATTTTTTCAGACTTCGCCATTTTTAGTTCCCAATTCTTTTAGGATTAATTTCTTTATTTTACTCTCCCAATGCTTTTATATTTAGTTTCTTCACTTTTACCCTCCCAATGCTTTTTGACTTAGTTTCTTCATTTTACCCTACTAATACGTTTATGATTAGTTTCTTCATTCTACCCTCTCAATGCTTTTAGACTTAGACTTAGTTTCTTTATTCTACCTTATCAGTTTTTTCAGACTTAGTTTTGTCATTTTACATTTTCAATGGCTAAGTTTCTTTATTTTGTCCTCCCAATGCTTCCAGGTTTATTTTCTTCATTTTTAATCTCCAAATGCTTTTAGGCTTAGTGACTTCATTTTACCCTCCTAATCTTTTAGACTTATTTTCTTCATTTTACCCTTCCAATTTTTTCACGCTCAGTTTCTTCATTTTACCCTCCCAATGTTTTAGTTTAGTTTCTTTACCCTCCTAATGCTTTCAGGTTTAATTTCTTCGCTTTACCCTTCCAATACTTTTATACTTAGTTTCTTGATTTTACCCTCCTAATACTTTTAGACATAATTTCTTCACTCTATCCTCTTATTTTTTCAGACGTCGTCATTTTTCTTTCCCAATTCTTTTGGGATAAATTTATTTATTTTACTTTCCCAATGCTTTTATATTTAATGTCTTGATTTTACCCTCCCAATGCTTCTTGACTAGTGTCTTGATTTTACCCTCCCAATAATTTTAGCCTTAGTTTCTACATTTTACCCTCCCATTACTTTTAGACTTAGTTTCTTCATTCAACTCTCTCAATACCTTTAGGTTTAGTTTCTTCATTTTACTCTCCTAATACTTTTAGACTTAGTTTCTCCATTCTACCCTTCCAAATTTTTCAGGCTTAGTTTCATCATTTTATTTTCCCAATTCTTTTAGTTTTAATTTATCATTTTACTGTCCCAGTACTTTTAGGTTTTGTTTCTTCATTTTTACGATCCAATTTTTTTAGGCTTAGTTTCTTCATCCTATCATCCCAACTTTTTCAGGCTTAGTTTCGTCATTTCCCTTTCCCAATTATCTTAGGTTTAACTTCTTTATTTTACACTCCCAATGCTTTTAGGTTTATTTTCTTCATTTCACCCTCCAAATATTTTTCGGCCTAATTTCTTCATTTTATGCTGCCAATACTTTCAGACTTACTTTCTTCATTTTACAACCCAGTTTTTCATTCTTAGTTCCGTGATTTTCCTTCCCAATTCTTTTAGTCCTAGTTTCCTTATTTTACCCTCAAATGCTTTTAGGTTTAATTTCTTCATTTTTATCCTCCAAATGCTTTTAGGCTTAGTTTCTTCATTTTATCCTCCCACTACTTTTAGACTTACTTTCTTCATTCTACCCTGGCATTATTCAGCCTTAGTTTCGTCATTTTACTTTCCCAGTTATTTTAGGCTTAACTTACTTTACCCTCCCAAATTCTTTTAGGTTTAGTTTTCTCATTTTTACCCTCCAAATGACTTTAGGGTTCGTTCCTTCATTTTACCCTCCTAATACTTTCAGATTTAATTTCTTCATTCTACCCTCTCAATTTTTTCAGGGTTACTTTGGACATTTTCATTTTCCAATTCTTTTACGATTAACTTCTTTATTTTACTCTCCTAATGCTTTTAGGTTTAATTTCTTCATTTTACCCTCCCAATGCTTTCTAACTTAGTGTCTTCATTTTACTCTTCCAATACTTTTAAACTTAGTTTCTTCATTCTACCTTCTCAATACTTTAAACTTAGTTTCTTTATTTTACCCTCCCATTTTTTCATGTTTAGTTTCGTCATTTTACTTTCCCAATTCTTTTAGGATTAATTTCTTTATTTTACCCTCCCAATGCGTTTAAGTTTAATATCTTCATTTTTACCCTCCGAATGCTTTTAAGCTTGATTTCTTCACTTTATACGCCTATTATTTTTAGACAGTTTTGTTCATTCTATCCTCTAAATTTTTTCAGGCTTAGTTTCATTTTACTTTTCTAATTCTTTTTAACTTAATTTTCTTATTTTACCCTCCGAATGTTTTTAGGTTAATTTCTTAATTTTATCCCTTAACTTTTCAGACTTAGTTTCGTCATTTTACCCTTCCAATACTTTTTTACTTAGTTTTTCATTTTATCCTACTAATACTTTTAGAATTAGTTTCTTCATTCTACCCTCTCAATTTTTTCAGGCCTAGTTCCCTCATTTTACTTTTCTAATTCTTTTAGGATTAATTTCTTTATTTTATTTTCCAAATGCTTTTAGGTTTAGTTTCTTCATTTTTACCTTCCAAATTCGTTTAAGCTTTATCTCTTCATTTTATCCTCTTAATACTTTTATGCTTAGTTTCTTCATTCTACCCTCTCAAGTTTTTCAGGCTTAGTTTCGTCATTTTACTTTTCCAATTCTTTTAGGATTATGTTTTTACCCTCCCAATGCTTTTAGGTTTAATTTCTTCATTTTTATCCTCCAATTTTTTTTAACACTATTTCATTTAATTGTTTGCAAAAGGGCCCGAAGGAACATAGATAAAAGAACTTTTTCATTGAAAGTCCACACAAATTTCTCAAACATGTACTGAATCAGTCTAACATCTATTGAATTAATGGTTAATTAGCTTACGTAGAGCACCCACATTCGGAATCTAAACATATTTGTAATTTTAAATATTGTAGTAAAACGAAAAGATAGAACGACATTGGCCTAATTGTATTGTAATCGTGTTTATGTACCAGTAGAAAATTTCTGAAGTCTAGTTGGTGTGTACCATCTTTCATCGTTTTTCCATCAATTGTACATTAAAATGGCAAGACGACAAAACAATTATTGAAAACAAAATTTAGTAATGTAGGTGACGAGGATCTAGATCTGCACCTGAAGATATGAAACCTCAATTGATCTCAGGAAAGAAGGAAGAAAGTGAGTGAAATTTAAGTTCCAAGATTTTACTGTAAGAAACAAACATTTAAAAAAGTAGCTTCATAAAATAATTGTAAATGTTACAACTCGTGTGTCATTCTCAAAATCAGAACATTGTTCATGAGTCTACATATCACACTGAATATATTGTACCCACATTTCACCTCCCACTGCAGATCAGCTTTTCCCGTTGACGAGTTCAAATATTTTTATAAAGCGACCGCCAAATCTGGTTTCTGCTCCGCATGGAGTGACATACAGTTTAAATTCAAACAAAAAAGTAACTAAATTGACCGCAGAAACAAGTTGTGGTCTTATTCCTGTTATTATATAGCGTATTATATTCGATAATTTAAGTAATTAAAATCACACACAAACAAATTCTGTGCATTCTTTTTAATAGTATATTTTCGATTATTATTTTTTTACATCGACATCAATTCTTGCATGAGATGCAGCTCAAACTTTCAGGTCCACTGGAACCCATACATATTTCAAACAGATGAAGGTACATTAACATTTGCGCCCGAAGAAAATTTTCTAGGAGGGGGCCATCTGCCTGGTTGTTATATTCGTTTGGTATTTTTATTTGTATTTATTTGTATACATTTTCGTAAGTCAGATGGGGACCCAGACCTTACCCTGACCTCCCCTTCGGGCGCCCATGTACATTAACAATGGTGCTGACAGCGACGACTAGGAGTTCGACAAAGAGGATCGGACACCCTTCTGCGAGAATTGGAATCAGCCAAAGCAGTGTCATGCGCATTTTGCATGCTATAAGTGATAGCCATTCAAGTTCCAGTTATTACATCTCAAAATTCCCCTCTCATAGATTTTTATTAGCTTTGGGGAACACCTGAAATCGAATGTGTACCAGAAGAAACTTCGTACTGTATGCCCTCTTAAACAAGAGACTCACACAAGCTTGCAATCAAGTAACAAAAGAAACATTTGTCACGTATTCGCCAAAATTGGTTAGAAAAGTTATTATTGTATTTTGATATGTGTGGGTAACATATGAAAGATATCTTGTAACTGTATTGTAATACAGAATTCGATTTGTAAGAAGAAAATAAACATTAGTCATACGTAGATTTTATCATTTGTATGGAAACTTATGACTTATCCTGTATTTTATTTGTGATATAGCTGTTATAAAAAGTAAAGAAAATTACTATATGTGGTATCTAAAAAAAGTGAAGAAAATATTATGTAACTTTCATCTTCAAACTTAAAATATTTAATATTTTACCCCACATCGCAACGTAAAGAGTGACTTCTAAATGAAAACCCACTGGAGATCCCAAAACCTGGTGAAAAGGCAAACCCGTTTTGTAAGGACTACTTCCAGAGGGTAATACTCCCGGAAGTACGAACTAAATACACGATTATGATTGGTTGGCGTTATCCGTTTCTTGCCACATAGTATACATATAGCAGAAATCAAACGCTTGCTGCTGTCGGTCCTCGTGGCCGAGCGTTCTAGCGCTAGAGGTTTGCACGGGCTCGGCTTAAACCCGACCCAGCCCGCGTTGCGTACTCGGGCCTACAAAGCATGTATCACTTCGGGCGCAGGCCGGGCTCGGGCCGTAAAATTTTAAATATACAACCATATTTCTCGGGCCTGTTCGGGCCTAACTTTGTAAATATACTGTACAGAGATACATCACCGTTCTTTGTAGAGAACTTTTAAAAAAACAACTTCAAAGTTAAAATGCTAAGTGCTGTAAATAAAAATACAATTTTGCTATAATTATTAAATTTTTGTAATTCGGGCTTATTTCGAGCTCATTTGATTATCACACAAGCTCGGTCCTAAAATGCTAAAACATATTTCGGACTCGGGTCGGGCCTCACATTATCAACTCACGCGCCGGGCTGGGCCCGAGCTAAAAATTCCGGCCTGTGCAGACTTCTAGCTAGCGCTATGGGTAAGTAAAGGAAATCGCTTTTGGCGTGGGTTCAAACCCGGTCCAAGGATATTTTGTAAACTCTCATAACACTTTTTTCATGAAAATAAAATGAAAGTAATACTCAAAAAATTACTTGCTTACTTTTGTGCAGATTAGTAGTAGTAGTAGTAGTAGAAGTAGTAGTAGTAGTAATAGTAGTAGGAGGAGGAGGAAGAGGAGGACGAGGAGGAGAAATGGGTTAGAAGCCCCGCTGGGCTCGTTTTATTCCACCTTGACCCCGATGATATAAATTTTGTAACCAACTTTAAAAAGCTGGCTAAGGTAGCGCGTAAAACAACTGGCTAGGATGAAGCGAGAATAAAGCACTTCCGGGAGTATTACTCTTCCGAACGGGTCGTGTTTTGTCGCCACTGCACAAGTTGATCCAAGGATGCTATAAACTAGAGGATCTGCCAATAGAAAAAATCGTGAAGCCATGCATTACAGTTTCTCCACCCCCACTGTGCCCGCTCCGCCCAATAAGATCGCAATGTTTTGACCAATATTCATGGCGGAAACGACAGTAACCAATCAGACGTACCGATGTTCAGTTGTCTTTTGGCTTCATTGACTTAATACAGTAGATGAAGATATGAATGACCAGAGCCTCTATTTTATAGCATCCTTGGTTTGATCTCATACATATAATGAATAAAACAAATGGACAATTATTTACGAAGAACCGTTTATTTTTACACTTAATTATATATTTTTAATAGTTTTTATTTTTTAAACTATTCATTGGAAAACCAAACAAATAAACAATTTCTCATTCATTTATTTATTTATTACAAACAATTATTATTTTAACTTCTTGTATCTCAAGAATTCTCTTTTTTTTTTCCTTCTTTATTTTAACGAAAGAAATTCTTTGTTAAAATATAGGATATAGCAACCATGCATGGAACAATATGTGAACACAGTATTTCCAACTCTCTCACACGAAATAATCATTATTTTCATGAACTTACTCAGTTTACATTTACAGTTTCTATAAAACTTTTTTCTCTTTTTGTCTTAATTGTAAAATTTATTACACATTGGATCTCCAACATACATTTTTATATACATAACAGCAGTCAGTATTTTATTATTATCTGAGATAGTCGTAAAAAGATTATATATTATTACATTACATCAGATGTTGACACATACCTTAGGCACTGACATATATATAATCAGCTTGTTCAATGTGTTTTAGGTATTCTTTAGAAAGCGAATTTCATTTATTCTTATGGTTAGAAGAGAATTCAGAGTAGCAGCACAAATCAATGTTAATTGTTATACAAGTAAATTATTTCTAAATAAAATTTAGAATTAATGCAAGAAATTAAACGTTTGGTCTTTATTCACATTTATGCTAGTTTTCTTAACCTTTTTCACTTACATTGTTTCTACCCAGTGCACTCGTGTTTGTTTGCTTTCTGTCAAAAATAGTAACTGAATAAATCACGTTTAAAATTCTGCTCTATAAAAAGAAACACTATAGTAGAGACCTGCACGGGCCGATTTTTTCGGCCCGAGCCCAATCCAGCCCGAACGTACCTAGGCCCGGCCCAGCCCGGGCCCGAAAAGTTTTGGAGATTTTCGGCCCGAGCCCGGCCCGGCCCGATAAGTTTTTCAAAAATTCTTGGCCCAAGCCCGGCCCGGGCCCGATAAATTTTAAAAGTTTTTGGCCCGACCCCGGCCCGATAATTTTTAAAAAAATTAGCTCGAGCCCCAATCTTTCTCAAAATTTAGTGCTAAATTTGACCTAACCCTCAGAAACATTTTCTAAACTTTGGTTCACAACCTGACACTTGCCTCCCGAATGGTACCATTGCCTCCTAGAACTTTGCATGTCATCGAGAAAACAAAAACTCCATTCCCTGTAACAAAAATCTAACTTAATTGATTTTTAGCATAAAGTGAAGATGGCAATATTGTTTAGCTACAGGCAAAACATTCCCACGCCTTCTTTTTATATTTTGAGTTCAGTGAAGGTCAAGGTCAGAGCTCAATTTACCGCATAATGCCTGCAATCGTCTATAGTGAAAGAGGAGTCGCTAAGCAACACAAAATGTAAATAGCTATTGCATTCTTTGTAACATTTTTCACGGACACACTTCTTCAACGTTTGGCTTTATTCCAATTATAGTTTACGAAAGTCAATAATTATTAAAGAATTGCAATTGATCGGCCCCAGCCCGGTCCGACCTCAAGAGAAATCAGTGTCGGCCAGCCCACGCCCGGCCCGGCCCAAAGAAATAACAGTGTCGGCCAGCCCAAGCCCGGCCCGGCCCAAAGAAATAACAAAGTCGGCCCGCCCAAGCCCGGCCCGTGCAAGTCTCTACACTATAGTACGAAAGGTAAAACGTCGTTGGCTTCCCGCGAAAAGCTGTAGTGACGTTTGTGGGTAGTAGCCAGCTTGGTTACTCGTTGTTCGCTGAGTACAGTAAACGGTTAGTGGTGATTGGCTACCCTCTTACCACACCTCCAGTGACGAACAGGTGCAAGCGCGGGAATCCAAAGACGTTATACCTTCTGGACTATAACACACGTACAAAATTATCAAGAAGTTCTTCAAAGTGCCTGATAGAGTACACACAACCTCACAATACAAGAAACATCCGGTATCCACGATACATGAAGTACGTCAATGGAAAAGTCTGTACGGGTCTCACTCAACAAGCGAGCACAATCCGATATTTAGGTTGTCGGAGCTGTCCCAACAGTTGAGCGGAAAAAGGGTTAAAGCGTTAACGTTGTCAAAGGCGACTTATGAACTTCATCTTCAAAGTTCAACTAATATACATATATTAGTTATGCCAACGAGAAAAAGGAATTTTTCAATCTTGTCTGGAAATCTCTCTAAATTTCTTGAAAACTTTACATTTTGAAATATCTGTAAGTTCTTACAAGTATTATGTGCAATACTGTTACAAAAAATGAGCAAATAATAGAAACAGTTTACTTAGTTAGAAATGCATTTTTCTAACGCATACAGTACAAAAAAATTAATAACCAATCTGTTCCAATAGAATTAGAAAACTACAGGGTGGTCCGGAAATGGACGTACCTCCCTTTAGTTTCAACACTATAGTGTTAGTTATGGTAAAATGTTTGTACATTGTTACGTTGAAGTCTTAAGAGTCATAAACATCGGTATGATCACCAACCGAAGTTCTCTCAAAATAAAAAGAAAAACAAAAAAAGAAAAAGAAAAAGGAAAAAGTATAGCACAGCTGCTTAAAGATCCAAGCTCTCGTTCAAGGTTGAAATATAAAAAGAAACAATGGCACAGCTGTATAAGATTCAGGCTCTCCTCCAAAGCTAAAAGATTAAAAATAAAAAGAATGACACGGCTGTACAAGATCAAGGCTTTCCTTCAAGGTTGAAAGATAAAAAAGAAAAAGAATAATACAACTGTATAAAGATTCAAACTCTCGTCCAAAGTTCAAATGTTGGAAGAGAAAAAGAATGGCGCAGCTGTATAAGATTCAGGCTCTCCTCCAAGGTTGGAAGATAAAATAGAAAAAGGATGGCACAGCTGTATAAAAATCCAAATTCTCGTCCAAGGTTGAAAGGTGGAAAGAGAAAAGAATGGCACAGCTGTATAAGATAAAGGCTCTCCTCCAAGGTTGAAAGATAAGAAAAGGATGGAACAGCTGTATAAAGATCCAAGCTGTCGTCCAAGGTAGAAAGAGAAAAAACGTGGGTCAGCTGAACAAGATCCAGCTCTCCTCTAAGGTTGAAAGATAAAAAAGGATGGCACAGCTGTATGAGATCCAGGTTCTCCTCCAAGGTTGAAAGATAAAAAGAAAAAGGATGGCACAACTGTATAAAGATCTAAACTCTCGTCCAAGGTGAAAGGAGAAAGAGAAAAAGAATGGCACAGCTATATAAGATTCAGGTTCTCCTCCAAGGCTGAAAGATAAAATAAGAAAAAGGATGACAGCAGTATAAAGATCAAAGCTATCGTCCAAGGTAGAAAGAGAAAAAGCATGGCTCAGCTGTACAAAATCCAGCTCTCCTCTAAGGTTGAAAGATAAAAAAGGATGGCACAGCTGTATGAGATCCAGGTTCTCCTCCAAGGTTGAAAGATAAAAAGAAAAAGGATGATGTCACAGCTGCATATGACCTAGGTTTTCCTCCAAGGTTGAAAGATAAAAATAAAAAGGACGGCACAGCTGTATAGATCCAAGCTGCCGTCCAAGGTTGAAAGATAAAAAGAAACAATGGCACAAATGTATGAGATCCAGGCTCTCCTCCAAGGTTGAAAGACAAAAATAAAAAGGACGGCACAGCTGTATAGATCCAAGCTGCCGTCCAAGGTTGAAAGATATAAAGAAACAATGGCACAACTGTATGAGATCCAGGCTCTCCTCCAAGGTTGAAAGACAAAAATAAAAAGGACGGCACAGCTGTATAGATCCAAGCTGCCGTCCAAGGTTGAAAGATAAAAAAAGGATGGCACAGCTGTATGAGATCCAGGCTCTCCTCCAAGGTTGAAAGACAAAAATAAAAAGGACGGCACAGCTGTATAGATCCAAGCTGCCGTCCAAGGTTGAAAGATAAAAAGAAACAATGGCACAAATGTATGAGATCCAGGCTCTCCTCCAAGGTTGAAAGACAAAAATAAAAAGGACGGCACAGCTGTATAGATCCAAGCTGCTGTCCAAGGTTGAAAGATAAAAAGAAACAATGGCACAAATGTATGAGATCCAGGCTCTCCTCCAAGGTTGAAAGACAAAAATAAAAAGGACGGCACAGCTGTATAGATCCAAGCTGCCGTCCAAGGTTGAAAGATAAAAAGAAACAATGGCACAAATGTATGAGATCCAGGCTCTCCTCCAAGGTTGAAAGACAAAAATAAAAAGGACGGCACAGCTGTATAGATCCAAGCTGCCGTCCAAGGTTGAAAGATAAAAAGAAACAATGGCACAACTATATGAGATCCAGGCTCTCCTCCAAGGTTGAAAGACAAAAATAAAAAGGACGGCACAGCTGTATAGATCCAAGCTGCCGTCCAAGGTTGAAAGATAAAAAGAAACAATGGCACAAATGTATGAGATCCAGGCTCTCCTCCAAGGTTGAAAGACAAAAATAAAAAGGACGGCACAGCTGTATAGATCCAAGCTGCCGTCCAAAGTTGAAAGATAAAAAGAAACAATGGCACAAATGTATGAGATCCAGGCTCTCCTCCAAGGTTGAAAGACAAAAATAAAAAGGACGGCACAGCTGTATAGATCCAAGCTGCCGTCCAAGGTTGAAAGATAAAAAGAAACAATGGCACAACTGTATGAGATCCAGGCTCTCCAAGGTTGAAAGACAAAAATAAAAAGGACGGCACAGCTGTATAGATCCAAGCTGCCGTCCAAGGTTGAAAGGTAAAAAGAAACAATGGCACAACTGTGTGAGATCCAGGCTCTCCAAGGTTGAAAGACAAAAATAAAAGGACGGCACAGCTGTATAGATCCAAGCTGCCGTCCAAGGTTGAAAGATAAAAAGAAACAATGGCACAAATGTATGAGATCCAGGCTCTCCTCCAAGGTTGAAAGACAAAAATAAAAAGGACGGCACAGCTGTATAGATCCAAGCTGCCGTCCAAGGTTGAAAGATAAAAAGAAACAATGGCACAACTGTATGAGATCCAGGCTCTCCTCCAAGGTTGAAAGACAAAAATAAAAAGGACGGCACAGCTGTATAGATCCAAGCTGCCGTCCAAGGTTGAAAGATAAAAAAAGGATGGCACAGCTGTATGAGATCCAGGCTCTCCTCCAAGGTTGAAAGACAAAAATAAAAAGGACGGCACAGCTGTATAGATCCAAGCTGCCGTCCAAGGTTGAAAGATAAAAAGAAACAATGGCACAAATGTATGAGATCCAGGCTCTCCTCCAAGGTTGAAAGACAAAAATAAAAAGGACGGCACAGCTGTATAGATCCAAGCTGCCGTCCAAAGTTGAAAGATAAAAAGAAACAATGGCACAAATGTATGAGATCCAGGCTCTCCTCCAAGGTTGAAAGACAAAAATAAAAAGGACGGCACAGCTGTATAGATCCAAGCTGCCGTCCAAGGTTGAAAGATAAAAAGAAACAATGGCACAAATGTATGAGATCCAGGCTCTCCTCCAAGGTTGAAAGACAAAAATAAAAAGGACGGCACAGCTGTATAGATCCAAGCTGCCGTCCAAGGTTGAAAGATAAAAAGAAACAATGGCACAACTGTATGAGATCCAGGCTCTCCTCCAAGGTTGAAAGACAAAAATAAAAAGGACGGCACAGCTGTATAGATCCAAGCTGCCGTCCAAGGTTGAAAGATAAAAAGAAACAATGGCACAACTATATGAGATCCAGGCTCTCCTCCAAGGTTGAAAGACAAAAATAAAAAGGACGGCACAGCTGTATAGATCCAAGCTGCCGTCCAAGGTTGAAAGATAAAAAGAAACAATGGCACAAATGTATGAGATCCAGGCTCTCCTCCAAGGTTGAAAGACAAAAATAAAAAGGACGGCACAGCTGTATAGATCCAAGCTGCCGTCCAAAGTTGAAAGATAAAAAGAAACAATGGCACAAATGTATGAGATCCAGGCTCTCCTCCAAGGTTGAAAGACAAAAATAAAAAGGACGGCACAGCTGTATAGATCCAAGCTGCCGTCCAAGGTTGAAAGATAAAAAGAAACAATGGCACAACTGTATGAGATCCAGGCTCTCCAAGGTTGAAAGACAAAAATAAAAAGGACGGCACAGCTGTATAGATCCAAGCTGCCGTCCAAGGTTGAAAGGTAAAAAGAAACAATGGCACAACTGTGTGAGATCCAGGCTCTCCAAGGTTGAAAGACAAAAATAAAAGGACGGCACAGCTGTATAGATCCAAGCTGCCGTCCAAGGTTGAAAGATAAAAAGAAACAATGGCACAAATGTATGAGATCCAGGCTCTCCTCCAAGGTTGAAAGACAAAAATAAAAAGGACGGCACAGCTGTATAGATCCAAGCTGCCGTCCAAGGTTGAAAGATAAAAAGAAACAATGGCACAACTGTATGAGATCCAGGCTCTCCTCCAAGGTTGAAAGACAAAAATAAAAAGGACGGCACAGCTGTATAGATCCAAGCTGCCGTCCAAGGTTGAAAGATAAAAAGAAACAATGGCACAAATGTATGAGATCCAGGCTCTCCTCCAAGGTTGAAAGACAAAAATAAAAAGGACGGCACAGCTGTATAGATCCAAGCTGCCGTCCAAGGTTGAAAGATATAAAGAAACAATGGCACAACTGTATGAGATCCAGGCTCTCCTCCAAGGTTGAAAGACAAAAATAAAAAGGACGGCACAGCTGTATAGATCCAAGCTGCCGTCCAAGGTTGAAAGATAAAAAGAAACAATGGCACAAATGTATGAGATCCAGGCTCTCCTCCAAGGTTGAAAGACAAAAATAAAAAGGACGGCACAGCTGTATAGATCCAAGCTGCCGTCCAAGGTTGAAAGATAAAAAGAAACAATGGCACAACTGTATGAGATCCAGGCTCTCCTCCAAGGTTGAAAGACAAAAATAAAAAGGACGGCACAGCTGTATAGATCCAAGCTGCCGTCCAAGGTTGAAAGATAAAAAGAAACAATGGCACAAATGTATGAGATCCAGGCTCTCCTCCAAGGTTGAAAGACAAAAATAAAAAGGACGGCACAGCTGTATAGATCCAAGCTGAAGTCCAAGGTTGAAAGGTAAAAAGAAACAATGGCACAAATGTATGAGATCCAGGCTCTCCTCCAAGGTTGAAAGACAAAAATAAAAAGGACGGCACAGCTGTATAGATCCAAGCTGCCGTCCAAGGTTGAAAGATAAAAAGAAACAATGGCACAAATGTATGAGATCCAGGCTCTCCTCCAAGGTTGAAAGACAAAAATAAAAAGGACGGCACAGCTGTATAGATCCAAGCTGCCGTCCAAGGTTGAAAGATAAAAAGAAACAATGGCACAAATGTATGAGATCCAGGCTCTCCTCCAAGGTTGAAAGACAAAAATAAAAAGGACGGCACAGCTGTATAGATCCAAGCTGCCGTCCAAGGTTGAAAGATAAAAAGAAACAATGGCACAACTGTATGAGATCCAGGCTCTCCTCCAAGGTTGAAAGACAAAAATAAAAAGGACGGCACAGCTGTATAGATCCAAGCTGCCGTCCAAGGTTGAAAGATAAAAAGAAACAATGGCACAAATGTATGAGATCCAGGCTCTCCTCCAAGGTTGAAAGACAAAAATAAAAAGGACGGCACAGCTGTATAGATCCAAGCTGCCGTCCAAGGTTGAAAGATAAAAAGAAACAATGGCACAAATGTATGAGATCCAGGCTCTCCTCCAAGGTTGAAAGACAAAAATAAAAAGGACGGCACAGCTGTATAGATCCAAGCTGCCGTCCAAGGTTGAAAGATAAAAAGAAACAATGGCACAAATGTATGAGATCCAGGCTCTCCTCCAAGGTTGAAAGACAAAAATAAAAAGGACGGCACAGCTGTATAGATCCAAGCTGCCGTCCAAGGTTGAAAGATAAAAAGAAACAATGGCACAACTGTATGAGATCCAGGCTCTCCTCCAAGGTTGAAAGACAAAAATAAAAAGGACGGCACAGCTGTATAGATCCAAGCTGCCGTCCAAGGTTGAAAGATAAAAAGAAACAATGGCACAAATGTATGAGATCCAGGCTCTCCTCCAAGGTTGAAAGACAAAAATAAAAAGGACGGCACAGCTGTATAGATCCAAGCTGAAGTCCAAGGTTGAAAGGTAAAAAGAAACAATGGCACAAATGTATGAGATCCAGGCTCTCCTCCAAGGTTGAAAGACAAAAATAAAAAGGACGGCACAGCTGTATAGATCCAAGCTGCCGTCCAAGGTTGAAAGATAAAAAGAAACAATGGCACAAATGTATGAGATCCAGGCTCTCCTCCAAGGTTGAAAGACAAAAATAAAAAGGACGGCACAGCTGTATAGATCCAAGCTGCCGTCCAAGGTTGAAAGATAAAAAGAAACAATGGCACAACTGTATGAGATCCAGGCTCTCCTCCAAGGTTGAAAGACAAAAATAAAAAGGACGGCACAGCTGTATAGATCCAAGCTGCCGTCCAAGGTTGAAAGATAAAAAGAAACAATGGCACAAATGTATGAGATCCAGGCTCTCCTCCAAGGTTGAAAGACAAAAATAAAAAGGACGGCACAGCTGTATAGATCCAAGCTGCCGTCCAAGGTTGAAAGATAAAAAGAAACAATGGCACAAATGTATGAGATCCAGGCTCTCCTCCAAGGTTGAAAGACAAAAATAAAAAGGACGGCACAGCTGTATAGATCCAAGCTGCCGTCCAAGGTTGAAAGATAAAAAGAAACAATGGCACAAATGTATGAGATCCAGGCTCTCCTCCAAGGTTGAAAGACAAAAATAAAAAGGACGGCACAGCTGTATAGATCCAAGCTGCCGTCCAAGGTTGAAAGATAAAAAGAAACAATGGCACAAATGTATGAGATCCAGGCTCTCCTCCAAGGTTGAAAGACAAAAATAAAAAGGACGGCACAGCTGTATAGATCCAAGCTGCCGTCCAAGGTTGAAAGATAAAAAGAAACAATGGCACAAATGTATGAGATCCAGGCTCTCCTCCAAGGTTGAAAGACAAAAATAAAAAGGACGGCACAGCTGTATAGATCCAAGCTGCCGTCCAATGTTGAAAGATAAAAAGAAACAATGGCACAAATGTATGAGATCCAGGCTCTCCTCCAAGGTTGAAAGATAAAAATAAAAAGGACGGCACAGCTGTATAGATCCAAGCTGCCGTCCAAGGTTGAAAGATAAAAAGAAACAATGGCACAACTGTATGAGATCCAGGCTCTCCTCCAACGTTGAAAGATGAAAAGAAAAAGGATGGTACAGCTGTATAAAGATCCAAGCTGTCGTCCAAGGTTGAAATAAAGAAAGAGAAAAAATGTACAGCTGTGTAACATTCGGGCTCTCCTTCAAGGTTGAAAGTTAGAAAAAGAAAAATGATGTCACAACTGTATAAGATCCAAGCTCTTGTTCAAGGTTGAAAGGTAGAAATAGAAAAAAGGGACAGCTCTGTAAGCTCTAGGCCTTCCTTCCAGATTGAAAGATAGAAAAAGAAAATGGATGACACAGCTGCATACGATCCAGGTTTTCCTCGAAAGTTGAAAGATAGGAAAAGGATGGCACAGTTGTATAAAAATCCAAGCTCTCCTCCAAGGTTGAAAGATAAAAAAAGGATCGCACAGCTGTATAAGATACAGGCTTTTCTCCAAAATTGAAAGATAAAAAAGAATGAGACAGCTGCATATGATCCAGGTTTTTCTCCAAGGTTGAAAGATAAAAAAAGAAAAAGGATGGCACAGCTGTATAAAGATCCAAACTCTCGTCCAAGATTGAAACGTAGAAAGAGAAAGAGAATGGCACAGCTATATAAGATTCAGGGTTTCCTCCCAGGTTGAAAAATAGGAAATAGAAAAGGGATGGCACATCTCTATAAGGTCCAGGCTCTCTTCCAAAATTGAAAGATAGAAAACGTAGGTACAGCTGTATAAGTTACAGGCTCTCCTCCAAAATTGACATTTTGCACATCAAAGCTGTCATTCGCAATCAGTAATCAAAATCGTATTTTGTGATAGATTTCAAATTTTGTATAAGTAATTTATGTACAGCAATCTATCAATCTGATATTTCTGAAAATTACTCTAAAATGTTTAGAGTAGCTTATGATTAACTTTCCGTTCATTTGGAAATGATCCTTAAAACATCATCTCCAATGTCATTGAGAAATTTGTAAACAATTCTAGCCTAAATTATAAGAGATTCTTTTCGCTGCTCAAAATGTAATTTAAAGCTATTTGATTATATATAACCTCTGTTCGGAAAATAATGTCATACATTTTATTGTGAAGAGACTGTACGTTGCATCTATCACCATGATTGATAGTGGTGTAAGTAAAGTGCCAAGCAAGTACTTACTTAGTTGTCTCTGAGCTTTTGCAGGTGAAAGGCTGGCGTTTTCGTAAGCCTGTTTCGTCTCTTGTACAAAGTACTTACTTCGTTGTCTCTGAGCTTTCGCACGTGAAAGGCTGGCGATTTCGTAAGCCTGTTTCGTCTCTTGTACAAGTCGCGATACAGCACTCACTGAAACAAGATACGCGATCACGTTTCGGGTGAAATTGGGCAAGTATGCAGCAGAAACTTTTTCAATGATTTACCAGACCTTCGGGGGAGGAGTGTTTATCACAAAGGCAAGTCTACAGATGGCACAATTTGATTTTGGAAGGCCATGATGAGATCAACGACGAAGAACGTGGTGGACACCCGACAATATCCTCAAACGACGAAAATCTGGCGTGTGAAAAAACTTTTACAAGAAGACGTCGAATCAGTGTTCGTTTAATGGATGACATATTAAATATTCGAAAAAGATTGTACATGAGACTGTGACCAAAGATTTGCACATGAGAAAAGTGTGCGCAAAGCTTGTCCCAACGACGACCGACGAACAAAAATCTCGCCGACTGGAAATTTGCCAAAACGTTTCGGAAATGGGTGAAAACTATACTCGCTTTTTTGGATAATGTTATCAAGGGTGATGAAACGTGGATATTTCAGTACGACTCAGAAACGAAGAGGCAAAGTTACGAGCGTGCCCCAGAAAGAACAATCTACAATGTGAAAGCACCTTGTGAAAGGCTTTAAACACACTTCCTGAACAGATCTTCCAGGATGCCTTCGAAGTTGAAAATCCCGCTGTCAAAGATGTATCGAATCAGAAGGACAGTATGTTAAAGAATTTTAAGGTACAAGTGTTATTATTCTTATCATTATGTAAATAAATGCTTTTTTTGTACTTTTAGACATGACGTAACTAGTTTCCAAACAGTCCTTTATATATGTATACATTGTGTCCCACATAAAACTATTGCGACTATACCAAACAACACACACATTTAAAGAGTATATAGAAAGAACCTCCCATGCCATAAACGTCGCCAACACCTAGTGGTCCACTTGCCTGTAAATGTCGATCGTCGATATAGCGACGCGTCGAAGGATTGTCGCCAGTTGTCGAAACAGATATCTAGAGTTGGGGTGTTGAAGTTACCATTGCGTGGCAGCGAGAACTTTATTTTGGTCCGCGCTCCTTCGATTCGTCGCAGAGAATCGCGAACTGCCATGAACTATCGCCAGTTATGTGCATGTAGTTATTATTACATATTATGTTTTTCTGGCGAATTGTTCCCGAAGTGAGCTCACGGCGTCAAGAATAACCCATGCCTCTACATCATGAAAGGAAAAATCTTGAGGTGAGTGTGTATAATTGTATGTATTTAGATGGCAACTGTCGCCGAGCATTAGAAAGTAAATATGGGAGAACTATTAAATAAAGAATATAAACCTGCGTCATTTTGTTATAAAATTACACAGTGAACGCATTTTACCTATCCCAAACAGTTATCGTCGAACATACATGGTTAAAGGAGCACCCTTATTAGCCAAATTAAAAAGATATCAATGATTTATCCCTCTACAAGCCAGGTTTTCTGCATTGCCTCGGTGTCGAAGTCGGAAGAACACGTGCCTAGTAATTATAAGGTTGGTGGATCGCGCCCGCCCCGGAGTACTTTCTTTGTTTGTAGTGTTTTTTAGACTCACCTTTAATGTAAACAAAGTACATATATAGGCGATTTAACATATTTTGGGGGAACAATTTTGTGGTTGATTGGCGTTTCGTTGCGTCTCTGCCACTGGTAGTATAATTCTCAAAGCCGAAGTGGAGCCACCGAGGATTGTCGGTGCGGAGCCACCAATTTTTAGCGAGATGTCGCTAGTTGCCCACCGTTGATCCACCGACGCTTACGGCATGAGGACGTTAGCTACCCTAATGAAACCTACTAACTTATAACTGTTAGTTATAGTAAGCACTGGAAGAACCCTCCATCGATACTGCCAAATCCATGTGATACTATTTTCAGGATGTTAGTGCAAATTCTGCCGATTACCTCCAGAATTATTATTTTGGAAACTTTCTTTTACATTCAAGACAGGTCCTGTTATCCTGCATTTCCCAAAACCGCATTTTACAGGAGTATGTGCCTCAGCAGTAGAGCGCTCAACTGTTTGGTTCGAAGGGTTCCTGGTTAGATAAAACGTCACGAAAGTCCGTAATGGACAACAGCATTCTGCTAGTCGTACGTAAAACAAGAAAAAATTTTAAAAGAACATTTGACAACATTGATTTGTGCTCTCTCGAAACTAACACGTTGCTGATCGTAAAATACATTAGTGTATTATTTGTAATACTGAGATTCTGAATACATAATCATTTTTTGTAATACGATATATTCAATAATTGTGTACAATTTCCAACCATATTGTATTTCTTATATAATATATCAATAACTTTACGTTTACTTTTCCTATACATTTAGATATCACTCTTATTCATAAGATGTTATTTATCACATTTTAATCTCATATACAGGGTGCTTCGTAGTAATTGCACGAGCCATATTAAGTTAAAATTTGTAATAAATTTAGAAATCGAATCTTGTATTTCTTTAAGATTCATTTTAAGGAATTAGAAAAACAGACAAATTTTGTATATAGAAAATAACAAGTAATTTTGGATAAAGCTGAACACTTAAGTAGTTTTTGATATCTTGTTGCTTTTGTTTCTCCTTGAAACGTTAACAGAAATTAAAAATAGAATAAGAAAGTGTACAAAATACTTTGTCAGAATCATAAATACTTTTTTAGGGTCACTTACTGAATAAAAGACTATGAAAATTGATCAATGTTTTGTGCTGCTCAGAAACGTGAGACATTAGGAACGAGCAGAATATTGTACTTACTGTACGGCATAAAAACGTGAGACATTAGGAAACATCAGAACAGTGTATTTACTGTGCGGCATAGAAAAGTGAGACAATTGGATACAGCAGAAACATTGTATTCACTGTGCGGCATAAAAACGTGAGACAATAGGAAAAGGCAGAACATTGCACTCACTGTGCGGTATGAAAAGTAAGACATTAGGAAAGAGCAGAATATTGTATTTACTGTGTGACATAAAAGCGTTTAACATTAGGAAAGAGCAGAATAGTGTACTTACTGTACGGCATAAAAACGTGAGATATATGGAAAGAGCAGAATAGTGTACTATACAGCACAGAAACGTGAGACATTATGAAAGGGCAGAGCATTTTACTGTACAGCACACAAACGTGATACATTAGAAAATAGCACAATATTGTACTGTATGGCAAAAAAATGTGAGCGATTAGAAAAGAGTAGAATATTGTACTGCACAGTACAAAACCATGGGATATAAGGAAAGTTCAGAACATTGTACTGTACAGTACAGAAATGAGACATTAGGAATGAATGGAGCATCATACTGTACGCCACAGAAACATGGTTCATTAGGAAAGACGAAATCATTGTACTGTACATCACAGAAATGTGGGACATTAGGAAAGAGAGAGGCATTCTACTGTATAGCACACAAACGTAGAACATTAGGATAGAGCAGAACATTGCGTTATACAGCACAGAAACGTGAGACATGAGGAAAGAAGAGAACAGTGTACTATCGGCACAGAAACGTGGGATATTACAAAAGAGCAGAACATTGTACTGTATGATACTAAAACATGAAACATTTAGGAAAAGGGAAACATTCTATTATGTAACACAAAAACATGAGATCTTAATAAAGAGCAGAACATTGCACTATAAAACACAGAAATGTGGAATATTAGGAAAGGTGTTCAACTGTACAGCACACAAACGTGGGACATTAGAAAATAGCACAATGTTGCACTGTATGGTACAAAAATGTGAGATGTTAGAAGACTACAAAATATTGTACTGCACAGTACGAAAACGTGGAACACTAGGAAAGTTCAGAACTTTGTATTCTGCAGTACAGAAATGAGACATTAGGAATTAGTGGAGCATTATACTCTTCGACACATAAACATGGGTCATTAGGGAAGAGCAAATCATTGTACTGTACGACACAGGAACAAGAGACATTAGGAAAAAGGGAAGTAGTCTATTGCATAACACAGAAGCATGAGAACTTCGGAAAAATTAGAACATTGTACTGCATGACATAGGAACAAGAGACATTAGGAAAAAGGAAAGTAGTCTATTGTATAACACAGAAGCATGAGAACTTAGGAAAAATCAGAACATTGTACTGCATGACACAGAAATGTGGGTCATAATGAAAAAGAGGAGCATTCTATTGTATAACACAGAACATCGTACTATACAACACTGGAACGTTGGGCAATAGGAAAGAGCAGAACAACACACTGTACAACACAGAAACGCAGGACATTATAAACAATAGAACATTATACTTTACGGCACAGAAATATGAGGCATACTGAAACAGTGATAGAACCACGATGGTGGCTTTTCAAAATGTCAAGTATATGAGAATCGGTAGTTACTAATGCGAGCTAGAGAACAGAATACTTACCCTTTGTGTAAACAAGTACTTATTCAACCACTCAGAGGTTGTAGTAATTAGAAGGGCATGATTTTTAAAAAATCACATGTAGAGCTAATGCAATTACTAGAAAGCACAATTCCATATTAACAAGAGGTGTGGAAAAATGTTCCCATGCGTTTGAATTATGCTTTCCTTAATTAACGGTGCAAATACAATTGTGAGGATGGAAATTAGTTTGAATTTATCTATAAGTATTCACACAATTTATCCATAGGCTATTCGTGAACAAATTAAAGAAGATAAAGAATTTCGAAAGTTTAGGGGCAAAATGCTATTGAATAAACTATTTCGTATAGTGCAGAAACTTGATAACTGGAACTTCGATAACTCAAATTCCTTAATAATTCGATTTTTCACATTCCCTTGAATTGTCGACAACACTCAATGTTAAAATAATCTCTATGATTCGAAAGCTTAAAAGTCACAACCTCGATAAGTCGAATTTTAAAGGTTTCGTAATCGTATTTAAAAATTTCGATAACTCGAACTTTCGTATCTATACAAGTCGAATTTCTCTAGATGTGACCTCGATAACTCGAAGCAACAGCTCTATCATATCCTCATCATAGGTATTGTGCCATTATTAGCAGATCACTTACTGCAACTGAGAAGTTCCCATGATCCACGGTCTTCCGTTAACCTATTCGTCTTCATGTACGATTTCTCTGTTTTGATATTAATTTTACTCTCCTTCGTCCTCTCCATCTCTTTCCTGTCACTATACCCTCTGGCACCTCCCTCATGATAATGTCAATAGCTCTATGCTTTTCCGTAATTGTCATTGTTGCTAATGTGTACTGTAATTATATTTTACTTATGTCTAGACATGAAAGCCCCTCCTCTAAAACAATACGCTATTTTTCCTAACCATCTTATTTAATTTAAGAAACTTTCAAAACTTCGAATTCTAGAGGTTAAACGAACAAAAAAATTCGAGTTATAGAGGTTGAGTGAATAAAACTTCGAGTTATAGAGGTTGAATGAATAAGACTTTGAGTTATAGAGGTTGAATGAATAAAAATTCGAGTTATAGAGGTCGAACGAATAACAGTTCGAGTTATAGAGGTTATATAGTTACTTTTAACTAGGAACACAGAACCTCGATATTTCGAATTTTTGTTATGGCCACCTCGATAGCTCGAACCTTCGTTACTCGAAAATCTTGACAACTCGAATTTCTCTCTATTCCCTTTAGCTTCGAGTTATCGATTTCTAATTGTATGTATCACATCATTACACCAAGCACCTATGCTTCTGGTTTGTAACTAAAGCCCTTGAGACAGTTATTAGCTTAATTAACTTTTTTTTGAAGTGTTATTTTGTTCCTTTCTGTTATCGTTCGTAATTTTTCTTTAAGTCATTACCAAAAACTGAGGGATGACGTAGTGAATACTTAACAGAGAGCAGGAATAGATATAACTAGGTGTCCACTTTTTAAAAACAAGACTGTACATTTCTGAAATAGAAATCTTAATCTACTCTTTGAGCTGGAAAAGTACCTCATAAACATAAACTAGATATCCCCATGCCATGCCGAGCCTACATACGTAAGTGACAAACAGATTTATGTATATGAAGATGACAATTATATTCACAAGTAATCAATAGCAATTTATAAAGTTAAATCTCGCGTAATGTCCGTGTCCATGACATTTTCCTGCCATAACAATTCATAAGGTTAATTTACACGTAATGTCCATGTCCATGACATTTTCCTGCCATTGTCCGTCTGTGCCACTACCGTGACCATTCACACATATCATGCTGTGTTGCTACACCATTTCTTTTGGTTCTGGTCAACTTCGTGTCGCTTCGTGTGCTCCGAAGAAAGCCGAAGGATCAAAGTCGAGAGCCACGACCGCGCTGCTTTCTCTTCAAGGTAGCCTGTCAGGCATGGCATGGGAATGGTGCAGACACGGCACTTCATGTGTGAATTAAAAAATACAACCCAACGAATTTTCAATGTCAAAGTCTGAAAAGAACATTTGTGGACCACGTATTGGAAAGGCACACTATGTGTTAATTAACCAATATTAATCTATTAACCTTTTCTCGTTTCAAAGTAAAGGAAACAATACTTACATAAGAATTAGTGCATTATTTAAGTTTCCTTCCCTTCCTTTCAAGCGAAAAACTTCCATTTTTTTTACTGGTTTGATTCCTCTTAAGATGTACTACTTGTGCCAATTAGGGTACTTTTGATAGTGGGCCAAAGAATAATTAAGAATACAAACTGAAAGAGACAGTAGTGAAGTAGATACAGACTTTAATAAAACGTAGGAGAACATTTCCATGCCTCACGTATGCACTGTATAACACGCCTTATCTTCATAATTTCCTGATTGCAACTTTGAAATTTGAAAAACTGAGTCTGGGAGATATATACATTAAAGCACATACAAGATAGGAGTGTTAAGAATCATTGTATAATATTGCTTAATACAATCACTCATAATAAGCCCTCCAATCAACTCTTAAATACATACACACACATGCATACACACACGAAACGACGCATCTCAACTGAGTCCTTCACATGAACAAAATTTAATGAAACTTTACATCTGGTTAGTGCATCATTTGTGCACATTAGTGGTCTAACACTAACGTTAGTGTATCCATAGTGTAAGAGTTTTTAGCGATTATATGTAGGGAGACAATTTGAGATTTAGCCACTTTTACACTAATTGTCCCACAAACATGGCACAATTACTATTCGTTAGTGCATCGTTTGTGCACATTATTGCTCAAACACTAACGTGTTCCTTCATAGTGTAAGAGTTATTAATGGTTATAGTTGGGAGCCAATTTGGGATTTATTTATTTTTAAAGTAATTGTCCAACAAATATGAACAAGTTCAACTCGTTAGTGCACCTTTGTGTTCTAACACTAACGTTAGCACCTTCATAGTGTATCAATTATTAGTGATTATCCGCATTCATAAGACAGCCACACACACACAAAAGATAAAAGTTCTGTACAACGGACCCCACAATATTTTGTATATTTTTTGTTACACAGAATACAAAATTTGAAATCCCAGGACAAGCGACTGTCTCAATTGTTTTGTTATGGGCGAAAAACTTCAACGATTTTATATAACTGTGTACACGCAACACAGTTATACAAAAAAAAATATGTACAGTGGACCCAAGATATGAATTCGATGTATTTTGTTACACAAAATCCAAATTTCAAAACCCTATGACGATTGATCGTGTGAATTCCTTTTTTATGGGTGAAAAACTTGAGTAATTTTGGATAGGGAGCATACATGTAACAAATCCATACAAAAAAGTATGTGGAGTGGACCCCAGGATATCGATTCAGTGTATTTTGTTACACAGAATTCAAATCTCGATACCTCAGGACTATTGACTATGTCAATTTTGTTCTATGGGTGAAAAACGTGCGTCCTCCCTATCGAAAATCGCTCAAAATTTTTGCACAGGAAAAACTTTATACGGCCAATCATCCTGGGGGTTCGAAATTTGGATTCTGTGTAACAAAATACACTGAATCGATACCCTGGGGTCCACTCCACATACTTTTTTTTGTATGGCTGTGTTACATGTATGCTCCCTATCCAAAATTGCTCGTTTTTTGCCCATAAAAAAGGAATTCACACGGTCGATCGTCCTGGGATTTCGTAATTTGGATTCTGTGTAACAAAATAAAATGAATCCATACCCTGGGGTCCACTCCACATACTTTCTTTTTTGTATGGCTGTGTTACATGTATGCTCCCTATCCAAAATTGCTCGTTTTTTACACATAAAAAGAAATTCACACGGTCGAATGTCCTGGGGTTTCGTAATTTGGATTCTGTGTAACAAAATACACTGAATCCATACTCTGGGGTCCACTCCACATACTTTTCTTTTTGTATGGCTGTGTTACATGTATGCTCCCTATCCAAAATTGCTCGTTTTTTACACATAAAAAGAAATTCACACGGTCGAATGTCCTGGGGTTTCGTAATTTGGATTCTGTGTAACAAAATACACTGAATCGATACCCTGGGGTCCACTCCACGTACTTTTTTTTGTATTGTTGTGTTACATGTATGCTCCCTATCCACAATTGCTCGTTTTTCACCCATAAAAAGGAATTTACACGATCGATCGTCCTGGGGTTTCGTAATTTGGATTCTGTGTAACAAAATACACTGAATCCATACTCTGGGGTCCACTCCACATGCTTTTCTTTTTGTATGGCTGTGTTACATGTATGCTCCCTATCCAAAATCGCTCGTTTTTCGCCCATAAAAAGGAATTCACACGGTCGATCGTCCTGGGGTTTCGAAATTTGGATTCTGTGTAACAAAACACATTGAATCCAAACCCTGGGATAAGGTGCATGGAACTTCTATTTTTTTTGTGTGTGTGATTGTGTAATCGCTAAAAACTCTTGAACTACGTAAACATTAACATCAGTGTTAGAGTACTAATTTGCACTAAAGATGCGTTAACATTGTGTCAATGTGAACGGGGTTGAGGGGTAATTTGAGATACGTCGTGGATACTCATACATAGATAGAAACATTTTTTTAAAATTCTTTTGTATAGCTGCATACAATTATTGTGGGTCAGTCTTCACAGATAAAGCAAATATGTACTTATTTATATTTATTCGTCTTGTAAAAATTGACCAAAAAATCGAGTTAATGGCTCACATCACTTTTTTTTTTATCAACTAAATTTCTTCTTAATTACGTACACGAGTACAACAAGATTTATGTTACCGTGTTTGTGTTCTTTTTCAGAGGCAGTGATAGTATTTTTTTTTAGCAGGTCCATTAATAAAATTGGAAATTCGTTTATTTGTTGTTGTGATCTCACTAACAATAATTAATTAACACTAACAAAACTAAGTTTTCACTTCTCATAACAAAACACTTTTTTTTCTTTGTTTATAAGTTATACATTTTCTCGAATCTTTTATTCGTCCTCAGATAACAAAATAAAAAGATAAATAAACTTGTAGGATACTTCACACGTTACCAGCAGTGGCGGGTCTTTAGGGAAGTCACATCAGTAAAAAAATATATCACTCTAAGCCAGCTATGTGCAACACCTGTCCCGCCTGATCCGGTATTTGAAAGTATTTCTTACGTAATCTCTTAAACGAAATTCATTTTTTTTTCCAATCCTGGACCACATAGTATGAGACTTATCTCAAGCGATCTGACAACGATGAGAAAACAACACAGAAATCAGCGTTTCTCTACATCCCCGCCTTTCCTCCTGATCTTTGTGCTTCGAACCTCGTCAAATGAACGAAAGTAAGTACTACGAGGCGCGTTCGGAAAATAACTTCCGGTTGATAACTGTGTGTGAAGTAGTGAGGCCAGCACTACCACTTTGCACAGACGTGCGCGGTAGATTAGTCTGCATGCAGCCATGGTAGATTGATGGTTGTCTGATCACTAGTTCCAGTTTTGTAGCGTCTCAAAATGTGTGCTGCAATAGAAAGTGCGAAGTGCGGACTGTTATACGTTTTCTTACGGCAAAACAACATTCGGCAGCAGATATTCATCGGAAACTTTGTGCAGTGTATGAATCAAGTGGGATGAGTGAAGGAGTTGTTCGTGAATGGGTTCGTTCATTTAAAAGTGGATGAACAAACATTCATGACCAACAAAGGATTGGCAGGCCATCAGTTGTCACTGATGAACTTGGTCAGAAAGTTGATAGATAGGTTCGTGAAAATCAACGTTTCACAATCTCTCCATGCATATGAAGACGTGGTTTGGATCTCAGCGCTTTAATGATGATAAGGAGGTGAAAGATGCGGTCACAGTCCGGCTCAAGGCACAGGCGGGAGATTTTTATGCTGATGGAATTTCTAAGCTAGTGTAGAGATACGATAAGTACTTGAATGCTTATGGAAACCATGTTGAAAATACAGCAAAGTAGTTTTCAGATGCATATAATAAAATCGTCTTATTTACTTTAGTATTTCTTTTTTTTTAACCAATCAGAGATTACTTTCCGAACGGCTCTCGTAGATTTTTCTTTTTTACTCTGGTAAATATTTTGGTTACTGTTTTTGTGTTTCTGTGATGTTAGTGTACGATTAATGAGTTTTTTCATTCAATATGTCTATTCAGTTCTTTGTGAAAATGTTATACATCGTCTCGTAGGGTTCTTTGTGAAAATGTTATACATCGTCTCGTAGGTTTCTCTGTCAAAATGTTATACATCGTATTGTATGGTTCTTTGTGAAAATGTTATACATCGTCTCGTAGGGTTCTTTGTGAAAATGTTATACATCAACTCGTATGGTTCTTTGTGAAAATGTTATACATCGTCTCGTATGGTTCTTTGTGAAAATGTTATACATCGTCTCGTATAGTTTTTTGTGAAAATGTTGTACATCGTCACGTATGGTTCTTTGTGAAAATGTTGTACATCGTCTCGTATGGTTCTTTGTGAAAATGTTATACATCGTGTCGTATGTTTTTTTGTGAAAATGTTATACATCGTCTAGTATGGTTCTTTGTGAAAATGTTATACATCGTCTCGTATGGTCCTTTGTGAAAATGTTATACATCGTCTTGTATGGTTCTTTGTGAAAATGTTATACATCGTCTCGTATGGTTCTTTGTGAAAATGTTATACATCGTCTCGTATGGTCCTTTGTGAAAATGTTATACATCGTCTTGTATGGTTCTTTGTGAAAATGTTATACATCGTCTTGTATGGTTCTTTGTGAAAATGTTATACGTCGCCTCGTATGGTTCTTTGTGAAAATGTAATACATCGTCTCGTATGGTCCTTTGTGAAAATGTTGTACATCGTCTTGTATGGTTCTTTGTGAAAATGTTATACATCGTCTCGTATGGCTCTTTGTGAAAATGTTATACATCGTGTCGTATGATCCTTTGTGAAAATGTTATACATCGTCTCGTATGGTCCTTTGTGATTAGCCCACAACCTGTTCCAACTTGCACATGTCTGCTCTAAGCAAAGGGAAGAACGCTGCACACGATAAGTAGTGCATTAGATAAGCTTTCTCCCTTCAACCTGAAGAGAAAAAAAGTGTTTTTTTTTTACCGGTGTGACTTTCCACGAGGGCCAACGCTAGTTATCAATATATTTGTTTCGTTATTGTCCAGTCACATAACGTTTCACAGTTAGTACCATATGTGGAAAACATTATTATTTATATATATACTTCACTTCGAACTAGTATATCTCTCTTTTAAATCGGATAAAGGCATCTGCAAAATGTCTGAGGAAGACATATTGTTATCTTACCACAGACGTATCGTTATCTGAGATAATTATTATTATTTGGTCCTTGATTTGTGGTCCTAAATGAATAGGAGCAGTTCTACTCACCTGGACATTAGGACACAGAATAACCATATTAATAACGTTATTGTATCCATGGTATTTCTATAGCACTTGTTGTTGTTGGAAGGAACATTCGATGCTTCCAAATTCTCTTTCGTAACCTGTTCCTGGCATCTACCGATAGAATCCAGATCTAAGGACGCAATTGGCTTACCGTTAAACTCTAGCGGAGATATACAGAAGTTTTTGGAAGCAAAATTTGAAGTATTTGCCAACGGACTTTGTAACAACGTATGGAGATGACAATCGCAAGGGAAGTGGTTGTATTGTATACTTAGATGAAGCACACCTCTTATAACTACAGTTCCAGGCGCTGGAGATTCCAACAGATGATTTCCATGGATACGAAGGGTCCGTATTTGATTCCCAGGTTTCACAATAAATTCTTCAATGGCGTCAATTTTGTTGTTTAAAATGTTGAGATAAATCACTTGTGACAGCCCTGAAAATGCACCTTCCCGAATTACACCAAGATCCGAGTCTTGTATTGATAAATCGTGAACTTTACTTAAACCCCTGAAGGTGTTTGTGCTAAGCTCATCAAGGTCCATGTAGCCAAGTTTTATAAGACCCACTGTGTCCATGCCCTTAAAGGCATCGGGTTCGATAACGTTTATCCCAGAAGGAAGATTTAGAAATTCAACGTTTGTCAGTCCCGAAAAGGCCGAAGTTTCCAGACGGTCCATGGGATTATTGACAAGTGACAACAATTGGATATTAGAGGTCCCCGCGAAAGCGTAACCTTCGACTTTTGTTATTTTATTATGTGTAAGCTCAATTTTTGTCACATTTTGTAGGCCAGCAAATGAGAACTCAGATATTTTATCCAGTGGTGTGTTGTGTATTTTCAGTTCTCGTAGGCGAGTTAGGCCTCGGAAGGCAAAAGGCTTGATAACAGATATGTTGTTGCCATCTAGCGTCAGCTTCCTCAACGACTTGAGACCTTGGAAAGCGTCTGTCTTGATGATCTGAAAGTCATGTTTCTTCAGCGATAAGCTCTCCACTGTTGGCGGAAGAAAACGAGGAATTTCAGTCAAGCCTCCATTGTTGCACATTATCTGAAAAATACCAAAGAGAAAACAAAGATATAAGCTTTAAAAATAATATTAACCTACAACAAATACGTACAACAAGGGGAACATAAATAAGAAGATATTTAAAATTAAACTTTAACAGTTAATTTTTAGTTATTCTCATTAACCATAATACGTACTTTCCTTTTAGTAGTACCATGATAAATAACTTGATGCTTGATAAGGTATGTTTTTATATAAATAACTTTAATATATAACTTGATGCAAGATAAGATATGTTTCCATATAAGTAATTTTAATATATAACTTGATGCGTGATAAGGTTTTCATAAAAGTCACTTTAGTATATAACTTGATGTGTTATGAGATATGTTTCCATATAGGTAACTTTAATAAATAACTTGATGCTTGATAAGGTATGTTTCAATATGCTTGATAAGATATGATTTCATATAAGTAACTTTAATATATAACTTGATGCTTGATAAGGTATGCTTTCATATAAGTAACTTTAATATATAACTTGATGAATGATAAGATGCATTTCCATATAAGTAACTTTAATACATTCTTAATGCTTGATAAGGTATGTTTTATATAAGTAACTTTAATATATAACTTGATGCGTGATAAGGTGTTCATAAAAGTCACTTTAATATATAACTTGATGTGTGATAAGGTATATTTTGATATAAGTAACAATAATATATAACTTGATGCTTGATAAGGTGTGTTTTTATGTAAGTAACTCTAATATATAACTTGATGCTTGATAAGGTATGTTTTCATATAAGTAACTCTAATATATAACTTGATGTTTGATAAAGTATGTTTTCATATAAGTAACTCTAATATATAACTTGATGCTTGATAAGGTGTGTTTTCATACAAATAACTTGCATATATGGCGTGTTGTTCCTGTGAGAAATTTGACGTCCGAAAAATGAGAAGCACCTGAATTCTGAAGAATGAGAAGCAAATGAGTTAGGCTACGGCCTAACGACGATACGTTTCCGATGTGTTACTCCCTGCAGCAAACGCGACCTAGGTGGCTACACGGTAATTTTACTTTCATCAGAGTTATGAATCATACTGTGAGTCAATCAGGGTGTCCAGGTCTTTTATTTTTATTTCCCGCGCTGGAAGGTAGAATCAGAATGACTTGCTTCAGTTGGTTTCTTGTGAGAAGACATGAAGGTCTTGCTAAAAAATCCCCTTGCTTGGGAACACGTCCTTCCTTTTTTTCGTTCTTTTAGACATCTTATATTTATTCCGAAACATCATTCGGTCTATTGTTTCGAAAAGTACCAAATACGCTGGAGACGACGTATTCTGTGCGTTTTTATTGCTTTTGCGTTTGCAGTGCGTTGTGATTAGCCACCCACATTTAAATGCATGTTTAGCGTATTCCAAGTTCATGCATGAGCCACAAATAGACGTTGCGAACGCATCGAATAGCCATACACTTACTGTTGCTAATTTCGTTCTTACTTGTTTAAAAAAAAAAAAAAAAAAAGTACCATTTGATACAACTGTAAAATTTAATTCAACTTTGTTGTTGCAAACCGCATTCCTGTATCACGACTTTGTAAGTTGTCAGTTTTGACACGATTGTTCTTGTGAGTTCATTCGACCACGTTCTAACAACTGAAGATATTTTTCTTGGTTTTTTGTCTTATCTTGTCGGAAAGGAAGGACAAAGAAGAAAGAATAACCGCAAGACAAAGATGTAAAGGAAGATGACAAGAAAGTAAAGAGAAAAAAACAAACCTTTTCGTCTAAAGTGGTGGCAAATTTTTTGGTCACCAGAAGTCAAACCCATCACATAAATTTGTCCACTCATGATTCCCCACGGGATTTTCCCCAACTGACTGTCGACACAAAACTATATATGGTAGCAGCCATCATAACCGTCTACTACTCTGTTTCTTTTTTCTTTGGTATTTTTTTCTTTACTTTTCTTGCTCTTTGCTTATGTCTAACCGCTCCCCCAATACCAGAATCGCCAGGATGTCTCTTGTTTCGTCGGAAAACCGTTTGGGTGTGTCCCCGAGGGACGCTTCCTTAAGAGCCCTCCACCGCCATTCTGTTAAGTTCTTGTGTCTTCTGCTATTTGAGTGGCTTACCCCTCGAACACAGGCTTCACTTCTTGTCCGTGTATTTGCCATCAACTCCATACATCCTCTTTTGCACCACAATGTGATTCTCTTTTGTTTTCCATCTTTTTTCTCTTTTCATGTTTTTCGGTGTTGTTTCTCTTCATCGTTAGGTGGCGTTAGTGTCACTGAAAGTGACTTTTCTTCGCAAGATACAAGAAAAAAATAAATATTTTACATCGACTACTGACAGTCTAATCTGTCTTGGTTTTATGAAAACCGAAAAAGAAGTTTTATTTCTTAAAACTTCGTACAAATTAATTCCTATTCTTATTTAACTACTCCTCCATAAGGGCGCCGATTTCTCTGTAATTTATGGAGAGGGAGGCATTCAGATGTGTGTTTAGTTGCAGACAAGGGTCTAAGAGGCATATATAAGGATTTTAAGACAAATTGAATTCAAATTATGTCAAATATTGTGTATTGATAAAAAAATACATGTAACATTATACATATATTCATTATGAAGGCAGGCCGTGCAATTACAAAATTAACTATGTTTGTATAACGTTAAAAACAGTTCACTAAAGAATATTATGTTGTAGTAAGAATAAACTTTCTGCTGTAACTCCAAAGTAAACTTACGGAAGAGCATGGGGTCCCACACGAGCATTGAGGGGCCCGGGCCCCCCAGAATCGGCGCCCTTGCTCCTCCATGATTTACATTGGACAAAATTTTTCGTTCTCTCTTCTTCATCTTTTATATACCATTCGTCTGAACTCGAAATCTCACACGAAATTTGAATACTTCTTAGAGCATCTTAGTGAACCCCCCACCCGTTTTCTCTCCTTCTAGGTCAAATGTCAAAAAACAATGTTGGAACAAGTGTTTTGATATTTTGAATAAAAAGACTAAATATCAAGTGTAAATGTCTGTATCCTTTAGATATTCCAAGATATGAATTTTGTTACAATAACTAGTCTTCGGCTAGCTGGGAACTTCGCCCCTCAGACTACCGCAGTTGTTTGACATACGGCATCAAAGTTCTCACATTCCTAATATATCTGTATTTTTAAGGGATTTCATCATTATCATAGGTATTCTGCCGTTATTGGCAAGCCATTTCCCGCAAGCGAGAAGCTTCCGTACAACACGGTTTTGCACTAACCTCTTCTTCTTCACGTACGATTTTTCTGAGTCTCCTTCGCCCCCTTCCTCTCTTTTCTACCACCATACCCTCTAGCACGTCTCTCATGATACAGTTTCTTCTTAGCCAATGTCCCAACCAGTTTGTCTTCCTCTTCTTAATAACATCTAAGATCGTTCTTTTCTCCCGCACGAGTTCCATTAACCTTTTGTTCGTTTTCCGCTCAACCCAGCTTATTCCCTCCATTGTTCTTCACACCCGCATTTCGAAAACTTCCAATTGTTTTGCATCATTTTTCTGTAATGTCCATGTTTCTGCTCCGTACAGAACAATACGCCACAAGAAGTATTTTTGTGTCTTTTTCTCAACTCTTTACTCAAGGTCCCCAAAAAATAGACATTTCTTCCTCCTAAAGGCTTCTCTCTCTCTCTCTCTTTATACATATACATCATATACATACACACACACACACACACACACACACACACATATATATATATATATATATATATATATATATATATATATATATATATATATATATATATATATATATATATATATATATATATATATATATATAACAATTACATCCCCATCCTTTTTCCTTCCCGCCTTTTCTTCCCTTCTAAGGGAAACATCAAAAAACGTTGTTACCCGCCTTTAATTATTTTAAATGAAAAGTTTAAATAACAAATTTTATGTCAACGGTTTTTGAGATATTTTCATCCAATTATGATCATTGTAACTCCAGCCATTTTCCCGCCTTTTTCTAGGGCAAATATCAAGAACAGTGAAATATAAAGGTAACAGAGAAAGTTCCATCTGTTTTTTTTTCACCCACCACCTAAGACGTACCTGGAAGATCAAAAATAGTCCCCATCAGCATCAACGACTTCCTGCCAACGTTCTGGATGCCCATAGATTCCATCGCGGTAAAGCTTGGTGGGCCGTGAAGCGAAGAAGGTGTATTTTGCACCTCTACTAAGGATTTGAACTTACGTCCTCTAAGGCGAATCCTTCGTGGCTAAGCGGTTAGCTCATGGGGTTCGGATTCCACGTTAATTGGTAGGTTCAGACTCATATAGCCTTGCTGCTGAAAGGGATGTTAAACTCAAAATCAACTCAATTGAACTCAAGAATCTTTCCTTAGTAAGTCCTTATATCACAAATCCTATGCCCTGTCCAAATTTCAAGTTTCTAGCTTAAGTGGTTTACTTTTTTTCTTTTATATAGAGTGATTGCTATCCCCAATCTTCCTTCCATGTTGATTTTCTAAAAGTTTTTTCTTAGTAGTGCCTTACGTCATCTAGCTTAATCAGTTTAACCTAAGTGATTGTCATTAGTCAGGACTTCTTTTATATTTAAAGATTAAGAGCCTAATACTTTATTAACTTCAATTACTCCAAGAATTTCCGAAACATAATGTTTCGTGCCACTCCACGGGCAAAATTGAAATATATTACTGTTTAAATTGAGTCTTTTTTAGATAGGGTACTTATGAATTTTAGGTCACGTTGCACCACTGTTGTGTAGTGTCAATTGTTGGTATTTTTCAAAGCAAACACTATTTTTCATTGAAGCTCACATGTATTAGCATAACATACCTAGGTTATTGAGCCCTTGAACAACTATCAAGTAAGATAGCACCTCAACACAAACTTAGAAAACAAAATGGAATTTAAAGTAAATAAGATATTACGTGGACTGATCAATAAAAACTAAATCATCAGTGTGTATGAGGTAAACACAACAGCAAGGCACAAAACACGAAACTCGTCTGTGCAGTGGGAGTGGTGACGAGTAGCTCGAGCAAGTTTGAAGGCCATGACGTCAGAAATGTGACCTTGGCAGTCGTTCAAGCACACGTAGTTTCAGTTTCGCATAAGGCAACATGGAAATGACACGCAAAGAATAGTAGTGTATAGAAATTCTGTTTCATCATTATGACACTGAGTCCAAGCAGCAGAGTTGTGTGTGGAAGTCGTCTTCATCACACATATTCAAGAAAGTGAGAGTGGTTGCTTCTGCTAACAAAGTTACGGTCATATCATTTTCCGATATTCGAGGCATAGTGTACCAACATGTCGTCCCATCACATACAACTGTCACGGGAGTGTATTATAAGGGCGTATTGAAAAACCCTCCAAGGTCACATTCATCGGAAACGACCACATTTGAAAGGATGCTACAGCATGATATCGCCAAGCCCCATATTGCCAATATTGTTATTGACTATCTTGCAAAGACCAACGTTCCATGTGAATGTCCCATCCTCCATATAGTCATGATTTAACCCCTTGAGGTTTTTTTTTTTATCCAACTTCGAAGAAGCACCTCCGGGGACGGCGTTTCGCATCTTCAGGGGCAGTAGTGTAAACCGCGTAGGCGATTTCGAAGAATCTGTCCAAAAACGGCTTTCACCATGTTTTTTATGATTGGCAAAAAAGTTGGGACAAGTGCATTGCATGTAAAGGGTGACTATTTTGAGAAAGACCACCAACATTTGGAGGATTAGCACAGGTAATTATGTTTTATTAATTTATGATCATTATTTATTGATCAGCCCTCGTAAAGTGGCTTTTTATTAAGAATTTACAATATCTTCCGTTCTATTTACCAGTACGTTGACAGACAGTAAATCAAAGTGTTTATATATTCAAAAGGAACGGGAAATAATATTGAAAGAAGTGTTGTAGTGATAAGACATTCATAGCAGTTCGACAAAATACATTAGATTGAAGAAGAATAGTGCAGTGAAAGTAGCTTTTGTCCTGTGCCAACTTATCACAACCACATAAAAATCGTTATCACAGATTTCTTGAAGATGGATGGACTCCGAAATGCTTCCAGCAAAATGCCTAGATAGATATTCACTTCATTTCTCCAGTTTTCTTTCCTTTTTTTAAAAAAAAAAAAGAATGTTAAAAAAGAAGCCACGAGTTAAGGAGAAACGCGAAGAGAAGAAAGTTTTCAAAGTTCTCCGACAGATGGGAGCACAACTGTGTTCTCGGCCGGAAAAGACTCGCTCTTAACCTTTTCGCTGGTAACATGGAATAGAATTATGTCATTCTGCATCCAGCGAAAAGAGAAGATAGAACAGGACAAAATTTATAGCTGAAGGAGTGGAAAGGAGGGACAGACAGAAAGGGAGAGGAGGATATTAAAAAAAACTGGAATGAAGAACTGAGAGAGACAGAGATGAAAAGAGGAAAGAATTAAATGGTGCGAAAATAGTCAATATTCAAAGTTTGTCTTTCACGCGGAAATAATGTGCTGTGAAAAATGTGCGGTTGGATACCCTATATTTTCCCCTCCCCCTTGTCCTGTGTCATAGATCCCTGCTTGCTTTCTACCATTGTTCTGACTCTTGCATATCATTCGCGATGGTTCACGAATGAGAAACGACGAGCGTTTCATATCTTCTTTCACTTGGATTTGTTTCGGTTAGAACAGAAACATAAAATGGAGTTCTGTATTTATCAATTTCATCGTTTCTCTCTCTCTCTCTCTCTCCCTTTCAAAAAAGAGAGAGAAAGACAAATAGTATATGATCTTAGGAAGAAACCAATGATATACGGCGTTTGTCAAAAAAAAATACTTCAATTGATTTATTTTTCAACTTTAAGCAAATGAAAATAGGTTTCTCAACTGTCCCTGTTCGGGCAGAATGAACCACAAATTTTCCATCTTACCGCGAAGGATTTCTTTTGTTCACCTGGATGGTTAAAATCCTGGAATTCATTTGATTTGATTTGATTTTAGCGCCCCTTTCAGCAGCGAGGCTATATAAGACTTAAACCTACAGTTTAACGTAGGATCCGAACCACATGAGTTCTCACTGGGAATCGAACCTGGGTCTCCCACGCCAAAGGCGGGTACGTTAACCGCTTAGCCAAGAGGGAGCTCCGATCCTAGAATTCAATATTCAATATCTTGAAAGTAATGAATATAAGTTCATTGGTTATTTTTAAAAAATAAATAGCGTACGCGCCTTTTGCGTGGGAGACCTGGGTTCAATTCCCAGTGGGAACTCATGTGGTTCGGACCACACGTTAAACTCTAGGTTCACGTCTCATATAGCGTAGATGTTATACAACCTCTACAAAATTTGGTTGTTTTTCGACGTTTGTGATACTGTAGCATCCTTAGCATTAAACACTGTATAACGAGTGTTTAATTGTATGTTTTCCTTTTACAGGCAGAATTGAAATAATAATAATAAATAGATGTAGTGCCATTTAAAAACTTTATATTGGGTCGCAACATTCTTAATCTGCTGATATTGAAAAGTATGGTAGTCAATACTTGGTTTCTGCACAACAGAAAATTTTAGTATTTTTCGTCAATTAGCTTAAAAATTACAAGCGTGTATTAAGATAAAGGTTCACTCTCTATATATAATCTGTCTGGAGCTCATTCTTGGCTAAGCGGTTAACATGTGCGCCTTTGGCGTAGGAGACCCGGATTCAATTCCCGGCGGGAGATCATGTGGTTCGGATTTCACATTAATCAGTAGGTCCCGTCTCATATAGCCCCACTGCTGAAAGGGACGTTAAACTCAAATTAAAAAAGAACAACATAATCTGTCTGATAACAGATTATATTCCTCAATTCTTAAGTCACTCCCAGATGAATGAGAATATACAGGCCATATCGTCAAATATTTGTCTCGAAATGGATCCTCGTATAATTCAGAACCCTAAAATGAAAATATTAGATTGTTTATGTAGTGCCGGTACTTGTCGCAAAGAAACTGATATTTGCTAATTCGTAAAGAAAGTCTTGTCTATATTTAACTACGTTGTATACCTGTGTAATTCTTTAGATATCTCCTCTGGTCTAGTGGCTAGCGTACGCGCCTTTTGTTGTTCCAGTGTCCTGAATTCGATTACCTGTGAGATAGCACTCAAATTGGAACATATTACGATGGTTCGGATTCCAACCTAAACTGTAAAGGATAGCCCGTAATTATGTGTATGATGTTTCAAAGTCTGCGGTAAAGAAAATAGCAACATAGCTTGAATGTAAAATTGAATATAAATACATTAATCTTATACCTTTCGTTACAAGAATTTTAATCTCTATTCTCCAGGGTATGGTTCGCCAATGCACCATCCAAATCGATACATGCCTGGAGACGAAGAGCAACCCTCCAAATCAATACATGCCTGGAGACAAAGAGCAACCATCCAAATCGATACATGTCTGGAGACGAAGAGCAACCATCCAAATCAATACATGCCTGGAGACGAAGAGCAACCATCCAAATCGATACATGCCTGGAGACGAAGAGCAACCATCCAAATCGATACATGCCTGGAGACGAAGAGCAACCATCCAAATCGATACATGACTGGAGACGAAGAGCAACCATCCAAATCGATACATGCCTGGAGACGAAGAGCAACCATCCAAATCGATACATGCCTGGAGACGAAGAGCAACCATCCAAATCGATACATGCCTCGAGACGAAGAGCAACCATCCAAATCGATACATGCCTGGAGACGAAGAGCAACCATCCAAATCGATACATGCCTGGAGACGAAGAGCAACCATCCAAATCAATACATGCCTGGAGACGAAGAGCAACCATCCAAATCAATACATGCCTGGAGACGAAGAGCAACCATCCAAATCAATACATGCCTGGAGACGAAGAGCAACCATCCAAATCAATACATGCCTGGAGACGAAGAGCAACCATCCAAATCAATACATGCCTGGAGACGAAGAGCAACCATCCAAATCAATACATGCCTGGAGACGAAGAGCAACCATCCAAATCAATACATGCCTGGAGACGAAGAGCAACCATCCAAATCAATACATGCCTGGAGACGAAGAGCAACCCTCCAAATCAATACATGCCTGGAGACGAAGAGCAACCCTCCAAATCAATACATGCCTGGAGACGAAGAGCAACCCTCCAAATCAATACATGCCTGGAGACGAAGAGCAACCATCCAAATCAATACATGCCTGGAGACGAAGAGCAACCCTCCAAATCAATACATGTCTGGAGACGAAGAGCAACCCTCCAAATCAATACATGCCTGGAGACGAAGAGCAACCATCCAAATCAATACATGCCTGGAGACGAAGACCAACCATCCAAATCGATACATGCCTGGAGACGAAGACCAACCCTCCAAATCAATATATGCCTGGAGACGAAGAGCAACCCTCCAAATCAATACATGCCTGGAGACGAAGAGCAACCCTCCAAATCAATACATGCCTGGAGACGAAGACCAACCATCCAAATTAATACATGCCTGGAGACGAAGACCAACCATCCAAATCGATACATGCCTGGAGACGAAGAGCAACCCTCCAAATCAATACATGCCTGGAGACGAAGAGCAACCATCCAAATCAATACATGCCTGGAGGCGAAGAGCAACCTTCCAAATCAATACATGCCTGGAGACGAAGAGCAACCATCCAAATCAATACATGCCTGGAGACGAAGAGCAACCATCCAAATCAATACATGCCTGGAGACGAAGACCAACCATCCAAATTAATACATGCCTGGAGAGGGAGAGCAACCATCCAAATCAATACATGCCTGGAGACGAAGAGCAACCATCCAAATCGATACATGCCTGGAGACGAAGAGCAACCATCCAAATCGATACATGCCTGGAGACGAAGAGCAACCATCCAAATCGATACATGCCTGGAGACGAAGAGCAACCATCCAAATCGATACATGCCTGGAGACGAAGAGCTACGTTGTCACAAGCAGCTTGACATACCCGTACTGGTATCCTATGGAACTCTTCTGTGATAGCTTCCGTAGTTCGGCTAAATTGCGTATGTGATGTGGTTACACTTTGTCCTTTAAAACACCCCATAAGAAAAAGTAACGTCGTGTTGGATCAGGAGATCGACCTGGCCAATCCACAACCCATACGCTGCTTCAGAGACAACAGTTCCGCCATCCTCTATGATTCACACTAACGGTTCTAGGTTCAATGACTGTTATCCCACTTTCGATCCCAGCCCCCGCCAAGTGAACTTTGTGGTGGACAAACACCGTGTGCGTGGGTTTTCTCGGGGTTCTCCCGTTTCCTCCCACTTTCTTCATTCCACCATTTCGTTCATTACTCATCATCACCGTCTCCTTTAGCCTAACAGGCATAATCGTGGGACGTAAAACTCAAAGATTTCATTTCATTTTTTTTGTTATCCCCACTCTCAACCTACACAGTGTTGCCATATCGAAACGTTTTGTCCACAATTACAAATTCTACAGTCAGTCAAACATCATACATAAAAATGAGCCACTCTGTGGTTACACGTCCCAATACTGACAAAGGACTCTAAATTTTAATAACAAAGAAAGTGTTTCATTTTTTTCTTTCCACCTTTAGATCTATATGGGAATTTTTTTTCGTTTTCTTTGACATAAACAGCAGTGGCTGATCTAGCCCGGGGCAGGGGGCCCATACCCCCAGTTCTTTGAATGCCAAAAATTAATTAAGCTATTATTTATATATTTTTGAAGGTTTATATAAATATATGATATACTTATTATAGTTTGGGTTCTGTCTACCTCCCCCAAAGTTTTTACCTTCTAGACTCACCACTGATAAACAGTGATATTTTAGAGAATTCTTCCTTAAATCTAGTAAAATGTTTCTTACTTCTTCAAAATGAAATTTCGTTATATAGCTATAATATATTTATTTATATGATTGTAACACTCAATAGTCAGATTAAATATTAGTAATATTATACAGGATATTTCAAAATGCGTATACAAATGATTACAATTAACTTAGAATTATAAATAATACACCAAATAAAAGAGCAACTGAAATAGTTTTGTAAGCATGCATGCGCATACACTGTTTCCTCTGTCTGCCGTTAGAAACCGTTAGTAGCAAAGATTGCGACTAGTTGCTGCATAACGATGATTTCCTGCATCGTGTCGTCTTCAGTAACGAATCGGCATTTCACATAAGTGGCTAATGTTCACTCATAATATTCGCATCTGGGGGTCAGCAAATCCCCAATAGATGGTACCATTGTAACAAGACTCAACTAAATTGAATGTGTTTTGTACACTCCGCATCAAAAAAAAAATTGCGACAGCTAACACCGTGCAGCTAGGCCACCCAATATACACCTTCTTATCACATAATCGTGCCTGGTAGAGACTCCCTCTCTCTCCTCCTTTCTTCTCTCCAATACTAAAATTAGCTAAAAACACGAACGCAATTCTAATTTCAAACTACACATGTATTAGTATCGATAAAATGAAATAACAAAACCGAGACGAAAAAAGATCCATAAGTTAATTTAGTTAGAAACTGAAACATGCGGAATGAAAAATTGAAACCAATGGATGTCTATTACACAGAGGTTCAGAAATGAGGCAGAGAGAGAGAGAGAGAGAGAAAGAGAGAGAGAGAGAGAGAGAGAGAGAGAAACCGAAGAAGAAGAAAAAGAGAAGGGAGAACAGATTAAAAAAAAGTGGCATTTTAAACGTAGTAAGAAAAGAACCTAACATTATAAAGTTCCGTTACCAGAAGTTCAACAGAAATATAGAAATAACGTTTGTTTTTGTATATTTTTTCCAGGACTGTTCGAATATATAGAGGATGCTTGAAACATTCACTAAGCCACTTTTAAAAAGGATAGCATACTCAATTTCCAGTAGAACTGTAGATCTCACAGGCACATCTAAGATAATGTCAACAGTTTAACACATGCTTTGTTTTCGCGTGGTTTGGTTGTAAATTCGGTAGTGTTCATTGGATGTACTGATGCAAACTACGTTCTAATAAACCCAGTAGAAGGCGTAGGTCATATCTTCCATTCCAGACTACTAATGCAAAGTGAACCAAAAAAAAAGAAAGAAAGAAATAAAAGGAAGGAAAGAAGGAAAGATAAAATGGAATGACTGCTATTTTACTGGTAGAGAGAGAGGGGGAGAAGTGAAAGATGCAACGATAGGATAGGAAAACGTCAAGAAAGAAACAGAGAGAGAGAGAGAGAGAGAGAGACGAATATAAATATGAAACATACTTATCATTACAGCGTATGATGACGAACGCACACACTGTTTATTCGAATTCTCGCCAGTGATGCTTTGTAAGCTCTCCAACAGAAGACAAATCTCTGTTTGCAGCCATTATTTTATGCGAAAAAGTTATATTACCTGGTGGGAAATTGAACCCAGATTTTCCGCTGGGAAGTCTGGTGCTTTACCACTACACCACCAATTGCTTTACCCAAACTTTCTTCGACAAATGCTGTAATATTTCTTTCTAAGAACATAACACGAAAAGTATTTACTGCAAATCAATGAAGTGTTTCGAATGTCCTGGTAAATCTCTTGCCCTTTCCTAACCAACCTTCATAAATCGTCTCTCCAATGATAAACACACATTCTTAAGCATTGCACATATAATATGAGAAATCGATTCTTCATTGAAATTCATTTATTCGACGACCTAGAGAGAAATTAGTGCCCACTAATAAAGGAAACCACATTAATCCAGGAAAAAATACAGAAATAAAAACATATTATGAATTAATTTCGACGTGCAAATTCAAAAGTAAGCCAATAATAATAATAATAATAATAATAATAATAATAATAATAATAATAATAATAATAATAATAATAATAATAATAATAATAATAATAACCTATATTGTAAAATTGAAAGGGACTGTGACTTATAGTCTTTTGAATCACCCGACCGATCTCGATCAAATATTCAACATTGATAATGTTCGTACTTGGGGGTATTTTCATCTATTCGTTTTGATGGTGTTACTTGGGGCAGGGGGATGATGGAAAAATATAAAAGATAAAGAAAACTTAATAAGTCTTGAATCAAACGACCGACGTGGATGAAATTTTCAACATAGATTACGTTTGTGCATTGGAATGCTTTTAATCATTTCATTTTGATGGCGAAATGTCGGGAGGGGGAGGACGGGGTGATACACAAAAATCAATGTAAATTAAAATAAAAGTGACTATGTTAATGAGTTACTAAATCTTGAACCACCGGACAGATCTGCATCAAATTTTCAACATGAATGAAGTTCGAGCCTGGAGTGGTTTTCATCATATCACTTTGACGGTAAAATTTAGGGGAGTGGAGTGGAGGGGAAAGATATATAAAAATAAATAAAACTTAATAAGTCTTGAACCACGCGACCTATCTCGAAATTTTTAACATAGATGAGGCTCGGGCCTGATATGCTTTTTATTATTTCACTTTGACGCTAGAAATTAGAGAAGGGGAATGTGAAAGGAATATATATATATATGACTAACTCTATGGCCTATGGAACCCGGAGGTTCAATGCCGCGTTCACAAAAGCTCTCCACTGACTTCTATCCTTAGCTAACTGCATCCAGTTTCTACTTTGTATTCCAATCTCTGCGAGATCCATCTTAATATTGTCCTCCCATCTGCGCCTAGGTCTTCCTAATGGTCGTTTTCCGATTGGCCTTCCAGTCAAGACTTTGAAAGCGTCTCTACTTTCTTCCATTTTAGCTACATGACCCGCCCATCTAAGCCTCCTAGACTTGACGACCCTAACAATGTTGGGTAAACCATATAAATTATGTAGTTCCTCGTTATGAAGTTTCCGCCATTCCCCATTCTCGCTCCTCTTGGGTCCGAATATTCGTCTCAGGATCTTGTTCTCAAATACTTTCAGTCTATGTTCTTCCCTCAGAGTAAGTGACCATGTTTCGCAGCCATACAGAACTACAGGCATGATTATCGTTTTGTATATTTTAAGTTTCAAATTCCTCGACAGAATTCGCGACGACAAGAGATTTTGAACCGAATAGTAACACGAATTCCCTGCTTTTAGTCGACATTTAATTTCTCCGTGAATATAATTTTCCTCTGTTAATATTGATCCTAGATATTTGAAAGTATCCACTTTATCAAGAGTATTATTTAATATTTTAACGCATCCACAATTTACCGTATTACGGTCCCGACGCACTTCTATGTATTTAGTTTTCTCTGCATTTACTTCTAAACCCATGTCCCTGCAAGCATTTAATAAGATTTCTGCATTTCTTTCTATTGTTCTCCTATCATCACCTATTAAGTTTACATCATCAACATATGCCATAACCTGGTGAATACCGTTCAACTGTAGGCCCTGGTTGCTATCTTTCATTTTCCTTATAGCGTATTCCAAAACGAAGTTAAATAATAATGGCGACAACGCATCTCCTTGTTTCAGGCCATTTTCGACGTGAAAGCTCGTGGGCAAAAATTTTCCTACCCGGACTTTACTTTGGGATTCATTTAAACATATCTTAATTAATCTAATTAGCTTTCTCGGTATTCCAAGTTCTGCAAGAACGTTGTATAATGTTTCTCTCCTACGATAGGTCGATAGTTGATCGATTTCGTCTAAATCCGCACTGATAATCTCCAATAATTTCATCTGCGTATGGGGTCAGTCTTGCTAACAGAATATTTGAAAGGATTTTATAGGATGTTGACAGAAGAGAAATGCCTCGATAATTATTACAGTCAGTTTTTTCGCCATTCTTGTGTATTGGAACAATGATTGATTCTTTCCACTCTTGTGGCAATTCTTCCTTGTTCCAGATAAGGAGGATGAGTTTGTGTATCTTGTTCCACAATTTTTCGCCACCAGCTAAAATTAACTCAGCCGGAATTTCATCTACACCCGGAGATTTGTGTTTCTTTAATTTCTTTATAGCGGTTTCTACTTCTATTCGGTTGGGTTCTGGAATATACGATTCTGCGGTGTATCTCCTTTTCTCCACGAACACTAGTTTTTGGTTGCGTGTTAAGCAAATCGTCAAAGAAATCTTTCCATCTATTTAAGATGCTATCCGTGTCAGTGAGAACTGTACCGTCAGATTTCTTTAATATATAAGCACGAGGTTGATAGCCTTTCTTAAATTCGTTCATTTCCTTATACATGTCCCGGATGTTTTTATTTTTACTATTATCTTCAAGTTCCTTAATTTTAGCTTTCAGAAAATCGCGTTTCTTTGTTCTAAAAGTTTTGGAAGTTTCCCGCCTGATATCTGCGAAACTTTGTGTAGCCATTTCATTCGGATTTTGTAGCCAGCGTAATTTTGCCTGTTTTCTCTTCTCCGCTAGTTTTATGCATTCCTCGTCGAACCATGGTTTGTTCCTACGTATTTCCGCGTGTCCCAATTTTTCTTTTGCTGAAATTTTAATGCTATCTCTAATTCCAAACCAGGTATCCTCAACACTAGTGCACTCCGAATCTTTTAAAGCCGAAAATCTATTCGAAACTTCAATCTGGTATTCCTCTCTTACCTGGCTCTCTTCTAATTTCTTTAAATTGAATCTCTCCGTTTTCGGACAATGAATATTACCCTTATTCAACGATAACCTCTCTCGTATTATCGCTGCTACCAGGTAGTGGTCAGTGTCACAATCAGCCCCTCTAAACGACCGGACATCAATTATGCTAGATTGCCTTCTTCTATCTACTAAAACGTGATCAATTTGATTATGTGTTTTCCCGTCTGGTGATGTCCAAGTGTATTTATGAACATCGCGATGTGGGAATTTTGTACTCTTCACGATTAGGTTTTTGGATGTTGCAAAGTTCACGAGTCTAACACCGTTGTCATTACTTTCCTTATGCAGACTTTCGTTTCCTATAATCGGTTCGAAAATATCCTCTCGTCCTACCTTCGCATTGAAATCCCCTAATAGAATTTTCATATGGTATCGCGGGAGTTGGTCAAATATCCGTTCCACTTCTTCGTAAAAACTGTCTTTTATATCGTCATCCTTATCTTCCGTTGGGGCATGTACATTTAAAACAACAATATCACACCACCGTCCCTTAAGAGTAATAAAAGAAAGTCTGTCAGTAAGAAATTCAACCCGTTTAATTGCTGGTAATATACGTTTATGAACGAAAAACCCTGTTCCTAACTGGTGATTTTTATTTCCCTCCCCGTAAAAGAACGTAAAATTTCCGGAATTCTCAGATCCATTTCCTTCCCACCTAACTTCCTGAACTCCTACTAAGTCCATCCTGTATTTCTCCAACTCCCTCGTTACGGATTTTAACGCGCCCGTCCTATAAAGACTCCTAATGTTCCACGTTCCAAATCTCATGTCCATTTTCTTTTGCTGAGGTCGTGCCAAGTTATCAGTTCTTGTCCGAGGCTTTTGTGAATATTTCTGAACAAGTGCTTTTTTTTACAGAATGAGATTGTTAGCTCTACCCAAACCCCCAAGCTGGAGGACAACTCCTAGTCGGCTGTCCGCGACTGCTTATTCAGTATATTCGCAGCTAACCTCTATATCAAGAGGCCTTTTCCTCGATCCGCAACCTGAGGACGCGCCATGCCGTGGTGATATATAAACCTAATAAGTCTTGAACCTCGGTAAAATTTTCAAGTTAGATGAATTACGAACCCAAGATGGTTTTCCTCATATCATTTTGATGGTGTAACTAAAGGAAGGAGGAAGGATAGCAACATTTAAAAGAGAACGAAAAATGACTGATACTAGTATCGAATCTATAATTTTTGGAGTCGCTGAGATAAACAGTGACACATCTGATGCCATTTAAATCCAAATTCAGCCCGCAATATGGAGGAGGGGGACACATATAAAAATGATCAAAATAACCAAGTCATAGTTTTCCGGGTGGCTGAGATGAACAATTGCACTGAAGATGCCGTGCTCCGCAACATGGGAAGGTGAGGGGATATATAAAACTCATCGAAAATGACCGATATCAAAGAGCGCTTTAGTAATATTAAAAAGTGACTGAATAACGGAGCATGGAGCATATTATTATTTTTTCTCAATTTCGCCCAGCAAAGCGGCCAAATCATGCTATTATGATTATTATTATTATTATTATTATTATTATTATTATTATTATTATTATTATTATTATTATTATTATTATTATTATTATTATTATTATTATTATTATTATTATTACTTTTGAATTTGCACGGCGAAATTACTGCATAATATGTTTTTATTTCTGTATTTTTTCCTGGATTCTATATTGTTTCCTTTATTAGTGGGCACAAATTTCTCTCTAGGTCGTCGAATAAATGAATTTCGTTGTGCACTTAGGTGCAAATAAACTTACAGGAAGAAGCTTGATCGTTCGAAAGATCAAGGCTAAAGTAAGTAATATTTGGCTTTTAGCTTCAGGTGGCATAGTAGTGTAGCGGTAACGAATGGAGTTACGATTAATAAAGCTATCCAGCATAGGTTCAAGTCCTGTTCATGCCAAAATTGCATTTTTTACAAAGTGACAATGAAGAATCGATTTCTCATATTCGACATGCAATGCTTAAGAATGTGGAAGCAAACACCTTTATCATAATAGAGACAATTTACGAATGTTGGTTGCGAAAAGGCAAGCGATTTACCAGGGTATTCGAAACACTTCATTGATCTGCAGGAAGCACTTTTCGTGTTATCGTTCTCAGAAAGAAATATTGCAGCATTTGTTGAACAAATGCAATCGGTGGTGCAGTGGTAAAGTACTAGACTTCTAAGCGGAAATTTTGGGTTCGATTACCTACCAGGTACTATAACTTTTTCACATAAAATAATGGCTGCAAACAGAGATTTGTCTTCTGTTGGAGAACTTACAAAGCATCATTGGCGAGAATTCGAATAAACAGTGTGTGCGTTCATTATCATACGCTGAAATGATAAATAAGTTTCATATTTATATTCGTCCCTCTCTCACACTTTCTTTCTCCCTCTCTCACTTTCTTGACATTTCCCTATTCTGTCGTTGCATCTTTCACTTCTCCCGCTTTCTCTCACGTACACACGCACTTCATGTGCGTGTGCACGCTCCAAAGTTAAAACGGAGCAAGAGACCGATAGACCTGGTCTGGAGAATGTAATTAACTAGCAACTTCAGCGTCGAGTTTTTCGTGCTCTAGTGATAACATCCCCAGTCCTGGCCATCTCTGAAAGAAATACTGTTTAAACGCAAGGGAATAAGCAAAATATCTTTTTTATCATCTGGGTTACTGAGTCTCAGTCGAATTACTGGGTCACTACGGGTTTGAATCCTCGACCCAGTGGTGGTCCATAAGCTAACCAACATCATCCGACTGACACTATGATCCGTTTGAGCTCTAGCGTGTTCATTCTATCTGTGCAAATTACAACGTTATATTCGCAAGAGATGAAAGTGATGCTGGATATTCGGTTCAGATAAATCTTCGGAAAAGATAAATATTTGGATCTTGGCAATCTCTTTGGTTATTTGGAAACAAAATTTTATTTATATTAGTTCGATACAAATTCCTTTCCATCTTATAATTCAATGTGATTTATTCACGTTCAAATTTGAAACATGCAAGGTCTGATACATCTATAAGGAACATCCAATTTTCCATTTGAACATTTGTAACTTTTCATTATGATATGGTTTGGACTTTTATTATAGGATATTTATGATAAACATTTACCAGTAAAATAGCAGTCATTCAATTTTATCTTTCCTTCTTTCTTTCTCTTTATTTATTTCTTTCTTTTTTTTTTTTTGGTTCACTTTGCATTAGTAGTCTGGAATGGAAGATATAACCTACGCCACCTACTGGGTTTATTAGAATGTAGTTTGCATCAATTCGTCCAATGAACACTACCGAATTTACAACCAAACCACGCGAAAACAAAGCATGTGTGTTAAACTGTTGACATTATCTTAGATGTGCCTGTGAGATCTACAGTTCTACTGGAAATTGAGTGTGCTATCCTTTTTGAAAGTGACTTAATGAATGTTTCAAGCATCCTCTATATATTCGAATAGTCCTGAAAAAATATACAAAAACAAACGTTATTTCTATATTACTGTTGGAATTTTGTTAACGGAACTTTATAATGTTAGGTTCTTTTCTTACTACGTTTAAAATGCCACTTTTTTTATCTGTCCTCCCTTCTCTTTTTCTTCTTCTTCGGCTTCTCTCTCTCTCTCTCTCTCTCTCTCTGCCTCATTTCTGAACCTCTGTGTAATAGACATCCATTGTTTTCAATTTTCCATTGCGCATGTTTCAGTTTCTAACTAAATTAACTTATGGATCTTTTTTCGTCTCGGTTTTGTTATTTCATTTTATCGATACTAATACATGTATAGTTTGAAATTAGAATTGCGTTCATGTTTTTAGCTAATTTTAGTATTGGAGAGAAGAAAGAAGGAGAAGCAGAGAGTCTCTCTACCAGACACGATTATGTGATAAGAAGGTGTATATTGGATTGCCTAGCTGCACGGCGTTAGCTGCCGCAATTTTTTTGATGCAAAGTGTACCATATCTGGAAGGAAAGTTTATGAGCTTCCACATTTCGCATGGCCTCCACGTTCACCAAATCTGACACCATGCGATATTTACCTTTCGGAATTCCTAAAGGCTTATGTGTATGTGCCTCTGCTAACAGCTGACTTGCCCGACTTAAGAAAGAGGATTGAAGTAAGTGTTGCAGCAAAAGCCATTTCAGTTGTTTTTTTTTATTATTTATTTGATGTATCATTCTACGTTAAATGTATTAAATACTAGATTGTCTTAAAATGACAATATTGATTTTGAAACACCCTGTATTTACATATAATGCAAGTTCATTCTGGGAAGCAATATACATGTTTAAATCGACGTGAAGAAGGCGTTAGTAAAATCGCATATTAAAATTACAGTTCATTAAAAAAAAAACTATAATAATCCTTTCATGTAAATCAATGAACTAGAAAGAAAAAAAAATGGTGTGAATACCCGTTCGTACAGCATGAAGTACAAGTGTTCCGAAATCTAGTCTTACAATAATCTAAAAGTCAATCATGTAGCCTGCTGCTGAATTCAAGAGATTTCTGCCCCTTGAAAGAATTTTCCGATTGGCGATATAGAAAAGTTGTAAATTTTTATTATTTAGTATTATTATTATTATTATTATTATTATTAGTAGTAGTAGTAGTAGTAGTAGTAGTAGTAGTAGTAGTAGTAGTAGTAGTAGTAGTAGTAGTACACTGAGGAAAAAATTGTAGGTGGCGTACTTAAAAAGGTAGGTTACATGCGTAATTCCTGTATATTTTAACGTACTTAACGTACAGCAGACGTATAACTGAAAACGCATGTTTTATAATACTTTCTGTATAAGTGTTCCATCTATACGTACTTTCTGTATGAAACAATGTAGGCGGTCAGGATCTCACATACAAATGGGCGTATATAACATAGCTGAGAAATGTAACATAAGCATATGCATGTGATACACGGAAAACTGTTAGATGTCAGACTTCCTGCAACGGCATGATGTAACATCTAAGGGCAGTGCCTATGTAGCATACGGATAACGTATGTTCCGTACTGATTTCTATAGTAAACAAGAGGATACTGTATATTTGTACAATATACCGTTGTCCGGAGAACGGATTTTTCTCTGTGTAGTAGTAGTAGTAGTAGTAGTAGTAGTACTGTAAACTGGGGTTAATGGAAAATCTGGAACTATTTGTAAAACTGCCATTTTTTTGTGTTGAGAGAACTATGACAGATACGTCGTTTTCTTCCAGACCAATGAAAAGTAGGCACCTAAAAGAAACAATACGGATGGTCATAAGTGTTGTGTCTTATTTAGAGACTGGTCTAAAAATTCTCACAATTGATACTTTTTTATTGTTTTTTTCTGTAACATGTCCCCGTGTTTCCGTAATGAAAAGTGATTTTTAACTGGTTGTGCTAACCCCATCAGGAAGTGCGGTCGGAAAAAGGGATTGCTGCTGTCGACGGTGGCAGGCCGCCGGGGTTCAAAGTTGCCGAGGCGGCAAGCGGTCGAAAATCGTAAATTAAAATGCCCTTTGCAGACTCTTTGCCAACTGTTGCCGACCGTCAGAGTCGACAAAACAGTTGGAAAAGCCTCTTTCCGACCCTCTGCCGACTCCTTATGCCGGCCGCTTTTCTACGGCGGCGCCGACCCATTTAATGCTCATTTCTGGCTGTTTGCCGACTGCTCGGCAAGGCAACTATTCGTCGCGGTCGAAAGTCGGGCGGAAAGACGAAGGTGTCCGGCACCAGCAATCCAACCGCGGCATCTGGTAGGCATGGACAAATTGTCCGACTATAGGCAGCAGGATCTTGATGGGGAAATATCATTGCTTTCAGAAGTTCCTAATGAGACCAATTAGTTTTACATTTCCACTTCCTTTCTGGGACAGTCTGTGGCCATTTTTAAATTTCCTTCCTTTTTCTACTAAGAATGATTAGCTATATTGATCAAAGGATAGACAACGATGGCATTATTGAAGTTTTGCCTGAACCTACCTACAACCGCAGAGAACAAGTTTTTTTTTTTTTTTTTTTCATAAGACATAAGACGTGCAGCAAAGAATTTCAATATGTGATTTTTTTGTCCTTATCGACTGTGTTACGTTATTATTATTATAACAGTACCATATGATACTTTTGCAAAAGTTTTAATGTAAATGTACATTTGTAAAAATGGCACCAGGTAATTTTGTAAACCGATGAAGGCAATTACTGATTTGATACAGAAATTTCATAAAATTATGAAGGGCATGTTTTAGCGTCTTAAAGAAGTCTCAAGAGCTTATGCGAGTATTGGCATTTGCCAAACTTTCCCTTGTATTGTTTGAAAAACTACCGTTAATGAAAGCAGGTTGCAAAAACATTTTTTTACTAGTTCTGAAGGCCTTCAGGAAGGCAAACTTACCACTGCATATAGTATAGATTGGTTCGACAGTTTATTGTGTTTAACTAAAAGGTTGTGCAAAAAAGTCTCTTTTTTATTGGAAAGAGCCTAGGAACATATTACTACGAAAGAAACATAGAATCGTTGCATATCAATCTTCTCAGGAAAGTGTGATCTTGCAAATGGTTCTTTTCAAATAGTCCCATCTCTTACACAGCTCTTACTACTATGAGAAGACATATATTTTCCAAGTAGCCCCAAAAGCGGAACAAAAGTGGGGCTACTTGGAAACAGCACATTCAGGCCCCTGGAAGGCTTCAGTCTCAGTAAAATTTTGTTATGACTGCAGGAAAAGTTAACATGGACTAAGCTCTAGAAATATCACAAGAAGAAGAAAAATTAATTGCAATACATAACAAGAGATAGTATGAAAAAAATCTTTCCGAGTAACCCCAGTTTACGGTAGTAGTAGTAGTAGTAGTAGTAGTAGTAATAGTAGTAGTAGTAGTAGGTATTCTGTCCGTCGCCAGGGCCTGGATTTAATAACAGTTAGTTTTCTCTCCTTGGATTTGTGTTTGAAAATATTTCTTCCACATTTTTCGATCTTCAATTTCCTCTTTCAACCCTCAATATTTTCTTCTATTTTTCAAATCATGGATCAGTTGTGTTCTTCTTCTTCCTATTTCTCGCTTTCCTTTCACATTACCTTCCATGGCGCTATTAAGAAGATTTCTTTGCAAGATGTCTCAAATCTAATTCTTCTTCCCACGCAGGAGGCTGGTTAAAAGTGTCCTCTTCTCTTCTACCCGCTCTAAAACATCTTCGTTCCTTACTTCTTCATCTGTTTTATATTCTCCATCTTTGTTTAACAGTACATTTCGAAGCTTTCTTACACGTATTTCTTCTCTAGCTTCCGTAATGCCAAGTCTACGAATCATTCAGTCCAATGCTTCTTAACTCTTTCGCTGCAAAAGTCGACTTTAGTCGATGTGAGAAATTTTGCCTTTCGCTGCGGAAATCAACTTTAGTCCACAACGTCAACTTTTGTTTATATTTCGCTGCGCGATAGTCGATTTCAGCCGCTCATTGTATACGGAATACGTGGTAGTGATAATGCGTTGTATTGTGCTGCCAACTGGCGGCGATTTCTTGTAATTCTGAAGCTAAGCACAAATGAATACGAAAGCTTTGTGTCATTGGGTGATATCAATAAAAATAAGTAACTACTCCTGAGAAGTCCTGCTCGAGAATCGGAGTAACTACACCTGGAGTAATCTCCTCCCTCAATTTCGTATCAATAAAACAAGCCACTACTCAGGTCTAGTCTGCTCCAGATTTATGAACGTTTACTCGCGCTTCCTCTGCACGTAGCACTGAGTCGTATCAATAAAAGAAGTAATTACTCATTTCTCCCATTCATCGCGCAGTCATTTCGTTGTTTTTAACCTATGGCGTAGTATCTTAAAAGCCATGAAACGGGCAAGTAGCAACGATAGGTTCAATCAAAGTGCATTTGTGGATATTGTAAAAGAGTTTCCAGTGGTACTTTCAAAGTCACAGCTACCAGAAAGTAAACGAAGGAAAGCCGAAACTTTGAAGGTAATTACAGTGAAATGCAACGAAATATCAAATACATCTACGACTGAGACACAAATTCAAAAGAGAATCTTTAATATTCGAGCGAGAATAAAACAAAAATAAAAAAGAAGAAAAAATAATTAAAAAACGGGAAAGAAGAAAGTAATACTGAAACCATGGGAATGAACCTATTTGAGCTGATGGATGTTGATTGGAATCCAGCAATATCAAGATTAACACGACAAGCGCATATCCCGTGTTGTCCAAGGTCTTTGTAGATTGTTTGGCTTTAAGAACGAAATCAGACACTTGGCTCCTTTGTTTTCTTTTTTAAAAAATCCAGCCACCCACGTCATAAATCACGTCCATCTGATTGCGTTTTCCACACCATACGTGTCCCCTTTCGCCTTGACATAAACAAAATACATTCTCATGTATACACCCTTTCTATCAACGCTGAGTTGAGTTGATTATTAGTTTAACGTCCTTTTCAGTAGCGTGCCTATATGAGACAGAACCCACTGATTAACGTGGAATCCAAACCACATGAGCTCCTGCCGGGAATCGAGCGCGGGTCTCCTATGCCAAAGGCATGTACGCTAACCACTTAGCCACGAAATAGCTCTTCCTATTAACGTATTACTCTCCAAAATACTAGGTTTCTTTAATGCCACTTGTGTATAGTCAAGTGCTCCGATAGCACCCGGAAATGTATATTGTTCTTGCCACTTTGCCTTTGCTGTTTGTATATTACGCACACTTCCGGAAACAATCCATTTTCAGGTAGTCATAGACAGTACTTTGAGCCACACCAGAATCCCCTGACATTCCGACCTGGAATCCCGGATCACTCACGTAACGCAAGAAAACCAAGGGCACCGATTTCTCTGTAAATTTGGGGGGAGGGCATTCAGATGCAGAAGGTATATATCAGGATTTTAAGACAAATTGCACTCTAATTATGCCAAATATTGTATATTCATAAATACAATAGGGGGCCCACATGAGCTTTGGGGGGCCCGAGCCCCCTGGCCCCCACAGGATCGGCGCCCTTGAAGAAACCCCGCATCTTTTCATCATTACGTAGTCCACCACCGCGAATTTCGGTTGATTCTCCTTTTAAAATGTTGTGCTAATCACTACATTTTCTTTCATAAACTTATAATGCTTTTTGTAATCTCCATTTCCAACATTTCTATGCAGTTTATAAGTTTTTCTACGTAGTAAAACAATCATATACTCTGCCATATTTCGCACGGAGTCACCTATTTAGCTTGCTCCACAAATTTGGAGAAGTTACTAGCATCACAGAGGAGTCTTTGATTTTTATTGATATCAAACGCGTAGTAGTTACTCGGCTCGAGAATAGAGGTGTGGTTACTTCAAAAGGGCGGGGCTTCTCCGAGGTCAGCCGAGACGACTAGTGCTCAGTTCTCTTTTTATTGATACCAATGCGAGTAACTACTTCAAAATTGGGCGTAATGAGTAACTTCTCCGTTTTATTGATATCACCCATTCTGTTGTACTGTGTTTGCGGGTTTGAGGCTAGATAAGTACAGCAGGAAGCAATGCCAAACAACAGTAAGAAAATCAGTGACAATCAGGAAACTGCATTTTTGATAGATTCTCATTCAGATGTTAGGAGATGAGGGTGAAGTTGGCAGTATTTCAGATGGGAAATCCGAAAGAGTTCAAACGTAGCAGGTAGCAGTGGTCAGAATACAATTTGCGATGATCCTGATGTTGTTTTGTGGTAAGTTTTGTACGACTGACATGGACATAAAAGTAATACCTGATTTTGTAGAACAATATTTTGTCATGACTTGATGGTCTGACACCGTATGAGTATTTTTTGAAGTTTTTTCCAGAACTGGTTTCGCTATATATCATTTATTGAAAAATACGATGGTTAAATTTTACATGTTGAACTGTTTAAACAATTGTTTATGTATTTCTAACAGATATACTGGTGTCTTTAAACCATATTTCACAGAAATATGAAAATTTCCATTTTTTTTTTTAGCTGATTAACTACCCCTTTTCCAAGAACCACTCGAAAATTCAATTCGGCAGTGAAAGGGATAAAAAAAAATTATATCGAAATGTTATGGTGGGTAGTGCAATAAGTGGTCATTTGTGACCAAAAAAGAAGCCCAACTTTTGTTAAAAAAAAAGATGTTTCGGAGGTCGTAAAAGTGGCCCGCATCATCCTTGAAGTTTTTATAGTGATTTGGTTATTTAACACGTACAACAATTTCACAAAAATGTCACTATTTGGCTAATTTATGTAGTTTTCTGCATTATCATCGCTTATTGTTTTGTTTATGACAAATTCATGACCCAGGGGTGCTTTCCTATACTATTTACTTACGTTTTTGGTCAAAAATTGTCAATTTTAGGCTAAAAATGTATTTTCGCTATTTATGTTTTTGGTCAAAAATTGTCAATTTTAGGCTAAAAATGTATTTTCGCTATTTATGTTTTTCAATTGGTTTTGACTTATTTTGGAGTTTTCTTCGAAAGTTTTGCGATTTGAAAGTCAAAATAAAAGATTTGTCTTCCCAATTGCTAACAATTCCTCAGTTATTATTGTCCAGCGCTTCGCTTATTTCTACAGCTTATTATGCTTTGAAAATAACCCAGAGCTCAACACGAAGACGTGGCTAGACTGCGACCTCCACTCACACATCCACCTGAAATTATGTTGGTCAGACATGATTTTACTAAAGTCCTGCCTTCGGCGCGAGCTTTCCCGGTGGGGGCACTCGGTCGAGAAAGTGTAAAACACTTTTTCAGGCCAGCTACCCTGAATGAAGTTTTCCTGGCTTTTTCCTCATTCACACCTGGCAAATGCCGAGGTGGTGCCTAACTTATAGGTCCCAGGCTGCTTCCTTCTTTTCCTTTCCCCGGATAACGTCCTCACCGAGGGACGTCATCCCTCAAACGTGACGGGCTACACGGCCATAGATGCCGAAAGCACAGAAATCATAAATCCAAAATGATTTTACTAAAAGGTAGGCCTGACCTCTAGATTCCAATTTCGGTCTGATGAAGCCATCACATGCGCTGAGCCGGTAACAGAAGAAGCAGCAGTATTCCACTCTTTGGGTGTGCCAGAGAAAATTGGAATTTCCACTTTTTTAATAAAAAAAAGTAACATATTTCTTCATTTGTAATATTATTGGTCAATAGAGGTTCCTGGAAGGGACCAGGAAGCCCAATCATTGAAGTCATAGTAAACCATGAATTTCTGCATTAAAATTAATGATTGCTAAAACAAAATTGCGCGTTTTTTAAAATTCGCTTTATCAATTCCTCGCCATTCAAGATTTCCTATGTCTGAGTTTTAGTCGGTTATTAAAGCCAGGAGATTTTCAGGATTGGCGAAGAATGAGTTTTTCTTTCAATGACTCTATCTATCAGATCTCTCAAGTAGTATAGAAGAAGGTTAAACCCATGGATCATATTCCAGAAGTGTCATGCTCCGTCAGTTATCGATGGTTCCCCTTGGTCATAAACCACACCGGTGCGTACGTACTCATTATGTACGTTGCCATAAGTTGCAGTTATTCAGAATTGGGGCGTGCTTCTAGACCGAGTTCGTTAATCGAATCAGTCCGTTAACATATCCACAGATAACGGAGACAATAACGGTTGCTCAATTAGTGCGATCATCTCGGCTGAGTCCCTTAATGGAGTCAGTCCGTTAACGTCTTCACACATAACGGAGACTATAACGGTTGCTCAATTAGTGCGATTATTTCGGCTGAGTCCCTTAATGGAGTCAATCCGTTAACATCTTCACAGGTAACGATGACTATAAGGGTTGCTTAGTTAGAGCGATTATCTCGGCTGAGTCCCTTAATGGAGTCATTCCGTTAACATCTTCATAGGTAATGGTGACTATAACGGTTGCTTAACTAGAGCGATTATCTCGGCTGAGTCCCTTAATGGAGTCATTCCGTTAACATCTTCATAGGTAATGGTGACTATAACGGTTGCTTAACTAGAGCGATTATCTCGGCTGAGTTCCTTAATGGAGTCAATCCGTTAACATCTTCACAAGCTGATTTTAACGGTAGCTATCCATATCTCGTACAGTAAGTTTCATAGGATACTCTTTACGATCTTGTGTAGATTTCATTGCTTTCAGAACCATCATGACGTACGTACCTTACCAATCGACTGTTCACATTTCCTTGTTAATATAGAAATAATTATTGGTAGCCCTTTTTTGATATCTATGAATACTTAGAGAGCGTTGCACAATTGAATGCACATTAGTATAATTTTATTACTCGTTGTTCTATACATTGCAGTAGTTGAAATATTTTTATTGTAGTATTTGGGCCAGTTGGTCTCACTTTTGTGCTCCTGGGTCCCTAGTTTAGGGGCTATGGCCAGGGGCGTATAAGACACCCCTTTAAATTTTAGCAGGGGCACCTGGTACCCTCCCATAAATTTTGGCAGAGGTACGTAGGGCCACCACCTTAAATTTTGTAAATTGCCAAATTTAAAAACTTGGTATGGTAGTATATGATGAGGGTATGTATCTCTGCATGTTTCGGGAGTCCATCTCGTTCCCGTTTTTGGGTATAAAAATTACTAAAATTTCAAATTTCGGATGTTTTTAACCTAACTTATGCCATTTGATGAGGTCTTATTACCTTATACGGTTACATAGGTGTGTACAGGGGTCTATTCCCTATCATAAGGCATGGGCATATTGGTCACCCCTTTAAAATTGGGGAGGGGTACATTGGCCCATCCTTTGAATTTTGGAACTGTCAAAATATAAGGGTGTAGTTTTAGATACCCCTGCCAAAATTTAGGGGTTGGGTCAAGGTACTCCTGACAAAATATAGAGGGGTAGTCCTATGCACCCCTGGGCAGGAACCATGGCCCCTGGACCAGGGACCCAGGGGCACTAAATTTGCTTTAGCTGTCACCATTATTATTTTTATAATCTGATCCTCAATAAGTGCTATATCCGACCAGATGACTAACTCCATGATAAATTGTCGGCCCACCAATTACAGCCTTTATTTCTGCTTTCCTTCGACCGGGTTTTCTTAATTACATTGCAATGCTCGGTTAGTACCAACAAATCAATGCAACCACAGGAAATCAAACTTATGATTAGCATTACAATCATTTGGTTTACACAGAAGCACAAAATGATTCTTTATGATTTCTTTTTAAGATGTGAAATTAATGTTAATAATATTGTTGCCTTACCTGTGTTTGTGATAAGCATAAACATTTTTCGGGACATGTTGTTACTGCGTACGAAGCCATATTGAGAAGCCAGGCCACCATCAAATGCAACATGATCCACTTAACCTGAAACATAAGCAATAATAACTAATTACCTATTAAATTTCAAGACGATAATACTTTTGCAAGTAGTACTTGAATACATATTGTGAAGATATGTGTATTTGGACATATGGAAAAGTATTTTGAACAACGGGACATTTTATTTTAAAAGAACATCACAGTGAAAAGAATAACTATTCATTTTAAGTTAAATCACCTTTCGACTTTTTTTTTCTAAGTTCATTTGCCTTTGCTGTCTGTCATTTACTTCTTACGTTTGTAATTTCTCAATTAATAAAATAACAGATTGCTTACCCGTCTGCATTCCTATCATCACCTTACCTTGGTTAATCTACAAGCATGCACTTTCTTCATCGAGACGCAAATCAGAGTGAATAACCCAGGACATGAACCCGGAAAGAACGCCATACAATATCGATTGAAAGACTTTTGGAAGAGTCAGTCGACATGGAGCGAGAGACGAGTTAGAATGTAAACCGCGAGCTTCATTTTGAAATTTACGATTGAAAGCCTTGCTCTGTCCTATAGAGCACCTTTGTTTCGGCTAACGCCAAATAGCCACCTACGACGATGTATTGCTTTTTAAGAAGAAGTTTTAAGTTTATCTAAAATTGCGGTCTTCGTAAAGTTGGTTTCTCAGTCCGGGGTTCGCCGACCCTTAACCTTGGTTACTTGGAAGAACGGACAGCCAAACAGAGAGATGGACGGACATCAGCCCGCTGGAGGAATCGTCGAGAAGGCAACCATCATACCCGCAAGTAAGTGCAAGTAGGTTAACCTATCCTGAAAGTTACTCCCTTCTTACCCCTTTTCATCCCCTTTTACATCACGGTCTGTTTCTTTTGTACGTGTTGGATTTCATTTAAATGCAACCCAGGTTGGATCCCGTACCTCATATTTTGTTAAGTTCTATGTTTGCAAATCCTGGGCGCAACTTGTCGGTTCTGCCATCCCCAATTACGTCATTTATTAACACATTATCTGAGCTCTCAGACCGACAAGGGGCGACTGCACAATATAATAATGTGATTCACTAAAAATATCTCTTAATCTTATATTACGCTACTGTGTTAAATAGAGCACTTTTTAAATACAGGTCCTATCCAGAAACTAAGACTGATTTTCTTGGGCTTATCAGAAGATCTACGGAACGAAGTCTTTTGGTGATACGATTAATGGGGACTTTAAGGTAAATGACCGATTTCCCGTCAGTTGGCTCTGATCTTTAAGGTAAACGACCGATTTCTCAGTCAGTTGGCTCTGAGGTTTAAGGTGAATGCCCGATTTCCCTTAAGTTTGCTCTGAGCTCTAAGGTAAATGCTCTATTTTTCGTCGTTTGACTCTGAGCTCTAAGGTACATGACCGATTTCCCATCAGTTGGCTCTGAGCTTGAAGGTAAGCGACCGATTTCCCTTAAGTATGCTCTGAGGTTTAAGGTAAACGATTTCCCGTCAATTGGCTCAGAACTTTAAGATTAACGACGATTTCTGTCAGTTGGCTCTGAGGTTTAAGGTAAACAAAGGCTTCCCGTCAGTTAGCTCTGAGCTTTAAGGTAATGACCGATTTCCCGTAAGTTGGCTCTGAGATTTAATGTAAACGACCGATTTCCAGTCAGTTGTGTCTGAGCTTTAAGGTAAACGACCGATTTCCAGCAGTTGGCTCTGAGCTTTAAGGTAAACGACCGATTTCCAGTCAGTTGGCTCTGAGGTTTAAGGTAAACAAAGAATTCCCATCAATTAGCTCTGCGCTTTAAGGTAATGACTGATTTCTCATAAATTGGCTCTGAGGTTTCAAATAAACGACTGGTTTTCTGTCAGTTGGCTCTGAGCTTTAAGGTAAACGACCGATTTTCCGTCAGTTGAGTCTAGGCTTTAAGATAAACGACCGATTTCCCGTCAGTTGGCTCTAAGCGTTAGGGAAAGCGACTAATTTCCTCTCAGTTGGCTCTAAGGTTTTACGAAGTGCACAGCTATCCTGAAATACACAGCTCTGAGTCTTTTTGACTAAGATCGAATGAGGAAATCAAAATGAAATCGATGCTCATTGTCTTTTTTTACCTCTAAAGGTATTGTCCTAAGCTATTTGTACCACCGGGACACAGAGTCGTGCGTGTTCGCCGGAAGATCACAGAAACCTGGGTTTTTCATCACGATAATACTAATGAGATAGTGTTTAGCGAAGTCTGCTGTTCCATAGTAAAGCTGTTCCAGCCTCCCTACTGCCCAGCCTTGGGGCCTACTGACTTCTTTATGTCTCCCTGGTTCAAACCGAGCTTGTAAGAACGCCAATTTGGAAACGTACAGGTTGTTGTTACGAGTTTTTTGAAACATATCCATGTTCAAGACGTCCATACAAGCTACAACGTATGGCAGTTGGCAAATAGTGTATTGTAGTTCAAAAATATTATTACTATTAGTTTTAAGTGTACTAATCACATCTTGAAATAAAATAACTTTATAAAATTAGTCTCATTTCTTCCGCATAGACTCTGTACTCACAATATTCCGTTACATAAAATACTTCGCAAGAATTTTTGATAACATTCTGTATAACAGTACTCTTGTAAATAATATGATTCATAATTTTTTGATAAAGTATTACATAATACAATACTGCATTAGATAAGGTAATTCGCCAGAACTTTTGATAATATAATATAGTAAGTACTACAGTAAAAGTTTGATTCACTTATACAATTAGCAATATTAGATATTATAATACTCCATTAGATAAGGAGAATCACTAAGACTTTCAACAATATCACATGCTCTAATGGGTAAGGTGATTTATTATAAGTTTAGATATATTACAATATGTGATGGTGTCTAGATACGGTGATTCACTGAAAACTTTGCATAATATTACATGATAAATACCCTGTCGAAAACGGCGATTCACTTAAACTTTTGATAATGATTTCGTTATCAATACTATCTAATGAAGTATTATAATTACTTCGTTTTTAGATAGGATGATTCACAAAAACTTTCGATACTTACCCATTACAGTAGATTGTTACATATGGGAATTCGCTGAAACTTTTGATTATAATATTATGATAATATTCCGTTAGAGAATTCGGTTTATTAAAAATTAAATCCGATATTTGGTTAATTATTGTGATACGCTAGAACTTCTGATAATACTCGTTAGAAAGACTGATTCCAGAGCTTTTATAATATTCCTTATTATAATACTCCGTTAAATACAGTGATTCACAAAATGTTTGACATTATCTCCAACCTCCCATTATATACCGTGATTCCCTAGAACTTCTGATACTATTGTATACTTATGTATAGTTATATACAGTATATACAGGATGGTAAGAAAATATTTAAACAAACTTCGGGAACTGATTCCCGACACCGAAACCAGCAGAAAAAAAGGTCCTTTGGAACTTTGGTCAATGAGGGATAGTTTCGGTGATATAAGGTGCCGAAAGCGTGGGAAAATGAAGTTCACAGGGTTGTAATTCAAAACCAACACAAAATAGAGAGTGCGATTTAGAACATGACACTCAAAGTCATACCTGTTCGATTGAACAGAGAGATTACTTGCCAGGTTATAGGGAATCCCTAAGTTCCTTTGGGGAATCCGCAGCACATATCTTGAGGAGGTTTGAAAAATACATTTTTCAACCGAACAGGTATGACTTCGAGTGTTATGTTCTATATCACACTCTCTACGTTGCTTTTGTTTTGAATTACAACCCTGTGAACTTCATTTTCCCACGCTTTCGGCACCTTATATCGCTGAAGCTATCCCTCGCTGACCAAAGTTCCAGAGGACTTTTTTTGCTGGTTTCGGTGTCGGGAATCAGCTCCCGAAGTTTGTTCAAATATTTTCTTACCACCCTGTATAAATATACGTGTGTATTTTCCAGAATAACTCTGGAACGCCTGGAGTAATTTTAACCAAAGTTGGTATACATATTGCTTACAATCTGGAAAACAGTATTGCGAGGTAAGATCCAATAGCACATATGGAGGGGAATGGGAGGAAAAGAGAGACATAAAAATGATCGGAGAGCACTAATATTAGTGTCGAATTCATAGTTTTTGGGATCCATACGGCAGCTGGACTGGGAATTTACAGGAGCAACGCCGAATGGGTTGCTCATAATATATATATGGACGTATGGCTATGAATGTATTCTCCAGCATAATTCCGGAACAAGCAAACTTAGTAGACATACGGGGACGTATCCAGAAGTAGTAGAACTGATTTTTCCCCCGCGCGCGCGGAGCAATGTAGGGGATGCTGCAAGGCCGGGTGTTATGGAGGGGAGCCTGGGAACAGGTGTCGACCGGCAGCAGTCGCCTGCGTGCGTTGGACTTAGGCTATTTGAGAAAGCATTACCCCTGTAGCGAACGCGGCCAAGGTGGCTATTCACTAATTTTACTTTCACCAGAGTTGTAAATAAATCATATTGTGAGCCAGTCAGGGTTTCCGGGTCTTTTTGCCAGGTCCAGGTGTGTAATAGCAGAGTCCCAATACTCTGCACAAACCATCTTCCAAGCAGTTGTTTCTTGCTACAATCCCTTTGCCTGGCAACACGTCTTTCCTTTTTTCCCTTTTTTTTGAAATCTTTTAAACAGCAGGCGGTCTATTGTTCCGAAATGCACCAAATATGCTCGAGCTGACGTTTTCTCTGCGTTTTTATTGATTTCGCGTTTGTGATTAGCCATCTACATTTAAATACATGGTCAGCGTATTCCAAGCGCACGCATGAGCAATAAATACGCTTTGCGATCGCCTCAAATAGCCGGGTACTTAGTTGAGTGGTGGCCACTGTGTTAGTGACCTCCTGTTTTGACGCCTCGTCGTCAGTTGCGATGGAGCGAAATTTGGAGCAGCGGTACGTCATCAAGTTTTGCGTCAAACTGGGAAAATCAGCGACCGAAACCAAGGACATGCTTACGCAGGCCTACAAGGAGGATACCATGAGCCGCACAATCACCCCATAAAAAGAAGGCCACAATGTCGAAATAGAAAGTGAAATCGATGTTGATTGCATTTTTTGACCGTCGTGGCATTGTCCATAAGGTGTTTGTACCTCCTGTAAATGCAAGATTTTACGTGGAAGTGCTCACACTGCTACAAAATCGGATCACACGCGTGCGACGAGACCTGGTGGGGAAATGGAAGCTCCATCATGACAACGCACCGTGCGCCGGCGCGTGGATTGTGATGGATCTTCTGACCAAATTAGGCGTTTCCACGTCCTACAGCCCTTATGTGGCACCACCGGACTTCTTCCTGTTCCCCTATATTAAATTTACCCAATGTAAGGGGTGGGGTTTATATCCTCCCCTATATCAAGAGTCAGCTCAAGGGGCATCGTTTCGACTCGGTGGAAGCGGGCCAAGCGGCGACGACGAGGGTGTTGAACGGCATCCCGAAGGACGACTTCCAGAAGGCCTTCGCGACATGGAAGGCTCGCTACCAGAAGTGTGTGAATGCGCAAGGGGCCTATTTTGAAGAGTATTAAGTCGATTAACCAAAATGTTCAATAACTTTAAAAAAAAATCAGTCCTACTACTGGATACGACCCTGTATGACGTACAACCTTAAAAAAAAGAAAATTCTGTAGAAGTAAGAGACCCTAAGGAGTTGAAGTTGGAAGTGTGAAAAATAATTGAAAACAATGTATATTAGTGTGCAATTCATAGATTTATAGGCCACTGATATGAATAGTGACGGTTACCAATGCTCCAATGCTGTTTAAGTCTAAGTCCAGCCCTATCGGCAGAGTGAGGGGGGTACATGGTTAGGGTACATATCCTTGCGCTCAAGATCTTGGTTTAATTCCCGGTCGAAGCTCATGTGGTTCGGATCCCACATTAAGTTGTAGGTCCAAGTCCCGTATACCCTTTCTGTTGACAGAAACGCTAAGCACTAATCAACTAATGTTCCCCCGTTTTCTCTTACATTCTCATTCTATCAAATCCTTTTACATAATAATTCGCTTGGACCGCGGTGGCTCAGTGGTAGAGCGTTCATCTCTGGTGCATCAAGTCCCTGGTTCGATCCTAGTTTTATTAATTCCACCATTCCATTCATTTCTCATCATCACCGTCTCCCTTAGTCTAGTCGGCATAAGTGTGGGTCGTAAAACTGAAAAATTTCGTTTTCATTTAGTGTTTACTCATTTACAGTCCTTAGGATCAAAGCATAGCGATTTCAATTGTTTCGGCTGCCTTGAATCAGGGAGATTTTGTAGAGAAGTGCTCTACTTAAATTTTAAGGTTTCAATAATGCAAAGCTTTCACAAAAACGATACTTACAGTAAAGTCCCGATTATCCGTGGAATGAGGTGGCAAGAGCACTGAAGAATGCAAAAATTGTGTATAACCCGAAAAAGACTAAAAATTAGGTGCAAACACGGAAAATATATTTCAGCATAGAATCTATGATTTATTGTACAAAATCATAATAAAATGTTTAAAATATGTACAGTACAGCAGAAACCTTTGCTTTACGTATAAATCGCTAAAATAAAGAACAATAAACAAAAAACAATATTGTACTGTAAACAAAAAGTATTCAGTTACTTTTTTTTTAATTTATGAAAAATAATTATGAAATACTTATGAAAAATAACTGAGTACGACTTCAGCAGAGTTAAAAACACTTTTTGCGGCTCCTGTGGATAATCACGGATTTACTGTATTTGCAAAACAAGTGAAAGTACGTAGTACAAAAGTCTTCATTTGATCTCAAAGTGTTATAACTTGAAAAATGGCTAATCGTGTTTGAATGTAACACCTACAGTTTGAAAGAGAAAGTGTTCAGCTTCATATAGCTATTACTTTCACTCATGTACAGATATATCATCCAATTTCAGAGCGCTGTATTAGCTTTAAGAAATAATAATATAAATTTGTAACAAAATGCAAAAAGTATTATGGTTACAAGCAGGCCGGTAGCCAGCCTAAAAATTTAGGGGGGGGCGGCTGAAGCTGGGGGGGCCCGATCCAACAATATTATAGTTCATCACCATATTATATTTCATTTGCAAGCATAGCGTGAAAATTTTAGAGGGGGCCAGCAAAAATTTAGGGGGGCCCGCCCCCCTGGACCCCCTGGATACGGGCCTGGTTACAAGTTTGCAGGTAACAAATGTTCAAAATACCTCCTCCGTGCGGACAGCACACATCAAGTAGACAGTCGAATTCTTTCCGCACCTTGAACACTGACGTGAGTTGACTGGTGGTTGACTGTAGATGTCACTACCGTGCAATGCTTCTGTATATTTATCACATCTTATGTCAATCAAACATAAATTGAATAGTCTCTCTTTCAAATTGTATGCGTTTCATTCAAGTACGATTAAGCCATTTTCAACCCGTTCAAAGACTATAAGACTTTAGGACACCCTGTACTATGTTTTATGCGCATCGACCTTCTTGTTTCGGATGAGACTTTGTTCTAGGTAGGTCCAAGATTTAAAAAGGTTGAGACCCACAGTTTTAAAGGATGTTTTTTTTTTCTTTCAAACGTTTTAATTTAACTAGTTCTAAAGTTATAGCTTGAACACGAACAATACCAACCTTTTCCTCGAAAGTGAAGATCTAGAGGAGCTAATTCAAGACAAAACCTTGAGACTGCTGGTGATGATAGAAAAAGGTTAAAACTGCGGTCGGAAAATTTCATAAAATGAAGTTTTTACATGGCCGTTAATGTCCTTTGGACAGTCTCACTATTGATAATAAAAAAAGGTTAGTTCAATTTGTAACAACACTATAAGAGTCTGTGAATTGACTTTTGAAACACCCTGTTTGTTATATACATAAAGTAAAAAGCAAACCACAAATCCTCTCTCCCTCTCATGTGAAAGATGTTATCTCTTGACGCTCATTCAGGGCCCTTCGAAGAGGTTTGCTGGTGTTCCATCTTCCTGAAGAGCCCTCCTTTTTATTTGTGTCCAGGGATCAAATGCGAAGTACGAACGCTCCTCTTGGGATCGGAAAGCAAGAGGAAACTATTGCCCAGGGTGTTAGCGTTCAGAGATTTCTTCCCCTTAAAGTAGCCTCCCACGTCTTCATCTTCAGATCACGAGGAAAGGTTAATGGCAATCCATCAACAATTTCACATAGATTCAATCAAAGCTAAGATTCTACGAAGTGCTGTTTAAAATTAGAATAGGTAACAGTATATAAAAGTCCCTTCTTTCAATGTGTACTTATACAGAAGTAATTCGACTTACGAGAGTCTTGTTTTGCCGGTAATCCAAGTAACAAGTAAAACAGCGTTTCCCAACCGGTGTGCCGCGGCACTAGTGTGCCGCGAATGGGCCGCTGGTGTGCCGCGAGGAAATCGAAACAAAATTATTAATTCTATAGCAATAAATTGCAAGACATAGGGAAAAACTATATATTTGTTATTTCACATTACTATGAACCTCTACTATGAATCTATTTTAAGTTTCATACTGCGTTATTTTTCTGTATATTTTTAATGTGGACAAACGTATTTGTTATTATTGTTATGACCATTATTGCTTCTTTATTGTTGCAGACTATCTTGTAACTTAAAATTTTAAAGAAATCATTCAATCCTCTCGGCAAAGCAAACGTGCATACAAATTACCTACTGTGTTTTAAAAGTACAAGAGATTTGTTTTTCGTTCGTTCTTGAGTGATCTTCCTTCTTAGTGAAAAATCGAGTACAGCTTTCGAAACAGAAATTGTATTTTTTTAAAAAAAAATCTAAATCCTATATTTCATTGCAATTATTTTAAAGTTTTAAATTGAAATGAAAAATAAGCATAATGATTTCCACGGGGGAAAAACAGTGATCGAGCTTTCTTCTCTGTGAGAAAATCAGTAATCACACAAAAATACCACGGTACTTTATATTTACAAATAATAATAATAATAATATCTTTGAGTGTGCCGCGAGAATTCAAGCTACCACCGTAGTGTGCCGCAAGTTGAAAAAGGTTGGGAAACGCTGATGTAAAATGTAATCGTAAAATATGCCCCAACTTGAGACCGACTAATGACCATATTATTATTATTATTATTATTATTATTATTATTATTATTTTTATTATTATTATTATTATTATTATTATTATTATTATTATTATTATTATTATTATAGGTTATCTGTCATTTTTGTACGTCACTTGTCATAAATTCAGAAGCTTCAACGCACCACAGTCTTTAGCTAATCATTTCGTTTTCACATTGGAGTTTTCTGTTTTAATATTCTCCGTCAATTGTGGCCTCTTTCATCCCTCCTTCTTTTTCCTGCCACCATCCACTACTATATCTCTTATGATGCATGATACATGAAGTCAGGCCCGTATTTATATATTGTGCGTCCCGGTGCTCTAAAAAAAATTCCCCACACACGTACACAAACTTATGTATCAAATAAGGAAACAAGTCGTGATTTTGCAAACGGGACGGGAGCTACAGCTTAGCTTGGAATCCGAAACACTTCTGTCTCCACCGTGAATAGAACCCTGGACCCCTTGATTACAAGAACTCCTTCATGGCTAACCGGTTAGCGTACGCGCCTTTGGCGTGGGAGATCTGGGTTCGATTCCCAGCGGGAGCTCATGTGATTCGGATTCCACGTTAATCAGTAGGTCCCATCTCATATAGCCTTGCTGCTTAAAGGAACGTTTAACTTAAAACCAACTCAACTCAACCCTTGATTTCAAGGCAACGAACTTAACCAACCGTCCATTGGGAACACATTCTCTCAATAGTGGGCATGTAATTTATTTATGTAAATTTTAATTCATACTCTCTGGAGAAAATGCATTCTATTGATTCTTAATCAAGCGTTATGTCATTGTTATATTTCATAATTTCACTTGAATTATGGTTTAGTAAAATATGGAATGATAAAAAAGTAGGCAGTGTTTTTAACATAGTTTATTTGGGATTAATCATGTAATTAAAGATTATAGTGAGTTTAGTAAAAAACAATTTACAAAACTTTATATGTAAAAAATTATATTATTTTACATAATGAGTGTGTGGAGGGAGGAGCTTTTATATATTTTAAGCTACTTGAACGAATAAGAGAAACTCTTCCCAAAGTATTTGCAAAGAAACTGCTTTTCTCTTGTATGCATTTTCTCATATGTTTTAGGTTACTTGAATGAGAAGAAAACTTTTCCCAAAGTATTTGCAATGAAACTGCTTTTCTCTTGTATGCATTTTCTCATATGTTTTAAGTTACTTGAATGAGAAGAAAACTCTTCCCAAAGTATTTGCAATGAAACTGCTTTTCTCTTGTATGCATTTTCTCATATGTTTTAGGTTACTTGAATGAGAAGAAAACTCTTCCCAAACTATTTGCAAAGAAATGTTTTTTTCTCCTGTATGCGTTTTCTCATGTTTTTAGGTTTCTCGACTAATAAAATAAAAATTCTTCCCAAAGGATCCAAAATTTTGCCGCCCCCTAAATTCTGCCGCACTGTGCTCGAGCACAGACTAGCATTTACCTAAATACGGGCCTGCATGAAGTTATGAGTAAACACATCTATTATGTACGAGTATATTTTCAGTATTAATATTTAAGTTAAATTTTCCTGTATGGACTTTTCGGTGAAAAGTAGGGAGATTTTAATTTAATTGTAGGAGCTTACCCAAAAATGTTGCTGGCAACACTGCTCAAGGGGTGGTCTTCTCCGAATCTGAAGTTCTTTCATCCACTTCTCACTATCTTTGTTTGTAATCTAACACCTGTCGACAAACGGAAGGACGGACGAACATAGACGTTCCTTAATAGGCAAAGTGACCAGACGTCCTGTTTTAGCCAGGACAGTCCCTTTTTCCAACCTTTGTCCCGTTTTTTTCTGATTCTCGAACGGGACGCCTATTTGTCCCGTTTTAAAGTAAAAATGACCTAGGTGTCCCGTAAATATTATTCAAAATATAAACCGTCAATGCAAATTCTACTCTCTTCCGTACCAACACTCGTTGCCAAGGTTCAGCCGTGTCTAGAATTTCTGAATTTTCAAATGGGAATTAAGTGTTCGTGGTTCAAGTGGGAATTGAGTGGGAATTCTGAGTGTTCAACTAGTTAAAAGAATTGTTGGGTAGAACTTGTAATCGGGAACCATTATTTGTTGTGTGGTACACGTAAAGTTAGAAACTGTGTGTTATCACTCTTACTTGTTTATTTTGTAAATTGAAAACACTGCTGAGTCCCAAAATGCAATCTGGAAGTCAGATACCCCCCCCCCCCAATAGCCGATTCGTATGCGTCCCGTTTTCGCAAGTGAAAATTCTGGTCACCTTGTTAATAGGCCTACTCTGATATTTATGGATAGCATAGTTTGTAATGCTAAAACTCCTCAGAACAGTTCTAAGGTCTTATTAGTTGCATCCTTGAAAAATTGAGAATAGTATATTATATGAATTTATTTCAAGTTTTGTTCCGTTTGTTCCTGGCGGGGCACGAATAGTTGACAAATGCAGTTGTTAGAATAAGACAAGAATATTTTGTGTTAAATTTAAAACGACCATTAAACACCTTCTCCAGTCCCTGGAAATGCGGATAGTCAAGGTCACCGAAAGTTATCGTTAGACGTGGCGTGGCAACTAAACTTATCGCAATATTACTATCGCAATATTACAGTGTGAAGAAAAGAATGGCTGAATATGCACGTTTGCTCGTATTGCAACGAACGGAAGTTTTCGTTTTTATCTAAGGTTGCCTTCACACTAGATCGTGTGAGCCGTTCATGTGAACTTGTAGTGTGAAGGCATTGAATACTTCTGAGCTGCTTAAAAGTTCATGATACCAAAATGGCAGCCATGTTAGATCCAGAAGAAGCTGCAGCTTTAATGTTGGCGATAAATTACAAGAAAAAAGAAAAAGAAGATATAGAACTATGTGGATTTATCCTATAAATCGATCAAGACCGGAAGAAAGTTCATTTTACAGTATCACGAACTTTGTATGCCTCAGTTTGGTTTTATTTTGTAGTATAATTCATATGTAAATATATGACTGATACATACTACGATAAGTATAAATTGATTACACACTATTTGCAATCATTTAAATGCACTAAATTTCAGAATGCTTGTTATTTGTTTCACAGCGATTCAGTACCCTTCTGCATAATAACATGGCGTCCTCTTGCATTATATTTGTAACAAACATAGATAAACAAGTTTGGCAACGGAACTGTCATCATAATAACCGTACTGTTGCCCTTAACAACTGTAACTGTAGAGTGTGAGTGGAAATCGTTCACTCTCATTTTTACTGGAAATAACTAGTTTTCTCGCCCCTAAACCATACCAAAGAGAGGAGGAAGCGAAACAACGAATCAACAAACATTGACATCTATCGACTAAACATACAACATTTACTAGATTATTCATCAAGGATGTTATAAATAGAGGATCTGCCCATAGGTATATTCAACCTATTAAATCGATGAAGCCAAAAAATAACCGAGTATCGGCACGACTGATTGGCTACTCTTGTTTCTGCCATCGTCTGATTGGCTACTTTCGTTTCCGCCATGATTGTTGGCTCGAAACATTTCGATCCTATTGAGCGGAGTGGGCAGAGTAGGGGTGGAGAAACTGTGACGTATGGCTTTAAGATTTTGTTGTAAAGGTAGATCCTCTATTTTATAAGATCCTTGGACACAAGGATGTTATAAATAGAGGATCTGCCCATATGTACCTTCATCCTATTAAATCGATGAAGCCAAAAAACAACCGAGCATCGGCACGTCTGATTGGCTACTCTCGTTTCTTCCATCCTCTGATTGGCTACTTTCGTTTCCGCCATGATTGTTGGCTCAAAACATTGCGATCCTATTGGGCGGAGTGGGCAGAGTAGGGGAGGGGGCAAAACAGTGACGTATGGCTTCAAGATTTTGTTGTAAGGGCAGATCCTCTATTTTATAAGATCCTTGCTTGGACATTATATCATTTTCTTTTTTTTTTCTATTGTATAACATGTGCATACGCTAAAGCACTTTTGCCCTTCATATTAAATGAAATAAACAACGTAAATACAGGTTATCTTTGTAACAGCCTTTCTCCTGAACTGAAAAAAAAGATGAAAGAAAATTTGTCAATTACTTCAGGATGTCTATATCTTCGTTTGATGAATTGTATAATACTATAAAATGTGCATTTCATCAGAGTAACACCAAAATGAGAAAATTATCAATATCAAATATTTGTACACTTTTCTCCATTCCAACTGAGTTCACGCTCACGTGTGAAAGGCTTTCATAAAACTGGGTGTTATCTTCTTTCCCGGCAGCAGCCTGCTCGAGCCGGTCACTGCCGGGGTGGACTTAATAACAGCTCAGAGCCGCTCCTCACTTGCACCGAAGCGAGTGTGTAAAAACGTACACTCATGTCCAAAATGATTATCGCATATCTATAACTGTCTTATCGTAAGAATGTAATTTGATGATTTGCAGGGTACTTTTAATACTGATACTATGTGAATAATCGGGAAATGTATATTTTTGGTAAATTTCATAATAAAAGAATTATAAATACAAAAATTAAAATGAGTAAAACAAAATATTGCTAAATGGACAAGAAAGTTTTATTTTCGTTTTATTGTTCTTATTTACTGCTCTTTTGACATGAAATTTGCCACATATATGTCTTTGTCGATTATACACACACTAACATTATAAGAAATACCGGACAAATTCGTTATCAAATTATATTTCTACAGCAACATATATATAGACATGCGACAATAATTTAGAATCTATTTTCAAAGAAATTAATGTAAGAAAAGTATTAGTTTTTTTTTACAACTTTCTCTTCATATCATTAACTTTAAACATAAAAGCAAACTTTCCCAACTTCTTACACAAGAAAATTAACTGGAAATCTCACAGTTAGCAAAGACGGAGAAGCAAATTAGGTACAAATCACATTGAAACTTCCGGGAGCAATTTCGTCATTATCCGTTTTTCCTATTCAAATTTCTGAATTCTCAGTTGATAATCGTGGGGACTTCGTTGGAAAAAGGAACCCTGAAATAACGCCATGGTTTTAAATCGTGTTCAAAACAGTAGTAAAAATGTAATCAGTTCAACAGACGGTAGAAGAAAAGGATAAGGGAAGGTTGTTATAAAGAAGAGAAGAGATCGACTTTGAGAAAAGATCTATGTCTTAATTTAGGTCTAAGAATTATTCCCTCTCTTAAGTCCTGTCGAAAATCCCTTCTCGAAAACTCTTTTATTTCCGCAATTCATTGGAAAATGGTTGTAGTTGAAGCACGGAACTGAGAATTACTTTTTCTTTTTTTTTTTTAAAAAAAAAAAGAAGAAACTCTAGAAAATGATACATACGTGAAATGAATTTTTAATCTTTAGCAGAAGATTCTCTGTCGCAAACAACGTAAACATGATAATCTTCTTGGTAAAGAAAGTTAAATTAGTTAATCAGGGATTAAGATAGGATACGAGGTGTCTACTAAAAGTATGTGCCCTTTTTGCTATTCTTTAAAAAAAACTAATAAGAGAAGATTATTATAATTAAACTTTAATTAACGTTGCACTTTAGGGCTTAACTATGAAAAATTTTAAGATTCTCAATATGTTCCTTTTTAAAATATTTTATCTATGAAAGAAAGCCTTTTTCTTAATATTGACCTCAAATAACGGATTTCACCATTGAGGTGCCCTTTGTCTACGTTTTGTGAAAAAGTTATCGAGATTTATCGTAAGTTGAAGAATGTTTGTTGGAACAAGAGATGGCGTAGGTCAATGAAAACTTCACCCATGACCCACTGATCCACCATCGACCGTGATCCACGATCCACTGGACCAACAATACACCGTGACTCACTCTGACCCACGATCTACTCTGACACACCACCCAACGATGACCCAATTTGACCCACCAAAACCTATCGTCATCAACTCTGACTCATGATCCGCGCCTTCCTATCCATTGACTAAAGAGTTTACACTTGTAATTAAAAAAAAAAGGACTGTAAAATTATCACTAATCGGAGTTTGAATTTCTACGGTCAATGGCTCAAGCTCCTTTCTGTTACAATACCAGTGGATCTGACCTGTATGATATAAAATGGTAAAGTATTTGTCATGGACCATATTACCATGAATGTCCATTTAATTATCATATATAATTACTTCCTTGTTGAATTACAAATACTTTTCAGTGGAAAATAGGATAAAATTTGAATCTCAAATCAAGGTAAAGTAGACCAACGTAAAGGGAAAAAAAAGTATAAAATTCGACTGTATCTCGAAAGCCAAGTAGTAAGTCCTATTGCTATTATTACAATTACAAATATCAATATCCAAAAGTGCCTGAAGTTCTTTTTTCACTTAGATATACTATCTCAGGCAAGTAAATATTGATAGCAACAAATAAAAAAGGAAGAAAAATAAGAAGTAAAAGTAGAATGAACTGTATCTCAGTGGCGGATCCAGGACCGACTTCTGGGGAGGAGGGGTTGTCATACTGCTACTTTTAAGGACCCCTTTGGGATGGGTTTTATTTATATATATATAAAATAAGAAAGGTTCCTCTTCTGGGGGGAACAGATCCTGATCGCCCCCCTGGATCCGCCCCTGACGTACGTTGAAAGTAAAATGTAGACAAACTCACAAGTGTTCAGAAAATACTGTCTACAATGCACTGAGCAGGGTGGTTCGATGAGTTAGAGTGGGTCACGTCCTGTTGACCCACGACCTACTGACCCACACACAAATCCTGACCCACTTGATCCATGACCCACTCTATCTCTGGTTGGGACACTTTTTTGCTGACTGCACTGTTCTGAAGAAGATCTGTGAATTTATGAAGGTTCATGGATCAACTGAGGTTCTGGCAAGGTCCGAAAGTCTAATTTGTGCAACCACATCAGAAAACATTGCTCTTGTTGAGGGTCTGGTCAGAAGGCTAAACCGTTTTGAACATCTGTAACCTTGCAGGATTCTCTCAATGCATCATGGAAAGATTTTCGACAGACTATTTGAAGTTGTCAAGGTCAGTTCACTTTCGATCCCTCAACACCTGGATGAAGAGAAGATGGTCTCTTGGATAAGAAGAAGGCTTTTCGCAGAATAAGAACATCAAAGTGGTTCCTCAATCACTCTGTTCCAGAGATGGTCATTTTTCCTAACCCTCCCTCACCCTCATCCTCAATTGACGCCCCTCACCCTCACTCTCCTTCACACACCCTCCAATGATGCCCCCACACTCACCCTCCATTGACGGCCTCCTCTCATCTTCCCTCACAGTCACCCTCCATTGACGCCCTCCCCTCACCCTCCCTCACACTCACCCTCCATTGACGTCCTCACACTCACCCTCAATTACTTTATCGCCCTCGCCCTAACCTTCAACTACTAAAATGAGGGTGAGGGCGGCCCTCATGAGGGCAAAATGAGAGAGGATGACCATCTCTGCTCTGTTCCCAGGTACTATTCTTCAGTGACACCTGCCAGTTTTCAAAATTGAAGTATTCACTGTATGAAAATGAAATGAAATCTTTTAGTTTAACGTCCTACGATTATGCCCTTTAGGCTACGGATAACGATGATTGAAGCAAGTGAATGATGATGAAAGAAATAGTGGAATGGAAATGTTGGAAGAAAGGGGGTACCCGGAGAAAACCCTCGGACACGGTGTTGTGCACCGCAAGCTTACACTGCCGGAAATCGAACCAGGGACCCCACACACCAGAAGTGAGTTCTCTACCACTGAGCTACCCTACTCCTTGAAGGATTAATTGCAAGGAAGACATTTTGCGTCCATGGGTCCCCTCGGAAGTGAGATTCTTGAGTGTCTAAAACATAGCCCAAGACGATTTTGACTGTGAGATGAAAAGATTGCAATGATATGTGGAGATGGACGGAGATTACGTTGAAAGTAACAGAAAGGTCTCACCTAAAACGTTGAATATAACCGGATTTTTATACGTTGAAATGTGTTACAATTAGTTACAGGGAATTACAATCTCCAGAGTCTCTAGTTGCCTAACGCCATGCTAGTAAGAGCAGGAGTAAAAGTGGATCTGAAAAGGTAGGGCGATGGTAGGTAGCGGCATGACGTCACGCCACCCCCTGCCTATCTTTGCCCATTGTATTTTTTTAGAACCTGGGGGCGCCTTGCATATTTTTAGAGCTGGAGGAACGGCGTCCCCCTCGTTCCCCTGCACTTTTACCCCCTAAGTAAGAGAGAATGAAAAATAGGATATGTAAGCTAGATTGTGGTCTTGGAATGTTAGTGTTACTATACGCAGATGGATAAGCAAATAACAAATCTTATTTTATTCTATTTTTATTCTCATTTCTAGAAAACTTTTGATTGTAAAGAGTATTAAACTGCCAATTAAACCCAACTGCCTAGAAACACAAAATTTACCAAAATTAACACAAATATTATTACTGGCTAAACACCGCGTAAAATGGCTAGATTTAGCCATAAAATAGATTAATTGGCAACATTGTATGGCACAGCTTTCGGTAAAAGTAAGTTTCTGTACTTCAGTACAAAATATACTAAAAAAAAGACTTTGTAGTGAAAAAAACTGACGGAAGATGTCCTCTAATCCCTTTTTGCACTTAATGGACAGTAAGTGAAAGATTAGGCAGCGAAAAGCTAATTTTATTTTTTTCTTTCACAAAGAAATTGTGTCGTGATGCAAAGTTGGGAAATGTGAAAGAGCTTTTTCATTATTTTCCTTGCTCTCTAGTCTTGTCTGTTTGCTTTGCCCCTCTAGTTTTCGATGTTGTGCATAACTCCCTTAATTAAACTTGGGTATGCTTGAAACAACTGCTATTTGCTCTACAATGCAACACCTCTTTCCCACAAGATTACCGCAAGAAGCCTTGTTAGAGAAATTTCAATTATCTGCTTTCGATCATCCTCCACTGACCCTTTTTTTTTTTTAGTACAAGGCACATTTGGTATTCGATTTCATAGTTCACTCTGTTTGTATTAGATGCTAACTACTAAGCTTGTGGTGACGATAAAAGGGTATTGTGGTCAGTATCCTGGGACATATGTTACCCTCTTAAAATTTGCAGATCTTAAATGTCTTACTTATAACAATTATAGGAATAGTATACAAACAGAAGCTGGAAACGGGTATCTCTTACTATGAAACAGCGTTAACGAGGCTAGTATGTGTGGCGATTGTGTTTTGGCCAACAGAGTCTCCCATAAATATCACAAACTTTAGTTGTTGTTTTTTTTTTTTTTTTTTTTTTTTTAACCATATTAGTCGATTCCCTGTTCTTTGGACGGGCAGAATAGAATTTATGGAAAATATTTGAAAGATACAGCATATACATTTTTTTCCTTTCGGAAAATTTGTTGATCCAGGTTCGATTTTACTAGAATTCCGTAACTGCTCACCTCCGTTTTCAGTTCTATGAGTCACAGTTCGTAGAACTCCATCCTCTTTCTGGAGTCGAGTCGAATTTGAGTTTAACGTATCTTGCAACAGCGAGGTTATATGAGACGGGACCTACAGAGTAACGTGGAATCCGAACCACATGAGCTCCCACCGGGAATCGAAACCAGGTCTCCCACGCCAAAGGAGCGTACTCTCGCCGCTTAGCCACGGAGCACCATCCTCATTCTGGAGTATTAATACTTGCGAAATACTATGCCTTTTACATTTTTACTGTAAAGTTCTGCTTCTGCAAATTCTCTATTAATATTAGATTAATAGGCAGGTGACCCAAGGCCCGAGTAGCCTGGGCCAGGATCTCCACAAAGCTCCGAAACAAGCTAGGTGGCGTGGATTTTTAGGATACCCAATGCTCCGCGTAAGCAGTGAGGGGTTAAGAGTTACAGAACTCCGAGGAAGCTAAGTGATTAAGGTTAAGATTCCCAAGAGAACTCCGAAGAAAGCTAAGAGGGCAGATGGGAAACCTAAAGTTCCGAAGCAAACTAGAGGCTTTAGGATAGGTATCCCCTAGAGCTCCAGAGCAAGCTAAAGGAGGGATGACCCGACGCAGATTGAAGCTTTTCCATAGGTTCTCAAGTTGAGATGTTGTCGTTGCTGTCTCCGTCGTTTTCAGCTATAGTAATCCATAGTAAGATTCACATGGTTGATGTTTTGTAAATAGAAGCACAAGTTGGGTGTTTGTAAACACAAACATGCAGGATGTATACAATACACAATTTCACCTAATAGTTTCGAAACCTTGGAGAATAGAATGGGAAGGTTCTCTTCTCACAAAATTCCGTCTTACCTGCAAACTAGGTTATAAGGACATTATGTGTGTATTTCATTCTTCTACATAGTTTCGGAGATGGAGTTAGACAAGAAAAGTCTTTAGTTTAACGTCTCATGATGACGCACCGAGTATAAGGAAAATGGTATGTAAGATGAATGATGATGGTGAAAGGAGGAAAGTGAAAGGAAACGAGGCAACTCCGAGAAAACCCTGTACACTGTGTTTGTCCACTAACAGGTTTACTTAGCGAGGGCTGGGATTATACCAGGGACCCCACAAACAAGAGGTGAGCGTTCTATTACTGAACAAATACACAAAAGCTTTTAACCCCTTCTTCCATAGAGGTTATATTTCATAAAGAACATTTGTACAAAATTTTAAGGTTGAATGACAAATTGTTAAATGGCAAAAGAAAAAAAACTTTTAGTCTTCCTTTTCCGCCTTCAAGAATCGCATCTCGGAAAATACTATTTTACCTGTACCCTAGGGTACAAGGAGATAATTTATAGAAAATATGAAGGTTCTACACCTAATGCACTGGTCAATACAGTTAGGAGCCATGGTAGGTCGGTGGTAGTGCGTGGGGTCTAGGTTAAATCCTGGTCAAATAAGTGTATGTTGGACAATATCGTGTTCGTCCGTTTTCTCAGGATACCCTCGTTTCCTCCAGTTTCTCATTCCATCAATTCTTCCACCATTCACTTGCTTTAATCATTGTCTCCCTTAAATTAAAGGGAATAATCATGCTACGTTAATCTGAAATATTTGATCTCAAAACAATTAGAGGAGCAAACCAGAAAACGCAAAAATGACCGAGAGAAATCAAAATTGACTATGTATTTGGTCGTGGGGGTTGTTGCTAAGATCACTCACTGCAATGCATCTGTGCTAGGAGGCAGGCACGTAGCCAAGGGGGGCTCCGGGAGGTCCGGACCCCCCATCCTTCGAAACCAGAAATGAAAGAAATTAAGAAAGGATGAAACAAAATGAAACGAGAAGAAGAAGGATCAGCGTTAAAAATTAAAAACTACAGGCGCTACTGTTTCTTATGAGGAGATTTGTATTACTTGCAATATGGTGGCGAGGTGAGCGAGATATCCTGGAAGAGTCAGGGAATTTGAAATTTCTAGAAAAGTTACAGAATTCTCAGAATTTCTGCTACTAGTCAGGGAGATTTCAAGCTTCCGAAAGCATAGTGCCCTTGTGTAACAGCGTGGATTTTTTTATCATAATTTTTCGTCATCGCATCCTTGCAGTGTCAAACATGTTATTTCAAAAATAATTTTCCACTATTCCTTTAACCTGTCATTTGGAACAGACAGTAGTTCACGGAATATTAAAAACAAAAATTTATGTGGAAAAAAATTCTCTTAACATCTGATTCAACAGAGAAAGAAACGCAAATATTGTAAAATAATTTCACAAGACATTATTCAGTATGTGCTTTTTATAATAGTGAATATGTACTTTTTGTAATAGTTGAGGTCCTAATGAAAGGAAAAATGTTATATTTGAATAAACAGAGGAAGGACGTAAATAATGTAAAATCTTTTCCAATACATTTTTATTTTACCCGAGATTTCTTCATAGTTTGTTATTAAAATACTTACCAACATATCGTCATTTTTTTTGTAATAACAAAACATGTTGATAGTAAAATAGTTTAGAATGATCGAGCTCCTGGTGTGATGACCACAGTATTTCATGTGACGACCCCCCCATCACGAAATCCTGGCTACGTGCCTGTAGGAGGTCAACGCGAATAAATTCTACGACTAATTTGTGTACTTGAATGAAAAGCACACACAATAAGATATCACAAAAACATTATAACAGCGTAACAAAAATGACTATTTTCACAACAAAACAAATTTCTATTAAGGCTTCTGATCTCCCCAAACAACTACAATTGCTGTAGATCAATTCAATATGAATTCCATCAATTTATCGATGTTTAGGGTGCTTACCTGTTCATGCAGTAAGGTTATTTCCAACTCTTGTAGAGTTGCAGATGGTGCTGGCCTAGCAACAAAACGTCTGCCGAATTTATTCCACACGTATGCAATGGGATTTAGGTCTGGGAGAGGATGCTGGCCACACATCTTGTTCGATACTCTCTGCCTCCAGCACCATGTCTACAACACGTGCTGGATGAAGTCTGGCACTATCGTCCATTAAAAAAAAAAAATTAAACGATTTTCAATTGCTGCAGCCATAGGAATATCGTGAGGTCTAAGGCTCTTATCTCTGTAGTACTTGAGCTATTAGTATACCGTTCCGGATAATCTGCTGAAGTCGTCCTGTACTGATTTCTACTACAACGGTACGTTTCTATATTGTTATCACTTGTAAATTTTGTAAATTTGGGCGTAAAGTATTTTTATATATGTACTAAACTATCTTATTCGAAGAAGAAAAAGAAGTTAGTTAGATATAATATCGATAAAAAGAAGATATTCAAAGTTTTTAAAAAATATGATTTTTGTGTGTCGTTGTCAAGACAACAAGAGATAAATAAATGGAATAATTGCAACAAAGCTTCCCTTATTTAATGGATCAATAATAATAATTTTTAAGAACCGTTTTACTACCCACATCAGTAATACCGTCTACTACTACTACTTCTATTCTACTACTTTCATACTGTGATACCTCCTGCCAAGGGCGCCCATCAGAGAGGGCAAGGTGGGTCGCTTTCCCCCCCTAGAGGAAATTGTACTTCAAAATATCGAAAACCCAATAGAATTTTTACATTAGTTACAGCAAAATTCGAAACTATATTTAAAACTTCGTTTATACTTGCCCACCTTTGGAAACCACAACATGGGCGACCTTGTCTCCTGCACCGAGAATGGATAACTACGAGATCTGCATTCCCTCTATGTAAAAGTGCTCAGTTGTCTAATTGTAAGCCGTGACGAAATTTCATTATTCTCATGGTCAACACTAGTTCACCCAAGTCTTAGATCTCAGCCATTGTTTTAGCGTTACATAATTCATACCATAAAATGATAAACTGACTTTTAAAAAGTATTGTACGAACGCAATGAAGAAACTTTATCAACGTACGCAGCGTACTTTAAATATACAAGTCATAACACAAAATACTCCAATAAATAAATATAACTTAAATATTGTTATATCACACCCTACGTGGACCTCTCGTGAAGCAGAAGAATTCTGATAACTTTTAGAGAAAAATAAGAAAATAATTAGGACATACACTTTGCACACAAAATTACAAAACGAAATCGAGGCGAGACACTGAAAAGCTTTCTGAGAATCAAGACGAGATGAGAAAAGTTTCTTTTTTTTTTTTTTTTTTAGAATCGAGACGAGGTGAGAAAGAATTCTTCAAGCATCGAGATAAGACGAGATTTCTCCAAAATTCACGAGACGAGAAGGAAAAACTTTATTTCTTGTCTCGTCTCTTCTCTTGGGCAACACTAGTGCATGCAAATTTCTGTCATCTTTCTTTGAATCTCCCTTGTATATATACTAAAACTACAATATTCCGGGAAATTTTTGACGGTCCCTCGTATATATATATATATATATATATATATATATATATATATATACGAGGGGGAGCCAAAAATTTCCCGGAACGTTATAGTTTTAGTATTTGTGATGCAATCATAATGAATCTTGTTTACTACAGTTCCTACGTTGCCTAATTCTGTATTTAACAAGTTTGAACATGTCTTAAACAGGCAGTCTACGAGTAGTGAAGCTGAACGGAGACGTGTGTAGTAATCAATTGTCACAGTTTCGCAGATTGAGCAACGTCAAGTTCATGTGCAAATGAGGGAAAATCGGCTTCTTCAGAGACTCTGATTGCCTTTAAAAAAAAATAGTTTTTAGCATCAAGGTATGTTCGGCTCTTCCCAACGCTAAAAATAGGTCTCAAAAATTCCCGTTTTAAGAAGAGGTCAAAAAGAAAGCGACTGCTGAACTTTTTAGGAGATACCAAAAGAGGATTTTTCGCCGGTATTTCCAGCAATTGCAGGATCGCTAAAAACAAGTGTGTGTATGTGCGTTTGGGCAAGGGGGGGGGTTAAGGAAGCGCCTCTTTGAAGGCGAGGAAGTAAATGTGCAATTTTATTGTGGTGGACTCTGCTCATATATTTACAGGAAGTTAAATTAAAATACCTTTTGGCCTAAAATAAACTTGAGAATTTGCGAATTCTCCCGATATTTCTCTTTTGTACAATTTTGGTGCAAAGCATAACCATGAAGTTTTACACTGAAAACTTCTTTTTTACTATACGATTTGTGTATAGGTCTGAGTTCTATGAGCGATAAGAGGGGGGAAGTAATTTAAAAATAGAAAAAAATACACGGTGGAATTTTAAAAATGTTTCTCTTAATTCAGTTTATATTCATGGACTCTCCACTATTCTAATATAAATAAATATTTATGATGGTACTTCGACCAAGTATTATCTACTCTTACGAGAATCTAAATTACAGAAGAAAATATATATCGCTAAAAATTGCATGAAATTGTAAGCAAATATTTAACAAATGAGATTAATAAGATTTTATGTGAGAGCGTTTAGTGGTGTGCACGTCTGTATGCTAAAGCTTTTCTCCAATAGTCGCCAAGTTTATTTTTAAAGCGAGTATTATTTTCTTCCTTTTTTTTCTGTCTCGTGGTGTACGCCAATATATAATATCCTTCCTTTTTTAATGCGTTTTGTAATATATGGAACGGGTCTTTTTCCTCATCGCTTTTATTATTCAAAAATCTATACAAGTGTATATACACTGAATTACGAATAAATAAATGTTTCTAATAATCCTTTGTGTGTAAGTTTGGAAATGCTGTCCAGAGCAGCATGGAGATCTTAAAGTTTGTTGGTTAAGAATCTCCATTGCAGTGCAGCTCAGAGATTGGAAAAGAACTTGTTGCACGTAGCAACGCGGAGATTAGTAAGGAACCTCTTGCCCGTAGCAACGCAGAAAAGGGTCACTATGTGTGCCCAGTGTAGAGTTTAAATGGTAAGGTAAGGTTAGGGAGTCTCTACTCACCCAGAGCATCTTGGAGAAAAAGTAGGAAGCAATTAGCTGGAAATGATGTCTTCTGCCTTTTGACGTGCAGTTTTGGAGGTAGAGCCTGTAGATAGGTTGTAGGGGGTCCTGTTCGTGAATTTTCGTGTCCTTCTGGTATTTCTTCGGAGACGGCATCCATCGGCTCATCGGTAATCCTTGTGCATAAGCACGTAGTGTTATTTGTAAATATGAGATTATGAAGAATAATCTGAAATATTAGTTTCAGAAGGAGAGCACGTAGTAAGGAACTTGTTGCCCATAGCAGCGCAGAGATGGAATAGAATCTCCTGCCCTGTGCAGCGCTGAGAATGGTTATGAACCTCTTGCCTGAAGCAATGCAGATATGTGTTAGTATCCCCTACCCAGCGCAGCGCGGAGATTGCTAAGAAATTTCCTATCCGCTGCAACGCTGAGGTAAGGTTAAGGATTCTCTCCCGCCCAAAGCAGCTTGGAGAGAAAAGTAGGATGTGATCAGATGGAACTGATGTCTTCCGCCTATTGACGTCATATTTTATATTCAGTTTTGGAGGCGGAGCCTATGGAAGGGTTGAAGGAGTCCTCTTCGTGAGTCTTCGTGTAATCCTCGTATTTCTTCGTAGAAGGCATCTGTAGGCTGGTTGATTATCCTTGTGCTTAAGAACGTGATGTAGTTTGTAAATACTGCAATAGATGGCACAATTTAATCTCCCAGAATTCCACATCAATACTTGTTCTATTGATTGTGCTTTAACCCCTTTCCTTCCCATAATTCAAATATGTACTCATTAGTACGGTGATTGAGTCGGTGCGTGGAAAAAGAACATTTCACTTCTTTCTTTTGGAAAACGAAAAAGAGAAATGCTAGCGGAAATACCGTTAATTTTACCAAAAAATATTGAATTGGACGTTTGTAACGTATGTTAAAACCATTTATTTCCCAAAATATCAAAAACGTAATGAGAAAGTATGTTTAGCTACACTGAAATTGCTATCGTGGAATATTCTCCTTTTTTCATTCAATGAAAACATTTGGCAAAAAAATCTAATGCAGATAACATCAATATTTTAATGTATAAAATCATGTCAAAAACAATTTAAAGGTATTAAATACCTCCTACATGGTACACTTGCCTAACACTAACGCATTTTCAAAATATCTTATATTCAATAGTTGTACAGAGTGTTTCAAAACAACACCGACAACGTTTGAAAGGTAATTCCTGACACCAAGATATGACAAAAAAGTATAGACCAACCTGAATGCAGAAATCCGTCATTTCGGAGTTATAGGCTGCCGGAAACATAAAAGACTCAAATTTAAAAGTCCATAGCTTCAAAATTATAGGACCTACTGTAGTCGAGTCAAGACTTCACTTAGGAATTAGTTCATTTAGGTACTTCCGTAACAATTTTATAGAGGTGATTGGTGAGTACTTCAAATTATATGCCCGTAACCAAACTCCCTCTATAAAAATTGTTGCGTGAATATCTTAGGATTCTGAAACATGCATTTTTGTATAGCGCGAATATTAGTTCCTGTCTTGACCCGGCTGCGGTAAGTCTAATCGTTTTGGAACTATGGACCTTTAAAGTTCATTTTCTCATGTTTTCGGCAGCCCTAAAACTCCGAAAGGAAGCATTTGTGCACCCACGACGGTCTATACTTTTTGTTTTATCTTGGTGTCAGGAATCACCTCCCAAACGTTTTCGTTGTTGTTTTGAAACCACCCTGTATAATTATACATTAATACCAAAATAAACTTTTTTTTAAAATGGTTACTACAAAAAAAATTCTATCGTGGTCCCGTGTTTAGATCTTAGCATGAGATCTACCCCCACTAGCTCATTTTACCCACTATAATGTGCATCAAGTTTTTTTCACGTACATTTTTGTAAGGTGAAATAAATAAAAAAAAGACTATAAAATGTTTAGTAAATACGAAATAACGTATTTTGTTTATTACGGAAATGCTCTATTTGTACATGTTGTCTTTATGGTCTATTTATCATAATGATTACTATTTGCAACATCAGAATTGGGAATCAATTCAATTTAAGTTTATTTCCACTCTTCACACGAGGGTGGGGGGAAGGGTGTCTAGCTTCTGCTACTTTACTCAGTGTTAAATAAAAATATATATATTATGAGTTGGACAATCAGAAATTGGCATCTTCTATGTGTTGGCCTGAACTGTATTTCCGGGTGTATATTTGATAGTGAATGTGTGTTCTTCACTTGTTTGGATGTTTCTAGATCCCTGGAGATTGCCTGTCAGAAGCTCCGGTATTTAGTTTAAAAAAAAAAAAAAAACAGGTGAGTGTTATGAATATGTAAACTCTTCAGGCACATATGACTACAAATAATAAACTTTCCCTTTCACCCAACTTTGATTTGACATTTTGTTTTCGAGTTACAACTGTTTTTCTGCAAATTTTCCGACAAATTCTCGGCAAACAACACAACCTAATGAGAGCATTTCTACATATAAGTTGGTTATATAGTTTTTGCCTTATTTTGGTGTCATCTCTTGAATATTGTGTGGGTGTTGTTTAGAAGCATCATGTGTATATATACAAGGTCAGTCAAAGTTAAGCAACATCACGTTTCTATACCTTGTATTTTCCTTTGTCCAATTAAGGAAAATTGTGTAAGTATATTATAGAAGATTTCCAACAGGTGTGCATAGTAGTGATGGTCATATACGTAGGTTTTTCGGTTTTCGATTTCTATAAAAAATAAAATTGTTTTTGAAAGCTTACAGAAAAACAGTTTTTTTCTTTTTTTAAAAAATAAACCGTTCGGTTTTCAATCAAGAACCAGCTTCAGTTTTGAAACAAACTCAGTTATAAAACAATTTCAGTTCTCTTTCTAAAGCCAGTTAAAATTTTAAAACTGATTCGGTTTCCTATCAAAAAACCGGTTTCAGTATCAAAACCGGTTTGGTTTTATGTCAAGTGCCGGTTCCGGTGATAAACTGAACCGATTTCTTGGTTAAGACTGAAATGTCTGTTTTTCATTTCTTTCTCTAAATAAGTTTTCCAGTTTTTTTTCTAAAATCTGGTTTTGTCTATCCCCAATACATAATAGAAAGTTACAAATACTTTGTGTGTCACTGTTGGGAAGAAACAGATAATGACACGTATGATCTGCTACTTAACAATATTGTTCATATGTAATGCAATAATAAATAAATAATCCATTCCAGCATAATTAAAACTCTATTATTATCGGCAACGAATGTCATACTTTCAGCGCCATAAATAAAACAATTATAATCGGCAACAAAAGACATACTTTTAGCGCCATAAATAAAAACTCAATTATAATCGGCAACGAAACATACTTTTTAATGCCATAAATAAAAAATTCTATTATTATCGGCAACGAAGGACATACTTTTTAACGCCATAAATAAAAACTGTATTATTATCGGCAACAAAAGACATACTTTTAGCGCTATAAGTAAAAACTCAATTCTTATGGGCAACAAAAGATATACTTTTAACGCCATTAATAAAAACTCAATTATTATTGGCAAGAAAAGATATACTTTTTAATGCCATAAATAAAAACTCAATTATTATCAGCAACAAAAGACATACTTTTAGCGCCATAAATAAAACCTCAATGATAACCGGCAACAAGACATACTTTTTAACGCCATAAATAAAAACTCACTTATTATCGGAATTGAAAGACATAGGTCTACTTTTTAACACCATAAAAATTAGTTTTTTTGGGATTTTCTCGAAATCTACGCATCAGAATTTACCCTCAAGCACATCATTTTTCATCTTGATGCTGTTTATACATCGATTGATATATTTATCATTTTTGATATTATCATGATTAACACAAAAATGAAAATGTTTAATCATAACTTTAGGCTATATCTGATGAACCACCCTATGCACTGTCATTTTCTTACTGCGTAAAGAACTACTTCATGAATGTAGACTTTAATGTCAATTTAATGTTAATATGCATCGTGGGATATAGTTCACCATCTATTTTTAGGTTTCTAAAACAGAGGTTCGATTTTTCGGATTTCTCAAAACCTGCGCATTAGAATTTATACTAATCCATATGATTTTGTATAATTTAACACGATCTATGCATTGATATGTGTTTCATCTTTGCATTTTCCTTTTTCGTTAATCTCTAATATTAATGTATAATTTTAAATTCTTCTGCAAACTTAATTCTACCTGTAAATCAATTAAGGTAAGATAACGAAAGGATTGTTCGAGAAATGTTTACAAGATGGCAGCACCGAGAGTCCTAGGAAATTGAGGATTTGATTCTGATGATGGGGGATTGTCTAACCTTCTAGTAAAGAAAGGGAGGGAGAAACATGTTTGTGTATAGGTAGAAGAGGGATGATCTCTGCATCTGAATTCTGATTTTAGGGAGATTCCCCTCCGTACGAACATACCACTAAGACTCTCACTGCAAAGGCCTGAAATGGGAAATGAATTTCTTGGTTGCCTGTCACCTTTTAATCCTTATGACCTCCAGCCCCTTTCAACTCAAACTCCTACTTTCTCTCTCTCTCTCTATCTCTCTCTCTCTCTCTCTCTCCAACTCTCGAAACGCGTTGTTCATTAAAGTGTTCCCCAAAGAGTAATCCAGATCACATTATGGTTTGTGGTATGGTTTTCGCGGGAAACAGCTCAGCAAGATATATATATATATACAGGATCACTGAAAAATAATATCCAGTTTCTACAGAAACGGGATACATACGAAGTATTTGCATATTATATTACAGATAATGATGGCTCAACCTAATTGTAGTATTGTAAAACTTTTTTTTTACATAACCAGGTAACGCGTGATTCCTGTAATTTTCTACATATAATCTAAGGTTATTTCTCAATATATCTGCTAAACTACTTTAAATCCTACGCTGAAACGTATAAACTATTTTTACCATGCAGTAAATTTAATAATCTAATCCCTTCATAGCACTTCTACCCATACAAAAAGAATAATCCGATTTTACTTACTTGAACAAATATCTATCGAAGACAAGAAAACATCTTCAATCAAAACTGATTAACTTTCCCAAGGTATTCAAACTTTTCCTTTCCTAGGATATTACTGTAGATTGCTAGTAAGAATTTTATAACGAGATCCACATCAAGTACCTGATCCAATATAAAATGGAAGTTTTATCAAACATAAACATTAACTGTATGAAGAATTTAGTCCTCCTGTTCAAGCTGCTACAGACACGGACACCTCGCTAAGCAGTGTCGAAAACACAGAATATATAAAGAAGAACAACTGTTCTTCGCAGTAGTTCTCTTAAAAACAATTACGTGCATCTTGTAAACCAGAAGCCATCGTCCACGCACAAGCCCATTCCATAACATGTACTTCAGGACCTTCACCATTATCACCAAAGACGACATTACTGAAAATATACAATTCAACAAGGGGCCGTGATTCTCAATCAAGAGTAAAATAAATCAAGAAATAATAAGAATACCTATCAAAAAAGAACATGTAGCTTTGCAATAAGTGTAGCACATGATAGTTGTACTGTTTTTCAACCTGCTAACAAAAGAAATCAACAAAATTTCCCATATCATAGGCACCAACTACATTGGTGCTCCGTGACTCAAGCACCCATCGGAGACTTTTCATGTGTGTTCAGCATTCATTCCATTATTGCGTTGGAATCAATTTCGAAGTGACACGTTCATACCGTGAAAAACAAAAATTAGGTCATCTAAAGTGAGCTTTATCAATGAATATAATTTATTTACTTTCGCGAAACAACCTTTCACTCGAGCAAGCTCTTTTTCAGCTCTGTGTGATGGAAAAATAGATGAAAGTAATAAATTCATATTCACAAGCGACTGTAATTTTGTAGAACTATCTCTTTAAATAACTTCTGTAGTTTGACGCCATGATTTTGCGTTTCCAAGAAATGTGAAAAAGTATTTTTTGTGAGTTGAGGCTATATAAACTACAATACAGTTGAGTCATTTTTAAGTTTTCACTCAAGTTGTTCTCAAATGTTTTAGAGGCCCTTGATTGTAATTATGATTATTTTAATATTTTTTCTCTAACTCCTGTCAGTTTGAAAACAATTTAACAGTTCATTTTATTTCAGTAGTCTGTGACCCCTTCATGTTTTTTCACGGGAAAGCCCCCAAGTTTCGGAACCACTGGTATATTGGATCTATTAAACTAAAAATAGAATGTAAGAGGTTGTGATTTACCTTGTAAGTACCAAAATGTGAGTATCCATTGAAAAAAAAATTAAAAAATGGCCCCTATGTTCCAGAAAACAAATAAAGCCTAAGGAGTTGTGAAACAGTCTTTCATCCAACATTCAATAGCAAAGGTAACTCCATTCAATAGAATAACTTGAGTCACAGCTAGAGTACCAATACACTCCGTAGAATAATTGCCTCAGTACCGAGATCATTCTAAAAATCCATATTTCACATATAAATAGCACAACAGGTGACTCTGCTTTTGTCACACTCAACAAAATAATATCAACAAGAATATTGGAATTATTTTCATACACTCCACCACACAACGCCAATTCCACCTCACCATTTCTTTACAACATATAATACCATAAGTACTTGGCACATACTTGAGAATTGAAGACAAGAACCCGAGTTTCGAGGAAAAGTCTCCACTCCCCTTATAATCGACTCTCTATGGTACAACTTTATATCGGCTTGCGGGTTTGCTGCTAATCTTTTTTAAAAAATCCATTGAAATAGTATTTCTTCTCTATGTACAACATAACGATGGCTAGACGTCCTTCTCTTCCTGATGAAGCGATAAATTCATGATTTAGGCTTGAACCGGTCTAGTTTCCAGTAGTCCACTGTCTTGTCTTCACTACTCAGGAACATAATTTGGTTCCGCTCGTCTTAGTAACTTTGCCAAATGGTATTAAGTAATAACATATCCGTGGGGGTACCCAAAAGAAACAAAAATAATATTTAGATGGGTATAGCTTTTGTAGTATCGCGTTTTGCTGCTAGAAGCGCATACAGCGAACATTCTTGAATCAGTAAGTAGGGTGCTATCGCTGAAGAAGATCAGAACTAGTTTTGGCAGATGACAACTATTTTGTGTGATGGTCGTTTTAGCAATGGAAGAACAGCGTGCGGTGGTGAGATTCTGCTTCTTACTCGCAGAAGTGTAACAGAAACTCTTGAAATGTTAAAAACGGCGTACAAGAATGATGCTATGAGGAATTTTAAAAATGGCGAAATATCAGTTGATGACAAACTTCTTTCTGGTCGTCCTTCCACAGTCCGAGCACACGAAAATGTTTTAAAAATTCGTGCAATCATCAGCGAAGACCGACGACGGATCATTGAAGAAATTGTGGAGCTGTCGGGAGTGACTTAGAGTTCAGTGCAGCGAATTTTGAGAGATTTGGGAATGAAAATGGCGGCTTCCAGGTTCGCGCCAAATCTGCTGACTGCTGAACAAAACGAAGCTCCCGTGGAAGCGTGTTGTACTTTGAAAAAAGAGTCTCCAAATGATCCAGACTTTTTTGTTTCCTAGAATAAAAAGAAACATGAAAGAAAAGCATTTTGCTTATGTTGCTGAGGTGAGGAACAAAACGACGGAGGTGCTGTCAAGTATCATAAAAAATGGCTTTAAACAATGTTTTGAAAAATGGAATAAAAAAAATAGAAAAGTGTATTAGTGCAAGTGGAGAGTACTTTGAAGAGCATTGAAGGATTGTGCTTAAAATGTGAAAAGTAAGTTTAAAATAATAAGTTCTGTTTCTTTTGGGTACCGCCTCGTATATTCATTTGATTCTATTGTATAAGTAATAAATCTTGTTTATTTGTCGCATAGTTCATCATCCCTGAGGACAGTGCAGTATGCAATGGCGAATTGTGTGTCCTTTATATATATATTTACATTGACAGAATTCAGATCAGGTGCTCTTATGTATTTTTCATGTGCAAACTGTAATGTTGAGCTAACTCCGCCACTGGTTGTGACTACGTGACAAATTTGGTTAAGCAGGTCAGTAAGTTCTTTTTTTTTTTTTTTTGTTTCCCTCTCTCCAATAATATAAAAAAATAATGTTTCCTTTTTTCTTGGTTTATATATACATATGCATCTCGCCTGTACCTTTCTCGGTTTCCACTTCCTCTATGCGCGTGGGGAGAAAAGATGTATATATATATACACACAGAGAGAGCTTTTATTTGTCATTTCGATAATTAGACTAATTGGTAGTTTAGAACGGAAACCCACAGTCAGATGGCGCTGTGGTCGGCTTTCTATCCTTCTCCCAGTGTTGTGCACCTCAGTCTTCTATATTATACTATATTTTTCTTTCTCTTTATCTACTTTTGTGTAATACATTTTAATTCAGAAATGCTGAATACAACTGTGGTTTATCGATATTTCCTAAGAGGTAGGTCGACGTTTATTATCTGAAAGTTTAAAAAAAAACGTACAATTTTGAAAAAAAATTCCAGCTACTTTTGACAGTAGTGTACAGTATTATTATCACATAGGTAGAATGATGATAGTAGGCCTCCCAAAACTCAATCTTTGTCAGTCTTTACGATTCTAGCGCCTCCTTGGGTGAATGCGATTATCCTGACCGCCTTCCCTCCGCCATCTTATCCCAATTCACCCATGCACAAGGTTGAAGGTAACAATTTGGACGTAGCAGTCTAAGAACTAGAAAAAAGGATTCAATTCTTAAAATCTACCTTGAAAACTCTATATTATTATTGCAATAAATAAATAAGAACGTTTAACAATTTGTGAAATACTTAATGGCTTTCATCAAATAATAAAAAGATAGTCTAATAAATCCTAAAATCCCTTCCTAAATACTCTATGGCCCATAGTTGCCCTATTATGTTCTAGAGCTCTTGAACCACCACCCCTGGGAGGCATTAACGTCCATGTTGAGAAGTATTGCCCTAAATGACAGTGCATTACTCAAACTTAGTCAATAGGTCTAACTTCCAATCATGCTTATTAAACTAGGTACGAGCTTAGTTAAGCCGGGATTTCCTCATATAAATTGTATATTTTTAGCAATTTTGAAGGAATTACGTATACCAAAATTTCTTTATATATTTACCATGTCTCTCCATATGTCCGTTCAAACTCCTTTGTATATTAACCCTGTATGTTCATGCGTCCGTCCAAATTCCTTTATATAATTACCTGTCTGTTCATGTATCAGTCCAAATTCCTACACAGTAGAGCGTCGATTATCCGAAGTAATTGGGGGACATGGTGTTCGGAAAACTGGTTTGTTCGGATAATCGAACTGTACATGTTTATTTGCTAAAAAGAAGTACTGTACAGTAAATTTATTCATAAAAAGAAGTGTGCTGATTGTTGAAACACAGCGACTGGCGGCTTGGCTGGTCAGCAGCGCCTTATGAAGGCCCCATTAGAAGCAATGTTCCGCCAGCGGTGGTTCAGTGCGGCGACTACTGTGGGAAACTTGGTTTGGAAGTGAGGGGGATGATGGACGGTAGAGTGGGAGAGTAACAGGTGCGAGCGAGTACACAGTTCGGTTAAGCGGTCGTTCCGTTGACCGACGTTCGGATAATCGACGCTCTACTGTATATATTTATCCTGTCTGTCTATGTGTCCATTCAAACTCTTTTACATATTTATTCTGTCTGTCCATGTGTCCGTCCAAACTTCTTTATACATATACCCTGTCTGTCCTTGTGTCAGTCCGAAATCCTTTATATATTTACCCTATCTGTCAATGTGTCCGTCCAAACTACTTTATAGATTTACCCTGTCTGTCCATATGTCCGCCCAAACTCCTTTAAACATATACTCTGTCTGTCCATGTGTCCGTCCAAACTCCTTTATACATTTACCCTGTCTGTCCATGTGTCAGTCCGAACTCCTTTATATATTTATCCTGCCTGTACTGTGTCTGTCCAAATTACTTCATATATTTACTCTGTCTGTTCATGTGGCAGTCCAAATTCCTTTATATATTTACCCTGTCTGTCTATGTGTCCATCCAAACTTTTTTTATATATGTACCGTGTCTTGCGAAAACGAACTAATCGCCACTTTCATACTTTTAAGAAAATTACGTATAAAGGTTGATGTCCAACATTAATGTAGTCGTAATCAAAAGTGAAATTATGTTTCTTTTCTTGGAAAGGTCTTGGTTTTCCTCTCTTTTGCAAAACGTTCCAATGCGTATCAGGAACCAATCGTCACATTTACGTGGATTTTGAAAGTTTGGCGCTTAGTTCATTTTTGCATAACACGGTACATATTTACCCTGCCTGTCCATGTATCCGTCCAAAGTCCTTTATATATTTATCTTGTCTGTTCATGTGTCCGTTCAAACTCTTTTACATATTTACCCTGTCTGTCTATGTGTCTATCCTAACTTTTTTTTTATATATTTACCCTGTCTGTCCATGTGTCCGTCCAAATTCCTTTATATATTTATCCTGCCTATCCTGTGTCTGTCCAAATTACTTCATATATTTTCTCTATCTGTTCATGTGGCAGCTCAAATTCCTTTGTATATTTACCCTGTCTGTCTATGTGTCCATCCAAACTAATTTATTTATTTACCTTGCCTGTTCATGTGTCCGTCCAAATTCCTTTATATATTTACCTGCCTGTTCATGTGTCCGTCCAAATTCCTTTATATATTTACCTGTCTGTCCATGTGTCAGCCCAAATTCCTTTATATATTTATCTTGTCTGTCCATGTGTCCGTTCAAACTCTTTTACATATTTACCCTGTCTGTCAATGCGTCCGTCTAAACTCCTGTATATATTCACCCAGTTTGTCCGTGTATGCATCGTCCGGGACACAAAGATCTCAACAACTACCCGATGGATCAACATCGACTTTGTCCAAGGTGTAAGAGTGAAAAGTTTGGAATCGATTTAGTTATCGGAAGTTATATTCTAACCAGCAGTAATAGAAATCCACTAAAATTTTCGGTTTTAATAGTGGTCTACATGGAAAAATCGCGATAAGAGATAGCGAGAGATACTTTCTTTTGAATGATTTAGTGTTCTAAGAACAGGCACACTTTATCTCGTAAATCTTTTATTAAAATCGGTAGTGACAGAAACCAACTACGTCTGATTTTAACGTTAATCGTTATAGACAGCGAAAAGCGATTTTCAGCAATCAGTTAAGCGTCCCAATAATATATTCCATCTCTATTCTAATTTCTCTACTAAAACTGGAAATGGTAGAAATTCATTAACACTTTCGGTCTCGATATTAGTATAGAAAATATCAAGCCACATAAACCAAATTCCTTCACGTGGTGCACACGTGACGCTGCTACTTGTTCAGTCTAGAGCTTCTTGCTTTAAAATAAGTTTGTTTCTAAGACTCAAGGGAAGTTCAACACATAGCACAACAGATGGACACATGGATAGACATGGTAAATATATAAAGGAACTTGGACGGGCAGATAAACAGACAGGCTAAATATAGGTACATAAGAAAGTTTGAACGGACATATGGACATACAGGGTAAATATATAAAGAAGGTTGGATGGACATATGGACAGACAAGGTAAATATGTAAAGAAGTTTTGACAGACACATGGAGAGACAGGGTAAATATATAAAGAAGTTTGGACGGACACATGGATAGACAGAATAAATATATGAAGGAATTTCAATGGACACATGGACAGACAGGGTAAATATATAAAGAAGTTTGGACGGACACATGGACAGACAAGGTAAATATATAAAGAAGTTTTGACAGACACATGGAGAGACAGGGTAAATATATAAAGGAGTTTGGATGGACACATGGACAGATAGGGTAAATATATAAAAGACTTTGGAAGGACACATGGATAGACAGGGTAAATATATAAAGAAGTTTGGATGGTCACATGGTAAGACAGGGTAAATATATAAAAGAGATTGGACAGACACATGGACAGACAGGTTAAATATATAAAGGACTTTGGACCTACACATGAACAGACAGGGTAAATACATAAAGGACTTTGGATGGGAATGGGGAGAGACAGGGTAAATATATAAAGGAGTTTGGAGGACACATGGACAGACAGGATAAATATATAACGCATAAATGTCCCCGGTACTTTCAATTGTAAGAGTAAGGTAACATATTCTGAGATATCTTCCTCTACCTAGAATCTTGCCTGTACCTCAGTATCTCATATATCGTTGATACTGGACACTGGCATTTTCATTCCATCCAGACAAACAACTCGTACACGTGTCTGTGTTTGTATTAGCGCTGTATACTAGTTACATAAATCGAAAGATTCCCATAAACTATTAGAGCTGTTTGTGCTATGTATACCGTTATTGCACTGCATCAATTGATACGTATCTCCTCATATCTCTATATAGGTTCAATGAACACTGAGCCATCCGTAGCGTACACTACATACTGTCTGCCTATGTATGTATCTCTCTGTGTGCGTGTGTTTGTATCTGTGTACACATGGGTTCATATAATTCACACTTCCGCACATACGGCAGACAGAAGAAGGCATTGAGGTGGACGTTAATGTGCACACGCCTCATCAGCTTTCAATGACAAATGAGCGGGACGAGAGGGAGGTACTGTTAACCCTATATAGCCAATCTATTCTTCTGGCGTGAATTTGCTCAAATCGACACCGCAAATATGCTTCTCTCAATATTATAACTTTTTGCTCTCAATTCTCTCCCCGTACTACGTATACACGGTGTAAAGAAAGTGCTTGAATAAAGTTTGGGATTTCCATTTTTTTCTTCATTTGTTTACATACTTACAGTAAAACATCGCTTAACGAACACCTTCGTAATATGGACATATTTTTTTGTTCTGGGAAAAATATATGTACCATTGCAGGACATAATTATCTTCTTTATGGAGCGTCTTCTTTTCCACCAACCCTTTAGTAGCTTCTGAATAACGAACAGAAAAAAACTCATTTCACACGTGTTTAGAACAAAAAACTCTTTCTGCAATTTTTGCAAGATTTTTTATCTAGAAAACAGGAATACAAAACGACAAAATTTCAAACATAAACTAGTGCCTGCACGTTGTACTCTGCAGACAACCATTGTAGACTTGTCCCCGATAACTACATCAGTTATAGTAATTGCTCATTTCTACTCACATTTTAAGGATTTGATAAATTTTTACTGCTTTACTTACGCTTTCGGTACCGGGGGTCATGGTGGCTCAGTGGTAGAACGCTTATCTGTGGCGCGTGAGGTCGGTGGTTCAATCTCTGGCCACGTAAATTTGTGGAAATGAAATGAAATTCGTCCCACGTTCACATTTGTTCTTCCCACGGTAATGACGGCTAGGCTATAGGATACGGTGATGATGAGAAATGAATGAAATGGTGGAATGAAAAAAGTGAGAAAAAACGGGAGAACCCCGAGAAAACCATACGCACACGGTGTTTGTTCAGCACAAAGCTCACTTGATGCGGGCTGGGATCGAACCAAGGACTCCATGTACCAGAGGTGAACACACTACCATTGAGCCACCGCGGCCTCCAAGTAAGTTTGTGGTGGACAACAGTGTGCATGGGTTTTCTCGGAGGACTCCCGTTTTCTCCCACTTTTTCATTCTACCAGTTCATCCAATATCATTCAGTTGTATTAATCATAGTCTCCGTTAGCCTAAAGAACATAATCAAGTTACGTTAAACTGAAATATTTCATTTCATTTCAACATCCAACATTACGTGTCATAATAGAAAAACGTTGTACTTGGTACGTTAGGCTTGAAAACCCGATATTCCCTTCATAGAATGAGGCATATTCGTGAAGCTTTCTGCAAGGAAGAATTACATGAGAGAGAAAAAAAAACATGACACTAGTAACACGGATGGAAAGTTTCTGGAAAAGGGGCAAAGATGTTAAGTTAAGAAAACAGCAAAAAGAAGTTAATATCTTGGTTAGTGTTGGAACTGCTATGCTCTGGCGGAAAGTGGAGAAATAACGGAACTTTTTAGTTCATTAGCACAAATTAAACGCCGTTATCAGACGTTGAAGATGGGTCTTTTTACAAAGTTAAGATGGCAGCCAATCAACTGAAAGATATAATAGTTAAGGTACAAATGGAGCGAAAAGAACAAAAAAAAAAAAAAAAAAAAAAAAAACAATTCAAGACAACGAAAAATAATTCTCATTAATTTTTACTTTCTTTATATGTTTGTTCTATTGTGCTGTTGAGTGAATGCGTATGTGGTAGATTTTATTAAATGTTGCAACATTTTACCATGTGTGTACGTTTTTAAGATACACAATTATACAGAATAATAATGCGAAATAAAAACTCAAAATTTATATTTCATAACGAGATTTAAATTTGGCAAATCCAAATGATGGTATACCATAACATGTAATTAAGTAATAATAATTACTTAAACTCCGGAACTCATACATCCATAACGTACAGTTCTAACAGAGTGTTTTTGTGTTCAACCTTTTAAAGGAGTTTGGTATACAGAAAACTCCTTTATATATTAACCCTGTCTGTCCAAATTCTTTTATATATTGGGTGCTTGAATTAATTCTCGCTGTTTTTTATACCAATGATAAATTGTCATTAAACAAGAACAAACAATATCTTGTACTGAAAGTACTGTTCCTCGGCAGCTACGACCTTTTCCCACTTTTCGGGTAGTAAGTTTTTTTCGCGATAAGAAATTGCGGGTTCCTGTGAGGCAATCTGTTCATCGAGCCAATTTTGGATATCTTCGGCAGTTCTGAAGTGTTGGTCAGAAGGGTCATGCTGCCTGGATCGAAACAAATGGTAGTCGGAAGAGGCGATGTCTGGTGAATATAGCGGGTGGAGTAAAATATCCCATTGCAATCCCTCTAAAGTTTATTTCACTATATTTGCAACATGTGGTCTGGCATTGTAATGGAGCGCAATCGCTTTGTCATGTCTCTGGTCATACTCTGGTCGTTTTTCTTGAAGTGCTTGATTCAGATGCAGTAACTGCATTCGGTAACGATCAGCATTCATCGTTTCACCGGTGGAAGCAGCTCATAATAAACCACACTGCAGATCATAATAAACCGTTACGACAACCCCACCAAATGCACAGCATGATTTTCATTCCATGAATGGCCGGTTTTAGCGTTGATGTTTATTTTTTTCCGGGCCTCACCTATGATTTTCTGTGCTTGGGGTTGTCGTAACGAACCCATTTTTCATCGTAGGTTGCAATGCGATACATAAACGACTTCCGTTTATGTCTTTGAAGCAGCACTTCACAAATGGTTAAACGTTTCGCAATATGTCTTCGCGTCAATTCATGTGGCACCCAGTTTCCCACTTTCTGGATCATTACGATGGATTTAAATGCTTGCTAACAGTTGATTCATCAACATTTAGAGTTTGAGACAACTGTTTAAGCATCTGAGATGAATCTTCTTCCAATAGTGCCTCTAAGTCTTCATCTTCAAACTTTTTCCAGGCTGACCAGGACGCGAATTGTCGAAACCATTCTCTATACGTTGTTTCCGATAGAGCATGCTCTCCATACGCTACCACCAGCAAACGATAACTTTCTGCAGCAGATTTCTTAAGATGGAAGCAGAAGAGTAGCGCTTCCCGCAAATGTTGTTTTTTCAGGCACAAAGCAGGCCATGTTCAAAACACTGAAAACAAATGTTCTTTCCACTTCACTCGAAGGTCAAGTAGTGCACTGATAGCCAAAGGGTAGCATTTCCAAATAGGTTTACTGTCACAGTCCGCTGTGCTGCAATAACACAACCACTGCCCTGTGTTCATCAAGAGCTAGAATTACTTCAAGCATCTAATATTTACCCTGTCTGTTCATGTATACATCCAAAAACGTTTATATTGTAAAAGTTCTGCTAGTGCAGGTAATAGGCACAACTAGGTTGAGTAAATTAAGAGTTTGAGATTAAGTCCTACGACCGGGTTATTATAAAAACTTTTCTGTAACAACATTATTTATAGAAATACTTAAATATATTTTTTTTATTATGAAGTAGAAATTATGTAACCCGAGACCGTGTGGTTAAGAATAGGATTTCTACAGAGCTCTGGGTAAGCTTGGTAGAGTGGTGTAAAAAAAACCCTATGCAAGAAGCAAGCAGTTAGGGGGTTAAATGTTACAGAGCCTCGAAGCAGGCGAAGCAATTGAAGTTAGGGATAGAGCTCCGAACAAGCTAAGCCAGGTTGAAGGGATGCCAAGGGTCCAGCAGCAGACTAGATGCTTTGAGGTTGAGTTCCTCCTAGAGCTCTAGGCAAGCAAGAGGAGGAGAGACCAATTGAAGACTGGTGCTCGTTTGTTGAATCCTCTTCAATATATAGTCGCCCCTGGCGGCGGTGGCACTCCTGTTGCCATATAGGTAGTGCTGGTGGTCCTCGTCTGCTTCTTGTAGACGTAGTACTTCAATGTAAATACAAGTGATTGATGTTTTCAAACGGAAGCAGGTGGCATTATTTACAAATACAAGCACATAGTACATTACACCGGCAGACCAGTTCCAAAAATAAGCCGAATGGTTTTTCTTTTCTTGTTGTAGGGGTGAGAGGCAACTGGGGAAAACACCAGAAAATACTAAAAAGGAGTAGCTAAAAGGATAGGGGTGTCCAAAAAACTGTCACCAACCAACTTAGGGCTCTCGAAAACTATAGAGTCGATACTAACATCGGTCTTTTTCAATTATTTTTACGTATTACCATTTCCTTCTCACTAGAATGCTAATTGTCTGAAATTGGCTTTAAACAGCATTGGGGATGTCACTGTTTATCTCAACGATCTCGAAAACTACATATTCGACATTACTATTGGCCGTTATCGATCCTACTTATATGTCACCCCTCCTATTCCCCTTAGGTGTGCTAGGAGGTCTTACCTTCACCTAGGGCGGCTGAACTTGTACTTAAAGGACATCGGAACTGTTACCAATCAGCTTACGGACCACGAAGACTACGTATACAAACACTAAGTTTTTTTCATGATTTCTATATGTCTCCCACCCCCATCTCCCCTAGATGTGCTAGGAGGTTATACCCCGGCAGTACTCTATTCCAGAATGTAAGTAATGTGCGTACCAAATTTTGATTAAATTGATAAGGTCGTTCTAGAGTTATACTTGAACATACACACATACACACTCTGTCATACACATACACCCATCTTTTATATTATAAAGGCTTTTCAGCATAGCTTCGTTTCTACAATTTTGTATTCTTGATTGTCGTCGAGTTATTCATCAAAATTAAAAACAAAATGTGAAATTACCGTAGTTTTTGACAGGGACTGAATAAAGCCCTTATACGTAACTGAGGAATGCACTAAAACTGAGGAAATATGTCCTTATCCATGATCGAACTCAGGACCTTCAATCAATAGTTAGTTGCTCAATAGGATAGGTCCCCGTGGTGCTACAAACCAGCCTTATGAATACTATTAAATAAGACTCAATTTAAAAATATTATGATTTGTTCCCTAGAAGAAATGTATCTCTGTGTGTGTGTGTGTGTGTAATGTGTGACCCAGCCAGAAAAAAAGACCCAATAAGTATTCTGATAACTAATTCCATTTTTTGTTCATTCCACTCTTTTTTATACATATATATTTTTTGAATAATAATTATTCAATCCCATCCCTTTGTGATGCGTGGTGCCCTCTCTTGATAGTTAATAATAATTTCTCATTAATTTGCATGAGCGAAATTATCTTCTCATCGGTTTACAAAGCGATTCCAAAAATGGAATTTTTAATCTATGGAAATTTTTCGAATCTTGTCTTTCTTTTTAACCGGAGAGAAAGAGAGAGAGAGAGAGAGAGAGAGAGAGAGAGAGAGAGAGAGAGGAAGAGAGCGAGTATTTTTGTGCCCTTCCACTTGGTCCCTTTTTCTGTCCAACGTCCATCAGCTCCAATAACTCTTCTCTCTCTCTGCAAACTTTGATTTTTCAGCCCTGCATCTAATTTATAGCTATCCTTTTAGTGTAATTTATAAAAAAAGGAGGAGCTAAATTATATCTGTTATGCATATCAAAAGAATTCTTCCTTTATATATATATATATATACTGCTGCATGCAAGGTCACTAAATTACTTTAAATTCTTATTACTTTCACTGATTTGATGTGCGTATTACTTTATAATCAATAAAATTACTTTACTATCTTACGTGTTTCTCAGCGATTTGATGTGGATATCACTTTAAATCAAGTACTCCAAGTATTTGATATGTTATAACGTATTTTTCTCTGATATGATGTGAGCATTACTTTACAGTTAATAAATTACTTTAAACTCTTACGTATTCTTCACTGATTTGATGTGTGTGTATTACTTTACAGTCAATAAATTACTTTAAAATCTCACGTATTTTTTTACTGATTTGAAGTGTGTATTTCTCTTCAGTCAATAACTTGCTTTAAAATCTTACGTATGCTTCACTAATTTGATGTGTGTATTACTTTACAGTCATTTTTTTAAATCTAAGATATTCTTCACTGATTTGATGTATCTATTACAGTCAATAAATTATTTTAAATTCTTACATATTTTTCACTTATTTGATGTATGTCTTACTTTACAGTCAATAAATTACTTTAAAATCTCACGTATTCTTCACTGATTTAATGTATGTATTATAGTCAATAAATTACTTTAAACTCTTATGTATTCTTCATTGATTTAATGTGTGTATTACTTTACAGCCAATAAATTACTTTAAAATCTTACGTATTCTTCACTGATTTAATGTATGTATTATAGTCAATAAATTACTTTAAACTCTTATGTATTCTTCATTGATTTAATGTGTGTATTACTTTACAGCCAATAAATTACTTTAAACTCTTACGTATTGTGCCGGTGCTGTGTCATCAGTTGTTGCTCAGAATACGTATTAAATGAACGCAACCAAATGGGGATGAAACTTATGCACAACACTGTAAATAACTGTAAAATTATGTTTGAATTTAAATAAAATTCAAATGTTTTAATTTAAGAAAATGACTAGTTGTGGGAAATAGGTGAGAGAGAGAGAAAGGTTTTAACTAAGATACAGGAATGAGCACTAGCCTGATAATTCGAACGAGGCTGGCGTCGTCCTGGTCATCTGGAACAATGAAGGGTTTGCCCTGGAGGAACCTGAATGTTCTGGTATTAACCTCGCGGCGACAACCTCGCGGACCAAAACCTCGCCTGGCCAAAACATCGCCTCCCAAAACGTCGCTGGACAAAATATCGCCAGACCAAAACCCCGCCTGGCCAAAACCTCGCTGCCCAAAACGTCGCGGGACAAAATATCGCGGCGAGGTATGGGCGGCGAGGTTTTGGCCACGCGAGGTTTTGGCCCGGCGAGATTTTATCCCGCGAGGTTTTGGGCGGCGAAGGTTTGGCCACGCGAGATTTTGGGCGGCGAGGTTTTGGCCACGCGAGGTTTTGGCCGGCGAGAGTTTGGGCGGCGATGTTTCGGCCGCAAGATTTTGTCCGTATCCCCAGCCAACAACTGGAACTCAATCCTGCTGGACTGCTAGGGGCGTCGAATTCTCTCTATGATACGTCTCTACGATAATATTCTTCTTCACTTTTATTCCACTATTCTGCTGACAAACTCAAAAGTCTGCCGCGATGAACCGGCAGAATGGTATTCTCGGAACATGGAGCTGGAAGTTCTCCAACGGTGCGATCCTCTTCTCTCGTTGATCCTGCGCCTATCTTAACCGTGTATCGAATACCCCTTGTTGTTCTGTCCCCCTTGGTTTTGTGTGGCTGAAGAATGATAACTTTGGAGTTCAATGAATGGGGAAGTATCAGGCTATGCTTGAAGGTATGCGGAAAGGCAATGAAGAAACTAGTCATGTTTATTAACAAATATGCGTTTACAGAGGCTGTCTGGGAATGTACAATTTTTGATAAAAGTTTTCTTCCTATGAATTTTAAAGCGAGTTCCTGATTCTATAAAACATAGTCGCAATTTAATAAATAATTGAATTTGGCGAGTAATTTAAAAGGTTTGTACAGTTATCTCACAATCGTGTCACTCTAATTTCACTGATACTTCACAGTATTCTTCACTGATTTGAAGTGTGTATTACTTTACAGTCAATAAACTACTATAAAATATTACGTATTCTTCATTGATTTGAAGTGTATATTACTTTACAGTCAATAAACTACTATAAAATCTTACGTATTCTTCATTGATTTGAAGTGTGTATTACTTTACAGTCAATAAACTACTATAAAATCTTACGTATTCTTCATTGATTTGAAGTGTGTATTACTTTACAGTCAACGAAATTACTTTAAATTCTTACATATTCTTCACGCTCACATATAAGCTAATCAAATCAAGGCATGTCTAACTAATTGACGTAAACAAAAAAAAATTGAAAAGATTGAATTAATATTATTAATACACAAAATTTGCAACAAAATCATGACAATATTGTAAACAGAATAACACTGTAGAATAACTAACTAACTAACTAACTCTATGACCAATGGAACCCGGATGTTCAATGCCGCGTTCACAAAAGCTCTCCACTGACTTCTATCCTTAGCCAATTGGATCCAGTTTCTGCTTTGTATTCCTATCTCTGCGAGATCCATCTTAATATTGTCCTCCCATTTGTGCCTAGGTCTTTGTAATGGTTGTTTTCCGATTGGTCTTTCAGTAAAGACTTTGAAAGCGTTTCTACTTTCTTCCATTCTAGCTACATGACCTGCCTACCTGAGCTTTGTAGATTTGATGACCCTAACAATGTTGGCTAAACCGTATAAATTATGTAATTCCTCGTTATGAAGTTTCCGCCATTCCCCATTCCCGTTCCTCTTGGATCCGAATATTCTTCTCAAGATCTTATTCTCAAATACTTTCAGTCTATGTTCTTCCCTCAGAGTAAGTGACCATGTTTCGCAACCATACAAAACAACAGGCATGATTATCGTTTTGTATATTTTAAGCTTCAAATTCCTCGACAGAATTCGCGACGACAAAAGATTTTGAACCGAATAGTAACACGAATTCCCTGCTTTTAGTCGACATTTAATTTCTTCGTGAATATGATTTTCATCTGTTAATATTGCTCCTAGATATTTGAAAGTATCCACTTTATCAAAAGTATTATTTAATATTTTAACGCATCCACAATTTACCGTATTACGGTCCCGACGCACTTCTATGTATTTAGTTTTCTCTGCATTTACTTCTAAACCCATGTCCCTGCAAGCATTTAATAAGATTTCTGCATTTCTTTCTATTGTTCTCCTATCATCACCTATTAAATTTATATCATCCACATATGCCATAACCTGGTGAATACCGTTCAACTCTAGGCCCTGGTTGCTATCTTTGATTTTCCTTATAGCGTATTCCAGAACAGTTAAATAATAATGGCGACAACGCATCTCCTTGTTTCAGGCCATTTTCGACGTGAAAGCTCGTGAAGAAAAATTTTCCTACCCGGACTTTACTTTGGGATTCGTTTAAACATATCTTAATTAATCTAATTAGCTTTGTCGGTATTCCAAGTTCTGTAAGAACGTTGTATAATGTTTCTCTCCTAACCGACTCGTAAGCCTTTCTAAAATCAATAAATAGTTGATGTACCGGGTATTGTATTCCCACTTTTTTTCGAGTATTTGGCGAATGGTAAATATTTGGTCGATAGTTGATCGATTTCGTCTAACTCCACACTGATAATCTCCAATAATTTCATCTGCGTATGGGGCCAATCTTGCTAATAGAATATTTGAAAGGATTTTATAGGATGTTGACAGAAGAGAAATGCTTCGATAATTATTAGTCAGATTTGTCGCCTTTCTTATGAATTGGAACAATGATTGATTCTTTCCATTCTTGTGGCAATTCTTCCTTGTTCCAGATAAGGAGAATGAGTTTGTGTATCTTGTTCCACAATTTTTCGCCACCAGCTAAAATTAACTCAGCCAGAATTTCATCTACACCCGGAGATTTGTGTTTCTTTAATTTCTTTATAGCAGTTTCTACTTCTATTCGGTTGGGTTCTGAAATATACGGTTCTGCGGTGTGTATCTCCTTTTCTCCACACACACTAGTGTTTGGTTTCTTGTTAAGCAAATCGTCAAAGAAATCTTTCCATCTATTTAAGAGGCTATCCGTATCAGTGAGAACTGTACCGTCAGAGTTCTTTAATATATAAGCACGAGGTTGATAGCCTTTCTTAAATTCGCTGATCCCCTTATACATAACCCGAATGTTTTTATTTTTACTATTATCTTCAAGTTCCTTAATTTTAGCTTTCAAAAAATCGCGTTTCTTTGTTCTAAGAGTTTTGGAAGTTTCCCGCCTGATATCTGCGAAATTTTGTGTAGTTATTTCATTCGGATTTTGTAGCCAGCGTAATTTTGAATGTTTTCTCTTCTCTGCTAGTTTTATGCATTACTGGTCGAACCATGGTTTGTTCCTACGGATTTCCGCGTGTCCCAATTTTTCTTTTGTTGAACTTTTAATGCTATCTCTAATTTCAATCCAAGTATCTTGAACACTAGTGCACTCTGTAACTTCTAAAACCAAGAATCTATTCGAAATTTTAATCTGGTATTCCTCTCTTACCTGGCTCTCTTCTAATTTCTTTAAATTAAATCTCTCCGTTTTCGGACAATGAATATTACCTTTTTTCAACGATAATCTCTCTCTCGTACTATCGCTGCTACCAGGTAGTGATCAGTGTCACAATCAGCCCCTCTAAACGACCGGATATCAATTATGCTAGATTGCCTTCTTCTATCTAGAACTTTCAACTTATTAACTCCCCCTACAAAATTTTGCGTATTACATCACCACGTGTAGCGATCAAACAATGATTGTTGACGAGCAATCGTGATCAAACTATCTGGCTTATTTATTTATTTTGTAATAACGTATGTAAGTTATTACAGAATAAATGCACATATTATTTAAAAATAGTTAACAAGGAACACAGACAGCATGATAAGTCATCAATTACCGTTGAGCTCATTTTTGCAGTCGGTGCTTTAACCTAGATTTTTGGGTAATTCAAATTCTGGTAGCACTGTAATTTCTATGGATGGCAAGATTGAAAATTCTTCAGATTCGTATTTTCGGGTGTAGAATAACATTATCTATTATTTGCTGTAAGTTACATTTCATTATCTCTTTTCATTTACGAAAAAAGGGCAAAAGAAAAATTGTTAGCTTTTGAAAAATATTTAGTAGTCTGTTCCCCTTGATAGTAATATATGAGCCCTTGGGCAAAAATGAAAATGAAATGAAATCTTGGAGTTTAACGTCCCACGATTATGCCCTTTAGGTTAAGGGAGACGGATGATTAAAACAAATGAATGATGAAGGCACAATTGCTGGAATGAGAATGTGGGAGGAAAATGGCAGTACCCGAGAAAACCCACGGACACGATGTTGTAGCCGTTGGGCAAACTGTGTGCTGGGGCCCATCGAAAACTCCTCACAACGTAAATGGCAGTTAATGATATTTGATTGGCAGTTCAATATCGTGAACTGAGTTTAAGTGTTGCAAATGTTGTGGTCCTACAAGTAAGTGAAGTAGCCCTAATGCAGAGATACCTATAATCAGGGACAAAATGGGTCCGAAAAGTAGGGAGCGAAAGGTAGTGGCATCACATCATGTCGTCCTCCTACCTATTTGTGCCCATTGTGATTTCTTAGGAACTGGGGGACACCGTACACAATTTTTGGAGGTGGGGCACGGCTTCCCCCAGCGTTCCCCCGCACTTTTACTACTGCCTATAATACTAACCCAAGGATACTGAATCATAGATAAATCATAAATTATATTTGTAACACAAGAAGATTGCAGAAAATATTATTTTATAGTTTAGTAAAATCCAGACTACTTGTGTAGTAGTTTTTTATTTATGGCTGACTAGAAATTTCTCGTCTTTTCTCTTTGAAACTGTACTTCTCGTCTCGAAAATGAGACGACAATAAAGATATAGAAAAATTTTTCGTTTCATAGGAACACCATGAAAAGTATATCCTACTGAAATTTTCAATGGATATTACGTGATTATTCCCATTGTTCTCAAAGCTTCTTTCCCCGGGATAGTCATGGGGAATTTGCATCCCATGCAATGGCACCATTTCCTCCCATCCTTTCTCCAGAAAGAACAAATCTTACAAGCTACGATTTTAAATATGCTACTCTATCATGAACAACGAAGGGGAGGGAAAAGGCACTCGCACTCAGAAAGGCATAAACACTACAATACAATCTCGTACTATCTATGTTTTCTTTAAACAATAACCTATTGTGTTAGTGAAACATAAAGCAAACACACCTGCAGAGGAAAGATTGTAATCCTTTTTATAGAATTCAATATCGAACTTCAATCTTAATATATCAGCTTGCAATTCCAATGCAACTAGCTCTTTTATCTTTATTTCTTGATTTTCTTCTACATCTGTTAAAAAATTAAATAAAACTTGTTACCGTATTCAATGATAAGGAACTTGTTTGTGACAAAGACAAGACTAGTTTTCATATCAAAACTGTGATAACTGAATGGAACAGGTGTTAAAGGCATATTCGAGAATTGAGTTTTTGTATTTGACAACAATCAAGCAATTCATGCTGGAATTTGACCATTCGGTTGAACCCTCTTCATATGACCTTAAACTAGGCTTGCCATATTTTAAAATTAGAAAAGCGGGAGATTCTAAAACGTAAGTACTGATGTGAACTTGTGTATTACAAATACTGACTTGGGATTCTTCGTACTTTTTTTGGTGATTTCTTTAAGTGACACTTCCAATGTACTTTTCTAACGGAACTTAAATAAAGAAAATTTAGTTGTTGCTTTTAATGTGTTATTAAGTTAAACAATATGAGTCTCGAATTGTTAAGTAAGTATTACAGTAAGATACATGTAATTGTAAGGATATATGTAAGGAAAGTTTTTCACACAAAAAAATCGATATATGGCAGATATTGTTCATACGCTTTTCTGTCTAAGAAACACAAAATAATTTCTAAATTTTTATTATAAGAAAGGTAAAACATATTGAGGATTCTTGATCTTTCTCTTCTAATCACTCTCACCGAGCGAAATAGCTGAAGTGGTAGAGCGTTGACTTCGCATTCGGGAGGTCGCGGGTTCCATTCCCGCTGCTGACCATCCTGACTGGGGTTTTCCAGGATTTTCCTCAGTCCTACCAGGCAAATGCCGGGATGGTACCTACTAAACAGACCCTGGCCGATACCTTCCCAAAATCCTTTCCATTGTTGTTAGATATCCAGTATAAAATGGCCTCTGAGGTGTATCCGGTGATTGTTAAATAAAAAATAAAAAAATAATCATTTTTAAAGATTGCCACTTGAAACCGTACTAACATATAAAATTACTACGGTTTCAGAATATATGAAATACAGCATAAACATTATAAAAGAAAAAATATTAATAATGAATCTAATGTAAACAAAATATAGGGATACCCTAATTCAATTTACAATAATTTCTGAATATATGAAGACTAGGCGAACACATAGAGTAGGTAAAACATAGACTTGCTCAGCTGAACTGGACACAATGGTCATCAAAGAAATATACACCCACGAGATCATACATTAGTATTCATGAGTTGAACCAAAATGTGTATGATTATGCCAATTTTTTTTTTTTTTACATATTTTTACTCTAACTTTCTTTTTAAAAATCTCGACTGCATAAAATCTTGTCATAAAATTCCACACATGATATGTCTTTCATATTGTACAAAACCAGTAAATATAATTTGACGGTTTCTACGTTGATCTTGTTTCTGTCATCTGTTCACAGGACATGCGATTGAGATTGACACGTTGAGTATAATAACACTTTGTCAGCAAAGTGGTCTTATATTTTTCTTCAATGCAAAAAAATAAAAAAATAAAAAAAATAAAATAAATAAATAAATAAAACGTTTTTTTTTCATGATTAAGAAATTATTAAGCGGGGACGAATATAGGACCTGAAAATCGGGTGGTACCCGCTAAAATGAGGTAATATGGCAACCCTACCTTAAACTAATGCGACTTAAACATGATTTATGAATGTAGTATTCAAATAGATTAGTAAATTTAATTACCATCATCATGCAGTCTGCTACCAACAAGAAATACAGGCAATATAGTTTAAATAATATAGTTATGACAGATTTTGCCGCTCCGTGAAAATTCACGTGTTGCACATATGACAGAGCCGGTGATGGGTGAGCATGTGTAACACGAGTCAAGTTAAAGGCAACTTGTAATTTAACGGTGTCACATTAGGTAAATAAACAAAGAAAGGAAACTAACTATGTGCTACATAGAAGTATAGAAGTGACAATCAGCCATTATCAGTTAACGTGACAACACTTTCCAGGCAAAAAATAAACGTAAAGGTGTATATATATGTAAGTGTGTTTCAAAACAACACCGACAACGTTTGGTAGGTGATTACTGATACCAAGATAAGACAAAAAATATAGACCAACCTGAATGCACAAATGCTTGCTTTCGGAGTCTTATGGTTGCCGAAAACGTGTAAAAAATGTACTGTAAAGGTTCATAGCTCCAAAACTATGGGACTTACGGTAATCGGGTCAAGACTTCACTTAGAAACTAATATGTGCGCTATCAAAAATTCGTATTTCAGAATCCTAGCAGGTATTCACGCAACAATTTTTATGGAGGGAGTTTGGGTACGGAAATATAATTTGAAGTACTCACCAACTACTTCTATAAAAATTGTCCCGGAAATACCGCAGTATTCTAAAACATGAATGTTTGGATAGGGCACATAGTAGTTCCTAGTCTTGACCCGACTACGGTATATCCCATGATTTTGGAGCTATGGACCTTTAAAATTCATTTTTCATGTTTTCAGCAGCATTCCAAAAGGAAGCATTTGTGCACCTACGTTGGTCTATTTTTTTTTTTTGGGTCTTATCTTGGTGTTAGGAAACATCTCTCAAACGTTGTCGGTGTTGTTTTGAAACACCCTGTATAATTACAAAAGAAACAAAGAGTTGAAAAATTGATTTGAAAGCATTCACTCAGCATTCAGCACTCTCCCTCTTATTTTAACACGATCCCAAAAAACCGCAACAGTCTTTTTTTTTTTTCTCCGTTGCAACTTTTAACTCAATCCACATTTCAGCAAATTAATTAACTGACGCCTCCAGCTCTTCTTCTTCTTCTCCCGCTTTTTTTTTAAAAAAAAGATTTTTTTGGATTTGTATCATCCAACTTTTTTGTATATGTTCTTTGTGTGTGTGTGTTGTAATTTTCAACAAGAAAAAAGCTTATCATTTGATAGTAAAAACAATTTCAATGTAAGGCGTCATTCATGATTACATTCGCAAAATAAAAGAAAAATTAAAAAAATAACTATCTGTATTTCATTTTTCCTTTTACCACTCGAACGTTTTTTTAATCTCTCTTTTTTTTAATCTATGTATTTTAGAATGTGAAATTTAATTAAAGGGACTTCTAAGAAAGACGCGTGAAGTACGTAGTTGATTTGTTTCAGAAATGGTTTCCCAGTAGCGTCAAAGTTCCTAAATTGACAGTCAGCTATTCTTAAGTTCATACACGTTAAAACAATATCACTTCTAAATGGCATTTTCTACATAAAAAAAAGTTTTTAAGCGACAGCTGTCCATATAAAATGTTTACTGTTTGTAAAATAAAAGACAAAAACCAATGCATATTCCTATTTTAAATAGGTTGTTTTTTTTTATATGTATCTGTTGACTTTTTTGTATTTCGATAAGAAAAATGACAGATGAAATCTTCAATTTTATTTCCATAATATGTACTTTTCTCTAAAATAGATATCATCATCATCATCATCATCATCATAAGTATTCTGCAATTATTACACAGAGAAAAATCCGTTCTCCGGACAGCGGTATATTGTACAAATATACGGTATCCTCTTGCTTACTATAGAAATCAGTACGAAGCATACTTTATCCGTATGCTACATGGGCACTGCCCTTAGATGTTACATCATGCCGTTGCAGCATGTCTGACATCCAACAGTTTTCCGTATATCACATGCATATACTTATGTTACCTTCGTCAGCTATATGTTATATACGTCCATTTGTATGTGAGATCCTGACCGCCTACATTGTTTCATACGGAAAGTACGTTTAGATGGAACACTTATACAGAAAGTATTATAAAACATGCGTTTTCAGTTATACGTCTGCTGTACGTTAAGTCCAAAAACTACAGAAATTACGCATGTAACCTATAGTTTTAAGTACGCCACCTACAATTTTTTTTACTCAGTGTGTAGCAGACAACAGGGAGGCATGGTATCTCGGTGGCAGAGCGCTTATCTCTGGTGCTCGGGGGTCCCGGTTGAGTTGAGTTGATTTTAGGTTAGCGTCCCTTTCAGCAGCGAGGCTATATGAGACGTGGACCTACTGATTAACGTGGAATCCGAACCACATGAGCTCCCGCCGGGAATCGAACCCGGGTCTACCACGCCAAAGACACGTATTCGGGGGTCCCGGGTTCGATCCCTAACTATGTAATTTTGTGCTGGACAACATCTTGTCCGTGGGTTTTCTCGGGATACTCTCGTCTCCTCCCACATTTTTCTTACAATAATTCTTGCGTCATCATTCACTTGCCTTAATCATCCTCTCCCTCAGCATCACACGGCATAATCATGGGATGTTAAACTGAAAGATTTCATTTCGTTTATTAGTAGGCAAATAAGCACCAAGAAATTTCTTTTCTTGAGAAGAGTCCAAGCTTCGATGGGCAAATCCAATATTACAAGCCACGACGTGTGTGTAGTATTGAACGGGTTGAGATGAAACGTTTTCGTTAACGCGATATGTGCGAATCAATAATAATAATTAAAAAAAATGCGTATAAGTTTCAAGAAACATCAAACTTTTCGTTTCAGAGCCAGAAATCACGTTTATATTATCGCGATTTTTTTGCGAAATTCTGCATTACTTGCGATAAATGCGAATAAAAGCGAGAAAGTGGAATTCTTGTTAATTCACTAGCCAATAGTGAAAATGTAACTGGAATGAAATAAATGTTTTTTAACTATATCGACCATGCTGACATCGAAAATGGCAATGAAAAACTCGAATTAGCTCTCGTTGACAAGTTAAAGAGGGAGGCGCATTTAATTATAAGTATTATATTTTGTTAACATTGGTTTTAAATTCCTTTTCATATAGACTTCAAAATCCCGTTGATGGTAGACAGAGTGATTAAATTTCCTACAGGCAACCATAACTGTGTGTATTTTGTCGCTATTTTTAGCCTGGGCTCGTAGCAACAAGAGGGAGTGGAAGGGGGATAGGCAAGAGGAGCGGAGCATGTTTCATTTAAGCGTAGTTTCAGTATCTGTTACAAATTGTGTTTTGTTCTTGTGCTGGAAGAACGTGTTATTGAAGTGTAGATAGTGCATGTGGTCATTGAAATTCTTGTGGTTCAATATGCGTCGCAAATGCGTAAACAGTGCTGACAATTTTTGCTACATTTACGGACAGGCTACGTTGAAATCGCAAAGAAGGCCAATAACGCCATATGTTTAAAAAAAAAAAAAAAAAGCCGTACAGATTGTACTTTGGATCTGAAATCGGGGACCAGTACAAGCCCTGGGCTCCTCATGTATGTTTTTTATCTTGTGTCTGGAGTCTTCGTTCGTGGTTGAAATATAAAGGATCTTCCAAGGGCTTTGCTATACCCATGATCTGGCGAGAACCATCAAACCATGTGAATGATTGTTACTTTTGTATGACAACTCCATTAACTCATGGTATTTCCAAGAAGAAAAGTCTTCCTTGGCATATCCTAACATACCGTCGATCATGTGACCAGTGCCTCAGTGACCTTTCTCCGAAGACAAACAACAAAATAAATACATGCAGAAGCTTATATAGGCAACAAAGTAAAGTTGTCGTAACTTCAAAAGGAGAGCTAATCTTGCATTTTTATAAACATTTTCGTTTTCAGCACACCCAAAAACATAAAGATTAGCTGTTTTCATACCAGTTACAGAAAAAAGTAAAATTTTGTTGGCTATGCTAATAAAAACTAAAAAGCGCATTTCCAATATTATTTAACTGTTTCGACACCACTTAACTGTCGGGATAGAAACGAGAGGCACCTAAGAGGTGCGGGATAACAATACCAAATTTATAGCAATTATAAAAAAAAACGTTCCATTTGCAAAAAAAGTTCTGCGAGTTACTTCATTCAGAAACTGTTTTACTTCATAAAGAAGTAGACATCAACAAAATTGAAATGTTGTTTAAATCCTTGACTCTCATGGTGAAAATGTTTATGATCTGTTGGTTGCTTACCGTGAACTTAAAAGTGAGGTTAATAAAGTTCTCAACGGAGAGAATAAGGAAGTTGACATTGTATGTAACATTGTTGACATTGTTAAACAGTTTAAAAGTAAACCACATGGCTTTTGCTGTCAGCACGTTACGTTCAATATGGTTGCCAGTTTCAAGTGTTGATGCCGAGAGATTCTTTTCCAAGTATAATATGAATGTTACTGATAGGAGAATAAACATAAAAGAAGAAGTGGTAATATCTTGCTGCATATTATTCTTAAACTAAGGTTGAGGTTACAGAAAGTGTTTAATTTTTTAAATGATTTCAGTGAATACATTAGCTAGAATGTACACCTAATCAAGATATATCCTCATTTTTGTATTAGATATACACCTTACTATAAAAAATATACTGTTTACAAGTTCCGTAACTTTTTTTTTTTTAAAAAAAACTTGTACTACAATTTAAAAATAAATGCGACATAAATGCGAAAAGTGTGACAATTAATGCTACAATATATCAAAATTGTTGCGAAAAAGTTTTGTCACCCGAAGTTTTCTCACGATAAGTATTATTCTTTTGCACCCGAAAAGACGATAAGTAGATCCCTAATTGTAAAATACTTCCACATATATTTTCAAGAGAAAATAATAGAACTAATTTTTTTTGTCAGAGGATGAGTACAGATGAAGTGTAAGATCAAATTTTCATGCTACATCAGGGCCGTGCCGTGGGGTGGGGCGAGCGGGGCGACGGCCCCGGGCGCCGAAGTAAGGGGGGCGAAAAATTCGGGGGGGAAAAGGAAAAATGATAGGAAAAATTGCTTGGAATATACGTATGGGGCCGCCATCGTATACTCTCGCCCCGGGCGCTGATTTTCCACGGCACGGCCCTGTGCTACATCAATCATTTTTCTGTTAAAAGAGGATAGCTTTATTGAGAAAGTGTACAAATGAGGGTTAAGAGTCTTCATCCCGGCGAAATTAAAATACCGCTAATTTTGCAGTAATTATGTGATATCTTCAAATAAATAAAAGATAATTGAAATGTGGAACAAGAGCGCCCTAGACAATATTATTTTGCGTGAGGTACCGTTATCACAAGTCACCTAGTGCTTTCCGTTTTCAGCTGTTTTAGAAACGCGAAAATAAATGACGGTTTTCAAAATGGCTCGAAATCGAAAGCAGATAAGTGAGTCGTGATAACGGTTTCTCGTGTAAAATAATATTGTCTATTGCGCTCTTGTTCCACATTTCGATTATCTTTTATCTATTTGAAGATATCACATAATTACTGTAAAATTAGCGGTATTTTAATTACGCCGGGATGAAGACTCTTAAGTTAGGAAATTTTGGGGAGGAGGTCCGGATCCGTGGGTGTGTGTCTCTGCTGCCAGGTCACTTGACGCAACCGAGAACTTTCCATACACTCAGGTCTTCTTGATAATGATTTTCTCTTCACGTTCAATTTTTCTGTTTTGATCCATCAATTGTAGTCTCCTTCGCCCTCTCCCTCTCTTTCCTGCCACCATAATCTCTATCACGTCCCTCATGATACAGTTCCTTCTCCCAACCAGTTCGTCTTCCTCTTCTCAATTGCGTCTAGAATTGTCCTTTTCTACCCCCACTAATTCCAACATCTTCACATTTGTTTTTCATTCGACCTTAAAATCTTAAGAGAGAGAGAGATGATTATTAAAGTTTGAAATATTATAAAGAAATTGGTAGAATAAAAATATTTATTTATTTATTTAACAATCACCAGATACAGCCCAGAGGCCATTTTACACAACAATGGAAAGGATGTTGAGAAGGTATCGGCCAGGGCCTGTTTTAGTAGGTACCATCCCGGCATTTGCCTGGTAGGACTCAGGGAAACCTTGGAAAAACCCCAGTCAGGATGGTCGGCAGCGGGATTCGAACCCACGACCTCGCGAATGCGAAGCCAACGCTCTACCACGTGAGCTACTTCGCTCGGTGGAAACGGGAAAATTCCTAGAATATGATGTTGTCCACAATGAAATCACATAGTCTGTAACCGAATCTATTTTAACAAGAATGTAAAGAGTCAGAAGTTAGGATTTGGACTTAAACGTCATCTGGATTGTCACTATTCATCTCGGTGACCTCAAAAACTATGGATTTGTCAATAATATTGGTCAATTTCGAATATTTTTGCATTCCACTCACTCTCTTTCCACTCGCTTCCCTCATAAAATCAACAATGCAATATCGCCCGATTATTCGAAGGCGTACGGTTAATAATCACGTCAATATAATTGTAATTGGTTCAGTAATTATTGCTTAATGAGGCCACACAAACTCACATTCACGTTATACCGTATATAAATATATTGATTTAATATACCAAAATATGTAAGAAGTTAGAGTATGGAGAAAAGCAAAATTCTAATTGAGGTTTCGTTATACGTCCTTATGCAACAGCGAGGTTATTAGAGACAGGACGTACTATTAGCGTCGTCTCTCAACTACGATCGGGATTTGAAAGCAGTGAAGTTGATGAGTGCACAGACTCACAGTGTAGACACCATTCATCCACCCTATAATCACACCGCAGAACTGTCTTACAGGACTATGGCATAGTAGTAATCGCGTCACTATAGGACACTTTTTGGCCCCTGGGTCCCTGCCTCAGGACCCATGGTCCATGGCCGGGGTCAATAACCTAGGGGTACATAGGACCACCCCCTCTAAATTTTGGCAGGGGTACCTTGGCCCACCCCCTAAATTTTGGCAGGGGTACATAGGACCACCCCCCTTAAATTTTGGAAATTGCCAAATCTAAAAATTGGGTATGGTAGCCTAGGACCACAGTATGTACCTCTATTAGTATTGGGTGTCTATGTCGTTCCCTTTTATGGGTAAAAAATTGCCAAAAATTCAAATTTCGGCGGTTTTTGACCTAATTTATCCCCTTTGATGAGGTGTTAATACCTTATATGGTTATATGGGCGTATACAGGGGTCCATTACCTTTCATAAGACATGGGTATATTAATGCACCCCTTGAAAAATTTGGGAAGGGTACCTTGGCCCACCCCTTAAATTTTGGAAATTGACCAATTTAAACATTGGGTATTATAGTATAGGACCCTAATATGTATTATAATAAATTTGGGTGGTCCACCTCGTTCCCTTTTAGGGGTACAAAATTGCCAAAAATGTAAACGTAAGCAATACGTTGTACCACGTGTTTGGTTTTTGGTCCATTTTATCCCCCTTTGATGAGGTCCTATTACCTTATATAGTTATATGGTCGTGTATAGGGGTCCATTACCTATCATAAGACATGAGTACATTGATGCATCCCTTTAAATTTTTGGGAGGAGTACCTTGTTCCACCCCTTAAATTTTGGAAATTGCCCAATTTAAACAATTGGTATTATAGTACAGGACCTCAATACGTACCATGATAAATTTGGATGGTCCACCTCGATCCCTTTTAGGGGTACAAAATTGCCAAAATATAAATGTAAGAAATATGTTGTACCACGTGTTTGGTTTTTTTTTTTGGTCCATTTTATCCCCTTGGATGAGATCCTATTACCTTATATGATTACAGGGGTCCATTACCTATCATAAGACATGGGTATATTGTTGCACCCTTCTTAAAATTTGGCAAGGGGAACACTGAAATTGTCCAATTTAAGCATAGTACAGGACCTCAATATGTTTCGGTGGTCCTATTGTCAAAATTTTAAGTACAACCACGTGTTTGGTTATTGACTCAATGTATCCTATTTGATAAGGTTATAAGGTATGGACGGGTATCCCCTTTCAATTTGGTATAACCCCTCGGATGTAGTACGGTCATGTGATCGATGATTTGGTTTTGATGCGCGACGAGGTCCCTGGTCAATGTTCTCTAGGAATTAGGTGGAAACTTTGATAGGAAAGATTCATGGCATTTAAATTTTTTTTTCAACTTTCAAACTAAAAAATCAAACCAAAGTTTTTTTCAAAACAAAAATTGAAACGAAAACTTTTAAACTAAAATCTTGAAACTAAAAAATTTTCAAAACAAAAATTTGAAACGAGAAAATTTGAAAAAATTTTCAAACAAAAAAATTTAAACTAAAAGTTTTCAAACAAAAATTTTGAAACGAAAAATTTTCAACCAAAAATTTTGAAACGAAATTTTTTTTCAAACTAAAGAATTTTGAAAACAAAGAAAAGTTTGAAGCAATATTTTTTTTTGAAACGAAAAATTTTCAAACTAAAAATTTGAAACAAAAATTTTGAAAAAAATTTTCAAACAAAATTTTTGAAACGAAAATTTCAAAAATTTCAAACGAAAAATTTTCAATTAGAAATTAAATCAAACAGTGATCAACTTTCACGGTTAACCGTTAAACTTTATCCGGTTTTTAACTATTCGGTTAACAAATAAACGGTTTTCAACTATTCGATTAACAAATAAACGGTTTTCAACTATACGATAAACAGATGAACGGATTTTTCCTTTTCACACCAGTGAGTGCAAGAATTTACAAACTAAAACAAAAAAATTTTTGTACTCGCTTTAAATACGTATCATTTTTGAAACAAGGTGTTAGTGTTCATCATGGATACACAGTGGAAACATCCATTTACCTGTATTCTCGCAGGGCCTAGTGGGTGTGGAAAAACGTATTTTGTGAAGCGATTACTGTCACATCTCCCAACCATGATCAATGCAAAATTTCGTAAGATATACTGGTATTATGCAGAATGGCAAGACGTGTATGCAACAATGCCGGTTCCAGTAGAATTTCACGAAGGACTTCCACGAATGAAAGATTTTCAGCCTCAAGATGGACCACATTTGATTATTATTGATGACCATATGCGAGAAGTGAATAGTGATATTGTTGATATGTTCACAAAAGGATCACATCATCGAAATATTAGTGTGATTTTTATAACACAAAATGTATTTTATCAAAGTAAAGCAAATAGAAATATGAGTTTAAATTGTTCGTATTTGGTGTTGTTTAAAAATCCACGTGACAGGTCACAAATCAAGCATATGAGTTATCAAATCATGCCTGAGCATCCACTGTTTCTACAAGAAAGTTATGCAGACGCAACAAGAAATCCACATGGCTATTTACTGATGGATCTTAAACAAGATACACCCGATGAAATGCGATTTCGTACAAATATTTTTCCCGACGATTTGCATCATTATGTTTACGTACCAACAAAACATGTTTAAATTATTGTGCATGTGAAAAGAATGACTTAGTCTGTCACGATGTCTCCTACAGTGAAACACGCTGATCTGCTACGTGTTCTGCACAAAGCTAAACCAAGATTGCGTAAAGCTATTATTGCTAATGCAGACACTTCATTAATTCATAGTATTTGTGAATGTTGTTATAATGTTTTAAAAGGCAATGTTCCACTGACAAGTGCGCAGAAGTCAAGATTAAAGCGTTACAAGAACACGCTCCGCTATCTCGTAGACAATACAAAATCATTGGATAAAAAGAAGAAACATTTAGCCGTACAACAAGGAGGATTCTTACCTGCATTACTTGCACCTATTGTAGGAAGTGTGTTATCCAGTATTTTGTTTAAACAATAAACATCATGGAACATAGCAAGAAGATGGTTTTAGTCCCACCAGAAATGCTTCAATGAATGCATACATCATCAGCCCGTGCGAGTGAAAATCGAGAATCTAATCTCGATCGTGAAATGCAATCTATATTGAACACATCGTATCCAAGTGATGAAGAAAAATGGAATCAGTACAATAGAATATTACAGAAATATCTTTATGTGATACGTAAACAAGAAGAACCAATACCACTTACAATTACATCAATGAAACCTGATGGTGACGTCCCGAATGTTGACGATAGCACGAAACAAGAAATTTTAGCCGCAATACCACAAATGTATCGTAAGAAAGCCGAACTACTATTCCGTCGTTTAAAACAAGATGACGCAATTACGTGGGATCATAAAGGAACAGTGTACATCAACGACAATAAACTACATGGATCCAATATTGTAGATTTAATGTGCGATGTGACTCGACCGAGGAAACATTCTAATCCTCAAGGCTGGGAATTGTTTTGCAACTACCTTGCATCGTCAAACACACCTCAAGAATTGATTGGTAATCCACGAAGATTAAACTATATTGTCAAGCATAATAGTACAACAGCATCTGAAGGATCTGCACCACCAAAACCGGCACCTGAATTATTTTCTTCCGGAGAAGAAGAAGAAGAAGATGATGATGATGATGTTTTAGAAGTCCGACCAAAAAGAAAACGTATCATTCCACAATGGTCAACGTACAAACCATGAACAAAAAGTTGAAATCCATTTATTACAATCCAGCACATCCTGCATCGTTTTCTACTGCAAAGAAATTATGGCAAGCGACAGGAAAATCTATACCTCTAGCCAAAATAAAACTTTGGTTAAACAAACAACCTACCTACACGTTACATCGTCCTGTACGTCGTCGTTTCCGTAGAGATTTTTATTTTGTCAACAATATTGATGATCAATGGGAATGTGATTTAAATGATTTACAATCACTTCAAAACTATAATGACAATTACCGCTATATTCTTACAGTGATTGATGTGTTTAGTCGGTACGGGTGGGCTGTACCACTAAAATCAAAAAGTGCCGAGGATATAGTGAATGCATTTGAAATTATTTTCCAGGACAGGAAACCAATTGTGCTACGTAGTGATCAAGGAACTGAATTTACCAACAAGACAGTACAAAAGTTTTTCAGGAAACACAACGTGCAGCATGTTACAACAAAGGATCCAGATATTAAAGCCAGCATCGCAGAAAGATTTAATCAGACATTGAAACATCGTATGTGGAAATACTTTACCAAATATCAAACATACAATTACATCAAAGTATTGCCTTTACTTGTAAAAGCATACAATGAAAGTCGGCATTCCAGTATTAAAATGGCACCTGCAAACGTTTCTCAGGACAATTTACTGGAGGTGTGGCATAACTTATACGACAAAAAGCTACAACGTTCAAAACAAGATACGGATTTGTCTGTTGGTGATACTGTTCGTATAAGTAAAACAAAACGTATCTTTGACAAGGGTTATCTCGAGAACTAGACTTGGGAAATATTCAGAGTAAAAGCCATTGTACCAAGAAAACCACCAGTGTATCGACTAGAGGATTTAAATCATCAACTCATCGATGGTGTTTTCTACAGAGAAGAATTACAACCAGTACCGCTCCCTTCGACGTTCCTCATCGATAAAATATTACGTACAAGAACAAAAGGTCGCAGAAAGGAGTATCTCGTCCAGTGGAAAGGATATCCTTCCTCATTCAATTCGTGGATCCCTGCAACTTCATTGAAGAAGAAGAAGAATGGAACCTGATCAAGATTTTTACGTTACACTTCTCAGTAATAGTTCCATGGATTATTTTCCAGAAAATACATTGACTTCGTATATTACGAAATTACAACGACGTGTAGAGTTTCGCCAGAAATGGGATGTGGCAATTGTAGAGATTCATTATCCACATTCTTTGCTGAACATTAACAGTGAAAACAATAAAATATATTACAAATCATCAAGTAGTAATGATCAGGAACCGTGGAAGGTTGTAACGATCCCTGTTCGCTATTATAACAATATACGGGATCTTATTCATGCAATTAATATACATCATAAAGAAACCAATTTATTTATATCCCATGATGCAACTAATAATATATGCCTCATAAGACATCCCAATAAGGAAATTCATACTTCTGTACAATTCTCACCAAGTGTTAGTTTAATGCTTGGATTTGAACCGAAAAGTGATTTAAAAGATATGCAAAAGGGACAATATACACCGGATGTACGATTAGGTTTACCATCACAAATGTACGTCTACTGTGACATTATTGAATCTGTCATTGTTGGAGATACAATGGTACCCTTGCTACGAATTGTCAACATGGATCCTGTGAATCATACTTTTGGAAGTCATGCAGTACAAATCTTTAATCCTGCACATTATGTTCCGGTGGAAAAAATGAATTTTGAGCAGATACAAATCAATATAAGGGATAGCACAGGTCATCGGATGCCATTCACCTTTGGAACGGTGTGTACAAAACTACATTTCCGTCGTCGTCGTCATGACTGATCCGTATTTGCAATACTACCAAAAACAAGCGTTGTCCGGTATCGGCAACGTCTATGTGGGAAGTCCCTATCAAGCAGGACATGGCATTGGAAGTTTCCTTGGTGGCTTATTTCGTTCAGTGTTACCACTTGTGAAGCAAGGAGCTAAAACTGTGGGAAAAGAATTATTAAAATCAGGTGCCAATATGATTAATGATGTTGTGATCTCGAATCAACCGCTGGAAGAATCGTTTCATCAACGTATGCAAGAGGCAAAATCAAATTTACAAGAAAAAGCTAAAAATAAGTTGAAAACTATGCTGGGAAGTGGATATCATAAACGAAAATGGGATGACTGCTCTCAGTTTGAGGTTGACCTTCCAACGATCAACAACACCATCAATCCTACGAAGAGACGTAAATTATCACATAAGAAGAAGAAGAGATCATTGGCATCGTCACCAGATATTTTTGATTAATTCAACGATGGCTTTCTTACATCATCAATCCTGTGAATGTGTAAAAAGTGAATTGGACATTTTTTCAACATTACCCACGCAAACCAGTGTTCTGGACAATCGTATTATTGGCTACAAACCAATTAGTTCAATAGCTGAAAATTCACCAATAGAATTTGTAGTGAGTGGTAGCAGTGATGAATATATTGATTTGCCACAAACCTTATTATACATCCAAGCACAAATTGTGAAACCAGATGGTTCCTCCTTCACCGAAACGGATAAAGCAATAATTGCACCTGTCAATGATTTTCTAAATGCTATGTTTAGTGAAGTACAAATCTACTTGAACGATAAACTGATCTCATTTCCGTCACATAATCATCCATATCGTTCGTACCTGGAAAAACTGCTCAATTATAGTGATGGAGCTAAAAATACACATTTACAAACAGCAATGTGGTTTCAAGATGCGGCTGGTCATATGAACGCAACCACCAGGGAGAACAAAGGATTTCAACAACGCTATGAACTGACAAAACAAAGTATGAAATTCGATATGATTGGACATCTTCATTGTGATATTTTTAATCAAGATAAATTTTTAATTCATGGAGTGGAATTACGTGTGAAACTTATTCCTGCAAAACCAAACTTTTGTCTCATGGCCGGTGAAAGTGGTGTCAATGCAAAAATCAATATTCTAGATGCATCGTTGCAGGTGAAAAAAGTCAGCATCAGCCCTAGTGTCAAATTGGCACACAATAAAATTTTACAATCTACACCGGCAAAGTATCCTCTGACAAGGGTTCAAATGAAATCATTTACCATCCCGAAGGATATACAATCCAAAACTATTGATAACCTGTTTATGGGAACATTGCCAAATCGTATTATTGTAGGATTTACATCGAATGAAGCATCCAGTGGAACTATTACCACCAATCCATTTGAATTTCAACATCTAAACATTAATTTCTTTACATTGTACGTGGATGGAAAAGCTGTACCTTCAAAACCGTTGCAACCCAACTTTGAAGAAAATCTCTACATTTCATCGTACCACACATTGTTCTCAGGTTCTGGCATACATTTTACCAATACTGGAAATACAATTTCAAGAGCCGACTACAAGAATGGATATACACTGTTTGTATTTGACCTAACTCCCGATTCTTCTGCTGGAGATTGTCACTATTGGAATTTACAACGACATGGAGCCATCCGATTGGAAGTTCATTTCCAAGAGAAATTAGCAGCACCTGCAAACTGTATTGTGTATGGGGAGTTTTCCTCACTCCTAGAGATCGACCACCAGCGCAACATTATCCTGGACTTTTAAATTACAAGGTACGTATACGTTATGTATCATTTCCATTCACGATGTTGAATACATTACAATTAGCTAGTGCTTTAAACGGTAGTCCATTATTCAGAAATCATTTTACCGGGGTATTTGCAAGCGATGAGTTACCCTCACGGATTTCTCTTCCTCTGGCAATCATTGTAAACACAGATCCATCTACAAAACTAGGAAGCCATTGGATTGCAATTTATATTGATAATCGCGGTGTTGGAGAATATTTTGACAGCTATGGCCTTCCTCCTTATGTACCACAACATGTTGCATTCTTAAAACTTCATTGTATGTACTATAAATATAATAATAGCCAAATGCAAAGTCTTGGTTCATCCGTATGTGGCTATTATGCTTATTTTTATTTGTGCTGTAAAGCCCAAGGAAAATCTCTGCGTGAAATTCAATATTTGTTCACAACAGTACCCACGGTTAATGATCGTAGACTGCTGCAATATACCTTCCAGGTAATTTTATCATATTTATCATTGCAAATGTATTGTTTAATCATCATCTATTTCTATACTAATCATCTTTTTCCTCGTTCTTTTTACAGAATTCACAATACGAAGTTTTGCAAACGGGTGCTATGCTGCAAAACATGGAAACAAATCATCACAATCAAGAAGAGGAGGCGGTCTAATGAAGAAACCCAGCTCAATATACAAACATTGTCAATACCTTAGTGTAACAAGAAAGAAAAAGAAGAAACCAGAAATATGAATAAAATACAATTTATGCTGACCTATGTGTTTTTATTGTTCATTCCACATACAGCGTTATCAGATTCTCCTAAAGAACTGTGCGATATAAGACGAGAACCCTGTGCAAAGTTTCCACCTAATTCCTAGAGAACATTGACCAGGGACCTCGTCGCGCATCAAAACCAAATCATCGATCACGTGACCGTACTACACCCGAAGGGTCCTACCAAATTGAAAGGGGATACCCGTCCATGCCTTATAACCTTATCAAATAGGATACATTGAGTCAATAACCAAACACGTGGTTGTACTTAAAATTTTGACAATAGGACCACCGAAACATATTGAGGTCCTGTACTATGCTTAAATTGGACAATTTCAGTGTTCCCCTTGCCAAATTTTAAGAAGGGTGCAACAATATACCCATGTCTTATGATAGGTAATGGACCCCTGTAATCATATAAGGTAATAGGATCTCATCCAAGGGGATAAAATGGACCAAAAAAAAAAAACCAAACACGTGGTACAACATATTTCTTACATTTATATTTTGGCAATTTTGTACCCCTAAAAGGGATCGAGGTGGACCATCCAAATTTATCATGGTACATATTGAGGTCCTGTACTATAATACCAATTGTTTAAATTGGGCAATTTCCAAAATTTAAGGGGTGAAACAAGGTACTCCTCCCAAAAACTTAAAGGGATGCATCAATGTACCCATGTCTTATGATAGGTAATGGACCCCTATACATGACCATATAACTATATAAGGTAATAGGACCTCATCAAAGGGAGATAAAATGGACCAAAAACCAAACACGTGGTACAACGTATTGCTTACGTTTACATTTTTGGCAATTTTGTACCCCTAAAAGGGAACGAGGTGGACCACCCAAATTTATCATAATACATATTAGGGTCCTATACTATAATACCCAATGTTTAAATTGGTCAATTTCCAAAATTTAAGGGGTGGGCCAAGGTACCCTTCCCAAATTTTTCAAGGGGTGCATTAATATACCCATGTCTTATGAAAGGTAATGGACCCCTGTATACGCCCATATAACCATATAAGGTATTAACACCTCATCAAAGGGGATAAATTAGGTCAAAAACCGCCGAAATTTGAATTTTTGGCAATTTTTTACCCATAAAAGGGAACGACATAGACACCCAATACTAATAGAGGTACATACTGTGGTCCTAGGCTACCATACCCAATTTTTAGATTTGGCAATTTCCAAAATTTAAGGGGGGTGGTCCTATGTACCCCTGCCAAAATTTAGGGGGTGGGCCAAGGTACCCCTGCCAAAATTTAGAGGGGGTGGTCCTATGTACCCCTAGGTTATTGACCCCGGCCATGGACCATGGGTCCTGAGGCAGGGACCCAGGGGCCAAAAAGTGTCCTATAGTGACGCGATTACTACTGGCATTGATCCCAGCAGAAAAAGTTCTGAGAGGAATATAATCCTGTCGCTGGGAAGAAGTCACCTTAAAAGTAATTATCCTTTGAATTATGCAACAACGCATCACATGTGCAAATATTAATTTACCAACTCTTTCAAATAAAATCTCATCATCTTTTTTTTTTTTTTTTCAAAATGATCTATGTTCTGTATAATCATAAAATATTCATTCGTCCTGTCGTATTAAGGTTTGTTAGCATAATCATGTATTACAAGATTCCATCAATCCAGTATCTTTGCAACTGTGCACACGAGAGTAAAAAACAAGCCAATATATCTGCTGTTTATATTAGAAGATTTCTTTCTAAAACATTCCTTACGTAAATTGTAAGTAAAATCCTTAAAAGGAAGTTAGTAGTACAGTCCAAAAAATATAATTTTAAAATATACTTTTTACTTTAATGTTAGCCCTATTTTTTATTTAAAATTAATTTTTAATTTTCGAAAAACGACATTTGATCATTATCATCATCATCATCATTATAGGTATTCTGCCATTATTGGCAGGTCATTTGCTGCAACTGAGAAGCTTCCATGCTCCACGGTCTTCCGCTAATCTCTTCGTCTTCACGTATGATCTTCCTGTTTTTATATCGTGAATTAATTGTGGTCTCCTTCGCCTCTTCCCTCTTTTTCCTGCCACCATATCCTCTAGCAGGTCCCTCATGATACAGTTCCTCCTTGGCCAATGTCCCAACCAGTTTCTCTTCCTCTTTCTAATAATATTTAAAATTGTTCTTTCCTTCCCCGCCATTTGTAACACCCTCTCACTCGTTTTTCGCTCGACCCAGCTAATTCTCTCCATTCTTCTCCATACACACATTTCAAAAGCTTCGAATCGTTTCTCATCATTTTTGCGTAGTGTCCATGTTTCTGATCCATACAGTACAATACTCTACACAAAGCATTTTATGAGTCTTTTTCTTAACTCAAAGTTCCACTAAATAATCTTTTCTTCCTCCTAAAGGCTTCTTTCGCCATTCCTATCCTTGATTTTATTTCACGTTCACACTTCGTATTATCACTAATAATACTATCCAGGTCACAAAGCCAAGGTTCCTAAAGGCCTCACCAACTACTCTGTTGACATAAATATCTAATGATTCGTGACGACACAACATTTTGAACTGAATAATTAGTATTCGGAACTAGATTTAAAATAAAATAACTTCTGATAATGGTAACATCGTAAGTACTCGACTTCATTGTGTCCATATTCATGTGTAATTTCAATATATATGTGTCCTATCTTTAGTTTAGGTATCTAACTAAACTACAGGGGATAATGAAAAACTGGAAAAATTAAATTAACTTAAAAGAAACATAATTGACCTCAAGAAGCAATCTAAAAAGCAGAAAATATAAACTTTCTTATTAAGAAAACAATATTAACCGACTTCAACAAAAGTGCTGAAAAATAGAAAATAATAAAATCACTAAATTGTAGGAAATAGTAGAAACTCTAAAAGTAGAAACTAATAAAAGTGCTAAAAGTAGAAAATAATAAAAACTCTAAAAAGTAGAAAATAATAAAAGCTCTAAAAGTAGAAAATAATAAAAAGCTCTAAAAGTAGATAATAATAAAAAGCTCTAAAAGTAGAAAATAGTAAAAGTGCTAAAAGTAGAAAATAATAGCTCTAAAAAGGAGAAAATAATAAAAGCTCTAAATGCAGAAAATGATGATGATAAGTAGGGATGCGCACGGACGAGTCGAGACAGAATTTTCCTGACAAAATTCGAGTCGATACACGGCTCTTCTAATAGAGAAATATACATTTTTCGAGTCGAGACATCACTTTTACAGCACATTTTCGAGACGACAGCCACAAATCTTGTCTCGTGCGCATCCCTAATGATAAGAAGCCCTTAAAAGCTGAAAACACATCATTACCATTATTTACAAATAAAGTTTGAAATTTGTGTCGAGCCTAACTAATTAGTGCCTAATATAAAATTGGTTTGAATGATGTTTTTTTTTTTTAATTTTCTGTGGATATCGGTAATAACTTATTTTTAGCTTTTAAGCGATTATTATTTTCTTGTTTATTAAGCGCTTTTATTACTTTCTACTTTTCAGTGCTGTTTTGTTGATATACAAGGAGGATGTTATAGCTCTTGTAATATTCTGATACACAATATGCCTGTATTTGTTATAGTACAATGAAATCAGGTTAACATTGACAATATAGCCTCTCGTGTTATCTGTAGTAACCTTCCTGCCAGTTCTATGATCCCACATGGATACTACGTCTTGTCCTTGGAAATGAAAAAAAAAGCCAGTTACTGCTGTTTGTACTTCCTGCTGGTTGGTAAAGCATAGTGATTTTAGGAAGTGTACCATGGATTGAAACAATAATGATCCGGAGGGATAGGTTAGAACTATATCTTGGGTATGAAATCAGTTCGATGCCGTCAAGTCACTGCTCTTTTTGTTGCATTTTTCGAGACGAGTGCGTTTTTGCGTTAACCTGTTGTAACAGAATGTGCAATCGCTTCACCAATATGGGATAGTTTCGGCGTATTGCAACATACATCCACTTCATCTGTTCGAAATAAAGGTCGCCTTTGATGGTATGGCCGTTACGAACGAACCGAAGCGAATTACACTCTTAAAGTTCCATCACACGTAAAGTAGGTCTTTATGCTTGAAACGGTCCTATTTGAAGACCAGTTCTGGGAGTAAGCTCTTCATTAACCACTGCTTTTGCACATTCAGAATTCGGAATAACACTCACTTTTCGTTGCTATAGCAAGTTGTTTAAGGAAATACATATCACACGGATTTTGCACCAGTTATCAGCACTTCCACTCTCCTCTGGACGTAAGCTGGGTTCAACTCATATGACACAGTGCGATAATGATGGTTTTTGCCAGTTCGTGAAGATGACGCGCTACAATAAACTAACATGTCGAGTTAGTTTGATAATCGTTGTGTTTTCGAAGATGGATTTTCTGCAATGGCGTGTCGTATGACAGAATCCTTTACGCTGGGGTGATCGGCCCCCTAACTGACCTTCGACATTTTTACAACCTGCACAAAATTTCTGAAGCCATCAAGTTTCTCTGCTGTAGTAGTTCATTACGCCTTTTCCTTTCGCATGACAAATGTTTTTGAGTTGCCGCTGCAGTGTTATTCCCGAGATCGAATTCACACAGTCACAATTCACGCATCAGACGTTGTTGAGCACTCACCGTCACTGGCAGTAAAACCTGACTGAAGATGCTGACAGAGTGAGGGCCTTTGTGTTACATAGTCTGCTTCCCACAACACCTCTTAGGTCAGTTTGACCTTGTACACATGGTCGGTCATAACATACAGGGTCCATTATAGAAGTAATGTGCATTTTCTGGGGAAAATACAGTAGATTTATTGATCGGACCTGTACAAATGTTTAAAATTCTTCAAAATACTCTCCCCTTGCATCAATACACTTGCTGAGGCGTGTCTGCCAGGCCTGAAAAGCACCCTGAAAGACCTTGACGGAAATGTCTCTCCGGAACGTTGTAACATGCTTTTGGATGTTTTAAACGGCTCCCAATGCTTTCCTTTCAAATCTCTCTTCAGTCGGGGAAACAAAATAAAGGGGATGGGAAACCACCGGGGTCTTGCTCCGGGTCAGGAAGTTGGTAACGATGAAGGACGTGTGGCTGGGGGCATTGTCATGGTGGAGCTTGACCGTGTCTTTGATGTCAGCCTTCACGCGCGTGGCCCGGCGTTTCAATCTCTTGAGCACTTTCAGGTAAATAGCTTCACGCAAAACTTGATGGCGTATCGCTGTTCAACCGAACACTCCATCGCGCCGTGTTACAAAGTCAAAGAAACCACTTCACGCGGAGACACGTGTTTCCGCTCACACTGCTCTGAGCAAACTGGCGACTGGTTGCGTTGGAAATGCAGACCCTTCACCACATTGCCCAACCGGTTTTACCGTGCTGCCATGGATAGTCGCGTCACAATAAAATCATGCGTATTAGTTTCATAATAGACCCTGTATGCATGCACCTGTAGTTTGGATTGCGGAAATATTGCAAGACTTATGACTTATCCTTGCATTTAAATTCTATCTTTGAAACTTAATTTATGTTTTTAACCTTTTAGGTTATACGAGGGTAAATCAAAAATTATCCACAATGTGACTATAATTTTTCTTACATTATTCATACTGTGCTCTTTCCTCGTTTATTTTATTGTTAATTCTGATGTAGCCATACTATGGAAGTTTGATTCAAATTTCTTTGTCTTCTTTTTTTGCAGATAGATTATGGCCGCTACATGAGAAAGCACCAAAGAGTTACATGAGTTGAGTTGATTTTGAATTTTACGTCCTTTTCAGCAGCGAGGCTATATGAGACGGAACTTATTAATTAACATGGAATCCGAACCACATGAGCTGCAGCCGGAAATCGAACCCGGGTCTCCCACGCAGTACGCTAACCGCTTAGCCACGAATGAGTTCTTGCATCAAAGTGGAACAGCGAGCAGTGATCTGGTTTTGATGGTCGGAAGGTATATCAGGGGCCTCAATCCATCAAACACTTTCGGCACAATACGGAAACAGTCTAACAGAACTATGTTACGTGCACGCTCTAAGTTGTCATCATTCGGGGCAGCAGATGGTCATTAAGACTCCTTCCTCGTGCGTAACACTTGTGTGACCATTTTTGAATTTTTCAATCCATTCGTAGACACTCCGTTGCGGTAAGACATTGTTCCCGTATTGTACCAAAAGTCTTTGATGGATTGCGGCCCCTGATACACTTTCCGACTACAAATAACAAGATCACTGTTCGTTGCTATTCTTAGGTGCAAACTCCTAATGGAGCGTCTATGCTCTATCTGCAACAAAAGGAAGACAAATGGAGGAATTAGGATCAAACTTTCATAGCATGACCACAACAGCATAACAATAAAAGGAAGACGAATGGAAGAATTAGGATCAAACTTTCATAGCATGACCACAACAGCATAACAATAAAAGGAAGACGAATGGAAGAATTAGGATCAAACGTTCATAGCATGACCACAGCAGCATAACAATAAAAGGAAGACAAATGGAAGAATTAGGATCAAACTTTCATAGCATGACCACAACATCATAACGATAAAAGGAAGACGAATGGAGGAATTAGGATCAAACTTTCATAGCATGACCACAACAGCATAACAATAAAAGGAAGACAAATGGAAGAATTAGGATCAAACTTTCATAGCATGACCACAACATCATAACAATAAAAGGAAGACGAGTGGAGGAATTAGGATCAAACTTTCATAGCATGACCACAACAGCATAACAATAAAAGGAAGACGAATGGAGGAATTAGGATCAAACTTTCATAGCATGACCACAACATCATAACAATAAAAGGAAGACGAATGGAGGAATTAGGATCAAACTTTCATAGCATGACCACAACAGCATAACAATAAAAGGAAGACGAATGGAAGAATTAGGATCAAACTTTCATAGCATGACCACAACAGCATATCAATAAAAGGAAGACAAATGGAAGAATTAAGATCAAACTTTCATAGCATGACCACAACATCATAACAATAAAAGGAAGACAAATGGAGGAATTAGGATCAAACTTTCATAGCATGACCACAACAGCATAACAATAAAAGGAAGACGAATGGAGGAATTAGGATCAAACTTTCATAGCATGACCACAACAGCATAACAATAAAAGGAAGACGAATGGAGGAATTAGGATCAAACTTTCATAGCATGACCACAACAGCATAACAATAAAAGGAAGACGAATGGAGGAATTAGGATCAAACTTTCATATCATAACCACAACAGCATAACAATAAAAGGAAGACGAATGGAGGAATTAGGATCAAACTTTCATAGCATGACCACAACAGCATAACAATAAAAGGAAGACAAATGGAAGAATTAGGATCAAACTTTCATAGCATGACCACAACATCATAACAATAAAAGGAAGACGAGTGGAGGAATTAGGATCAAACTTTCATAGCATGACCACAACAGCATAACAATAAAAGGAAGACGAATGGAGGAATTAGGATCAAACTTTCATAGCATGACCACAACAGCATAACAATAAAAGGAAGACAAATGGAAGAATTAGGATCAAACTTTCATAGCATGACCACAACATCATAACAATAAAAGGAAGACGAATGGAGGAATTAGGATCAAACTTTCATAGCATGACCACAACAGCATAACAATAAAAGGAAGACGAATGGAAGAATTAGGATCAAACTTTCATAGCATGACCACAACAGCATATCAATAAAAGGAAGACAAATGGAAGAATTAAGATCAAACTTTCATAGCATGACCACAACATCATAACAATAAAAGGAAGACAAATGGAGGAATTAGGATCAAACTTTCATAGCATGACCACAACAGCATAACAATAAAAGGAAGACGAATGGAGGAATTAGGATCAAACTTTCATAGCATGACCACAACAGCATAACAATAAAAGGAAGACGAATGGAGGAATTAGGATCAAACTTTCATAGCATGACCACAACAGCATAACAATAAAAGGAAGACGAATGGAGGAATTAGGATCAAACTTTCATACCATAACCACAACAGCATAACAATAAAAGGAAGACGAATGGAGGAATTAGGATCAAACTTTCATAGCATGACCACAACAGCATAACAATAAAAGGAAGACAAATGGAAGAATTAGGATCAAACTTTCATAGCATGACCACAACATCATAACAATAAAAGGAAGACGAGTGGAGGAATTAGGATCAAACTTTCATAGCATGACCACAACAGCATAACAATAAAAGGAAGACGAATGGAGGAATTAGGATCAAACTTTCATAGCATGACCACAACAGCATAACAATAAAAGGAAGACAAATGGAAGAATTAGGATCAAACTTTCATAGCATGACCACAACAGCATAACAATAAAAGGAAGACGAATGGAGGAATTAGGATCAAACTGTCATAGCATGACCACAACAGCATAACAATAAAAGGAAGACGAATGGAGGAATTAGGATCAAACTTTCATAGCATGACCACAACAGCATAACAGTAAAAGGAAGACGAATGGAGGAATTAGGATCAAACTTTCATAGCATGACCACAACAGCATAACAATAAAAGGAAGACGAATGGAGGAATTAGGATCAAACTTTCATAGCATGACCACAACAGCATAACAATAAAAGGAAGACGAATGGAGGAATTAGGATCAAACTTTCATAGCATGACCACAACATCATAACAATAAAAGGAAGACGAATGGAGGAATTAGGATCAAACTTTCATAGCATGACCACAACAGCATAACAATAAAAGGAAGACGAATGGAGGAATTAGGATCAAACTTTCATAGCATGACCACAACAGCATAACAATAAAAGGAAGACGAATGGAGGAATTAGGATCAAACTTTCGTAGCATGACCACAACAGCATAACAATAAAAGGAAGACGAATGGAGGAATTAGGATCAAACTTTCATAGCATGACCACAACAGCATAACAATAAAAGGAAGACGAATGGAGGAATTAGGATCAAACTTTCATAGCATGAGCACAACAGCATAACAATAAAAGGAAGACGAATGGAGGAATTAGGATCAAACTTTCATAGCATGACCACAACAGCATAACAATAAAAGGAAGACGAATGGAGGAATTAGGATCAAACTTTCATAGCATGACCACAACAGCATAACAATAAAAGGAAGACGAATGGAAGAATTAGGATCAAACTTTCATAGCATGACCACAACAGCATAACAATAAAAGGAAGACGAATGGAGGAATTAGGATCAAACTTTCGTAGCATGACCACAACAGCATAACAATAAAAGGAAGACAAATGGAAGAATTAGGATCAAACTTTCATAGCATGACCACAACATCATAACAATAAAAGGAAGACGAATGGAGGAATTAGGGTCAAACTTTCATAGCATGACCACAACATCATAACAATAAAAGGAAGACGAATGGAGGAATTAGGATCAAACTTTCATAGCATGACCACAACAGCATAACAATAAAAGGAAGACGAATGGAGGAATTAGGATCAAACTTTCATAGCATGACCACAACAGCATAACAATAAAAGGAAGACGAATGGAGGAATTAGGATCAAACTTTCATAGCATGACCACAACAGCATAACAATAAAAGGAAGACGAATGGAGGAATTAGGATCAAACTTTCATAGCATGACCACAACATCATAACAATAAAAGGAAGACAAATGGAAGAATTAGGATCAAACTTTCATAGCATGACCACAACATCATAACAATAAAAGGAAGACGAATGGAGGAATTAGGATCAAACTTTCATAGCATGACCACAACAGCATAACAATAAAAGGAAGACGAATGGAGGAATTAGGATCAAACTCTCATAGCATGACCACAACAGCATAACAATAAAAGGAAGACGAATGGAGGAATTAGGATCAAACTTTCATAGCATGACCACAACATCATAACAATAAAAGGAAGACGAATGGAGGAATTAGGATCAAACTTTCATAGCATGACCACAACAGCATAACAATAAAAGGAAGACGAATGGAGGAATTAGGATCAAACTTTCATAGCATGACCACAACAGCATAACAATAAAAGGAAGACAAATGGAAGAATTAGGATCAAACTTTCATAGCATGACCACAACATCATAACAATAAAAGGAAGCCGAATGGAGGAATTAGGATCAAACTTTCATAGCATGACCACAACAGCATAACAATAAAAGGAAGACGAATGGAGGAATTAGGATCAAACTTTCATAGCATGACCACAACAGCATAACAATAAAAGGAAGACAAATGGAAGAATTGGGATCAAACTTTCATAGCATGACCACAACATCATAACTATAAAAGAGAGACGAATGCAGGAATTAGGATCAAACTTTCATGGCATGACCACTACAGCATAAAATAAAATAAAGAGGTCAGTATAAGAATGTAGGAATGTAGGAAAAGTTATTGCGGATAATTTTTGACAAACCCTCGTAAAAACTTACTAATGGAAAACTTTGAGTATATATATATATATATATATATATATATATATATATATATATATGTGTGTGTGTGTGTGTGTGTGTGTGTGTGTAGGGAAATTTCCTAGACACTGTGCTAAATTCGAGGAAAAATTTCGAGCCTCTGTTGCCTTAGTAACTTTAATACAGAAGGGAAAAGTATTCAATGGTATCCCCTCCCACCTCTCTCATTCACCACCTCTGTTTGTTGGAACTAATATTACCTGCAACACTTTCATTTTGTCACCAGCATTTGTGCGTGTGCGTGGGAACACATTCACTCTCTTTTTTGTTTTAGATGTTATTTTTTTTCTTTTTCATTTTTTTGTTTTTAAGAAATGCCTGTTCCATCTTCTGATGTGGGTAAATCTTCTGATGAGGGTTTTTAACAATTACAAACAAATGCGTATGCCTCACTTTTGCTTTTCTTGAAAATAAAATGGCAAAATAAAAAAAAGACTAACGCTACATAATGAAAGAAAACAGGGATCAAGAGCTCTACAAAGTTACTGAGTTAGAATTCTAATTTCAGTGCTTTAAATATAGCAAGTTTATGAAAGTTCATAATGTGTTTATTAGCATACTTACAGTATAATGTATTCCCTTTTTAGTCCTTTTTAGGGAGTCGATAATACAAGAATAATTTTGTTTGTTTGTGTTTATATGGATTATAAAAAGAAAAAAAATCAATTCATAGATCCACTGATATCTGTGAATTAATCGAATTATAGAACAAATTTTCCCTGCTGATCTAGTGGCTAGCGCCGGTGCTTTGGTGCACAGAATCCCAGGTTCGATCCCAGTGAAACAGCACTTATAATACAGGGTGTCCCACATAAAACCGGTACGACTTACTGTCTATCTGCCTTTCACGCAAAAGATACTTTGCATTACGTAGTATCTACACTCATGTCCAAAATTATTGTCGCATGTCTATTAATATGTTGTTGTAGGAATATAATTTGATAACGAATTCGCCCGGTATTTCTTATAATGTTAGTGTGTGTATAATCGGCAAAGATATGTATGTGGCAAATTTCATGGCAAAAGAGCAGTAAATAAGAACAATAAAACAAAATAAAACTTTCTTGTCCATTTAGCAACATTTTGTTTTACTCATTCTAATTTTCGTATTTATAATTCTTTTCTTATGAAATTTACCTCAAATATACATTTGAAGATCATACACATAGTATCAGTATTAAAAGTACCCTGCAAAACCATTATGAAATAATATTCTTACAAGAAGACAGTTATTGATATGCGACAATCATTTTGGACATGAGTGTACATATGAAAACGGAGTTTTATCAGAACCATGGCATATTTTTCGGATGCACCAACTTGTTGAAATAATCTCCTTATCGACTTCTTGGGGTTTCTCAATATGTCACTGTGAATTCTGTCAATTATCGTCTTGGTCTTCTTTCTTGAATGCTTGCTTATCATTACATTCCCAAGGCATCCTGTAATATTCAACTTCTCGTATACAAATTTTGAGTTGTATTGGTTGTGGGAGAATACGAGGGTCATGAATATTTTGTCATGAATATTTTGTTAGTTTCATTAATGGCGCCTATCTATATGCGGAGAAATAATTAAGATAGAGGTCCAAAATAATTACATTCTTCTTGGTGTCTTCAATTCATGTACTAGAATCTTAACAGATAGGAAAGACATAATAGGTAGTATGTATGACACTTTAAAGTAATGACAACGGCAATGACTAGACTCATGAACTTTGCAACATCCCAAAACCTTATCGTGAAGATTACAAAATCCTGATCACGACGTTCGTAAATATACTTGGAACTTACCAGACGGAAAATACATAATCAAATTGATAATGTTTTAGTAGATACAAGAAGACAGTCCAGCATAATTGACGTGCGGTCGTTCAGAGGAACTGACTGTGACACTGATCACTATCTGGTAGTAACGATAACAAGAGAGAAATTATCTTTGAGTAAAGGAAATATTCAACATCTAAAAACGGAGAGGTTTAATTTAAAGAAATTAGAAGAGAGCTCAGCAAGAGAAGAACGCAAGATTTAAGTGTCGAACAGATTTTTGGTTTTAGAATGTTCGGAGTGTACTAGTGTTGAGGATACTTGGATTGAAATTAGAGACAGCATTAAAATTTCAGCCCAAGAGAAATTGGGACACACCAAAATATTAGGAACAAAGCATGTAGTTCGACCTGACTACAGCGGTATCTGCTATAACTGGAGCACGAGAACGTCCTCAAAACTGTAAAAGTTTGGTTGAAACCAGTTATTGATTATCCATGTCTTGGAATCAACTTCATGTATTACCTTCATAATTAACTTCATGTATTACCAAACATTATACCTTGTACATCCAAACTTTTTAACTTCTACATCCAAACTTTTCACCCTCTATATTCAAACTTTTCCCCTGTATATCCGAACTTTTTCACCCTCTACGCCCAAACTTTTCACTTTCTACATCCAAACTTTTCACTCTCTATATCCATTGTTTTCACTTTCTGCATCCAAACTTTCCACCATCTACACCTAAACTTTTCACCCTTCTACATCCAAACTTGTCACTTTCTTCATCTAAACTTTTCACACCTTCTGCATCCAAACTTTTCACCTTCTTCATCCTGGCGGAAATTGATAATTATCTATCTAGTAGCTCATGAAATTTCTTTGTTTCCAAAACGAACACGAACAGACAAGGTAAATATAACATATAAACGAGTTTTTGGTGAGTCAAAGTTCTTAAGAAATAATTGTTCCAAAGTATCCACTAACATATCTTTTGATAAAACGAAGTCAGAAGATGTATAAAAATGAAAAGTATACATCACCCAACAGTTTACTTACAACCAATAAAAGAATTAATTCCTTAGAACATATTGGATCAAGTCAGATACAGAGTAACGAATGAGCAAATAAAACAATGTTAACACATATCGCATACATTTTTTTTAACATCATAAAATAATGCAAAATTATCAGAGAGTACGTTTATCGTGCAGAACAGAGGCTCAGTGATAAACAACTTAGCTCAGGTGCATGGGTCCTTGATTCGATCCCCGGTCAAGTAATTTTGTGTTGGACAACATCGTGCTCGTGGGTTTTATCGGGGTACTCCGTTTTCTCCCACTTTCTCATTCCACCAATTCGTCATTCACTTGGTTTAATCATCTGTCTCTCTTAGTCTAACAGGCATAATCGCGGAACGTTAAAGAAAGATTTGATTTTTCAAAGAAAGAGCAGATAGAGTTTCTTCGGACAAGTTGATTTTACATGAGACACTCGTATAACGATTCATGCAGATGTAGTAATATATTCATAAAATGATGAATATATTACCACATCTGTATTAAACTACTAAAAAATGTATAACGTTTCAATTTAAGCTTTATAGGATAAATATTTTGTTCTCTTTTTCCCTTGATACCTGTATAATCCAAAAATTAAAATTCATAGAGAAGATTTCATTGACTTTCGTTTTATTAATGGATATCTCCAGCTATTGCATACATATACGTAATTCCGGTCTAATTTTAATCAGGAAATGACCAGCGTTACACATATTAATTGGTTTTTATTTTTATGGCACAGCAACGAAATTAGAAAGCAATTTCTAATCCTAATAATTAACATGCAATTTCTTTGGCTGTATTCATTTTTTTAAAAATAATCCCTTCAAATAAATATGAGCTTTTCAAAATTAACTGTTTCTCGCAGCCAAGTAATAGTCTATTATCATTGTGGTATTTAGAAGAAAAGTCCGGGTAGGAAAATTTTTGTTCACGAGCTTTCACGTCGAAAATGGCCTGAAGCAAGGAGATGCGTTGTCGCCATTATTATTTAGCATCGTTCTGGAATACGCTATAAGGAAAATTAAAGATAGCAACCAGGGCCTAGAGTTGAACGGTATTCACCAGCTTATGGCATATGCTGATGATGTAAATTTAATAGGGGATGATAGGAGAACAATAGAAAGAAATGTAGAGATCTTATTAAACGCTTGCAGGGACATGGGTTTAGAAGTAAATGCAAAGAAAACTAAATACATGGAAGTGCGTCGGGACCGGAATACAGCAAATTATGGACGCGTTAAAATATTAAATAATACTTTTGATAAAGTGGATACTTTCAAATATCTACGATCAATATTAACAGACAAAAATCATATTCACGGAGAAATTAAATGTCGACTAAAAGCAGGGAATTCGTGTTACTATTCGGTTCAAAATCTCTTGTCGTCACGAATTCTGTCTAGAAATGTGAAGCTTAAAATCTATAAAACGATAATCATGCCTGTTGTTCTGTATGGCTGCGAAACATGGTCACTTACTCTGAGGGAAGAACATAGACTGAAAGTATTTGAGAACAAGATCCTGAGACGAATAGGAACGGGAATGGGGAATGGCGGAAACTTCATAACGAGGAACTACATAATTTATATGGTTCACCCAACATTGTTAGGGTCGTCAAGTCTAGGAGGCTTAGGTGGGCGGGTCATGTAGCTAGAATGGAAGAAAGTAGAAACGCTTTCAAAGTCTTGACTGGAAGACCAATCGGAAAACGACCACTAGGAAGACCTAGGCGCAGATGGAAGGACAATATTAAGATGGATCTCGCAGAGATTGGAATACAAAGTAGAAACTGGATCCAGTTGGCTAAGGATAGAAGTCAGTGGAGAGCTTTTATGAACGCGGCATTGGACCTCCGGGTTCCATAGGCCATAGAGTTAGTTAGTTAGTATGGTACCACCGCCCTAAATTCTTTGGTGAACTGTGATTGCTTATCTGTATTATTCAAATCAGCCTTTAGACATAGTAGTCTTCATTTATACCAGTACGCCTATTACGATTCTGAGCAGAAGTTTTCTTTGTACCTGGATTTTCCGTATAACAATGAATGGTTATACGGGTGTCTCGTGTAAAACCAACTTGTCCGAAGAAAATCTACCCGTTCTTCCTTTGAAAATGAAACCTTTGAGTTTAACGTCCCACGATTATACCCTATTAGGCTAAAAGAGACGAGAGCTCCCTCGTGGCTAAGCGGTTAGCGTACGCGCCTTTGGCGTGGGAGACCCGGGTTCGATTCCCGGCGAGAGCTCATGTGGTTCGGATTCCACGTTAATCAGTAGGTCCACGTCTCATATAGCCTCGCTGCTGAACGGGACGCTAAACTAAAATCAACTCAACTCAACTAAAAGAGACGATGACTAAAGCAAGTGAATGATGATGGAAGAATTGCTGGAATGGATAGGAAAGTGGGAGGAAACGGGAGTACCCCGAGAAAACCCACGAGCACGATGTTGTCCAACACAAACTTACTTGGCCAGGGACCAAACCAAGGACCCCACGTACCAGAGGTAAGCGATCTATCACTGAGCCTCTCGTTGTTGTGCACGAAAATGTATTATCTGATAATTGTACATTATAAGTTTTCGTCTGTGTGGAAAACAGAACTTTAGCAAAATGGGAAAAAACTAGCGTAAATGTTATTTTTTTACAAACATACAAATGAAACAACATTTAAGGAATTAGTTGCTCCCCCACCATACAAATAAAAGGTTAGAAATTAGCATGATTCACAAGTTGAAGGTGTGTTAAACCGTTTATAATAAGGTTTAACAACATCAAAATAGTCTCGCCTGGATGTTTATGCAAGCCATAAACCTAAATTTTTTGAAGTTTGCATAGAAGCGGATTACTTCAGTCATGTCGTTTTCACGTGAGACACTCGGTACACTGTAGCGTTGACGTCTTTTGTGGATAAACACCTAAACTTATACAGATTTATACGTCAAGGCTGTCTAGGTTGGAAAAGTGAATTAAATTTACACTTCACAAAGCCATGCACAGAGAAAATCTCCAAGGATAAGTCTAACGAGCACAAGTGTTGCCGCAGCTTTCATTCCTATGTCTGACCTAAATGTTTACAGGTTTATACCTGAAGGCTATATGGGTTCGAAGCATGAGATAAAATTTGCGAGTGGCAAAGTTATACACAGAGAACAACTCTAAGGCAAAATCTACCACGGAATATTAAGGTGGAACTTGGATATACCGAAGATGTGCTTGCTTAGTAGACTCATATAATTGACATTTGGAGACAAATTTCTACAAAGGTGGCAACACTGCATTACTTGTGAGCAAGGATCGTATAAAATAGAGGATCTGCCCTTACAACAAAATCTTGAAGCCATACGTCACAGTTTCGCCATCCCTACTCTGCCCACTACGCCCAATATGATCGCAATGTTTTGAGCCAATAATCATGGCGGAAACGAAAGTAGCCAATCAGACTATGGTGGAAACGAGAGTAGCCAATCAGACGTGCCGATGCTCGGTTGCTTTTTGGCTTCACCTATTTAATAGGATGAAGATACATATGGACAGATCCTCTATTTATCACATCCTTGCTTGTGAGTTTGTTGATAAGGATTATGTATAACTTTTGTAGTGTGAACTGTGTTGCCAGGGTTTCTTAAAGATTACTCACGTAAATCTGAAGATACTTTAATATCTACAAATTTTGTCAGTTTCTCGATTTGTGATCCTCAAATCTTTTTTGTGTCAAAGTTTTGTTGCTTTAGATCATTAACAATTACAACTTTCGAAAAAAAAATCACATCCTTAAAGAATAAAATAAACTTATTTTTCCAGATTTGGTAAATCTATTGTACAGTTGAAAAGAAGAAGTATCCAAGGTGGAAGCATTTGAAATGTGGTGTTTGCGAAAAAATGCTGCGCATATCATGGACCGAAAGGAAAATGAACGAGGACATACTAAAGGAAGCTAATGAAGGACGACAGACCATGACGATAATAGAAAAAAGAAGAAACAGCATGTTTGGCCATGTTATTCGGCATTCCGATTGGATCACCGTGTTGATAGAGGGAAAGGCAGAATAAAAATCAGGAAGAGGAAGACCAAGAATAGAATATCTAAATGCAGTTAGGAAGAAGAGTCCTTATCAAAGTATAAAACAGCTCTCCCAAGCGAGAAAAAAAGTTTTAAAATTTCCATGTTCCCACCAACCTATGGTTGAGATGAACAAGAAGGTTCTATAGTTGGAAAGCATCCTTTGTAAATAGAAATGGATATATTTGTGCTAGCTTTTAAGACGTGGCTTCAAGGATTATTAATTTCTGTCGCACAACAAAACCGCTAAGTACACTATCCCTCCACTAGTTGCTAGCTTTGAAATCGATCTGGGTTCGCACATCCACTATACTTAATAGATTTAGCTCCGGAAAAATTTGCTTCTCCAAAAGTAAGAGTGCGATTTTTTAAAATAACGAGCTCTTTAGCAGTTCTGAGATTATCCAACGCATTGCTACAAATAGACTAGATAGAACCGATGGCTTCTCACAAGTTCCATCATTGAGACAGATAAAAATGAAATGAAATCTTTAAGTTTTACTTCCCACGTTATGCCGGTTAGGCTAAAGCAAATGGTGATGATGATAGATGAGTGAAATGGTGGAATGAAGAAAGTGGGAGGAAACGGAAGAACCCCGAGAAAACTCACGAGCACGGTTTTTGTCCACCACAAAGTCCACACGGCGCAAGCTGGGATCGAACCAAGGACCCCAAGCACGGGAGGTGAACGCTCTACCACTGAGCCACCGCGCCCCTTGAGACAGATAAGAACGTCGTATGGAACAAGGAGCGATATGCATCTAATCTAGTGATGAGTGTAATGATTTTAAACCAGATGTAATTGAAAAATTCAAATAAAATTTTTGCTTAGAAATAGTGTCATTATTATTTAACGGTCTCGCTATGTATTTCCTAAATTACAATACTACTAAAAACTATTTAAACCTAAATTTTCCTTATTGATTTCAAGTTGGTCCGTGGTTTAATACAAAGCTGTAAGAGGAGTTTGTTATTATATATGAAGAAGCAGAGAGGTAGAATTTGTCTGTTCCTCGACCTCATCCTCCTTGAATTGATTTATGAGTAAAGACTGCAGAGAACCAGATTTTCCCCGTTTCTAAAGACGATTGGTAAAAGTGGAAATATCTCGTGTGCAATACTCCACTTCTCGCTGGACCGTTTATCGATCTGATTCTCCTAATATTGTGTATCTTGTATTTTTCGTATTATTTCTTCATTTTTTACTGTGAAAACTCACAATTTGACCTCTCACCTCATCTAACTGTTGTTGCTCTAAATCAATGCTATTCAACCGGGAATACGCGTACCCCTGGGCGTACTTGAAGATGTTTCTGAAGATACGTAATGCTAAAATAAGCATATTTCCAATCTTTATGGAATGATCATAGTTCGAGATTTTTTTCTTTTTAATGGACGATTTTCGAGATCACGTCACGCGTGTTTAATAATTCCAAATAATCGGTTAGCATTTATTGCATACAGTCTCAGAATTTTCTTTTGCACACGCATGAATGCGTTTTTTTAAAGTTACTTTTAGTTTTTGAATTTTTAACATTGTCCTTACTATACGAATTACCAGGGAAGATGAGGAGAAAATCTCCCTCAGTAGAACTGCATGTTTTCCATATGTTTTGAAATTTCCTATGTCAATTTTTTTGGATGTGCACTTTATCCCCTGTAAATAGTCTTTTGCTTGGCACACTGATTGTGTTTTTGTTGAGTCTTTATTTGCCTCCCTCTTTAATCAACATAACATGTATATTAAGTTTAAAAAGTTCATTTCGATTTAATTTCTTTTAAACAGCTTCAGGGATTCACCATTGGATGGCGAACTGTGTCTAGGAGTACACAATTGGATGGCGAACTGTGTCTAGGAGTACCAATTGGATGGCGAACTGTGTCTAGGAGTACACAATTGGATGGCGAACTGTGTCTAGGAGTACACAATTGGATGGCGAACTGTGTCTAGGAGTACACAATTGGATGGCGAACTGTGTCTAGGGAAACACAATTGGATGGCGAACTGTGTCTAGGAGTACACAATTGGATGGCGAACTGTGTCTAGGGGTACACAATTGGATGGCGAACTCTGTCTAGGGGTACGCGAGAAAAAAAGTTGAATAGCACTGCTCTAAATCGTCTTTCAGTTTGTCCTATCATGTAAAGAAAGTCAAGAATAACCAGTGTCCCAAAAGAGTAATGGTACTATCAGGATCAACAAATATGTACAGTTAATTTTGATCAATCGGTGTGTAAATAATAACACGTACTCACGAACGAAGTAAATAAGCTACTTGTTGCCCGAGGCATTCTCCTTAACGCCCCCTCCCCGTGGCCAACCAAACTAAAACGCTCCCCGACTACACCTGATATTACCATCACACAGTAATTCTCCTTTTCGATTTTTCCTTCAAGTAGTAAAGTTTGATTTCAAAATTGCAGTACATAATTTAATTTTTAGTACAAGATAAAACACTAAACTAATTAGTATTTCATTAGCAAATAATCTGAGAGTAGCATGCTTGACATATTCTTATGGTTTTATCATAATAACTGCAAAACACATTTTTGGAATTACATTGGGATAAGTGTGTGTGTGTAGAATGAATCAACAGTATGCTGCTTTAGAATAGAATATTTAATTATGACAATCAAGCTGTTATCTCGAGTATTTAACTCGAACATTTTACAAACCTCTTACATCGATGAAAGTTAAATGAAAACACACACACAAAAAAAAAATTGGAACTAAAATTTAACTTTGCTGTCCCTGTTGGCTGCAATAGTTTTTACAATGTCCTCAAAAGGTAGCTTTGAAGCTAACTTATGCTCTATGGATTGATCCTAAGGTTCGTGAGTAATTGTTGTCCTGTATTTTTTTATGGTGTTTAATTTGCTAAAATTATTTTCTTTCCTTATAATGAAAACAAATATTTGGACCCCCAATCCGGCGCCCGGGGCACAACCCCGTTTGCCTCCTTAGTTACGTCACTGGTATTCACTGACAGGCCACTGTAACCTAACACCTAGCATGGCGATAGAAGTGCACCCAGAAATTTTTGTTGGGAAAGGTCCAAACGTTGGAAAGGTCCAGCCCTACAAGCCACTTCATCTATGTAGTATTCAAGAGGCATTACTCTGCATCCGAAAAGACTATATCGGGTGTTGCAAAATAAGTGTTACAACTCTTGGGAGGTGACTCCTGCCACTGAGACAAGAAAAAAAGTTCTCTTCAACTTTCTGCTATCGGACATAGTTTCAGAACTACAAGGTGCCGAAAGCGTGGGAAAATGACTTTCGGACGCCAATAGTTCGGAAACTATCCAACATAAAGAAGGCGGGTAAAAAATTCACTGAAGAAGTCATACCTGCTCTATTCAATTTTGCATGTTTCACAATCCTACCGTGCACGCGCAAGGGATTCCCCAAAGGAACGTAGGGAGTCCCGGATAATCTGTCGAATGAAACTTGGTCTAAGCGGATATTAATTGATATACTTTCTACCAGGTAACAATAATTCGTTTGTCTTAAGTCGATATCTGGAACAAATACAAAATGGCGGACACCTTTATGCCCGTTGTGTGTGGTTGCATAATCGCCAGGTACGGATGCTGGCCAACAGTGACGTTCTGAGTATTAATTGTAGCGAATTTGTACTCAAATGCTCTAGAAAGACATCTGGAGTATCGGTAGAGCATAACAGATGAAGAGGGTGATTCATATGTGTGGAAACAAGTAACGAAAAATGCCCAGAAATGCACTCATACTCAGTAAACGTAAGTTCAAAGCGTCGGAAATGTAAGGATTTGCGTCAAGAACATGAAAGCCATTGCCAATTCACCAATAATATTCCCTCAAACCGATGCAATATGATGTGCACGGTTGCATACCAATAAGGATGCAACAACTGAGGCCAAGTTCAAATTGTGCAATGGACTCACAAAGAAACTGGGTAAACTAAAGGAATGTCACTAGTGGGATCGCATGATCGATATTGAAAAGTGGCCCATGTGTGTGTTGATATCAACATGTAGCTAATAAACAAATGTCAACATGTCGCACTACTGTTGGGACACCATCTCACGTGCGAAAACTGGGAAAATAACGTTCTACATTCTGCTATTACATCTGATGCACTTTTTGGTAGAACGTAACTAGAACACGATTGTATCAATGTCCCTCTTTGTTTGGGACATTGTCCCACAGTCGACACATATGAAAAGAAATCTCTTAATGAATGGTTCAAATTCTGATAGAGCGTGAAAATAACAAACTTGTATCATGTCCCGCGTCATGAGACATATGACGTACTCGAAATATAGGAAAATACCTCCAGAAATTCGTATCTTACACACAGTGCAGATGCCAAGACAAAGACGAAAATGAAACGATTTGGCACATTTAACACTACAGCTGGAACACCATACATATGGAAAATAAAACGACATGTTAGATAGGAAGAAACGTCTTAAAGTGGGACAGTGGGAGATGTTGACATTTGTTCATTAGCTACATGTTGATATCAACACACACATTGGCCACATTTCAATATCGATCATGCGATCCCACTAGTGACATTCCTTTAGTTTACCCAGTTTCTTTGTGAGTCCATTGCACAATTTGAACTTGGCCTCAGTTGTTGCATCCTTATTGGTATGCAACCGTGCACATCATATTGCATCGGTTTGAGGGAATATTATTGGTGAATTGGCAATGGCTTTCATGTTCTTGACGCAAATCCTTACATTTCCGACGCTTTGAACTTACGTTTACTGAGTATGAGTGCATTTCTGGTCATTTTTCGTTAAGTGTTTCCACACATATGAATCACCCTGCTTCATCTGTTATGTTCTACCGATACTCCAGATGTCTTTCTAGAGCATTTGAGTACAAATTCGCTACAATTAATACTCAGAACGTCACTGTTGGCCAGCATCCGTACCTGGCGATTATGCAACCACACTCAACGGGCATGAAGGTGTCCGCCATTTTGTATTTGTTCCAGATATCGACTTAAGACAAACGAATTATTGTTACCTGGTAGAAAGTCTATCAATTCATATCCACTTAGACCAAGTTTCATTCGACAGATTATCCGGGACTCCCTACGTTCCTTTGGGGAATCCCTTGCGCGTGCACGGTAGGATTGTGAAACATGCAAAATTGAATAGAGCAGGTATGACTTCTTCAGTGAATTTTTTACCCGCCTTCTTTATGTTGGATAGTTTCCGAACTATTGGCGTCCGAAAGTCATTTTCCCACGCTTTCGGCACCTTGTAGATCTGAAACTATGTCCGATAGCAGAAAGTTGAAGAGAATTTTTTTTCTTGTCTCAGTGGCAGGAGTCACCTCCCAAGAGTTGTAACACTTATTTTGCAACACCCGACATGTAATCGTAAAACACTTCCACCTATATTTTCAGGAAAAATGATAGAACTAAATTGTTTTTATATAAGAGAAAGAGTACAGATGAAGTGCAAGAGAAAATTTTCATGATATATCAATCATTCTCTTGTCAAACGAATAAGTTATAGTTTTATTAACAAATTGTACAATGTTGAGTTAGGAAGTTTTGAAGGGGTTCTGGACTCGATGGACCCCACACTCATATTAACTTATCTTCACTCTCAAATTATATTGATGCCCTCACTCACATTCATTTTAACTCACCGTCTCTCTCAAATGGTATAAATACTCTTACCCATACTCACATTAACTCACTCTAACTCTGAAATGACATTGATGCCTTCACTTATACTCACATTAAGTCACCTTCACACTCGAGTGATATTCATGCCTTCACCTACACTCACATTAACTCGCTCTCATTGAGAAATGATATTGATCTTCTAACCCATACTTACATTAACTCACCTTCACTCCCAAATGATATTGATACCCTCACCCACACCCACATTGACTCACTCTTACTGTCAAATTATATTGATGCCCTCACTCACACTCACATTAACTCACCACACTCAAATGATATTGATGCTTCACCCACTCTCACATTAACTCATTGTCACACACAAATGATGTTGGTGACTTCACACACACTGACATTAACTCACTCTCACTCTGAAATAATATTGATACCCTCACCCCACTGGCATTAACTCACTGTCAAATCATATTGATGCCCTCAACCATACTCACATTAACTCATCACTCTCAAATGATATTCATGCCTTCTTCCATACTCACATTAACTCACTCTAACTCTCAAATAACATTGATACCCTCACCCACAGTCCCATTAACTCACCTTCTCTCTAAAATGATATTGATACCAACACTCACATTAAGTAACTCTCACTCGAACTCACACTCAATCAACTCACAGACACTCGGTCTGGCATTCATATGCCTAAATTTGAGTGAATATACTGAGGGCCGTGCAAAGGGGATCAATTTGAGTGAAGTAGGCCATTCCAGACTACTCTCTTCCGTAGCTCCGCTGTCTGGGCTACTAGCGAAGAGAGCTCCTGACACACCCAAGAAAGCCAGGATATTGTCTAAAAGGTAGCACACGACGCTATAAATACAAACTCCTATATATATTCAAGTAGTCGAGTAACTTAGTTCCTGTTTCTCTCAGGCTGTTATTTCAATCTTACTCCAATTTTCTTTTGTTCGTGTTTTTTTTTTTTTCCTGAATTGTTCGTTTGATCTCTGTGAAATGGTAATGGAGCTATTTTCCATTTACTTTCATTCTACTAACATGTCTACATTCTAGTTATAAAGTTCCCTCTGCCCCCACCTCTTTTACCCTCTTTCCCTTATTTTATTCATATATTCTTCAGCCCTATTTTATTCCGTTTTCACTATCCCTTAATTTTTTTCCTTTTCTCTCTTGTACGTTGTTCATCTTCTTTTCTCAAGGTTATTTTCTTTTTCTTTGTTATCCTTTTTTCGCTCTTCATTTCTTTTGATCTACCGAATATTTTCTTGTGAGCAGTATTTTTTTAATGCAATATTATTTCGTTACATCTAATAAAAGTCTATGTATTCTTCATAATTGGCCATTAAAATTTATTCACAACTAACAGAGAATACCCGTTCTTCGTACGCGGAGAATACGTTTCATTTTCGACATAAAGGGGTGAATTTGCATTTAAACGGCATCGGAAGTGTCACTGTTCGTCTCAGCAACACGTAAAATTATGGATTCGACACTAATATTGGTCATTTTCGATCTTCCCCTTCGCTTCTCCCAAATTGCGGGGCTGAATGTGAATTTAAACGACATCGGAAGTGTCACTGTTCATCACAGCGATCCCGAAAATTATGCATTCGACACTAATATCGGACATTTCCGATTCTTTTTAAATACATACCCTCCTCCCTCTACCCTACGTTGTACCGTCGAAGCGAAACAATAAAAAAGATCCCAGGCCTCAGGCACGTAGCGAGGATTTCGTAATAGGGGGGGTCCGTGATGAAACACTGTGGTTATCACACCAGGGGCTGGATCGTTCTGAACTATTTTACTGGCAACATATATAAGTTCGTTTTGTCAGGATTTCGTAATGGGGAGGGGGTCGTGACATGAAATATTGTGGTTACACACCAGGGGCTCGATCAATCCAAACTATTTTACTGGCAACATGCCCATATTGGTTTATTATGACAATAAAATGAGAATATGTTAGTATTTTAATAACAAACTATAAAGAAATCTCCAGTAAAAGAACATTTTAAAAATATTGAAATAGATATAGTCTTCCGAGGTCATTTGAACTCAGTTCGTCCTGTCTTCTTCCTTCTTTCTCTTATCTTCGTTTGATGCCGTCAAAGATAGCAATAAGATCTCTTTGGCAGTAAAGACATCCTATAAAGTGGATTAGTGTTGCTGCGAAATTGAAAATTTTTTTAACACGTGCAACCGGAATCTATGTTTTCAGGCTCATATTATTGGTGATTGGGAGCATTTTTTAAGTTCTACCTGAGAGTCTATCTGATCGAACCGGTTTATCGATTGTCATTTGTAGTCCATAGGATTAACATCGAGCTAGATGGAATTCGGAATGTTCCGTTCCAATAATGTCCATTTTAAACGTGAACCTCTTCCGTTTCCTCCACACAAAGCTCCTTATGAAAAAGAAAAACCAAACGTTTGCTGTAGTTTTATATTATTAACGCTGATTCCTCTTCTTTTCTCGTTTTTTTTTTTTTTTTTTTTTTGTTTCGTCGTTCCTTAATTTTTCATTTATGGTTTCGAAGGGGAGTCCGGATCCCCAGGACCCATCTCTTGGCTACGTGCCTGCAGGCCTGAACCTCATCCATGTTGAAAATTTGATCCAGATCGGTCGGGTGGTTCAAGAGTTATTACGTCACAAACATAGTCAGTTTCATTTTTATATACAGTATATAAATTGGTTGAATACAATCCCCACCTACGTTCTTATACTCGTATATATGAGGGCTATTTATTTTCAATCTCCATTAAACTGCTGAAAGAAACTGCACGAGACGACGAAATAGGGATAAGGCAAATAGACGTCGTTCATTTCACACGCTGACAAGCAGGCTCTGAGTCCCATTTTAACGTAACGGTTTGAGTAAACAAAACACAAAATCTGCGTTTTAGTTGGCAATAATATGCATAGCAGTTATAATTGGTTTTGCAAGATTTGAATTCCATTACGCTTTACAGTACCTGTGAAAATTAGTTACTGAATGGGGCCCTCTGTCGTTCATTTATTGTAGAGTAGTGCGCGTAAAAACATATTGTAATATTCTACAAGTGGTTTGTATTTGTAACACATGCTTCTTATTTATAAACAAAGCACGTGCTTTCTTACTACAACTACTACAAGAAACGGAGACAGGATATTCATTATCATCAAATCATGCGACAGGAGATGAAACCTAGAGCCACCGCTTTCCAGAAGAGAGTATAAAATACCATGTTACGTCTTAATCGACACCACTTTCGACTGGTCAAATTTCCTCTCTTAGCTTGACTGGAGCTCTGAGAGATCTAACCTAACCCAAGCCTCCTAGCTTGTCTGGAGCTCTAAGATGTCCTGCCAGCGTTGCTTGTCTGGAGCCCTGTGAGAACTCAACCACTCTTCTAGCTTTCCTAAGCTCTATGAGATACTAACTGCAACTATCTAGCTTGCCTGGAGCTTTGTGTGTTCCCTGCCTGTTTAGCTTGCCTGGAGCTCTGCGAGACAAATACCTTCCTTTGCTTGCCTGGAGCACTGAGAATTCCTAATCACTTCCACTCAGCTTGCCTGGAGCTCTATCGGAATCCTTCCCTTGGCTCACTGGGCCTAGAGGTACCTATTTACCAAAACTACATAGACAAGTATGTATTGGTCTTTGGACCACGCTTATAGTGACTTTGTGTTATATTATAGACCTAAATAATAGGAATTATATAGAAAAAAGGCTGCGGCAGAAAACCGACTCCTGTGTGCAAACTTCGTCTAACAACTGTCTTATCATGGTGATTTTACAATATTGAATTCAATGGAATCGCCTGCCAAGTGTGAACTACATTAGATGTAAATCGATTTCTCTAAGCGGCTGATGAGTTTCCTGAAATTCCAAGAAGTCCCGAAAATTACATGGATTTGGTATAATTGTTCCATTTGTCGCTCCATGACTACCAACCAGAAAGATTTCAGACGAAAATCGTGTAACGTTCAGTGCTGCTAACTTAGAAGAACAGAAATAGCGGATATTTCAAAAGTTGCGTTTTTATAGGATATCCTCTTCCTGTTTTATGAGTTGCAATAACTTTCAATGAAATTGGTCGAAAAAATGAAATGAAATGAAATCTTTGAGTTTTACGTCCTACGGTTATGCCGGTTAGGGTAAAGGAGACGGTGATGATGAGTAATGAATGAAATGGTGGAAGGAAGGAAGTGGGAGGAAACGGGAGAACCCCGAGAAAACGCACGCACACGGTGTTTATCCACAACAAAGTTTACTTGGCGGGGGCTGGGATCGAGCCCAGGATTCCAAGCACCAGAGGTGAACGTTCTACCACTGAGTCAGCGCGGCCCCATGAAATTGGTCGAGTTTTCAATTAAAATTAATATACGTTACTATGTGAAATTACGTACTTGCTATATATTAATACTGAACAGTGAAGTACCTAAGGGGAGGCAAACGGGGCTTGTGCTCCGGGCGCCGGATTAGGAGGGTGCAAACCTGGGCAAATACTTATTTTCACTATAAAGTAAGGAAAGGAGTTTTAGAAACCAAAGATCATTTTTAAAAAATTACATCAGAAACAGGGAACAACGGCTCACCAACCTTAGGATCATATCCATAGAGCATAAATTATCTTCAAAGCTACCTTTTGAGGACATTATAAAAACCTTTGCAGCCAAAATAAAACCCGCAAAATTAAATTTTAGTTCAATCTTTTTGTATTTCTATTTAACTTACATCAATTTAAGAGATTTGCAAAATGTCCGAGTATAATATTTGAGACAACAGCTTGACTGTTTGTCATAATTAAGTATTCTATTCTAAAGCAACAGACTGTTGATTCATTCTATACATATGCACATCACGACGTAATTCCAAAAACATCATGATTTTCAATTATTATGATAAGATTATAATAATTTGTCAAGCATGCTACTCTCCAGTGGCGTATTTACGATTTTGTTTCGGGGATGACTTTGCTAACTTTCGGGGAGGCTTTGCCTGAAAATGTGAAAATTCTGCAAGATATTTCATATACTTTACTATAGTAAGTAAGATTTCGGGGGGGGGGGGGGGGCTTAAGCCCGGAAGCCCCCCTAAATACGCCACTGCTATTCTCAGATTATTTACAATGAAATGCTAATTAGTTTAGTGTTTTATCTTGTACTAAAAATTAAAGTATCTGGTGCAATTTTGAAATCAATCTTTACTACTTGAAGAAAAATGAAATTGAGCAATTACTGTGTGATGCCAATATCAAGTGAAGTCGGGAAGCTTTTTAGTTTGGTAAGTCACAGGGGGGGGGGTGATAAGGCGAGTTCTTGCTCCAGGCGATAACCAGCCTAGTTGTGTCGCTGATTCTAAATAGAATTTCTTCCTTTTCTTCCCCTAGAAATCGTAAAAATCTTCCTTTTTTCCTCTCTGAAAAATGTGTCAACCCTGTGTGTGATAATTCAACGCCTAGTGGGTCCCCCATGTTTACCGCTGTGTTGGTAACAAATCAACATTGGTACAAACGAGCATATAAAACAATCTTGCTTTTCAACAATGAAGGGAACAACGACACGCATGGGAATGCATAAATACAACAATTACCGAAAGAATAATGAGAGTTGGGTGAGCAGCGGAGGTGAGGGGAGGAGATGAGAATATGTACTTTTCACTCTGCTGTTTGAGCTCTTGGCGAGATTCAATCGCAGAAATGCAAACCATTAGGATTATTGCGAAGCTTTGATTTATTCGTTGAGTACACACAGAGACTTTGCCTAGATTTCAGGATACTAGTTTGTCTTCCAAATAATTGTATACTGAACTAAACTACAAACAGATTACAGAGTCTGTTCTAAATAAATAAAAACACAAATTTTAATTTATGTATTTCTGTGTTGGTTCTGCTAATAAGAGCAAAAGCAGAAAAGGCTGATGTTATTTAACCATTAAGAAAACCTTATGTTTCGTAGTTTAAAAAAATTATATACATAGAAAGAAGCTGTACCTTCACGGGAAATACCGTTACTAACTTTTTCGAGATTGTTTTCCTGAAGAAATCCTACACGGTGGGCACAAAGTCCTGTCACCAGTTGAAGTACTATGGTGTACACTCATCTCCAAAATTATTGTCGCATGCCTATAAATACGTTGTTGTAGGAATATAATTTGATAACGAATTCGCCCAGTATTTCTTATAATGTTAGTATCTGTATAATCGGAAAAGACATGCATGTTTCAAATTTCATGTCAAAAGACTAGTAAATAAGAACAATAAAACGAAAATAAAACTTTCTTGTCCATTTAGCAACATTTTGTTTTACCCATTCTAATTTTCGTATTTATAATTCTTTTCCTATGGAATTTATCACACATATACATTTCCCGATTATACACATAGTATCAGTATTAAAAGTACCGTACCCTGCAAAATCATTATCAAATTATATTCTTACAAGAAGATAGTTATAGATATGCGACAATTATTTTGGACATGAGTGTACACGCTATTGATTGAGTTTTAACTGTAATTGATTCCTAATGCCTTAACATATAAATATCTAACATAGCAGTATGGGCTTCATCGTGCTCCAAACAACAAAAATATTACGTCACCAGATTCTGTGGGACATTCTTCACAGCATTACTGAAAAAAACCGTCTGAAACCAAGTCTCACAGCATCTTTCAATTCATCAATCGTAGCATAACTAGGGATGCGCTCGAGTCGAGACATGTCTCGAATCTCGACTCGACTCGACTCGCATTCGAGTCGAGATTCGAGTCGAGACACACTTTGTAAAATTCGAGACGAGTCGAGACAAACGTATTTCTCGACTCGAATTTTCGAGTCGAGACACGAGTCGAGTCGAGACGGCTCTTAAAAATCTCGACTCGACTCGAAAGTCTCGAAAATCTTTCTATAATTTTTAATACTATTTTGAAGAAAGTATTCACTCAGAAACAGCCTTGAAACCAATTCCAGCTTTTATTCCTTTAGAAAGGTACAGAACGCATAAAATTAATAGTTAATCTTTAAAGACCAAGATTTAATTTTCAGCTCAATTCAGTTAATTAGAACTAATAGTTAATGTCATTGTATTTGGTTGTACTGCAAATATAATGATGATAATAATAATAATAATAATAATTGATTATCTAGTTTGTATAAAACTATTATCCGTAGTCTAAATCTAGTTTGTATAAAACTATTGCGATAGAGTGAACTTCATAAATTCTCTGAATGAGCAGTTGGTAGTCTATAGTAATTTAGCATAGTTATAATTATTGTGTTTTCGTTCCCATGAACGCAATAGGGTTACGTAACTTCTGGATTATTCACTTGCCCAACTATTCTGAGGCTTTAATATGTTGCAGCATATCACGAGCTACGGATAATATATAATGTAACATTTGTTGTACATCACATATTATGATACGAGACTATTTTACATAGTATATCTTATCTAATATAAAAAAATAAAATAAAGAGTTTGTTTGTGTGTTTGTCTGTCTGTCTGTGCGACCTGGGGACCAGACGAGTGGACCGAGAGTTCCCAAAATTTGGTCACGGGTACCTTAGTCCAGGCCCCAGATCAAGACGAAGCGTTTTTTTTAAATTTCGAACCAGGGGGGTCTCGGGGGGGACGTTTACTGGGACCGACCTGGGGACCAGACAAGTTGACAGAGAGTTACCAAATTTTGGTCACGGATACCTTGGTCCAAAGCGAAGTCCCAGTCTAAGGCGAAGCGTTTTCATCAAAATTGGAACCAGGGGGTCTCAGGGGGGCGTTTAGCGAGACATGTAGTAAAAGTAATCCAAATTGATCGACATTAGTGTCAAATCCATAGTTTTCATTGTCGCTGAGATCAATGGTGACACTTCCATCAGCGATGACTTGCAAATTCAGCTACTACTGTATGCGGGCCGGGTGTCAGCGGGTGAGGAATACCGAGACATGTATAAATAGCCCATATTGATTGATACTAGTGTCAAATCCATAGTTTTCGCGGTCACTGAAATGAATGGTGATACTTCCACAGGTGTTGACTTCCAAATACAGCCCCCATGCGAAGAATGGGTATATTAAGCTAGTATTACAATAAATGGACTGCTTGGATGCCAAGAACTAGTACAGGTAAGTACCATCCACTTCTATGAATAGGTATTTTTTAAAAGGATTTTTGTAAACACTAAGTTATAAAACAATGAACTACATACAGTAGTTATGGTTTTGGTTCCCAACATAAAAGAAATATGGATTGTTCATGAGATATTGAACTTCAACTTTCACTCCTGGAAAATTTCAATTTTGGAGTTAGGCCACTTGGCATCAAAGCAGTTCACTGTAAGATAAATACATTCCGCACATTAGTAGCATAGTTGTTCAGGAGCCTTCGATTTCCATCCTCTCAAATGAAAGCTGAATGATTGCTTGATACATGCTGACTATATAGGAAAAATAGTGTGTTAAGTTTTCGAGCTTTGGTGCGTATCCGTATTTACACTCTGATATAACTTTAAGTTCACACTCAAATCGAGCTAATTGTTTAATACATTTCGAAAGCTTTTGTTTATATGCAGCTCATTAAGGAAAATCTATTTCATAATCGTAACATTTATGTACTAAGAAACTATGAACGTAAAGTGGACTCGACCTAGCCCCGTGGCCGCTGTGACTCAGTGGCACAGCTCACACCCTTGGTGTGTGAGGACTCTGATTCTGTGTGTGTGTGTGTGTGTGAACTCCGCGGCTAGTGTATGCGTACAGAGTCGGAAGCGGTATGTATTGTTTATACTACTTACAACGTTACCCCCCCCATAAAATATAAATTCACCCTTTCTCCCTTCTCTTTTTCGAATACAATGAACCGACTCCTTTGCTGAAGAACAATGCTAAAAGAAAATTGAAACATCTGTGTCTAAACTTTCTTTGAAGCGCAGTCTTTTGTATTTGTAAGGTTTTGCGAGTGTTTTCGAGATAGCCAAATTTTTACCATGGACTCCTGCTGCGAATTGACCGTGAGTAAACACCCGATCTCGCTGTGCTCAATTTCTCTCGCACACGTGAAATGGGTGTTGTTGTTTCCAAAACAAATAGGAAGTTACCTTGTGCTTTTGCATTTCTGCACGCACACAGGTACCATTGTTGTTTTAATGATCAGAAGAAATATCAAAACCATCCGATATATATGATACAAAACAGCTAACAGAGGGAGGCAAAGATAAAAGTAGGACCAAGTTTTCTGCGTGGTACCATTATGGAGAATAAATATTTGATAAAGTCACGTAGATGCGCTTAAACCTATTCCATCTGTCCTTATAATTTTTCTGGTCTCATCAATTTCTCAGGAGAATACGTACAACATATGTCCAAATTCCATATATACTCTTTCTAAACTAATGAGTAAACTCATTAAGAACACCAACTGATATCAATAAACAGGAAAGAAAACAATACTTATGAAGCAAACTTGTTTCTTTTTGAAATAGCTCCTTCGTGTCACAGCTGTGGTTAGTTTTGTTTTGTGTTAGGATGAAAGAGAGAAATGCAACATTTCCTTCGAGGTGAAGTTATATATATTATTAAGATGAGCGGTGATAAGCGAGGTTTAACAAAGAGTGCCTTTCGGATGCACAATTTAACGGGTAGTTGCAGTCCGTGTTGAGAATCGAACCAAAGCTATGTAAGACATGTTAATATTGAGCTCTTTTGTGGTAAAAGTGAACTTCAGAAACACACAAAAGACTTGAAACATCAAGCTAATGTAAAGCAATTGAAAAATAGCCTACCTGTCGCTGCATCTTTTCTGTGGCTAGAAACATGCAGTGTGTAGCAACAAGAATCGTGTTAAGGACTTTTTTTTTTCGAACATAACATTCCCTTCCACACCATAAAAGACAATATAATGTTTGTTAAAAGAAAGTGCACATAATATTTTTAAATTTTGTTTGTGATCCTATCATACATAATTATAAATAATGCCTTTCATACTACGAGAATGAGTTCAACTATACGTCATGGCCCCTCTAAAGCGGGGCCGCGATGGCTCAGTGGTAGATCGTTCACCTCTGGTGCTTGGGGACCCTGGTTCGATCCCAGCTCGTACCAAGTGAACTTTGTGGTGGACAAACACCGTGTGCGTGGGTTTCCTCGGGGTTCTTCCGTTCCTCCCACTTTCTTCATTCCACGATTTCACTAATTTCTCATCATCACCCCTCTCCTTTAGCCTAACCGGCATACTGTGGGACGTAAAACTCAAAGATTTCACTTCATTTTTTCCCTCGAAAGCGATATCTTTCAAAATTATTTATTGTTAGATATTGTAAATTTACGGTATCTATTTTAGTGGACGGGAAATTTTGCATCTAATCGGATAATTTCATGGCTTCTAACAGGAATTCGCAGTTACGAAATTTGCATCACTGTCTTTTGAAAGGATGCCTAGAAAAAATACTACTAGAAAATAACTGAAAATACAAAATGGATTTGATAGCCAAATTCACGTCATCTTGGTGCGTCATCATTTTTCTTTAAATATTTGTATTTAGTATTAGATTAGAGTTTAGTGTCCCTTTCAGCATCAAGGCTATATGAGACGTGAACTTACAAATTAACGTGGGTTCAGAACCACAGGAGTTCCCATCGGAAATCGAACCTAGGTCTCCCGCACCAAAGACGCGTACGCCAATCATATGGACAAGGGTGTTCGATATTTAGTAATGTGTACATAAAGTTGTGAAATTGCGCTTGTATAATGGAATGCAATTCCTTCTACTGACATAAACCTTCACAATACTTAGCTGGACAAAGTATCTTTAAAAAGAAAATGTCACTCTTTATGTTTCAGTTCCTGGTTCGACTGAAGGATGGAACAAATTGCAATGAGCGTTTTTGGAACCTACTTTGTGTAGTTGATTCATCATAAACTTGGTATTTGATACGGATATGAACTATTGCACTTATTTGGTGTTTATTTCTAAATAATAAGTCCTAATACAATTTCATAAAGTTGTAATTCTTCTTTAGTTTGTATCACTTTACACAATGACAAATCCAAAAGGTGTGTTGTATCGGTGCAGTACCAGTTTTTCACGTTTTTCAAAATGTTCCAAAACCCAAAGAATAATCTTTAATTTCTGATATTTTAGTCGTCACAAATTACAATTTTATAATGTAGTCAATGTTTATAATTACTGGGCAGTTGGGCGTTTAAACTAATGACATCATAATAAAGTCAAAACCCTAATTTTGAGTTGAATTGATTCTGATTTTAACGTCCCGTTTAGCAGCGAGGCTATGTGAGACGTGGACCTACTGATTAACGTGGAATCCGAACCTCATGAACTCCCACCGGGAATCAAGCCCAGGTTTCCCACGCCAAAGGCAAGTATGCTAACCGTTAGCCACGAAGGAGCTCCACCATAATTTTAGTGGGCGATAAGAAATATCTCGCCAGTGCTTTTACAATAAATAAAATTTTATAAGTATTAAAGAATAGTGGTAAGAGATTTTATAATAGCTCTTTTATTTATGAGATAGGAGTATTTTGAAAAAAAAACAACTAAAGAATAGGTTGGCGGAACCACAAAAGACTCGTAAAATAAACTTTCTTATAAATACATACGCACCTTACTCACCTTTTATAATTGCTATGCTTACGTTCTCCACAAAAACAGAAATTCTCTTTTAGTGATACTTTACACAAGATCATGAAGTGGGTTCAAATTTAATTAAAGGCAAAATACAATACAATAATCCACAAATATTGCCTCAAGTGAGTTTAAAGATTTCTAAACACTAGTGCGAAACCGGGCTCTGCCGTTGCGATCGATTTACAGGTCTTGAGACGAAAGTAAGAAGGGTCTTACGCACACAGTAAGTAAAAACAATTAATATGCCGGTAACTTTCCCCCAAATGGGTGTATCTTAAAACTAATCTCACCATTATTTTTCTAATTAAATTCTAGCCCGAAATTATGTATCATATTACCCTATTCCCATTTTGAAAACTTGACCTTAATTCAAAATGGCGGATTTCAAGATGGCTGCCATCAAGGTCATATCTACCATACGACTTCCCCCCAGGACTTATATGTATCCACATGGTTTTTCTTCACTTTTCTTCATTAACGCTCCGTTTACAAAGGGTAGTAAGGGACTTCTGTGGTAATCTCTAATAACCACATCACAACTCTTAAAAGTTATTAAAAAAATAGAAAACATGCACCATGGCAAAAATTTGTCATCACAAGTAATGATGCATACATGCCTTCTATCAGCAAAAAAAGTTTCATTGAAATTGGAGCCGGACATTTGAGTGATGTCTCTTGTGGGATGTGATTGAACGTGACGTCAGAACACATCGCCCCCCTTCCCGGAATTTACGGGAATTAGGTGACCTGAGTGAGCACATGTGGTGCCAGCTCTCTCCAGCGACCTATCAAGGATTATTGCGTGTATGCCAAGACGTGTCGCCGTTTTTATCCATGCCAAAAGTCGACATACTGACAATTAGGTAGGTAGTCATGATGGTCTGGCTGATGTGTGCGTATATTTTAACTCGTACATTTTGTCTCGACTCGAAATTCGAGACGTCTCGACTCGAATTCGAGTCGAGTCGAGACAGAGACTGTCGAGTCGAGACAGAGACTGTCGAGTCGAGACACGAGTCGAGACAGAAACATATTTTCGAGTCGAGACACGAGTCGAGACAACATTTTCTCGAGACGAGTCGAGACAGGCTTAAATCTCGACTCGACTCGACTCGAATGCATCCCTAAGCATAACATTCTGGTGTAACAATATTCTTGATGAATGCCCAGGGCAAATTGTCACTGGTCGTCAAGTCCGGGTTTCGAGGTAACCAGTCGAGTGGAGCAAGCAATGAGGGAAATCCGCGGTGAATCCGGCGTCCAGGAAACATCTTATTAACATATTCTCGAACCAAAGTGGGAAAATGAGGAAGCGCTCCACCTTGCTGGAACCAACATGTGCCCTTGACCCCCTCGGGTTTCCAAAACAGGAGTGAATCATATCAAGATACCAATGTTGGTTAACAGGTTCGTTAAATAAATAGAGATCATAGATATATTTGCTGTCCATGCCAGCCCATATCATAACAGAACATTGTAATTCCATCATATATATATTTATAATTTATACACTTCGATTAGTTTATACTTAAAAGGGTGATGGGTTTTTGTGCTTGCCTGTATAATATGTTTATTTTTAACGGAAAAAATATCCGAAAATGAGACATAATACCGATGGATACACTGAGAAAAATTCGTTCTCCGGAAAGCGGTATGTTGCACAAATATACGGAATCCTCTTGCTTACTACAAAAATCAGTACGGAGCATAGGTTATCCGTATGCTACATAGGCACTGCCTTTAGATGTTGCATCATGCACTTGCAGGATGCCTGACATCTAACAGTTTTCCATATATCACATCCATCAGCTATATGTTATATGCGTCCATTTGTATGTGAGATTCTGACCGCCTATATTGTTTCATACGGAAAGTACGTATAGATGGAACACTTATATGGAAAGTATTATAAAGCATGCATTTTCAGTTATACGTCTGCTGTACGTAAAATAAAAAAAATACAGGATTCACGCATGTAACCTACCTTTTAAGTACCCCACTTACATTTTTCTCAGTGTAAATCTTGTTCACCTGAACCAAATTATATGCGTAAGTACAAAATGGAAAATGTCATGCGTAGTTTTCGAGAAATGGAGGAAAACGAATTTCTAGATAAAGATAAGATATTATGCTGCTCGAATACCATTCTATGTATTGTCATGTTTAATACGGTTGTCTCATGTTAAATACAACTGTGTTATATCTCAGACCAATTATTTGTAATATTAAAAAAATAAAATTTTATAAAAGGTAATTCATAGTCTGAAAAAACTTGAGTATGTAAAATTAAAAAAAAAAACAGGAACACTTAAAGGTAAACAATAGGTGACGTATAGAAGCGAAAGTGCGTAGTCTTGTTATGTGTATATACTGAGCTTAGAAACAACATGGCATGGATTGTAAGCCTGACTTGGCTTACTGTGTTAACAGGACGCACTTCACTTGTCACCTTTAAGATGGCTTCCTTTCCAGGAATAACGTAAGTTTATCTTTCAATATTCATTTTTAGATATTTTGGTTTTGACCAGGCTGATTGTGATTTAGAATGGTTTTCAGATAGGCAAAATATACTGTAATCTCATTAAGTATTTTGTTTTCTTAAACATATTTCCACTATACTACCGATACGCCCATGTTAATTACATTATGTACTTTAATTTCAAGTTAGATTTTGTTTCTCGTCGTTGCCTGTTTTATTATTTAGCAACAAATGCAATTTGTTATTTGTACTGTATGAATGTTCACATCACTAAAAGACATGAAGATAATTTGAATGTATTCTTTGCTAATATGCCTGCTTCAGGAACATTCTTACTCATTCATTGTTTTGCATATCCAATATACAGGGTGTCCGGAATGGGACTGACTTTTTTTAAAACTGCATAGTTTTAATATGGTCAGAGATACAGAAGAAAAAAACATGCATTTTAAAAGAGAACTTAAAAAGGTTATTTGGTCTTTCATTATAACTCAGTGTAACTCCACGTGAGCACCCTTTGTAACTTTTACAATATCTAGCATGAACTCAATCTCTCTCTCTACGTTTTCTGTAACATCTGAGGTGTTACTGAAGCAATCGCATTACTGATACGGTTCTTCAGTTCATCAATATTACGCACCTTTTCACCAGAATACACAAGATCTTTTACATACAACCAAAGAAAGAAGTCCATGGGGTAACGTCAGGAGAACGTGGAGGCCACCTGATTGGTCCATCACGGCCTATCCAACGGCCAGAAAATTCAGTATTAAGGTACTCTCTCACTTGCAGACTCTAATATGGCGGTTCACCATCCAGTTGGAATATCACTTGAGGTTGCAAATATTGTAACTGGGGAACAGTAAAGTGTTGAAGAATATCTAAGAACACATTTCCTGTTATGGTTTGCTCTATGAAAGAGAAGAGGTCTACAACTGCATTATGTGTTAAAGCACACCAAACATTCAATTGGGGGCCGTCTCTAGAATGTTCTATGTACGCATGCAGATTCTCAGTTCCCCATATCCTAACTTTGTGTCTGTTAACACAGTCAGACAAGTGAAAAGTTGCCTCATCAGAGAGAACAACGTTCAATAGGCAATTATGGCCATAATCAACCCAGAATTTCAGTAGCAAATGCTGCTCTCTGTGGCTTATCGTTGGGCTTAATTTCTTGCAACAATTGCACCTTATACGCGCGCAAACGTAATCGTTTGTGTACCACATCATGCACTGTTTACTTTGGAATTGCCAATTGCCTGCTCGCTGCGCGAATTGACTTCCTCGGGCTACGTGAGAAACACCCCCTCATTGCTTCCACATTTTCTTCTGACACGCGCGATTTACCATTGCTGTGTTGTTTCACTATACTCCCCGTTTTTAAAAATTGATCCTTTCACGTCTGGATACTATTGCGAGATGGAGAATCCTTGTGGTAAGCCCGTCCAAAGTTTCGTTCAACTTGAACAACACTTTTTGTCTCTGCAAACCACCACACGCATTGTGCCTTTTCGACTGCTGACACCATTTCTGTTTATCGGCGATACTAGCGTTGTCACCGGTAGTTGTTAAAGTATGAAAGTTTGCTGAATAAAACTTGTTGAGTTTTCCTTCAATATGAATGTTTTTTTTCTTCTGTACCTCTGACCATATTAAAACTATACACTTTTAAAAAACCGTCAGTCCCATTCTGGACACCCTGTATAATTGTCAATTAAAGTAATCTAGCTAGAATATTAACTTTATCGTTTCCTTAATCATTTAACTATTTAATTATAAAGTCTCATTAGTTTAAAAAGAAAAGAGAAACAACAACTTTATTTATAAGGCACGACTAAAGTACCAACTCATTAAGTTTTTCATTATAATAATTTTAAGATGACACTACATTATACAGTTAATCTTAAAATTATAATGAACTCTTACGCTCTAAGTTCTATCTAGCTAAACTACTGTCCAAATATAATGCGTTCATCCGACAATGAATCATATCGAGGCGAATCAAAGTCGTTCATAAATTCTCTTTTATTAAGTTGCTGTAAGTTCGTAAGCAGTATGTACGTCGAGCCTAAGACTTAAAACTAGCGACAGAACTTAAACTATATAGGGAATAGAGTATAATTATTATGTAGTAAATTGCAAAATCTACATTTAAACCATATTTATACTTTAAATATATTATAATATTCCGTAGAGTAACAGTACACGGGTTTTGTATAGTTTTTTTTTTACACAAAATTACAAAGAAGTAATATCTCTAAAAGTTCTTTACAATTTAACCTCTTACCCGTTGCAGCTCGGAGATAAGTGAGGATACCTCTTGCCCATTCCAACTCGGAGTTAAGTGAGGATACCTCTTGCCCATTGCAGCTCGGAGATAGGTGAGGATACCTCTTGCCCATTGCAGCTCGGAGATAGGTGAGGATACCTCTTGCCTATTACAGCTCGGAAGTCTGAGGTTTGCTGGTTAAGAATGACACTATTCATTGAAGCTAGGTCTAAAAGAACCCCTTGTCCGTTGCAGCATAGAGGTAGGGTTAAGTTCTCCTGCCCATTGCAGCTCGGAGATAGGTGAGGATACCTGTTGCCCGTTGCAGCTCGGAGGTCTGAGGTTTGCTGGTTAAAATGACACTATTCTTTGAAGCTAGGTCTAAAAGAACCTCTTGTCCGTTGCAGCATAGAGGTAGGGTTAATATCTCCTGCACATTGCAGCACGGAGATAGGTGGGGATACCTGTTGCCTGTTGCAGCTCGGAGGTCTGAGGTTTGCTGGTTAAGAATGACACTATTCGTTGAAGCTAGGTCTAAAAGAACCTCTGGTCCATTGCAGCACAGAGGTAGGGTTATGATCACCTACCCGTTGCAGCTCGGAGATATTTGAGGACACGTCTTGCCCATTGCAGCTAGGACATATGTGAGGACATCTCTTGCCCGTTGCAGCACGGAGGTAGGGATAAGATCTCCTGCCCGTTACAGCTTTGAGATATGAGGTTACCTCTTTCTCGTTGCAGCACAGAGCTAGGATTAAGATCTTTTGGCGGTTGCAGCTCGGAGATAGATGAGGATACCTCTTGCCCGTTGCAGTTTCGTGGTAGGGTTAGAGGAGTCTCTCACGCCCGTTGCGGCTTGGAGATAGGTAGGAGATGATTAGTTAACAACTGATGTCTTCCGCCTCGAGGTATCCGCTTATATAGCCAGTCCTTGGGGGCGGAGCTTGTGGACGGGTCTTCCTCGTCTGCCTTCGTGTCCGCTTCGTATTCCATCAGTGATAACGGTATACGTCGTCTGCTTGCTGGTGCTTGTGCCGAAGCGTGTGGTTTTGTTTGCTAATATGATGGAATATTTCAATATTGTGTAATGCCTAACGTATCTTTGAACGAAACTGCAAAGGCTCAGTGCAAGAGCTTTAACTTCTAACATATGAGGTCCCAGCTCCCACCAAGTTGACTTTGTGGCGAACAAACACGTTGTGCGTGGGTTTTCTCGGGATTCTCTCGTCTCTTCTCATTTTAGCGAATTCACCATTAACATCCATCTAATCACCACCATCTTCCTTAGCCTCAAAAATGCAGAAACGTGGGACGTTAAACTCAAGAAAAGTATCTTTAAACATTGATAAATGTTCTTTCATTGCACAGTATTTATAATAACTTTAGTTTTAATAGTATGTATTATTTAACTCTAAAATGGTGTTTGAGATGTAAGACTTGCGTGAATTAGTGCTGCAGACGAGACTCGAGAAAGTTCTCGTCTTATCTCGTCTCGAATTTGAAAATTTACTTCTCGTATTGACTCTCATCTTGTTCTCTGTACTTAAATAATCGAGACGAGACGGGGAATTTTTCGTTCAGTGGGGAACACTGTCATATTGTTCTAGTAACTAATTGATAAGTGTAGTCCTTCTAATGTAAAAGCAAATTGACTGATTGATTTATATTTGAATGTCCCTCTTGAACATTGAAGCTGTATGAGTCGGGAAGAGAAGACAGAACCACATAGCGGAAACGGAAAAGCAGCATTAATGACATCTAGAGAACACCAAAAAGACGGCAAAGCATTAATTTCATGTTAGAGTTTTACGAGGGGTGATCAAAAAGTAAGGTTACAAAGCCTGCAGTGAAACGTGTGTATATTATGTCATACAACCAATACAGCCAACAGACAGTCCATACATCAGGTTATTTTTCGACATAGTCTTCCTATCGGTTGAGGCATTTGTAGCATCGTAGGATGAGGTTAAAGATTCTCTCCTGGTAAAAATCCTGTCCTTGCGTGTTCAGCTGCGTTGCCGCGAAGTGTTTCACCTCGTCGTCTGAAGCAAAGTGACAGTCTCCTAGGTGCTCCTTCAAGTGCAGGAACAGAAATCGCTTGGAGCGAGATTCGAGCTGTAGGAAGCCCGGATCAGCTCCTCTATGCGAGCTGTGTTCAAATCTGTTGATGACGTGCTGGATTTGCTACTCTGCTCCTCGTCAGTGACGTTTTCTCTACCAGCCGTAAACTCTACACATGCTGAGGAGACATTACAATCTATCCGTAAACCACTACACGCTGCCGGTGAATTTCAACCACAGATACATGTTTCGCCCACAGAAATCGAATAACTGAATGGACTTCGCGAGACCAGTTTCCAAAACGAGTTCCCATTTGTGTTTACATACAACTAGCGCCGTAGATGTCGATAGCTGAAACTCTACATAGTTGCCAACTCTATGTATAAAAAATTACTACACACTCGTCACTCCTCTATAACAGCCGAAACTCCAGGAATATCGGCCTTGTAACCTTAGTTTGTGGTCCTCCCTCGTAAGAATAAGCAGTATACGTTTACAAATTGCTTTAAAATAAAATCATACCATATTGTTAACGCAAGATTAATCGAACTGGCATTCATAATAATAGGAGTGCATTTGTACTTCATGCATAACCGAGGAACCGCCACTGTTTCACGAGCGTGGCTGAAATTGAAACTAATATTACCACAATAACAATGAACTTAAAAGATAACAAAGTAAATAATAATATTTTAAAAGAGTTGTACGTGCTAAGAAAGTAATGCACCGGAGCTTTCATTTTTATTTTTTTAAGTCCTCTGGACAACATTTGAACTTAAATTTTCAGTAATTTAGGTGATTTATAGGAGTTTTTTCCTAGAGTTCTTTTATTTCCCTGGCTTTATTCCCTGGTACAGAAGGATTTCCTTGAACACAGAAAATATAAAATGCCCTTAACAAATGTGGAAGGGGTTAATTTGTAAAGGAAAGACTGTGGGGTTACGGTCAGAGGGGTGGAAGGAAAAAGAGAGAGAGCAGCCATTTTTCTTTGTGCTTTTTTGTTTTTATTGTTTTGTTAACCCAACCCGTTTTTTGCTCTTTTCTTTTAGCAAGGCATTGTGGGATTGAATAACAAACGTAGCATTTACATCACACTCCCCTCTCTACGCGGGCAGTTCCTCTAGTTTACCGACTGAACTCTGGTGTGTACGGGGGACGAACAGATACGCTACGGGAGAAAGCTATCTGTACTCTCAGGTTCAAAACCCAGGCTTTAATCGTTGCGGAGGTAATTTGTTGTTGCGACGGGACAAATGAGTTTTTCTACCACAGTGTGGCAGCACCCTCGAATATGAATGAGATTAGGAAAGAAACAGGAAGTTGCAGTAAAAACTACTTTTTTTCTCTCCGTGCATGAAAAACAAAAGTAAAATATATTAACGTAAGAAAGTATTTTTCTTTCAAATTGAAAACAACCTTGCTTTGTTTTAATAAACAAAACTCTGTAGTGCTATCAGTAGAGTTGACAAATTTTTCAGGAAAGTCGATCTACAAATACCTCATGTTTTGATCATTTTTAAACCGTTAACACACGAGTCGGAGCCCATTTCAGCAATGTTTCTCCCTCAAGTCGGTAGGTTTTGCGATACTTTTCGACTTTTTTAAAAAAAATAGTGTAAAAACGTTAGAGCAATGAAATATTTATTTTCTTGAAATATGAACTTAGTACTACAGAATACATTATCAACCTGTTTTCTCATTTTTGTACCTTTTTATATTATTTAAAAATGTACCTTTTTCAGTTATGAAAAAATTCCGACAAGCAATATGATTGAATGCACATATGAGATTTTTGGCGCATTACAACCCTTCAATCGTTACAAACCATCAATATATACATTGGATATTTTGAAATGTTAGAAAGGTATAAGTATAAAGTAAAATTATAGTGCAATACCGACTACCGGTATTTCTATTTTCACCTGGAGTCGCCCTTTTGTCGTTCGACCTTTTTGCATTCGCTCTTCTGTCGTGCTACCATTGCCAGAAAATGTATAAGAATATAAATACATAAATGCGATTGTTGTACCTAATAAAATAGTATAAAGAGATATTTCCCACCCACTCACGTAAATGCTTATGTTACAGTTATCCTTATTGGTCAGTCATTATAAGCTAAAAAAAAAAAAAAAAACTCCACGTCTCTGATACAGAAGCGCCGCCAACATAATCTGGGTCAATATTTGAATCATCAGTTTCAGATCCAAAACCAACAGCGAACTCATCAAGCATATTCCATATTTCTTTTTCAGATAACTCTCCCATTTTGAGTCAAAAATGCATATAAAGACGCTAAAAACATATCCCAATTAATATCGCCCTAACTCGCTCTGCACCGGTGCACTGACACCTGGATTTTTGTCTACAAATACTAAAAGGATCACAAAGTATATATGAGAAGTCGAAAGGCGTCTACCGATAGCCATCCAATGTTCAAATTAACGGAAATTTAATCACGTCGGGGAAACGTGATCCGTCCACTGAGGAGAAAAAAAAATCACGGCTATGTGACGTGCTGAAACTCAAGTGTGTTAAACACTAATACGAGGGGGAGTCCGAAAATAAGTTTCTTCAGGTGACTGTAGACAGAGGTGAGGATCCAAGACTAAAAATATCATGTGATATTTAAGATCAGCCATACCACTATTATTCCATGTAGACATGGAGACATTTTGTCATACCGGTCTATAAGCTTCAAAAACCCTTCCAGGAAAAATTCAGGATCCTACATACGGAAGTTCTCCTCTACTTCATCGATGGTGATAAGCCGGTTTGCTTTAATCCTGTCATCCATTTTCATCTGTAGTTGGCTATGCACGTAATTCCTTCACTGAATTGGCACCACTATCTCCGCACCATTTGTTTCGTAGACCAGGCACTAGCTTACATTGAGCATGCAAAATTTTACCGGAGCTAATGTTTCTTCTATCATGTTCCTCATATGATGGTGATGTCAGAAAGCGATGATGTCATGTTCCTAGGTGGTGTAAAACCAAGATGGCGGCCAAACTCCAAAATGGCTACCATACCGCTAGATAGAATCGTAGACTTTCATTTAAATAGACACTACTGCTGTACTAATTATCTTACAATTATGTTTTGTATATGGTTTTCTTCAGTTTTAAGCAGGCTTTTAAAGTGGTACTACTTGTGTTACACTGTGACGTAAGAGAGAGGAGCTATGAGGGAATTTCAACAAAAAATCCCTCTGAAATTTCCCTTTATGCGAATTTCGCGACCCATACCTGAGCTCTCCTTGTAGTTATCATAAATCCAAATGTTTAGAAAAATATAACACTTATTCGATAACAAACTCACCAACTTTCACTTCATTTGGAGCAATGTATGGGAAGAAAAAAATATTATTTCAAGTTCTTTCTGTTTGTAATTTTGTCACTTCCACTGTAAGGAAGCAGATTTTTTTCTTTTACAACATTACCTAATGGTGGATTACTTTACCAGAACCAAAGTTTCTTCGGTTGTATTTTCTAGGCCATGGTGATGTCAGAAATCAACGACGACATGTTCGAAGATAGTGCAAAGCCAAATGGCGTTCAAAATGTAATACCACTGCAACAACTTGGTGAACTACTAACTAACATAACAAGTGTTTAGTTTGTTTTTGCCTCGGAGGACAGAAACTATAAACTTAATTGAATTGAATTTGCATTGAGTAATCAGTACAAGCTAGGTCCTTCTCTATAAAGCGTATACAAAATATTACTGAGATTCATTTTTCATTTGGCATAATTTATGATTTCTACTAGTTTCTGATCTCATGTTTCTTTCTCTTTCCACATTTGAAATTTCTGTCGTTGCAAAGTAAGCACAACATCTCAAGTTATGCAGCGTTCCAACAGGCAGAAAGTATCAGATAGCTGTCCTTGCATTATTTGCCATACCTCAAACGGACAGTTAGTCACCGATACAAAGACTATAAATTTCGGCAAACTCCAAGTTGTTGCAGAACGGCAAAAGGATGCATACCTTCAGAATATTTTTAGTAAAGAAGAAGTAGGTGCTCAACCTGCATTAGTGTGGCACATGCAGTGTTAATGTTCGTATGTCAGTGAACACAAAACAAAGAGAACAGCAGCTAATGAGAAGCGGCATGGCCTTGAGTTGGCTTTACGCGGCGTCCAATTGGCTTTGAGCGGTGTTGACAATTCGCGACAAGCAGTTCTGCTCGCTGACTTCTCGCGCTACTGCGAATCTTGACAATAGCAGAGGTGCTTATTAGAAATATTGTATTAGCACATTAACTGCTCACTTTACGAAGTAGAGAAAAGAATTACGAATACATACGTGAAAACTACATCTTTTTATGACAACTGGTTGTCATGATACACGCTTTGAAAGGTTTCCATATAAAACAATTAGTAAAACGAGCGTTGAGTCCCGTCTAATTTCCAGTGGACTTTTCTTCGATTTGGAAATGGAACTCAACTTTTATTAAAGGATAATCAGGGGTGTAACCAACAGGTTGTTCTAGGGGAACATTACTTTCAGGGGGAGGAAAGCTTTTCACACATTAAAAACAGAACAAATGACCTCTTTCAGAATATGAAAGCATTTTAACTCACCATGTATACTATACACATATTATATTTTCTCGATGCTACCTTAACAAAAGACGGATCTTGACAGTACTGAAGTTGTAAAGCGGATTGTAAGAGATAAATCAATAAGCTATTCATAAGAAAACAAATGCTGTTTCTAGCAGTCTGTTTATCCGACTTTGTGTTTATGTAGGTTAAAATACTAAAAGGAAAAAACTCGAAAAAATATCAACTCAGATATTATTATGCAATAATATAGTAGTGAGAGATCCTGGGGGGACTGAGGGAGCCAGGGCCCCTCATTTTATTTGTAAATGTGCAATATTAGGCATAATTTGAATGCAATTTGTCTTAAAATCATCATATATGCTTTCTGCATCTGAATGCACCCCCCCCCCAAATTTACAGAGAAATCAGCGTCCTTGTAATTAGGTACAGAAACTGTATTGATGATGTTTTCTTTTTTCTTTTTTTAAAAATCTTATTTTATTATAAACGTTCCTAATTTGCATTAACTATTAAATAAGTTTACTAAACATATACTAGATGAACCTCATTTCGGGGCTGGAAATAGTTTGGAAAGTCAAGGCCCTCTTTTCCCCCGTTTCTACACCCTTGAGAATAGTAAGCGATCGAATTAAATAACAAGCCTCTGCAATTTGATTCATATATATATATATATATATATATATATATATATATATATATATATATATATATATATATATATATTCGATTCCCGGCGGGAGCTCATGTGGAAGAACAGAAGGTATGGGACATTCGTAATATTGTTTTGAAATTGCCTTCATGCAAGATTCTTCCTTATTCGACAGAAGAAACGCAGTATGATTTTTTTTCTTCGTTTCAATACCTTACGTATGTGTGGCCAATTACGTACTCCTTCTTTACTCCTCTAGCAGGGATGCAAAAGCACCAGGCGTCTGAGTGGTGTCATAAATTATTGTAACCCAAAACAAACTCGACCATATCGTGTTGCTTACGAATCAGATGGATTGTTGTTGTGAGACCTACATCAAGTATAAGAGTATGTTATTATAGGAAAAGACATGGAAGCAAAGGAGCTGATTGTGTGTGTAGGAACGCAACTTCTCTTCTTCTAGCATAAACAGAATTCATCAGTGTCTAGGTTGCTTTCTTTCGTGGTAGTTCATTTGTTCTCCAAAATTATAGTTGACAATGTCTTTAAGGAAACCGAGTACAAGTGCGGAATTTTCTTTAAAAAAAAAGTGCTACGAAGTGAAGCTCGAAGAATTATTTTTTGTGTTTACAATTTTTGGAACTCAATAAAAAATTTACAAGAGTCAGATTCAGACAATGGCGAAATATTAATTGACAAAGACGATAGTGAAAGTAGTGTTGAAGACGAACGTTTAGCAGTTCCACTAGAATAAGTTAATAGGTAGGTTATTCAGTTGCTATATATACTTCTAGGATACACAGCCAAAATCTTTGAGTTTGCTGGAATAGTATATTTACATTGTGAATAATGTTGCCAATGTATGTGTAATAATCTCAACTAGAGGAAGAGCGAGAAGGGAAAGGGGAGTCCGAAATCCGGCAACACCGCGCGGAATATCGCACAGCATTGGCTACTGCCCGTGATGCTTTACATCTGAAAAATACAATACAGAAGGACTCATCCAACAACCTATAGCAGAGTGATAATCTTACTACAGATGGAGAAGGTGTACAGACTATACATGTTGGAACAGACATGAAGAAGTGTATCTTCTGCCAGCAAGAGGGAAAGAAGGAAGAAAGAACTTTGTATAGAATATGGGAAAAAGGAAGGGCTCATAAGCTTTTGAATGCATGTAGACGTGAAAGTTTATTTATCGGATTAAGTTTGTATGAAGATTGTAAATCCACATTTGTTGCTGATGTCTTATATCACAATCAATGTCTCAGAGAGTACTTCAACAAGTGTGAGCTATGAAAAGTGTGAGGCAAGAAACGTATCAGGTGCTCGAAGCATTTCAGACTATAAAAGACGAATCTGAAAGAGATACGATTGCAAATCAAATTGAGTTGTCGTCGCTTAACTCTGAAATTTCAAATTTTTTGTTAAATTTAGAAAAGAATAGAAGAAATAGATATGGCAAATTCAGAGAGGAGGGACTCATTAATCCAATTAAAAGCTTGCACGATCCCATCAAAAGAACAAAACCACACACATTCATTAAATGCCATGCTATCTCTCCCAGATCTAAAGTCATTAATGAAGTGACTGAGAAAATATTGCAAACAGTTAGAAATACATTTCTTTTAGCTTCAGAGTGAAATTACTCCTGTAAGGAATTGTTCAAATGAGGATTGTATCGAAAAGTAACTATCAACATTGGAGGCGCTGGGAGGCACGGACCAGACAGCGGAGAATGAGTCCACGCAGTCCGCGGGTCAGTTGGCAAGTTGTACTCAGCTGCTGCAGCGTGTTGAATGCCGTGTGTGGAGTGTCAGAGGCTATGGGGCGAATTCCACAGAAAGCGAAATGCAAAATTGTGCACATATGGTGTTCCAAAAAAAGTGTCACCTACAATCAGATAGCAAAACAGGTGAAAGTGCATCGTGCAAGTGTGAAAGCTATTATTGAAAAATTTGGTGAACATTATACTTTTACAGATTTGCCGAGATCGGGGCGAAAAAGGGTGCATCTAATCCAAAACTGGACCAAACTGTGGTGAGGTTAATCAAACAAAATCCATCATTAACTGTTCGAGATCTGGCGAAAATGGCAGGTACTACGATCGCAATGGTTCAAAGAAGGATGATTTGAAAACCTACAAAAAGCAAACAATAGCCAAACAGTGTTCTAATCAGAAATTAAGAGCATAATCACGAGCTCGCAAATTGTATGAACGAATTGTGAGCAAGGAAGGACAATGTGTTTTGATGGACGATAAAACTTACGTGAAGGAGGACTTTACAACACTTCCTGGCCCTCAATATTATACAAAAGTCAAACATGAAGATGTGGATGACTCAGTCAAATGTGTTTCAGTGGACAAATTTGGACCAAAAGTGCTCGTGTGGCAAGCAATTTGTTCGTGTGCCTTACGATCTGGTATTTTCTATACACAGGGAACTTTTAACGCCGAAATATATGAAAAGGAATGTCTGCAGAAAAAAACGCTCCGTTTATTCATCAGACACGAACTGTAAATGTATACTTTTCTCCTCTGTGTATTCAACAAGTATTATAGTGTAACAAATTGTACCTTTTACCCTTACATCATCTTCCATTTTTATTCCAGTTCATCGTACATGTTGATAGTTACTTTTCGACACAGTCCCTTAATTCCAGCTTTATTCGAAGGGTTTAGCATAATGAGAAAATCAAACAAGGCATTGTTGATGAATGCAATAGCAACAGAGACTATGTGGAGAACAACAGATGAAGCAGGCTTAAAGCTCCTACTAATACAGTATAGTTCATGTGTATGACGGCATTGTGCTGATATATTCACTTCAGAAAGTTCCCGAGTTTAATACATTCGGGGACTACGAAAATAATATCTAAACCATTCACTTTACGGACTTACACTGTTGAGCGGATCTTGCCTTCGATAGCTACCATTGTACTTCCTGTGATGACACGCTACGGATTGTAATAAAAGGACCGACCTAACACCAAATTTCCAAAGCAGTGGAAACAATACATATGAGAATAGAACAAATTTCGTTCAATTCCTTGGGAACACTGGAGAAATGAATCTGTAAACTTACTCTAAGGTGGACAAAAATTAGTGATCAGTGGTATTTGGAATATAACAAAATCATCTTAGACCCTTTCCCGGAATTAAAAAACAACCATGTAGAAGCCCATACTAGGATATATTTACATGCGTATCATATTATCCAGAGTTCCAACAATAACAGCATCTTAGTAATCGTACACAGTCCTGTTTATTTTCGGTATCCATCTGTGACAAAACTTTACAAGGGTTGGATGTCAAGCCATGTGTATAACAAAACGACAAAATCTAGCCATACATTCAGCTTCTGAAGCGTTAGGTAATGATTTGCGTGATATAATGCCTGCTTTCCACAGTTTTACTGGTTGTGGGTGTGACAAGCAGGATTGGAACAAAAGAAACTGCATTTAAAATAGTAAAGAAGTTGGGCGATGCAGATTTGAAGCCGCTCAAAGCTCTTGCGGGGTCTGCTATTCCAAGCCCCGCGGATGTACAACAACTTGAAATGCTTTATGTGGCAATTGGGAAGAAGAATGGGACCAGTACTGACGACTCTTGGTTTCAAGAATTTATAAAAAAGACGTCAGTGATGGATTAACCATCTAAACTACTACCTATCTCACAATGTTTTCTATATTACATTTTGCGTACTGTGTACCAGACATCCTTGTGGCCAAATGCTTTAACACCGATTATTCCCACTCAGGATCCAACCCTCTATGGATTCTCTAAAAAGTGATGTGTATGTCCTTCAATCTACACTTATAACAGGAAGTTCGAGTCCGTTTGATCTTGTGCAGCCTTGCAAATGCCGAAAATGCACCACTCAGAATTGCGGATGTAAAAAATTTCAGAGCATCTTGTTGTACATTTTGTGCTCATAATATAGAAGAATGTGGAAATGTTGACAATCAATAAATGCGGTATTTGGTTTTAAAATTCAGAAACAGTTCGTTAATTTCTCAAACCATAATAACCACAAGTAGTGATGACTCTGAATCACGAGTAATTGTAAGTCTTAAGTGAGAACTAGCTTTTCTTCACAAACTGAAATTATATTTAGCCTGTATATACAATATGCACATACATTTAGACATCTTTTGTTGAAGCTCCTTGAGTTTTCTTTTACCTGCGCTGTCAGTTGAAAGGTTGTTGTATAGATGTGTAGATTTGTACTCTATTTTCCAATTTTAATGAATCATGTTTCAAAAACTTCATAATGTATTTTCAATTTTCATGTAATAATCATCCTCGTAGTAGTAATATTAGATTTTGACCGCCATCTTGGATTTACACTATTTTCGAACATGACGTCATCAATTTCTGACATCACCATGGCCTAGAAAATACAACCGAAGAAACATTGGCTCTGGTAAAGTAATCCACCATTAGGTAATGTTGTAAAAAAAATCTGCTTCCTTACAGTGGAAGTTTCAAAATTACTAATAGGAAGAACTTGAAATAATATTTTTTCTTCCCATACATTGCTTCGAATGAAGTGAAAGTTGGTGAGTTTGTCATCAAGTAAGTGCTATATTTTTCTAAACATTTGGATTTATGATGACTACAAGGAGAGCTCAGGTATGGGTCGCAAAATTCGCAAAAAGGGAAATTTCAGAGGGATTTTTTGTTGAAATTTCCTCAGAGCACCTCTCTATTACGTCACAGTGTAACACAAGTAGAACCACTTGAAAGCCTGTTTAAAACTGAAGAAAACCATGTACAAAACATAATCGTAAGATAATTAATACAACAGCAGAGTCTATTTAAATGAAAGTCTACGATTCTATCTACCGGTATGGTAGTCATATTGGATTTTGTCCGCCATCTTGGTTTTACACCACCTAGGAACATGACATCATCGCTTTCTGATATCACCACTATATGAGGAACATGACAGAAGAAACATTAGCTGCGGTAAAATTTTGCATGCTCAATGTAAGCTAGAGCCTCCTCTAGCGACATGACATCCACGAGACAGTTATGGATTCCTGCTCCCGATATGCCACGTGCCCATCCATAGCTACCAGGCTCAGACTGAGAGACTCGTCTCCACTTTGCGCAGGCGCTGCGACGGCGCCATCTGCAGGATTCCGGGTGAACGATACTCACTTGTGTCTGGGTGAGTTACACATGCAACCGTGGCTTGTTTCCCCCATTGTTGATCCCTTTCCTGGGGAAAACGAGAGGGGAAACTTATTTCTGTACTCCCCCCCTTCGTCGTAGGACTTCCAGATTTTACATTTCCTCGTAAGCTCCAAATTTTTCTGGCACAGCGGCGGATCTAGAACATAAAAGCGGGGGAGCGCAACCACAATCCAGACTATGATAGGCGTATCATGAGTTTACTATAAACCTCCAAAAAAAAATATATAAATAACAGCTTGAATTATTTTTGCCACTCAAAGACCTGGAGGGGGGACTAGGCGCTCCCTACCCCGGCCTGGATCCGCCACTGTTTGTCACGTTACATTATAGGTTTTTGTATTTATCCCGTGAAACGTATTCTTCCTTTTTAAAAGAAATAATTTAAATAATTTACAGTCTTGGAAACTTTTTAAAATATTTTTTTTTATAATTTAAACAAAATAATTATTCGGAACTAATTTCTCACACACTGGAAAAACGCAACCCAACGATGTAATTTAGTCCTAGTATTCAGGCAGAAAATACAACAGGTTATCTCCTTATCCTGCCTTCACACCGTTATCCTCCAGAGATTTCAACTTCCACAAATTAGGACGATTGGAAATCTCTTTATAGAATACACCTTTACCCTTTGTATGATAATATCAAACATGGAAAATACTATGTGATTTTTGGTGTTCGAATAACCACAGCTTGATTAATGACTGGATATGTTGTTTGGGGTCAAAAGATGTAGAAGTTCAAGATTGGAGGGGGATTAGAAAAGTAAAAACAAGGAAGGAATGCTGCTCTCGAAGGTGAATTTCTGGATAAACACTTAATTTCATAATAAATTCTGGAAGACAGTAAAAGGAATCAACCACTAGAAGTTTCGATTTCAACCGGTAGATATCACCTGGTATTAGAATGTATCCTGCCATCTAACGGCGACATTTGTAACTTCTACCCCATTTGTTTCCATAGTAATAAATCGGATATGATTAGCTGCCGTTAAAGTCACGGTTACCCGTTAAGGTATTAACGGATTGACTCTATTAATGAATTCGGCAGAGATAATTGCAATAGCTATCTATTGCAAGAAATAACTTCCAAACTCCCCTTCAGGTCACGAGTTATCGTGTGGATTAACGGACGTACATACTAACATTATAGTATTGTAAGTCACCTGTGTGATCCTAATAATTCCCACTTGAGTAATTCTAATAAGGTCCATTTGCGTGATCCTAATAAGACCCAATTGCGTGATTTTTAATAAGGCATACTTGCATGATTCCTAATAAGCCCAACTTCCGTGATGTTAATAAGGCTAACTTGCGTGATTCTAATAAGGCTCACTTGCGTAATTCTAATAAGACCCAGGCGCGGGAGACCCGGGTTCGATTCCCGGCGGGAGCTCATGTGGTTCGGATTCCACGTTAATCAGTAGGTCCACGTCTCATATAGCCTCGCTGCTGAACGGGACGTAAAACTCAAAATCAATCAATCTAATAAGACCCATTTGTGTGATTCTAATAAGACCTACTTGCGTGATTCTAATAAGACCCACTTGTGTGATTCTAATAAAATTCACTTGAGTGATTCTAATAAGTCACACTTGTATGGTTCTAATAAGACTCACTTGTGTGATTCTAATAAGGCCAACTTGCATTGGCACTAATAAGGCCCCACTTGCGTGATTCTAATTAGAATCGTCCCGGGTTCAAGCCCTGCTGCCATCAAGTGAGCTCTGTGATGGACAAACACCGTGTGTGGGGGTTTCCTCGGGGTTCTCACTTTTCCTCCCACATTTTTCATTCCACTATTTCATTCATTTCTCATCATCATCGTCTCCTTTAGCCTATCAGGCATAACTGTGGGACGTAAAACTCAAAAATCTAGTTGCAATCACTTGCGTGATCTTAACAAAGCCCAATTGCTTGATTCTAATAATGCACACTTGCGTAATTCTAATAACATTCTCTTTCGTGATTCTAATACAGTCCACTTGTGTGATCCTAATAAGGCACACTTGCGTGATCTTAATAAGACCCAGTTGCGTGATTCTAATAAGGCACAGCTGCATGATCCTAATAAGACCCATTTGTGTGATCCTAATAAGGCCCACTCGCGTGATTCTAATAAGGCCCACTTGTGTGATTCTAATAATACAAAATAAATACAATAGCATAAAATTAGCAGTAAAAATTACACGAGGTGCTTACACTATAATTTCTCACTATAATAACGAACTGAACAAGTAGTATGTCAAGCCCGAGCGCTGGGGAAAACAAATGCAAACCACAGGTGTCCTTTGGGGAGAGTAATTTCCTCTCTTGAGTCTGAGAAACACATTATTTTTAATAAATAGTATACTAATATTCGTGAAACTCTTATGTTGGTAGGGGCTACGGTGACTCAGTGATCAAGCGCTTACCTCTGGTGGGTGAGATCTTTGGTTCGATGTCCGGCTAATAAAGTTTGTAATGGACAACATCCATTTTGTCCGTTTTTTTACGGAGTACTCCCGTTTCCTACTACATTCACATTCCACCAATTCATCCATCATCATTCACTTCCCTTAATCATCGTTTCCCTTAGCCTAAAGGGAATAATCGCGGGACGTTAAGCTGAAAAACGTCATTTCCGTTTCATTTCTTATGTTGGTAGACAATGAACCTTGTCTCCGCCTTCTCCCTCCCTGCTGGTAAAATCTGGGAACTCCAAACCGTAGTCATAACTAAGGGCGCCGATCCTGGGGGCTGGGGGACCCGGGCCCCCCTTAGCTCGTGTGGGCCCCCTATTGGATTTATGAATATACAGTATTTGGCATAATTTGAATGCGATTTGTCTTAAAATTGTCATATATATATATCTTCTGCATCTGAATGGGCCCCCCAAATTTACAGAGAAATCGGCGCCCTTGGTCATAATATCAAGATAGGGCAGACCGAGATCATTTCTGGCAGGTTTGACTTGAGTTCAACTTTGCATTCATACATACGGTAGGTACTAACTAATAAATGAAAGTTTCAAGGTGTGGCTGCAGTTGGTCTCAAGCTACAGACCTGATTCCAGAGGAAAATTTTAACAAATGTTCAGGGCATTCGTATTCACAAATCAATGCTGTATTTCAAAATGTAGGATACTCTGAAACGCACTGTACAAGCTTCACACCAGTAATTGGTCAATTCTGGTGATTTAAAAACTTACGTTAGTTTACAGTATTGAATATATTATTTTGAATTAAGCTTGCAAGAAGTAGAAAATAGTGATTTTAATCACACGTCACTCACGGCATCAATTCCTATAAGAACGAGATAATTTTATGATAAAATAAATACTAGTAAAAAGGTTAACTTTTGAAAATACAAGTACAATTTAGTGTGAAGGTTGTTACTCCCCTCTATGTTTCACATATGCATTAGACCCTATACGTATCTTCCTAGTTCTACTTTTAGCCACGAATTTCTACACAGCCAGCACAGTTAATTACCAGGATCTCGTACCCTTTTGCTTCATCCTCGATTCCAAATGATTGCCGGGATTACCCTAAATCTCACGATTTGTGAGATTTTGAAAATTGCTAGGGAGGAGGCGTCACATACTAACAACTGAGATGAAAATGTGAATTTAAAGAGAAGGGGTTGGCGGAATTTGGAGAGAGAGAAAATAATACTATACACGCACATAGGGCGCTATTTTGTATCACATAATTAGTGTGTATGATCTGTTATGAAATGAACAAAGCTTATATATTGCCTCCTATGTAATCACAGTGCTTTTAACTTTATACTGTTATATTTATTATGTGTTGATCGTTGTAGCGCACGTATTGTGTGGGTTGGTGTATGAACTTTAAAATAACGAAAGATATTTGATAAATTGTACGCAACAGTGACAGCGATTTACCATGTTGAAATGTTGCAAATAGAATTTTCTACAATATGATTAGAGCAGTGGTTCTCAACCTTTTTTTTTTTTTTTTTTTACAGACGACACATTTTACTGAACATTTAGGACATCGTGACATAGTTGTTTGGTATTTTTATTATAAATAATAATAATAATAATAATAATAATAATAATAATAATAATAATAATAATAATAATAATAATAATAATAATAATAATAATATCTATTATAATGGTGAAACCAACTATTTTTTATACTGACTCTATATAGCATTGAACATTATTGCTACCGCTGGAGGTGTTGACTGGTCCAGTCTGCCTCGATTTTAACTAATTATTATTAAATTATTCATGATTTTTAAATTCTAAAATTTCTCGACACACCGTAGAGAACTGCGTGACACACCAGTGTGTCGCGACAGATCGGTTGAGAACTACTGGATTAGAGTATTGTGGGAGCAAGTAGCAGTTCCAATTTTGTACACCACGTGAAGAAGTTTGGTCTGTATTGAAATTATAATTTCTCAATATTGAGACCGGATGTTGTAGTATACCTCTACAATTTCCGGTTTTAGCAGAGAGATTAGAGCTAGTAATCCTACACTGAGAATTGCTCCATCCTACAATGAGAAAAAAATGTATGTGGCGTACGTAAAATAGTACGTTACATTAGTAAATCCTGTAGTTTTTGGAACAAACGTATAACGTACAGCAGACGTATAACTGAAAACGCATGTTTTATAATACTTTCCATATAAATGTTCCATCTTTACTTACTTTTCGTATTAAACAGTATGGGAGGTCAGGATCTCACATACACATGAACGTATATAACATATAGCTGAGGAATGTAAAATAAGTATATGTATGTGATATATGGAAAACTGTTAAATGTCAGACATCCTGCAACGCCATGATGTAACATCTAAGGGCAGTGCGTGTGTAGCATACGGATAACATGCTCCATACTGATTTCTGTAATAAGCTAGAGGATTCCGTATATTTATACAATATACCGCTGTCCGGAGAACGGATTTTTCTCAGTGTATCGATCTACGCTAAGTGGCAATGAAGAATACGGGATCTTTTTAAAACAATATCTACGAAAATAGTTCTGTACAAGAAAATTATTTATGTAGAGGGAGAACATAGCAACAGTGTTTAAAAAGGTGTCATGATAACTAAGAAATTGAAATTGAAATTCACTTGTAGTGATTATTAGCCCAGGTTGGTGTATGCTTGTCATACCTGCCTTTCTTTACATGCATATCCAACTTCACTGATCCGCCTGCTCCCTACAAATGCATCATTACGAAACCTCAAGCTTTAAGCTGCCCTAATGCAGTGTTACGCGAAATGACCACCCATCGTGAGTTGGTACGTGTTTTCCTTATAATTTTTAATACGTGTGTATGCTGGCATGTAACAAATCTGTACACTGTTCATGACAGACGCAAAGAAAATAATAATTCAGATTACATTAGGACATTAGATAGAATATTGTAATATCCCATGTGAAGTTGTTTACAAACAAATCCACGCATCAAGTGTTTATAAACACCACCACGTGCTTCATCAAGAGGAACTTCCACCAGGGGGACCTGCAATCACCTGCAGACGACGTTTAGCCCCTCCCACGGACCAGAAAACAAAAATTGAAGCAGCAGCGCCACCGCCACCCAAGGGACGCTATAAATTGGACAGAAGAATCCAGCTCAGTACCAGTTTTCTGGTGACCCTCCTCTAGTCTGCTACGGGACTCTTGGAGTAACCTAACCCCAGGCCTCTAGTTTGCTACGGGACTACGCCTATCCTATCTCCTGGCTTAGCCTGCTACGGGGCTCTGTCTGGGAATCCTAACCTCAGCCGCTTAGCCTGCTACGGGGCTCTGTTGCCCACTTAATCCGCCTCTGCTTGCTACGGAGCATTGGTTCCTTAAATCCACTCCTCTTAGCCTGCTACGGGGCTCTGTTGGAGATCCTGTCTGCGACCACTTGGTCAAAGACTACCTTTTACTTACCTTTTGTAATAGAGATCAGATTGTATAGTATTTTGTACAAATACTTTATAGTGGATTTTATAATAAAACTGGTAGTGGGAGTTCGATTACGGACGCTCTTTTTATTAACAGCTCTACCTCTTCCTTATATGAGACAAAAATGCACAAAGTTTTACAATATCCTTTTAATGCGTTTTAGAGAATTATACCTTTTAAATAATTATTTCTGGTGATGCCTTTCAACTTTAGCAGTGCCAAGCAGAGAATGAACACCTGCTAACAAAAGAATGAAGAACAAATTCGGAAACTTTTACACGAAGAGATATTAAGTTTCTGAGATCAAGTATTCGTAATGGTATGTTCTAAAATACATTGGTTATTCTAGAGCCGTACTCGTTTGCTCCGAACATTTGATCTTTAATTTAAAAAAAAAATCAACTTTTTTCAATATTAAAATCGTGATTCACTCGATAGCATAATGGTTAGGTTGATGTAAAAATAAGTTGATAGAACTTACATCTAACTAGCTAATTACCATGTCACGCGAGAGAGAGCGGGGATTTTCATTATCACTACTAGTAAATAGATAAATAATGACGCTAGGAATCTAGTCTATCATTTTATTTACAGTAAACGTGAATTGAATCATAAAGATGAGCTTAGTTGGCCCTCACAACTAATTTAATCCTTACATAAAAGCACGACGCGAATGTCGGCATAATATCTTGGACCAACAAGCTCATTAAACATGTACAGTTATTTGCAATGAAATGCTTACATTACTCCTGTCCATTATCTTGATAATGACATGAGTTCAAACCATTAAATCAAATAGTTCTGGACAAAAACCTGAGTCAATTTCATACGCAAATTTAGATATAGTAACATGTCAAATTACAAGTCCTGGCACATTGGCCTAAGGTGCGTGAGGAATATGATTATGATATATGCTACCTCTGGTAATAATTTTATGCATATTAAGAAACAAATAAAGAATAATTCCAACTTACATGTTTCCAAGTATAACATCCAACAATTGAATGGAAAGACGTACAAAGTCTACGCGAGTACCGAGTACGGATAACGCGACTCGTATACTTCGTTCGAGAATTATCAATTGACTGACTGACCACTAGTAAATTTTTACTAGTGTTCTTATACACAATTTGTTTTTCTCTTCTATCTTCCTGTTCTCTATTTGTGGACTTTCTTAACCACAAAATTGTTATTTTTCTGTGACGTCAATCAGGAAGTCCTTGTTTATCTCGTCACAGGTCCACTTTTCTATGGTCAGAAATAGTTGTTGCTTTCCCTTTCACTTCACTTTGTTTGTTCAAATAAGAGGATTATTTCCGTGAATTAACTTTCTAGGTATATTTTAAATCAATTGTTTTAATAAACAATAAAAAATTTCATCCTAGTCTCTATTCACGTCACACAAGAATATAGCATAATAATTTTCAATAATTTTAATTAAACTCAATCTAAAATTATTATTAGGGGGAGCTCATGTATTATAGGGAGCTAGCTTGTTTACCAGCGAGGGCTGAGGTAAAGGGGGGGGGAATTTCAACAATTTTTCTGCCTGACTCTTGTAATACTCCCTTACCCTCCTTCTATATGTCAGCGTTGCCAAGGTTAAAAAATTGTCATATGAATGTCATTCTGAATAGTTAGTGTGAGTTGGTTATTTGTTGTGTGCTGTTGTGGTTGCGGTTTTGTTGCTTATTATTCATTTGACAATGGCTTCACAGCGTAAGAGAGGACAAACTATACACAGCGAAGCTAGAGAAGTAATAAGGAAGGCCATAGTGCAGTGCGACGAACGAGCGAGGGAGAAAAAAACTGAAGCATTTGTTATCACAGCCTAATTTGCGTTTGTCCACATATACAGGGATCTAAATAGGGATTGCATAATTGCATAAACTCTTTGAATTAAGTGAGTATTAGCTGAATTTTTTAACAACGCACTGGCAACCCTGCCCAGGACCGTCGAGTGACCGTTTCTTGGCGACGGCGTGGGGAACCTGCCAATCAACTGTGAATTCCTCAGCCTCGCATTAAAGCTAGCTCCCTATATTACATGCTTAGGATTGCCACTCGCTTGTTGTCCAGAAAGTTATCAAGAATTCCAGTAATTAAAATGTAGGGAAATTTTATTTCATATTAAGATAAATACGGACTTCCTATGCGCCTAGTGGACAAACACCATGTGCGTGGGTTTTCTCGGGGTTCTCACGTTTCCTCCCACTTTCTTCATTCCACCATTTCATTCATTACTCATCATCACCGTCTCCTTTAGCCTAACCGGCATAAGTGTGGGACGTAAATTTCAAAGATTTCATTTCATTTTTTTCCCAATGCGCCTAGAGTAAATATATTCACTTCTATTCCTTACATCAGACATTACAGCCTACGCATTTATGTTGTTTATTAACAATATATCGAGAATATTATTCTGCAGTTTATAAGTTCTTTCCTCTTCATACTAGCTTTTACCCGTCCTTCAATTCTCCCAGTGTTTCTGTTATAGTTAAGCATATTTACATGATTTTCTTTGTACGCAATTTCGTGTTTTTTTTTCATAATTTTAAATTCATCTTTCCAAGCCTCACAAGTGCTACATACGACACCGTTGAAACTGCCTTAGTAACCACTCTAGCAACAGTTTGTTTCTAACCAATATGGCTGCGCCCAGTAAAATTCACAGCAGACTACTTTAAATATTTGCTCCTTTTAGAAGAACAACAAACATGCGGTTTAGAAGTAAATGCAGCGAAAACTAAATACATGGAAATTCACCGGAATCGTAATACTGCAAATTATGGTTGAGTCAAAATATCAAATAATACCTTCGACAAAGTGAATACTTTCAAATATCTAGGATCAATATTATCAGACCAAAATCATATCCACGAAGAAATTAAATGTCGACTGGAAGCAAGGAATTCGTGCTTTTATTCTGTGCAAAATGTTTAGTCGTCACGAATTCTGTCGAAGAATTTGAAGCTTAAAATATATAAAACGATAATCATGCCTGTTGTGATATACGGTTCTGAAACATGGTCGCTTACTCTGAGGGAAGAACGCAGATTGAAAGTATTTGAGAATAAAAATCCTGAGACTAATATTTGGACCCAAGAGAAACGGGAATGGGGAATGACGGAAACTTCATAACGAAGAACTGCATAACTTATACGGTTTACCAAACATTGTTAAGATTATCAAGTCTTGGAGATTCAGGTGGGCAGGTCATGTAGCCAGAATGAATGAAAGTAGAAACGCTTTCAAAGTTTCAACTGGAAGACCAACCGGAAAACGGCCATTAGGAAGACCTAGGTGCATATGAGAGAACAACATTAAGTTGGATCTCGCAAAAATATGAATACAAAGTAGAAACTGGATCCAGTTGGCTAAGGATAGAAGTGAATGAAGAGCTTTTGTGAACGCGGCATTGAACCTCCAGGTTCCATAGGCCATAGAGTTAGTTAGTTAGAACATCAAACATGATAATGATAAAAATTAATGTTTCTAAAGTAAGAAAGAAAAGTCTAACGTTTACTGCAAGAAGAACGAATTTGCCAAAAAGTCGTAAGTATCCACTTTGCACTTGATTCCAGGCAGATATATATTTTTCCTTTCTCCCTCTCTCTCTTTCTTTCTTTCTTCTTTTTCCTTTTTCAAAAAGGAACTTTTTTCTTCATTCAGCAAGCAATTCTTTTTTGTGAAAGGTAAAACGTTAGTGTGACGGGCGAATAGCCATGATAAACGGTACCTCCCTCAGTTGGAAAACTTCCATTTTGGAATCGCAGGAATCCATCTTTCCGGAAGTAGGTAGTCAGAGAGTCTTCTAGTGTAAGGGCGGAGAAACATGTCCAAACGCGTTTCCATCCATATAGGTTTAAGAAAGAAAAAAAAGGGAAGAGAGCTGTGACGTCATCATGACAAAGTAAAATGTACGTTAACATACGAAGCTGTACAGAAGTGGAAAGAGCGTGTGCTTTAGAAGCCAAAAACTCTCTTACAGTCTAAATGAAGAGAACTGGCTTCTACTTCTCTTGAAATAGAAAAGGAGTGCTTAAAAAAAATAAGGTAGTTTAAGCGGTGAAACAAAGAGGGCAGCACAGGCGGAGCAAGTTGTGTTTGAGTAAAGTGCTCCTTCTGGTAGTCACGGTTTTATATATGATTTCAACGCCCCCTTTAGAGGCCTTTCCACATGCTTCACTGAGAAAAGAAAGTAACTTTCGCACCCCCCTTGAAAAGATATTGTTTCACTTAATGGCTGAAACGTGAAAGTTTGCACACACCCCGAAAAAAAACGTATCAAGGAAAAAAGAGAAAATTATTCCACTTTCCCTTCTAGTTACGTGCTCCTTGCTATGCCCTCTCAAATGGTATAACACAAGATATCACGAAACGTTGTTCATTTATTTCAAGTTTCCTTCAAGTTTCCTTACTTGCTATCTCGTATCAACCTTATTATTATGATTATTTTGTAAGTATAACTAAAGATAAATGTGATCCAATTATACTTAACTCTATATAATTTATGCTTTGTGAATATAACCATTCTGTGTAGAACCATATAGTCAGGGCCGGATTAGCATTTTGGCGCCCCTAGGCCCAATAATTTTTTCCGCCCCCTAGTCTGGTTAAAGTTACTTTCCTAAAAACCTTTATTAAAAAATTATATCAGGTCTATATGTTAATTGCTTAAACGCCACTCCACGATGCAATTTTATCATTGCAAGTTTTTTGAGGAATTTACTTGGTTCTGGGTTTAACCAATTACCGTTAATGTATTAACAAAAGATTGGTGAATAACTTCGGTTTTGTTCAATTTAGCCATTTGGGCAAATAAATAAAAAAAACTCTGTAGTAAAAAAATAAGTAAATAAATAAATTAAAAAAACAGCCAGTTCTCCCGTGTTTAAGATCAATGTTGTAACGAAGTTGATGCATAATGTTGAAAAATAGTTTAACTTTACCAAAAATTATTTGTTCCAATGAACTTCAAAATCAGAATGCTTTATTAGCCTCAAAAAATATGTTCAGTTATGGCTATTTATTTTTATTTCTAGATATTTTTTAATTTATTTTCTCTCGGCCGTGCGCCCCCTGGGAGCTTGTGCCCATAGGCCCGGGCCTATTGGGAAATCCGGCCCTGCATATAGTGTGTCCCAAAAGTTTATTTACATTTGGTTCCGTCATCCAAATCGGCAATGTGGTTAGTGATACATTAATTAAAAACATGTGTGAAGTAGCTCTGACAGAAACCTAAAACTGTAGCAGTAGTAATAACATAATTTTCTGCTCTTTTCACCCAGAACAACACGACATGTTGTCATTTACAAAATATCATGTTCCATGGCACTTTCCTAATAGTAATACATAAGTACACAGTGATTTTATTTGGGGGGCGGGCATTCGTTATAATTAAATTGTAGGCATACATTGAAAAAATGTAGGGATTTGTTGTCGCAAGGACCTTTAAAAGTGGACCACTAAAATTTTGAGAAGTCCATCCCTACTTAATAAGCTTTGTAAAAAATTAAAATAACTTGACACTATCACACTATTGTACACCAAGCGATCATGGTTCATCGTTGATACATCGTACTGACATTAGAAGGCCCTGAACGTAAAACCTGGTGTTTTACTAGATTTTTTAGTTACAGATGGTATTCCATTATACACAGTCAACTTTCTTTCTTTGTCAATATATTCTACATTTGTCCATATCATTTGGTTCAGCACAATGATATACACTGACCATCCAAAACATTATGACCTAGCAATGGCCACCTTTGGCTCGCACAACAACAGCAATACTCTTTGGCATTGAAGCAATTAAACCTTGATAGGTGGCTGGAGGCAAAGCGCACCAAATCACTTAATTTCTATAAATTTCGCGGAGGAAGTCGATGAGATCAGATCTAATGTTCACTGACTTTACAAAGGCGTTGAATTGGGTTAAGATCCGGTAAGTTTAGAGGCCATTGGAACAGTTGCAATTCACCATTGTGCTCTTTGAACCCCTGCAGTAAACCACTGGCTTTATAAGAAGGAACATTGTCCTATTGAAAGTTGCGATTGCCAGTTTGAAATATGTCCCACACGAATAGTGTTACTGTCAGCTAGGAGCCGATAATTAGGTGCCGTCATAGTGCTCTTCACAGACATTACTAAGCTTATGAATGACATCTACCGGCCTGCCATAACCCTACTATACCCGACCCGTGCAAGTGATCATAATGTTTAGGATGGTCAGTGTATATCGATTGCCATACGATGCACCATTTTAATAAATGCTTTTTTCGATATATGCTCATGATATACAATTATTTTACTAGCGCAATCCAGTAGCTTCAATTACAGCAGCGACCTCCTTTCTATTTCCAGTGAAAATACTCATCGAGTGGGCGAAAATTACATTTCGTATTTTCCTTATATATCTCCTTAATACATTATGTATAGTAAAATCGCTCAGACCGTCCCCAGGCGGCTACAAAGGAAGCGGAACACCATTGAAGGAAACCGCGTGTTTCTTTGTTACATGGGAGAGATAATTCAACAAGTCCTTCCAATTGAGGGTGGTCTGTCAGTTGACCTGCTGATAAAGATAGCGATGTTGCAATTTTCATCCTCTTGCTTGCTGATTCTTCAGAAAGACAGATTTATCTAGTTTTTTCGTTACTTTTGTTTTCATTGCATCCTCCTCCTTCCGTCTCCTTTAGCTTGAAGGGCATAATTCTGGGACGTTAAACTGAAATATTTCATTTAATTTGAATTCGTTGTAATGAAGAGAAAAAAGAAATCAATCATTAGTTTTATGATATGTGCTTATATTACTCTTAAATATAGCATATTGTTAATATTGTGTAACTTCCATACGATAGCGCTTGTACGAACCAAACATGTTAAGTGGTTCTTCCCTGTCCTCCCCCCCCCCCGCAAGGCAGTGCCGTAAAAGCCCGATGAGAAAAAAATACAATCTTTCTTTGCCACTCTCAGAAATCCGTCCTTGACCACCCCTGTCCATACTATTATACTGAATTCTTTTAATGATCGTTATGTTATTATTATTATTATTATTATTATTATTATTATTATTATTATTATTATTATTATTATTATTATTATTATTATTATATAATGTATCCATCGATAATGAAAGTTTAGCGATGCCAACAACGTATTACTTCGACACCGAACACGTTCCGTTTATGGCTTATTTGGAGTGTTATTTACGAGGGCGGTTAGGGTGAATTTTCTACTTGAGTACAAAGGAAGCCGGTTGGGGACCAATAGAACGTCTCGACTATACTATTGTATTTATCATTGTTAATAGTAACAAAAATATATTTATCCTTCTTAAAATGCGATATTATTTCATTTTAAACTTTTAAACTATACTACGCATATCGGAAATATTTAATCGTTTATCAACAGGTAATAGGGCAGGCACATAGCGAGGGGTCCGGACCCCCTTCGAGACCAGAAATAAAAAGAAGATTAAGGAAGAACCAAACAAAAAGAAACGAGAAAATGGAAGAATCAGTGTTAAAAATTAAAAAAATAAAAAAGATAAAAATATAAAAGATAAAAAAAATTTTAAAAAAAGATAAAAATAAAAATAATTTTACGTCACTCCTCTGTAGTATCAAACATGTTATTTCAGAAACATTTTTTTACTGCTTCCTTAACTTGTTTGGAACAGGCAGCAAAACGTTACGTGGAAACAAAGTTCTGTTAACTTTTGATTCGAGAGAGAAAGGAACACAGATATTATAATTTTTTTTACAAGACATTATTGGATATGTATTTTTTATAATTAGTAGATATGTACTTTTTTAAAAATAGTTGAGATCATAATGAAAGCAAAATTGTTATATTTGAATGAACAGAAGTAGGAATGTAGATGATGTAAAATCTTTTTCAATACCTTATTATATACTCTTAATTGAGATTTCTTCAGAATTCGATATTAAAATACTAACATATCCTCATTTTATGGTCCAAACTAACCAACATAAACACCCCGGACAAAAAATTAGTCACCCCCACGCGAGAGCAAGGCTGCGCCGGAAAACAGGTACAGATGAAGTATTGTTCGAATTACATGGCCAAACGTGTCTACACTGTCTCGAGACGATCAGAGGGCACTATGTGGAGTGACACAGAACCGATCGAAGCGGTGTGCGTGCGGCAAGATGGGGAAGAGCGCGGACGTGTCGGAGTGGCAAAAAGGGGCAATCGTGTTTGGTCGTGCCCATGGCCACACAGTGATAGAAGTTGCCCGATTTGTTGGTGTTTCGCGGTGGACTGTTCAACGTGTCTACAAGCAATTGTGTAACACACGTGGCCATGAAACACGACGCGAGAACTGTGGTCGGAAAAAGATCCTCACAGATCGGGCCCGAAGACGAGTTGCCAGGCTTGTGAATCGAAATCGTTTCCAGACCCGCCAGGAATTACTGCAGGCCCAGTCCAACCTGTCAGCGAGAGAACATTGTGACGGGAACTGCATGCAATGAACATATGGAGTCGGGTACCTCGCAAAAGGCCAGTGCTCACACTTGCACATAAAGTTGCTCGTCTGCCAATAATCATCAAACATGGACAGTAACAGACTGGCGCCGTGTCATATGTTCTGACGAATCACGATTTTGCCTGTATTCGAATGACGCCCGGCGTCGTGTCCACCGACGGCCACATGAAGCATTTCACTCGGAGTGTGTGGAAGGTCAGGTGCAGGCCGAGGGTGGGTCTGTCATGTTCTGGGGGTGTTTTTCGTACTATGGGGTGGGCCCACTCATTAAGGTGTCCACGAACATGAACCAGCACGTTTTTTTTTTGAACATCCTGGACGAGCAGGTGTTGCCCTTCAGTCACTTTTTTCGCGATGACTTTGCTATAGACATACCCATTATTCAAGACGATAACAGTAGGGTTCACAGAACTGGCCCCATATGTGACTGGTTTGAGGAACACTCAGGTACCTACCACACCTTGAATGGCCCGCAAAATCGGCCGACCTCTACCCAATGGAGCATCTGTGGGACCAATTGGAACAGCAGATGAAACGTCGACATAAGCATTCCCGACGTTTGGTGGAATTGCGTGATCTTGTCCTCTGTGAGAGGGTTCAACTGGATGTGGTGGCCTTGCAGACCCTTGTGGACTCCCTTCCTAACCGCATCCAGGCGAGTATCCAGGCCAGGGGCGGCGCTACACGGTATTAACATAAGTACCAAGGGGGTGACTAATTTTTTGTCCGGGGAGCTTATGTTGCTAATTGTAAAATAGTTTAGATTGATTAAGTTTCTGGTAGGATAACCACAATATTTCATGTCACTCTTTCCCCCCCACCCCCACCCTCATTACGAAATCCTGACTAAAGAAACCAATATATGTTACCAGTAAAATAGTTTAAAATGATCGAGCACTGATGTGATTACCACAGTATTTCATGTCTCGGACCCCGCTATTACGAAATCCTGACTACGTGCCTGTAATAGGGCACAATTGGTAATTGAGCTCGAGCAGTGGTTTCTATACTGATTTAGCTTCCTAAAAATATGTTGAATTTTTACCGTTATATTTGTACTCAAACCGGAAGTGGTAGGAATCTTCTGTCACTTCCTGTATCAATAGTTATTCTCATAGACCAAATCTGGTAATAGATAGCAAGAACAATTCTTTTTATGGGGATTCAGTGCCTCAGAAAATATTTCAATTTTTCATTTAACCTTCTATTCATACCTTTCCATTCAAAAAATCGATAATAGGTAGCGAGCGATAAGTGGCTCTATGATATTGTTTCAACGTCCCAAAAATAAGTGACAGACCAACTGTTTGCCTTTACATTATTAGATCCTTATACTTAGGAAGACCAAGGGCATCGATCCTGGGGGGCCAGGGGGCCCAGATCTCCACCCAAAGCTCATATGGGCCCTTTCATTGTATTTGTGAATATACAATATTTGGCATAATTTCAATGTGATTTGTTTTAAAATCCTCATATATATGCATTCTACATCTGAATGGGCCCCCTCTCAAATTTACAGAGAAATCGGCTCACTTGAGGAAGACCATCACAAGTTCACAGTGTGAAAGAAAATTCACTACTTATATTGATATTTTGGAATATTCGGTTCGCGTTACCAGATTTTCATAATGCATTAAGAACTTTGTGGAACAAACTACACTTGTCATTCGGGTTACTTTATCTCTCAATCAAGCACGTGGGGAGAACGGTGGCTCAATGGTAGATTGCCTATCTCTGGTGCGTGAAATTCTCGGTTCGATTCCGGGCCAAGTAAGTTTATGGTGGACAACATCGTGTCCGTGGGTTTTCTCATAGTACTCCCGTTTCCCCCAAATTCTCATTCCACCAATTCTTATCATTATTCCTTCATCTTAATTATCCGTCTCCCTTAGCATAAAGGATATAATCGTGGGACGTTAAACTGGAAGAGATTTCAATCAAGCACGGAACTTTTCTGATAATTTTGTGGATGCTGACGAACGTAAGTCTGAATCACATGGTTCGAGTAATCATAAAGGTCAAGGAAAGATATATTATATATCTTTGTTTAATAGCATAGTTTTCAAACTTGAAGCGCCCTCTGCTTTGAGGGTAAAAAGTGAGCAAAGGGAGCCGAAGATACTGACAGAAAAATAAATCACATTCGTAATTACAAATACTATTACTAACGTTATAAGAGATAGTCGTAAAATACAAAATATCTATTAAGTAAGAATCATTGTTCCATTAAAAACAAAGCTTGTAATAAAAAAAAATAACGCTACACTCTTATGGTATACACAAACTTTGCAGGAAATAAATATAAATTGGAGACTATATTATTAAAGGCGCAGAAGAAATCAGACTAATGAGCGGAAAGGAGAAGGTGTGTAGTATGCAGAATTCACAAAGGTGGTTGTCAGTAAACAAGACTGAAAATCACTGTTTCACAGTATTATAAATCTAGTATCGAATATGAACGTTTAGTAAAATAGCAGCGTCGTTATTTTGCTGACACACATGAAAGTAAAAACGCCGTGACGGTATGCAACCAAACGTACAGCAAAGTTATTTGGGTTTCATATCGAGCCAGGCTGAATAAGCAGGATAAGTGTTGCTAATCACATCCTAAAAAATATTTTTATAATGTAGATACTTCTCAGCCTGTGGGTACCGTTATTTCCTAATAGTTAACAATCGCCGCTTCCGCTACCTGGTTGCGTACCTTCCTTTATTTGCAAATGGATAATGATGGCATGAATACGAGCGTGTTTTGCTGCTTATTATTAAAAAGAATCTCAAAATATTTTTACGATAAAATTTTCTCACAATGGATGGCAGATCACATCGCAGTGTTACTACATCACTTTCGGAGAAAAAACTTTTTAGACACGAACACATGTTACATATGATTAAGTACAAAGCAAAATGAAAATTTTTATTTGCCTTTTAATCAACGCAGCCCGCTTTTAAGCTATTCATTAAGTATATGATTATACCAATTCACGAAACGTTATACATTTACCTACAACTAAATTTCTCTACGGTACAGATTAAGAATATGTGTACCAATAGAAAATAATTATACATGTCCCATATTTTGCCAGATAATGTTCGACTCGAACTGCCTTAAGATCGAACTAAAATGATCTTTTACTCTAAACTTTTCTTCTCGTGTGTATAGGCAGATTTAGGATGTTGTCACCTATAGGCTAGAATCGATTTACCACCACTATCAGGAGTTCGTACTAACCGAAAAATGTTGAAAATAAGGAGCCTGGAAAGGGTTTTTATGCTACTTCAAAGCTCAGGGTTATGTTTCAAAATCTAATATTTTACAAGTTTTCTCTTCTTAGATAAGCACTTAAGATAGATAAGCACTGCTCGTGGTCATGAAGAAGACGACAGGATGCTTTCTTGGTTTACTTTTCCCATTTAAACAACATAGAAATCTATTTTGTCGTCTTTTCTCTAACCTTCAGTCACGTATAGAAAATTTCCCTGGTATAAATAGTCTTCCATGTAATAACAAAAATGAATATTAGGTTGTCTAACAAGTATTGATCTTTGGAAGTAAAAATTGTCAATACATATGTTGTGATTTGGAATTTATTTATTTGCCATCAACACAACAGGCATAAGCCCAATTATAGTGTTGGTGTATTACATAATACATTTACAACAGTTTTCTTAAACATAGAGTTCATATTACATATGTCTATTTCTTTGTGTTTGATACATATTTTGTTATAAATAGAACCCATTCTCCAGATTGATGATTTTAATAATACGTTGGTCCTTGCTTTTTTGCAATAGAACAGACCAAATTATCAGCACGAGTTTTATTTGTCGGGACATGAAAATTTAGTGTTGATATGAGACCCGTACAATTAAACTCGGTTTTGTACTATTTTATTGAGAAAAATCATATCTATAACATTTCGCCTTAGTTCAAGTGTAGGGACACAGAAGTTGTCTATTAATGTTAGATAATTTTCATAATATGGATAGATTCCAACTCTCTTGTATGTCAAGTATTTGATAAATTTAGATTGGATCTTTTCCAGTTGGTCGCGGTATTGCTGTTTTTGATGGGTTACACATCACAACAGCATATTTCAGTTTTGATCGGGCATAGGAATAATACATTTTTGATAGTGTGGTAATACTGTTTTGTTAGTGTGGAAATTACATTATGGAACCAAACATACACCATATAATTCGATGACCTTCTGCTATTTTTCCGACAACACCATAATCATGTCACTATAGAACCAGTAATTGAAGCCAATATACTTGCTAAATGAATTATTACTGGATGGGAGTCTATTCCGACCTCAATTAAGTTTATTATTTATTCAATTTGTTTAATTTTTTTTTGTCATGATTAAGGGGGCAGACTGCTAAATATTTTTCAAAAGCTAACAATTTTTCTTTTGCCTGTTTTTCGCAAGTGAAAAGAGATAATGAAAGGTGACTTACCACAATAATAGATAATGTTATTCGACACCCGAAAATACGAATCGGAAGAATTTTCAGTGTTGCCATCCATAAAAATTACAGTGTGACCAGAATTTGAATTACCCAAAAATCTAGGTTAAGGCAGCGACTAGAAAAATGAACTCAACGGTAATTGATGACTTATCATGCTATCTTTGTTTCTTGTTAACTACTTTTAAATAATATTTGTATTTATTTTCTAATAACTTCTATAAGTTTATTCAAAATAAATAAGTTATCAGAAAATAAATACAAATATTATTTAAAAAGTAGTTAACAAGGAACACAGGTAAGATGATAAGTCATCAATTACCGTTGAGTTCATTTTTCTAGTCGCTGCCTTAACCTAGAATTTTGGGTAATTCAAATTTTGGCCACACTGTAATTTCTATGGATGGCAACACTGATTATTCTTTCGATTCGTATTTTTAGGTGTAGAATAACATTATCTATTATTGTGGTAAATTACCTTTTATTATCTCTTTTCACTTGCGAAAAACAGGCAAAAGAAAAATTGTTAGCTTTTGAAAAATATTTAGTAGTCTGTCCCCTTAAACTTTCGTTAAACGTGCGCCCTGAGACCCGGCTCGAGTGGTAAATGCGGTTCTGAGTGCTTTAGTTGTAAGACAAAGTATTTTTAAATGTGTGTAGTTACGAATGCACAGTAGGTCCTATAAGATTGTAATGTTATTAGGATCACGCTAGTGGGGCTTACAAGATTGTACTGTTTTAGGATCACGCTAGAGCCTTTCTATTTGACCTGTGCCATCGCTGGCGCTGCCGTCGATGTGTGTTTTCCGTACCTTCCTTCCTCAAAAGAGAAGGAACAAGTTGCAATGGCCAAGATCCTTCAATAGTTGGATACTGACAGGGTTGCCATTCCGAATTATTATCCGGGCTTCGCTGTGCATTGTCTTCTCAGCCATTCTAAGTACCTTACAAAGATCACTCGTTCAAACCAAACGACTGAATGACAAATTGGCAAGACAGCCGAAGCCATTCACTTTTCCCCCCAAACCAAAGGGAAGATTTCCTCCGCAAGAAGGCAGCAGGGGTGAGGCCAAAGTATGTTTCACATATTTCCCGAGGACACAGCTGAAATAGACACTCTCTAGTTCGACTTATAATATTGTAATGTTATTAGGATCATACTAGTGGGTTACAGTAGGTTCGTACTGTGGTGGAGTATCTTTGAGTGGCTCTGATGTAAATACAGGGTCTAGTTTTGTGTTAGCACATGGAACCAGTAGAAACTTTTGAAAAACTTGGTGCATTACTTTTCATATAACATTCGCTTGTTTTACACAATGTAGTTGATAAGTCAATAGATACACGTAACGTAGCTGTGTGATCTCCAAACATTTCGGTAAGACTCACAAGGGAAGTACTTGAAATGGTACGCGGAGATCTGCATGCGTTATATAACGTTTGAAAGGTCACACCGAGTACACCGCACATGTGAAATATCTCGCTTGAATGTGCCCTGCAGGGGCGTGTCGACCATTTGAAAACCCGATCAAAGCACGCTCCGATACAGCAGATAACATGAACAAAATAGGAAGCTATTATGTAATGGTTTTGAGACGTTATATATAGGTTTAAAAGTTAGCTGAATCTGAAATCAAATGTTTATAAATGAAAATGACGGATCCAACATGGCGGACACAAATTACCAAAAAAAAAAAAAAAAAAAAAAAACAAGCTATGAATGTGAAATTGAGTATATAGATATATTCGACGTCGCTATATATGAGTCTGATACCAAAAGTGTAAAATTCAAAATGAAGGATCCAAGATGGCAGACAGAAGACAAAACACTGCTATGAAACTGAAACTGGGTAGGTAGAGGTTTTAGTGGTTCAAGTTCTCTGGTGTTTCGGAGCATGCCTTTTTCTGAACTTCAAATAGTCGCCACGCCCCCTACAGGCCCCATTCAAGCGAGATATTTCACATGTGAGGTGTACTCAATATGACCTTCTCAACGATAAATACACGCAGATCCCCGAATACTGCTTCAAGTACTTTTCTTGTCAACGTGCCTTCTTCACCTATTGATTCCGAAAACAGTTCTTTCCCTTTAATAAAAAAGGGGGCAGTGCCTTCACTTTTTCCCTCGTTAACTGGACAAGATGTAAGAGGAGGGAGAAAGAAAGCAAGTAGTTGCAGCCCTCCGATCACCAAACCAACGGGCAATACGTGAATTCCCCACAGAATGGGACGTGATCGCAAGGCTGATTAACACACACTCACTCACATACGAGCACTCTCTTTCAGGTTGAAGCGCTCCTGTCCCCTCCCCTGTGAACCCCTCCTCAATCCTTTTTTTTTTCTATCTCGTTCACTCATCCTCGGATCTACCCCCATCAGTTGCCACGCCGTTGGGAATGCCTCGGGCGATGGGCTCCGCCATTATAAATTACAAGTTATATAGCCCTTTCTCCGACCCAAATAACACAGACTCCATCTACGGATGCAAGTTTTAATTGCACACACTGGGTATGAGATGCTCCCAAACAAGAGTGAAATATTTTTATAAAAAGAAAAAATAACTCAATGTTATGCAAAACTGGAAAAATAAACTTTCACTTTTAAAGTAAAACAAACAAGTGATCAACAAGTGATCTTTCGAAACTAAGTGATCTGATTCAAAATAATTTCTTCAGATATTTATTGTTACGTTTTACCGTCGTGAAGTATAATACTAGTAGCGCCATGCACAGTGGAAACGAGCAAAATAAACCCAATGAAGCTCTAAGAAAGATATGAAAGGAGATCACAAGAAATTTGCAGTTATGAATGACGGTGCAACGACATTGCGCAATCTTTTCTAAGAATTAGATCGTTGATAATCTCTGTAATCTTTGACTTATTAACAAGGAAGAGAAAGTGCTGAAAGTGCCCAAATTTTCACTGCTACGTTGCCAACAACAGGATTCAGAAAATTGTGTGTAATTTTGCACCGAAATAAAATGTATAAACGCCATTCCGTTGTGAGATATACTTGAATTGCATTCTAATATTTACAAAGCAAAATATATATACAGAGTTATTCAAAAAGAAAGAAGAGATTTCAAACATTTATTTCTTCCAAACTACAAAAGATAGAAACATGATTCGAACGTTACTTGATTAAGAAAAGTTTACAATTTATTGTTAGTAATTATGGTGTGCATTCAATATGAGCACTGTGTGTTACACGACAAATGTTAAAACGGTGGCTCATTTCTTGCCATACACGAATCAGCTGGTCTCTAGTTATCGAATTCACAGCTTCAACAATTCGATGTCGTAGACCTTTAAGAGTGTCAGGCATAGGAGGGATAAAAACACGGTCTTTTACGTAACCCCATAGATAAAAATCACACGGAGTGAGATCTGGATACCTGTGAGGCCACCGGCGATAAAGTTGATCTGCTCCTCTTCCAATCCAGATGTCTTGGAATGGTGTCATTCAAGTAACGTCGAACGTGGTTAAAGAAATGAGGCGGGGCACCATCTTGCATGAAGATGAAGTCATCTGAATCATCTTCAAGTTGGAAAATAACCAGTTTTGAAGCATGTCTACATAGGTTAATCTTGTCACAGTTTTCTCCATGAAGAAGAAAGGCCCATAAACTTTGGTTACAGATATCGCATAAAAGACGTTCATCTTTGGTGAGTCTCTTTCATGTTGAATACCTGCCGCAGGATTTTCACTTGCCCAAATTCTAACATTATGGCGATTAACTTTATCAGAAAGATGAAAAGTGGATTCATCGGAAAAAATTAATCGTTGAGCAAAATTGTCTTCTTCCATATCATCTAACATGCTAATGCAAAATTCGTACCTTTTGTTGTGGTCGTCAGGATGCAATGCTTGCAATAACTGCAGTCTGTATGACTTCATGTGCAGACGATGTTTTAGAACTCGCCATACCGTTGGTTGAGGAATGTTAAGTTCTTTGCTTGTTCGTGATGTGGATTTCTTTGGACTCCTTTCGTAAAGTGTATGAATACGCTCGTCGTTCTCGTTCGATGGGCGTGGACGTCCCGTGCTTTTCCCTTTGCAGATGCAACCATCTTCTACGAATTTTCGATGCCACTCGTAAATTTGCTTATGATGCGGCGGCTATTTATTAAATTGACGGCGAAATGATCGCTGAACTGCAACAATGGACTCAAGTTTTGCCAATTGTAGCACACAAAAAGACTTCTCCTGTGGTGATGCCGCCATTTCACTACAGACAAACAACAAGAAACAACAGCGCCAATGCGGCCGTGATTGGAACTTCTATCCGGGCTGTTTAAATTGTAAACTTTTCTTTATCAAGTAACGTTCGAATCATGTTTCTATCTTTTGTACTTTGGAAGAAATAAATGTTTGAAATCTCTTCTTTCTTTTTGAATAACCCTGCATTTGCAGAACATTTCAGGTTTTACAGCTTGAAACCTTGGAATTTAAATCCTACAGCTTTTAAAAATGTCATAAGTGGCGAAATCCCTAACCTCAGCATTTCCTCATGACGAACTCACTCTGTTTGACTTCTGCTGGTCTTTGGGCCTTCTTAATTTACTCTTTAAAGAAAATGTGTATAGATCTATTTCACTGGCAAAAATGTTACTATTGCTTACATCACTTCTTAACAAAGTATAGGCCCGATTGATTGACATAAATACTAATGAAGGCTTACGTATACACTTAAGAAAGTATAAGAAAAATTGAGTGACATAAATATTAAAATAGGGCATAAACACATATTTTAACAAAGTATAGGTCCAACTGAACTGACATAGATACTAATATAACCTTACATTATTTAACAAAGCATAGAAGCAACTGGATGTCATAAATACTAATATAGGCTAGCATTACTTACTAAAATATAGGTCAAACTGACTACTAAAAATACTAATGTAGGCTTTACATCACTTAACAAGGTATAGGCTTACATACACACAAAAGTTATTTACGTACTACATTAATTTGCCTCCAATTTGAGACTTCTTTTCCTTGGCAAAAGAAAAGATACTTAACCCACCCACCCCAGTAATACACTAGGATACCTTTTTCTGTTTTCGTTAATATAAATTGCATTCTGAAAGTTTCACTAATGTTTCTCCAGTTTATTGCTTTTTGTTTATATTACCCTCCTCACTAAAATTTGCTATTAATTCTCGATCCTGATTGGCTCGTTGTGATTCTCGTTCCTCATTGGCTTGTTCTATTATTCTCGTATTATATCAGTATATTGACCAATCCTGAAAACAATTTATACACGATAATAATATAAATGTTTAATCAATCTTTCTGACAGCACCTAAGAGCAGTAACTAAAGTGCAAATGCAAATATAATTAGGATCATTTATAGAAAGGTGAAAGAGCAGTTGCTAAGATACGTGGTAGACACACCTGAAATATGTATGTAAAGAATTGCTTGTTTGTGATTGGCCAAAACTGGTTGGTCCAACGCCTGTCCAAGATGTTTAAAGAGAACTTCCAGAAATGTTTATTTTTTTTTTTTTTTTTTTTTTTTTTTTTTTTTACAGTTTTCCAATAACTATTTACTTTCATACTATTTTCTTACAGTTTTAATCTTACGGGCAATCTTACAGTTAGACATGATACAGAAAATTATTGACTAAGACATGCTTCCCCTTCCCCCTCTCTAACGATGCCCGTGGACACATATAATAGCGATAACTGAAAATGTTATTCTCATCCATTACTTAGTATTTATCCCCTAAAACGGCTTGCGTTTTGGTGACTGTTTCCATTAGTCGAATTGCTTATGGCTACGTTTCACAACATTATTTTAAGAAAGTGATTTTTGGAAGGACACTGCTTTCATTCTTTAGGAGTCTTCATCCCGGCGAAATTAAAATACCGCTAATTTTACAGTAATTATGTGATATCTTCAAATAGATAAAAGATAATCGAAATGTGGAACAAGAGCGCGCTAGACAATATCATTATACATCAGAAACCGTTATCACGACTCACTTATCTGCCTTCGATTTCGAGCCACTTTGAAAATCGGCATTTATTTTCGCGTTTCTAAACAGCTGTAAACGGAAAGCCACTAGGTGACTTGTGATAACGGTATCTCACGCAAAATAATATTGTCTAGGGCGCTCTTGTTCCATGTTTCAATTATATTTTATCTATTTGAAGATATCACATAATTACTGTAAAATTAGTGGTATTTTAATTTCGCCGGGATGAAGACTCTTAAGAGTTTTCTGCAAGATGATACCCAACTGTTCAAATGGCCCGATGGGTTCAAAACAACAATAGACAACAGAAAAACTAACCTCAGTCTATCCACTAGAAATGTACTAAAATATTGGTTAAGCGGTTAACTGGTTTGGGTACGGTTTTAGTTTAAAACCGAATGTATCGGTTTATTTCAGAAATCAAACCATAATTGGTTCTGTTCGGTTTGAACCAGACACTGGACTGGACTTTTTGATAATATTCTTATATGTTTTGAAACAAAGCCCGAACTATATGTAATGACTTCTTTTTAGAATGTGGATCGTGAAAGAACACGTTAATTATCAATAGAAAATAGAACCATTTTCCGGTTCGGTTAACTGTTTGAAACCGGTTGATATTACGGTTTACGATTCCTCTAACTGCGTATATATATATATATATATATATATATATATATATATATATATATATATATATATATATATATATATATATATATATATATGTGTGTGTGTGTGTGTGTGTGTGTGTTTGTGTGTGTGTGTAAAACTAAAAGATGTAATAAATATGGTCTCTCGCTCTCTAGGTCAGGGATGCCTACGTTGTTTTGAATCCATCGGGCCACTTACCCAGTTGGACATCATGTTCGGCGTGACAATCAAAAAAATGAAACTAGTGTCCTTCGAAAAATTACTTTTCTAAGAACGTGTCAATGTTTTTGTAAAAGTTAGATACAAAAAAACTGAGGTTTTGTAGTTGTAAATATATTCTCAATTTGTTTAAAAGTTGTTAGTATGAATTTAAAACTACTCCATTCACATATATATGGAAAAGTGGCAAATTTCAAAATATCCTTGTTTTAACACTTATTTTTCCCAGAATGGACATTATTAATACAAATGTTATTTATGTCAAAACTATTTTAGCTTTGCTTGGGTTGTAAAAGCCAATATCACATGCCAAACACGTCGCCAACATCTAGTGGCCCACTTGCCGGTAAATGTCGATAATCGATATAGCGACACGTCGAAGGATTGGTGCTAGTGTGCGAGTGACGGCATGGTTTCGTCGAGTCGAAACAGATATCTAAAGTCGGGGTGTTGAAGTTACCACCGTGTACTAGTGAGCAGTGGTGGACTGGGACATAAAGGGCCGAGGTGGGGGTTAATAATGGGGTCCTTCTCTCTTCATACACATACATGTATATATAGGAAGTGCACGTGCACTCCCTCCTTCGTTGTAAATTTACACTACCTAAAGTGAGAAGCTGATAGCAAAAGTTTTCAAAACACTTTCAAAACCCTGCCCTGCCTTGACTCGGTTATATAGCATTCATGCTTTTTAGAGGCCACCTAACACAGGTTAGTTTGTGGTTTCTGTACTGTAGTTTTTATACCATGTAGGAACTATATAGGAACGCCTAATTTATGCGTAAATCGTAAAAAAAATGTACTTTTTCAACAATTACTTCTGATGGTCCCATTGAATTTTATCTATACCTAGTGGGATATTTTCATGTCACCTAGTGCAAATCATTTAGGAGATAATAAGAAACTAGTGAAAGAATTATAATTTTTCAACAATTATTTCGAGTTATGTGCCAAAAGTAAACCTTGCGTTATTTTCTCTTAAATCCTCTGCAATTATGACTTAATTCCCGTTATTGTACAAAATAAAAAAATAAAAATCCTATTGTAATTATTTTTCAAATAAGCCACAATGACAAACTCTCAGGATATGTATGTTTATCTGTCAGTACAGAAGTAGCTAATGTAGGGCTGCCAGATGTCTCTGCTTAAACAGTTGCCCGCCACCTTCTCCCAAACAGTAGTTCGAAACTCCAAATGTGAGATTTTCCTCCAAAACATACAGTTAATATCATTTTTGTGACTTTCTAAAAATCCCGCTTTTATTAGTTATCGATCGTCAAGTGATAGAAATTGTCTACTTTCTGACACTCACGTTTCATGAATGCTGACCTAACAAACAATTAGTTCTAAAATTTCGACACCGCAAACGACCAACCCAACTCCGGAGGCGGCCAAACACTCACCCAACAGGAAGAAGAAAACCCGGAAGACGCCGTCCACAGCAGAAAGATCCCCCCACTCTTCATATACGACATCAAAAAACGACACACGTTCATAAAGACCCTAACTGCAAACTGCAAGGACCCCTTCAAAATTCTACAAGTGCGTACATCAAGATCCACTGTACCACTTGGCGTGACTTTGAAATGATGGAAGCCTTCTGTCTCCAAACCGGACAGTCCTTCGCTACCGAACTTCCCAAGCAAACGCGACCAATCAAGGTAGTCATCCGCAAGATGCCACTGGACACTCCAACTGACGACATACTGCAAGACCTGAAGGACCAAGGGTTCACACCGACCAAAGTTGTCCAGATGAAGGGACGCAGTGACCCCTCAGGCAACAGACCTCCTTTCTCACTATTCATGGTGACACTACCGAAGGACCCAACAAACAACAAGATATATGACCTCAAGTATCTCCTGAGCTACAGAGTGGCGGTGGAACCATACAGAGGACAGTCAATTTTACAATGTTACCGATGCCAACGAATAGGGCATACCACGCAAACGTGCAGGGCAACCCCTCGCTGTATCAAGTGCGAAGACTCCCATCTCTCCACTGAATGTCCGAAAAAAACGAGGGACACCCCGGCCAAATGCTGCAACTGCAGAGGCGAACATCCCGCCAATTACATGGGCTGTCCCACGCTCAAGGCAGCTAAAGCCAAAAGGAAACAGCCAACCCAACCACCAGCTAAGTCGGACCCTCCTTCAAAACCTGAACCCAGCCGCAGAAGTAACAACACTACATCTTACGCAGGAGCAGTTACACCTGAAGACAAGAACAACACCAACCAGAGAAACAAGAGACCCTCTATCCAAGAAACCAAGCAAAATGAAGAAACCCAGAAGAACAACTCCCAACCCAGAGCAGAAGACACAGAGGACAAACGCACAGAACCATCGCTGGCAGACACATTCAAAGAGATCCGAGAACTCTTCTCGGGCCTCAATCTCCGTTCAATGCTAGAAAAGCTGCGAGTAGGACTCCGGAAGGTGAAAGACACAACAGACCCACTGAGCAAAATCACCGTCATGTTTGAGGTTGTGGCATCCATCCTTGACGATGGCACAGACTAAAAGAAGAATTAACAGACATGTCAAAGTGCTGCACTGGAATGCAGAAGGAATACACAAAAAGAAAATCAGCCTGGAGGACTTCCTACGCAGAGAAGAAGTGGACATAGCACTCTTGTCAGAAACTCACCTTAAGCCACACCTCACCCTTAAAATCCGCAATTACTCCACCATCCGAACCGACCGCCCAGACAGACCCCTCGGAGGAACCGCAATCCTAATCAAAAATAGTATCCCGTATGACCCCCTCCCTCTCCCTCCCCTACAATCTCTGGAAGCCACAGGCATCACCCTCCACTCAGCAAAAGGACCGATCATAATAATATCAGCCTACAAACCACACTACAATAACCTCAACCCTTTGGATCTGCAAGCTCTGCGTCAACTGGGACAAAAGATTCTGCTAGGAGGAGATCTCAATAGCAAGCATCCGGCATGGAACTCCAACGTCACAAATGCAAACGGAAGGATTCTACATCAAGCCCTCAACACTATAGATTTTACTCCCACGGCTCCAACGGAACCCACCCACTATCCAAGGAACGGCGGGATGCCTGACATACTGGACATGGTACTGACGGCGAACCTGGCAATCCTAGATGTACCCCAGGTTATCCACGGGCTCGACTCGGATCATCTACCTGTACTACAAACAATCGCAATAAGCTACCACTTCACAGCTCGAACTCTTCCAACCCTGCGCACAACAGACTGGGACCACTACAGATCCTTGCTCAGCGACATGTTAGATCCACGCCGGATAATAGAAACAGCTGAAGACATAGAGGCCACCACTGCGTCCCTCACCGCAGCAATCAACTCAGCCTTTGCCATCGCATCTACCACCTCAACAACGACCCATCCAACACACCAGACCACTCCGGAAGAACGACGCACCACAGCCTTGATCCACCTGAAGCGTTGGGCCCGAAAGCAGTGGCAACATACCAGAATTCCCCAGTACAAAACACTTTGGAACCATCTTGTTTCCAGGGTCAGGAAAAGGCTTCTTCGAATAAAAATCAGAGACTGGAATCTCCACCTCCAGGAGCTAGAGGCACCCAGCAGACAATTCTGGAAGTTAGTGAAAAACATCACAAGACCAGCAGCTAACTCCAGAACACTCACACTTCAAACTCCACAAGGAATAATACATGAACCGGAAGAACAGGCAGAACTTTTCGCCCAGACCCTGGAAACCACCTTCCAGATCAACGCTACCAATACCTCAGTAACCACTTCTGCAGCAGTATTCAGATCTTATCACCACATCCGAACAGAAGACCCACTTCCTCCAGAAGCCCTCACCACACCGAGAGAGATACAAGCAATCATCAAAAGGATCAACGCACACCGGGCTCCAGGTCTAGACCGAGTGACGCCGCAGGCACTGAAGCACCTCCCGAGAAAGGCCCTGGTCCTACTCTGTAAATTGTGCAACGCCATAATGAGAACCGGACACTACCCAGAAGCCTGGAAAGAAGCAAAAGTCATAATGTTGGCCAAACCAGGAACGACAAGAACAAACCCGGCCAACTACCGCCCTATCAGCCTGCTCTCACATACCAGCAAGGTGTTTGAAAGAGTACTGCAGAGCAGACTACAGCAGTTCAACGAAGATCACGACACCATCCCGGACCACCAGTTCGGCTTCCGGAAAGGGCACTGCGCGGAACAGCAGCTGGTACGGGTGGTAGAGAAGATATGTGACAGATTCAACGAGGGAGGCCACACCTTGGGGCTTTTTCTCGACATAGAGAAAGCATTCGACAAGGTGTGGCACGAAGGACTCATCCACAAGATGATGCTCCAGGGAACTCCCCACTACCTTCTGAGGACCATCAAATCCTTTCTACAGGGAAGAACCTTTCGTGTCGCCCATGCAGGACACCTAACACCCCCCAGACCTATCCTAGCAGGAGTCCCCCAAGGATCTTGCCTATCCCCAACTCTCTACGCCATGTACACGGCGGACATTCCCACAACCCCCAACACAGCGGTAGCAACATTTGCAGACGACACGGCAATCTTTGCCAGCCATGGAAACATCAGATACGCTCAACTATACCTTAGCCGACACGCCGAACTTCTCCAACGATGGACTGAAGAATGGAAGATTAAAATCAGCCAACAGAAGACCTCCGTGGTAAACTTCACGAGAAACAGAAGAAGGGTTCACGTCAGGATCACCATGGCTGGAATACAACTCCACAATAGAGAAGATGCCAAATATCTTGGAATAGTCCTGGACAGGAAGCTAACATTTGCATCACACATACATTCCATCGCCAAGAAAGCCAGCCAACGCCATCAAGCCTTCCTACCGCTACTCCTCTCCCCATCCCTCACCCTGAAAACCAAACGCCAAATCTATCAGATGAGCATTCGTCCCGTCATGATGTATGCCCACCCTGCATGGCAACACGCAGCAAACACGCATCTCAGACAATTACAAGTCATCCAGAATAGAGTAGCCAGGGCCATCACAGGACACTCGAGAGACACTCGCCTGGAACAATTACATGAAGATCTGGAACTCCCATTTCTACATGACTACCGAGTCCACCGAACAGCCAACTTCTGGAGGACAATCAGAGCCTCGCCACACCAACATATAGCCACCATAGGAACGGCAAATCCAAGAAGACAAATCTACAAGATGCCGCACCCCTAAAGCGCACAACAAATAACATGACATAGGAACAGCAAAAGAGGAGCGCGACAGTTGCGTCCTCTCAGAACAAATACGCACGCAAAACCACACGACAATCAACAAAACAAATGTAAGGCAAGGGCTCCGGCCCGGTACTTAAAGCAACAAAGAAAAACCGTCAAGAAAGTATTGGTATTGGTATTGGTAACAAGAAGCAAATGCATAATATTATCAATAACGAAGTCAGTGTTGCCAACCTGTGCGAAAAATCCCATATCCTGGGAGTTTTTAACCTTATTTTCTCGGAAAGGGATAATAAGCAGCATATATGGGATTTTTTAAAGATCGAAACATACGGCTTATTCATTTAGATGTAAAAAGTGACTAATAAGATAAATTTAATTTTTAATATTATAGCATACTTTTAATTAATATAACGTGGGAAATTCACATATAAAATGGGATTTTTTGCCTCTCGACATGGTATTTCGTATTGTTTCAGATTGGCATCACTGAGCGAAATAAGGATTTTCAGTACTGATGGGAATTATGATTCTTTTATGGTAATCGATTTCTGTTAAATCCAGTGAGTGAAAGGAATCATCAAAAGTAACGATTACTTCATTACTTTGATTCCGAGGACTCATGTGTCCTTATGAAGCTCTGATTCCTATACTCAGTTGCCTTCATTCCTAAAATTCTGAACGGAAATCATCCAAGAATAGAAATCATTTCCATCAGGGCCAGCTCTAATGTATGTGCAACACGTGCATTTCAACGGGGTGGCAAATTTCGAGAAGCGTAAAAAAATCTATCATAACTATATTATTTAAAATAAATATTTCTTGTTGGAAACAGAATTCATGATGATGGTAGTAAAATTTACTAAGCTGACCTTCTATTTGAATCGTAGTACATGCATGAATCACGTTTAGATCGCATTGGTTTAAAGTCACATGGACAGTGCTAAAGCAAAAAGTCAAACAAATCCCAGCATGAATTGCTTGATTGTTGTCAAATACAAGGACTCAACCCTCGAACAATAACGAACATCATTTCCATTTAGTTAATTATAACAGTTTTGACATGAAAACTAGTCTTGTGTTTGTCACAAACAAGTTCCTTATCATTAACAGATGTAGAATGAATATCAGGAAATAAACATAAAAGAGCTAGTTGCACTGGAATTGCAAACTGATATATTGAGATTGAAGCTCGATATTGAATTCTATAAAAATATTTACCATCTTTCCATCTTACCATCTGTGTTTCCTTTATCTTTCAGTAATATAATAAATTATTATTTAAAGAAAAAAACAGACACAACGAAATTGTATTGTAGTGTTTAGGCGTTTCTGAGTGCGAGTGAATTTTCCTTCCCCTTCGTTGTTCATGATAGAGTACCATACTTAAAATCGTTGCTTTTAAGATGTGTTCTTTCTGGAGAAAAAGGGGGTTGGCAAATCATGGTATAGCACAGGGCGGCAAATTGCTTAGGGCCGGCCCTGATCTCCACTGTAATCTCTCTTTAGGTTTCAATATTAAATGAGAAAATATCTCGTCTTTACTAAATCTTAAATACAATGAAAATCGGTTGTCATGGTAACACTGAAGTTTTTTTTCTTTTTTCTTGAGTAGGGAATGGAAATACGGGGTAAACGTATTATTGAGCTGTTTTTTTTTTTTTTAATGAAACTTCAAATTTCACGTTTACAGTTGACAGAAATGAAATGAAATAAAATCTTTGAGTTTTACGTCCCTCGTTTATACCGGCTAGGCTAAAGGAGACGGTGATGGGGAGAAATGAATGGAATGAAGAAAGTGGGAGAAAACCGGAGATCCCCGAGAAAACCTACCGACACGGTGTTTGTTCACCACAAGGCCTGCTTAGCGCGAGTTGGGATAGAACCAGGGACTCCATGCAGAATGCTCTACCACTGATCCACTGTGCCCCACGTTTACACGTGACACCAGGCCGGTAGCCAGCCCAAAATGTAGGGGGGCCCGGCTGAAGTTTCATCACCATATTATAGTTCATTTGCAAGCCTACCGTGAAAATTTTAGGGGACCAGCAAAAATTTAGGGGGGCAGCCCCCTAGACCCCCCTGGATACGAGCCTGCGTGACACCACAAGTTGTTTACAAAATATATCATCACGAATTTGTCATCAATTGCTACAAGAATCCTTATTTTCCAAAAAATATATATTTTTGCGTATTTTTTCCTATTGTATTATGAGAAGGGACAAAAGAATGTAAAATTTAAAGAACACTGAGCTCGTAGAATAGAATTCTTTTTAAGCAAAATAATTAATAAAGCTTGACCCAAACTGACAGGAAACAGAGACAGCGTAAATAAGTAAGGGTAACAAAACCACAACGAGGAGGGCATTAGCTCATACTTTCAATTTGTAACAACAATTTTTCTCTCGTAACTGGATGTTATGACCTCATTTTTCCCCTTTACCAACAAATGATAGTATTATGCGAACACTTGATCCTACCGCTTTTTTATATATATATATTAAAGACAAAAGCATGCGAAAATTAATGTCAAGTCCCGGGAGGAACGTTGGAGAAGAAAGAAAAAAAGAAAGCAAAAAAGAATCTTGCGCTAACAGCAGGCCATCCTTTGAATAAAATGCGCGAAAGAAAAAGGAGTCCACGTTAATAGCAAGCTGTAGAGAGACCCCTAGCTGTTGTGACTGTAATTACATTTCCATAACAGGGTTAATATGGAAATTTGCGGGCCTTGCTTTGACTTTAAAATGCGATGCGCGCCATACGACAACTAAGCGATAAGTATGATGTAACATACGATGTGCTTAACTTTCACGAAGGAGGGGGGCGCGTGAGGGAGGGAGGGCAAGTACGAGAACACGAGAACTACGGCCGTATAAATGGTTTGGATCGTGTACGTAATATGGAAATAAATGTATGTAATTTTTGTTCTAGTAAGTTTGAGCTCTTGTTTTATTGTATTAATTTTCACTGCTTGTAATGGGTTGTTGAATATTAACTTAAAGCAGTAATGGAATATATATATACTGTATATGTATATAACAATAAATTGATTTTTTCCAAAAAAAAATGATTTTAATGTTTCACTTATGCACGGATGTATAAATTTCAAACGCCATTATCACTTTTTCTTTCCCTGAAGCAATGAAACTGAGCCTAAATTATTTGACTGTTATGAGCAAAAATTTAAGGTTTAAAAGATGAAAAGGTTCCCTATTTCCTACAGCCAGCTTCCCAATGGTGTCATTCTAATTATACAACAACCTCTTTTATGATGATAAAATTAAATTGAATTAGTATTAATATTGTTACTATATGATTACACTAGCATCAAATACCCGCTTAGCTGGGTTAAAATAACGGAAATTGGTAATATGTTCCGTTAGTCAGTCATTTTTTACTATTACTGAAGCAATTTCCGATATCAGACATTTTCTATCATTTTTATATATCTTTTTCCTCCTCCAAGTTACAGGGCTGAATTTGGATTTAAACGGCATCTGAAGTATCATTGTTCATCTCAGCGACCCTGAAACCTATGGATACGACACTAATGTTGGGCATTTTAGATCATTTATATGGTACTTGTACCAATTATGGCCCGGGTCCCTAATATGGCCCACCCACCATATCTCTGCAAATTTATGTTGGTTCTACTAAATGACAATATAAACTATGTCCTCTGAGCTGCGCAAATATATATGTATACGCTTTTCATGAGGACATAGTTTATATTGTCATCTAGTAGCACCAACGTAAATCTGTAGAGATATGGTGGGTGGGCCATATTAGGGACCCGGGCCATAATCGGTACAAGTACCATATATATCCCTTCCGTTATATATATCCCTTTCGTCTCGCCCAAGTTGCACCATCAATGTGAAATGATTTTAAAAATCCCAAGGCCGACCCTTACCTATATTGAAAATTTGATTGAAATCGGTCGGGTGGTTCAAGAATTATAAAGCCACAAATATAGTCACTTTCTATCTTATATGTTAGATATGTGATTTCAAATGAAGATTCCGCCTGAAGTTGTTTAATTTTAGGATGTAAATTTTCTTCAAAATTTACTGGAATCACATATAATATTCCGTTCGTATGTCAAGAATAAGCGCTTTACTAATAACTGCAGCAAGACTTAATTTCGTAAAATGGGACCAAGAAAGTTTAGCATAAAAAGTACACCGTTTATTATTATTATTATTATTATTATTATTATTATTATTATTATTATTATTATTATTATTATTATTATTATTATTATTATATGTAGAATAAGTAATCAACTTATTTAGTACCTCAAGTATCATTGTGCTAGACTGAGCAATCAAAAATTCAGGAACGTAGCCCCGTGTAGCGTAAAGCTCTCGTCTTTGGTACTAGCGGTCCGGGTGTGTGGGGATATTCGGTCAAAAGGTGTAAAACCTTTTTCAGGTCAGCCACCCTGACACAAGTTTTTTCTGGATTTTCCTCGAAAAAGTGTAAAAGCTTTTTTCAGGCCAGACATCCTGAGAGAAGTTTTCCTGGCTTTTCCTCGAAAAAGTGTAAAAGTTTTCTCAGGTCACACATTCTGAGAGAAGTTTTTCTGGATTTTCCTCGAAAAAGTGTAAAAGCTTTTTTCAGGCCAGACATCATGAGAGAAGTTTTTTCTGGATTTTCCTCGAAAAAGTGTAAAAGCTTTCTCAGGTCGCACATTCTGAGAGAAGTGTTCTTGGATTTTTCTCGAAAAAGTGTAAAAGCTTTCTCAGGTCACACATTCTGAGAGAAGTTTTCCTGAATTTTCCACAAAAAAGTGTAAAGATTTTTCAGGCCCGTCATCCTCAGAGATTTCCTTAATTTTCCTGGAAAAAAAGTAAAAGTTTTCTCAGGTCACATTCTGAGAGAAGTTTTTTTCTGGATTTTCCTCGAAAAAGTGTAAAAGCTTACTCAGGTCACACATTCTGAGAGATTTTCCTGGATTTTTCTCGAAAAAGTGTAAAAGCTTTCTCAGGTCACACATTCTGAGAGAAGTTTTTCTGGATTTTCCTCGAAAAAATGTAAAAGCTTTCTCAAGCCACACATTCTAAGAGAAGTTTTTCTGGATTTTCCTCGAAAAAAATGTAAAAGCTTTCTCAGATCGCATATTCTAAGAGAAGTTTTCCTGGATTTTCCTCTAAAAAGTGTAAAAGCTTTTTCAGGCCCGCCACCCTGAGATATTTCCTTAATTTTCCTGGGAAAAAAGTGTAAAAGCTTTCTCAGGTCACACATTCTGAGAGCATTTTTCCTGGGATTTCCTCGAAAAAGTGTAAAAGCTTTTTCAGTCCCGCCCTCCTGAGAGATTTTCTGAATTTTCCTAGAAAATGTATACAAGTTTTCTCATGTCAGCCATCCTGAGAGAAGTTTACCTAGATTTTACTCATTCACACCAGGCAAATGCAGGGATGGTACCTAACATCCATTTCCCAGACTGCATTCTTCCTCCCCTTTCCCCGGATAGTGTGATAACCGAGGGACGTCATCTCTCATACGTAAAGGGCTAACGTGACCATAGTTGCCGAAAGCATAGAAATCTAATTCGTAATTTCCTCTTATTCCTAAAACGTCCCTAAACTACGTCTGTTTTCTGTTGGTCAACGAAAAAGTGAAGAAGGTGCAAATTTTAGTACTAAAGGTAATTTTTATTGCCTTTTCCTTCTAATTTAGACTCATTAAATTTAATACTTCCGAACAAAAGAAGAAGAATATGACCGCACTGAACCGGAACAAGAGGTCATTATGCGACGCATATGATCTAATTAAGGCCAAAATTCCTTAATAGCTATTCCAATTACCTGAACACGTCTTTGCATTGGAAGCGCGTACCTATTCAATGTTCCTGCTCCCATTCAGGTACAAAATGGAAACAAGTTTTCGTGCAGAGACAAAAGGTGGGTTCTCTAAGTAAACATTTGTGCTCTAAAAAATACTTTTCTTTGGGTCTAACTGAAGCTGGACGGAGAAATTTGAAAAGAGGAAGGGTTAATTGAATTGACTTCGTCGTGGTCTCGAACTGTGGTCTTTCGCGCTCGGTACCACTTTTCTGTCCTTAGGTTTCCTTTCTCTCTCTCTCTCTCTCTCCCTCTCTATCTCTCTCACCCTCTCAATTTTCTCTCTCTCGCTCTCTGTCTATATTAGACCAGAAACGAAAGAACTTCTAAGGATAGGGGAGAAACTGCTGAGAAGCACAGAAAGGTAGACTATGCCTTCTGTTCAATGTTCTGACACTCGCACCTCAGCGCCATCTTCTGTTAAATAGTGTAGATAACTGGCTATTCTCTGTATTTCGTATTCTTTAAAGAAGTGTTTCCAGCCCTTGACTTAAAGAACTAGATAACTGAAACTACAACTATTTCACATGATATAAAGACAAATCATTTGTAGTGTAGATCCAGATGCGGATCTGGAAAATGAAAACTGCGGGGTCAACCAGAATTCAGACTAGGTTAGATATATCATGAGTTTACTATAAACTTCCAAAAATATATAAATAATAGCTTAAATAATTTTTGTCATTCAAAAAAGTGGGGGCTTAGGCCTCCCGGCTCCAGGCTAGATCCACCACTGAGTCGATCGGTCTAGATGAATAGTTTTGAAGGGGATAGAAAATTGAATAAATTACAGTCTCATATAACCAACATATTCTCTGACGGTAAAAATATATCATCTCGCAATATTAGTTTTGAAGGGGATAAAAATGTCTCCACAAATTAATTGTCGCTTTTTGGGGGTATTAATTTCAGACAAGGCAATATGTGACATATGCCATATGAAATGTATAAGCAACTCCTAACATATTGATTGAAGCCTATTTGGTTTCGCGCTCTATCACACACATTCTCTCTCTCTCTCTCTCTCTCTCTCTCTCTCTCTCTATATATATATATATATATATATATATATATATATATATATATATATATATATATACAGGATGTTTCAAAACAACACCAACGTACGGTAGATGATTTCTGACACCAAGATAAGACAAAAAATATAGACCAACCCAGGTGCACAAATGCTTCCTTTCGGAGTTACAGGCTGACGAAAACATGAAAATATGAACTTTAATGGTCCATAGCTCCAATACTATAAGATCTACCGCAATCGGGTCGAGAATTCACTTAAGAACTAATATGTGCCCTATCCATATATCCATGTATCAGTATCCTGCGATACTTCTGGAATAGTATTTACAGAGGTAGCTGGCGAGTTCTTCAAATTATATGCCCATAGTCAAACTCCTTCAGTGCAAATTGTTGCGTGAGTACCGCAGGATTCAAACATATATTTTTGGATATGGCATATATTAGTTCCTAAGTGAAGTCTTGACCCGACTACGGTAGGTAACATAGTATTGGAGCTATGTAACATTAAAGTTCATTTTTTCATATTTTCGGCAGCCTATAACTCCGAAAGGAATCATTTGTGCACCCAGGTTGGTCTATATTTTTTGTCTTATCTCGTTGTCAGGAATCACCCCCAAACGTTGTCGGTGTTGTTTTGTGTATGTGTGTGTCAATTTTTTTAATGTAAACAATTAAGACTTTTAATTAAGCACGATTTTTACTTATAGTGTAAGGTGGGGCGAATTCTCCGGGGGAGCTAAATATTCTAATTTCAATGGTATTCTAATTTCCGATTTTGTATTCATTTAGATTTTTCCAGCGATTTTCCTGATTATTCGGTAAATTCCATTGATTTAGAATGTAAAAAAAAAATTGACTCCGTCTTGAAATAATGAAAAGTTATTTAGGGACGATTGTGAGACGCTTATATAACTCCAATTTAGTCAAACTTGCATCCACAAGTACCTTGAAAACCAGAAATTTAAAAATTTGTATATTATCAATACTTATTCTTCCTTTGCCCCCTCCAGGTCCTCTCCAGATTTTTTTTGCTTATTACTAATCATACAATCTTCTTTTTTTTTCTGCTGGTGCGTAACTTTTGTTTAATTCTGTTAATTTTTCTGTCGGGACTGCCATCTGCGGTACTTAATCCAAATTGAGATCTCAGGTTGTCAACAACAGCCGAATGACTCTTGTCTTTTTTAATAAACAAACGGGTCAGCATTGCCAAAGTTGTCCCTAAAATTAAGAAAGTTGTCCTATGTCAGAAAAATTTTAAAGTTTTGACAGATGTTAAGGGATGACAACAGTAGGGGGCGCTAGGCTCATAATAGTACGGGGACAAGAGGGGTGGCAAGAAAAATTTTCAGGTGGCCAAGCAGACACACTTGTTTTGCTTTGAATATTATTATTATCGTTTGTAATTATTATTATTATTAAAATTCACCGGTTGTGCATAGAAAAATGGGGGCGAAGGAGGGGCGAGAAAAAATATTGGGGTGGCGGTCGCCCGTCCTCGCTCCCTGTATCGCCGCCACTGTGACAAATTGTTTATATGTTATATTTTCCTAAACTAAGTATAGATGTAAGTTTAATTTGCTATTTGAAATTTTTTTTCAAAATCTTTTAAAATTGTAGTAATTTGTTCCTGATTTGCAAAAGAATATATCAAAATATTCCGTTTTCCACCATATAATTTTAATTATCAATTTTGTTCTCTTTTAAGTAACAATTATCGAATTAATATATTTTTACCCAGATAAATGTTGAGTGTGGTAAAGTCAAAACTGCTTGGTTAGATTTTAAGGCACTGAATCACTTTATAGCAATATTTTTAACGGTGAAGGAAAGTTCGTTTTAAAAAAAAAACATCGTTACGTAGTCATTCATAATACCTAGCCTCTCTTAGAGACGTATGGCAAAATAGCCCCCCCATTTCAAAAAAATGAAACAATGACTAGGTCATTCGTTTGTACTACGTTTGTACCGTTTGTACCGAAAATATTTTCGTTTGTACCATTTTCGTTATAGGGTTACTTGAGAGGTCAACTGGGGGGGGGGGTATCTTGACGCCAAGATAGCCCCAAAATGTCATTCCCTGTTTCTCGAAATCTATCAGGGTACAACCAAAACTTTTTTCGGTACAAACGGTACAAACGATTTCCTTTCGAATGGTGTATTTCAATTTTTTGTGCTGTGATACGGGGGGGCTATCTTGACGCCAAGATAGTTCCCCCCCCAGTTGACCTCTCAAGTAACCGTATAAGGAAAATGGTACAAACGAAAATATTTTCGGTGCAAACGGTACAAACGTAGCACAAACGAATGATCTAGTCATTGTTTCAATTTTCTAAAGTGGGGGAGGGTGGGGGGCTATCTTACCATACGTCTCTTAGAGTGGTTTATTATACAATCGGTGACGAAGTATACCTCCGAGAACGTTACAAGTTCACTTTTTCGAGGCTCGACAAAAGAAGTTTTACGTCTTTTGGAGTGTTTATTGCCTATTCTATATTTTGACTCGACAGACGAAACACCTGCCTTTCTGAAATTACTGACGGCGACCTATGTATCGTAAACAACCTCGCGGGCAACAACCTTTGCCAGATCTCAAACTTTCCGGTTTTTTTTTTGTTTTTTTTTTAACTTCTGACGGCTCTCCTCCTCGCGATCGGAATCGTTCACAGTACCCTGCTCGTCTTATCTCCCTTCCCTATCGGCCCCTACTATCTCTTCTCGTTCCAGAGTAATGGAACAATTCATGGCATCCAATGGTGACGTCCGGTTGAAACAGGGCTGTCATTGAATTTCTAACTGCGGAAGGTTGTCTGCCCAGGAGCATTTACTGAAGGCGACGAGTCGTGGATACACCATTACGACCCGGAAACGAAGAGTCACTCGATGGAATACCGCCAGACGTCTTCTGCTCCGCAAAGAAATTCGAACTTGTCCAATCTGCTGGCAATGTTGTTGACATTCTGCCTTATCCTGCCTATAGTCCGGATCTTGCTCCCTGCGACTTTTGGCTCTTCCCCAAACTAAAGGATCACCTTAAAAGGCAACGCTACAGTCATAACGCGAAGGTGGAAGCAGTTGTTTCGCATTGGTGCAAAATTGATAAAAATGAGCAGCCACCACAATTCTTTGCCGAGGGATTGAAGAACGTTGTTTCGCGTTAGTGCAAGTCTATTGACCGTAATGAGAAATATGTTGAAAAATGATGTCACCATTTGTAGCTAACATTGTTAGCTTTCCACTGATGTTTGTATCGGTGTTACCTGTCAAAGCAGATTACTACCTGTTTCGCTTCATGCTTCACTTCCCAAAATCATAACCAGTGAGAGATGGAGGCGGGAGTAACTGATTTCTTTGTCTCTAAGGACAAGACGTGACCTTGACGTGGAATCGCGTAACTGGCAGAAACGTGGCTACAGACAGTTCAACATGAGGTGGTATACTTTGTATGTTAATTTTCGTTCATTGTACTGAAATAAATACAGGTATGTTGTGTACCAGAATATGCAAGTGTTATGATTTACTCTTGCAATCAGTGGCGTCGCCTTATACAGTTCACAAGAGCACGTGAACCACAATTCAATAATATTTAGAATATTACTATATTGTCGTTTCGTTTCTTTTCTTATCTTGCTCTACCCCTTGCGTATATGCACTCCATCATCACACCACGTTCACAACAGAGCAGCGAACGTGATAGGCTGCTCTGTGTGTAGTACAGAAGGAAAATGCGGGCAACTGAGGGGAGGAACTGCGGTCTCCTGACGTTCAAATCAAGATTTGCACGAGCAGCGTTGACAGCTGTTGTATTTCCTGCAATGTGGTGGTTTAAAGAGAATTAAAGAATGAACTTCTGCGTTGACAGCAGTTGTTGACTAATTTCCAAACAATGAACTGCAATTTAAAATATATAGAAGAGTATAGTTGTAGTATATAATTTATTCTTTCAATCAGTTATCGACATTTCTTTTTTACTCCGTTTCTTATAATGAAAATACGCTAATGGAACAAACAAAATTACGGATCTCTGAGGTCGTACCAAGGGGAATGAGAAGATTAAAACCCTTCCCCAGAGATTTTTAAGTTAACGCAGAATTAAATTAAATTTTAATTTATTTTCAAGATTTTTTGAAAATATGTATAATCTCTGATTTTTCTTTAGATTACGGTTTTCCTGCCTAAATAAACTAAACGTTTGTAGGAAAAGCGAATAGCTTATCAAAACATGCTGTACTTGGTAATATTACTACAATAGTAAAATCTTACCTTCTGTATTGTGGGAACCTGAAGCAAATTTTGGAATTGATTTTTTTTCAACACATGGTAAATAGAAAAAGACGAGTATTGGTATTTCTAATAACGTACGTTCAGCTGTAACCGGAAAAGTTTTTTTTTTTTCTTTGGAGGGGGCGGAACAGTCATGAAGTGTCTTGAGATACAACTCAAAAGTACATAAACAAAGCAGCGTTCCTAATTAAAGGTGTCTCTGCAACTATCATAATAATTTGATACATTACATGTTTCGTGTATACTGTTAACAGTTCACAAAACAGTATACAGTAATTCAAATATAAGAGTTGAGTTGATTTTGAGTTTAATGTCCTTTTCAGCAGCGAGGCTATATGAGACGAGACCTACTGATTAACATGGAATCCGAACTACATGAGCTCCCGATGGGTATCGAATCCGGGTCTCTCACGTCAAAGGCACGTACGCTAACCGCTTAGCCACGAAGGAGCTCTTCAAATATACGAGATAGCAGACGTTTGTAATCTTGATACTAATGGAGATTCCATTTAGTATATTGGGAAATTGATGGTAAGTCAGAGAATGGCACACAGACAGAGAATGGCATACAACAAAATTCGTGAAAATCACAGCAAATAATCCGACGTTGACTCCAGAAACTGAAAGTTGTGTTATCATATTAAAGAATATGTAAGCATTTAAAGGAGTACCGTAGCTCAAAATAGTCTCAGTGCATTAGCTATAGTATCAACAGAGAAAAAAATTGAAAAATCTGAACTTCAGAAGAATTATTGATAAGTTAATTGCCCAGAAGAACATCAGAAGTGATTTCATCTTCGAATGAAATGGATCATTTGTTTATGAATTAGTATTTTTCATTATGTGTAAATAAATATGTAGTTACTTTTATTGATTTTTTAAATAATTTTTCTTATTTAGAATACTGAAAGAATTCTAGAATAAAATTTTCTAACGACTGTGAACTACCGAAAAATTATGTCACGAGACGCCACTGCTTGTAATAGCCCGTCCAGCCAGTATCACAATATTAGATACATTTACTATGTCTAACAAATTCTTAGGTAGACCTTTAGTGGAGATTCTTGACTCTAAGCAGTATCATTTCACATGAGACAATAAGTTTCTCGTCTCGTGAGAAACCGCACTGCTTAGAGTTTGGAATTTCTATTAAAGATAAAGCTAAGACATTGTTAGGTATAGTACGAGGGTTGGAACTTAAATAGTGGCAACACTGCTGTGGAGACACTATGCAATGAAATGTACTAGTGGCGCTGATAGCGCACGTTGTTGACATACCTACCTAACCTCCGAGCAAATAGACTCTCCCGTCGCACGTCACCGGCAGGCGCACAAGCGAGGGAAGCACAGTCACTTGTGAGCGAGCGGTCTAACATAAAGGAACCCATCGTGATGCAATTTTGCACATGCCCTCCTTCAGGATGCGAAGCACAGTCGTATCGTGGGCGAGCTCACGAATCGTCAGGCGTCGATCCACTAACGCGGCAACAGCTTGCACTTCTTCTTCAGAGACGCTAGGACGACCTGCCCGATGCAGGCCCGTATCCACGGGGGGGCTAGGGGGCCGGGCCCCCCCTAAACTCTGGCTGGCCCCTAAGAAAGTTTCACGGTAGGCTTGCAAATGAACTATAATATGGTGATGAAGTATAATATGATTGGGTCGGGCCCCCCCTAACTTCTACCGGGCCCCCCCTAAATTCTTGGGCTGGCTACGGGCCTGGCCCGATGCATGTCTTCCACAGTTTGCCGACCTTCGTTGAAGGCTTTTACCCACCGTACCACTGTTCTGTACGCCAATGCCGATTTCTCACACTTCTCTTGAAGCCGTTGATGACACTGTCGTGCTGTACGACCTCTGGCACATTCAATCTTGATCCAACTCCGTTGTTCCAGTTTCGAAAACATAGTGACACCTTTACGTTAGACCGCTCGCTCACAAGTGACTGTGCTTCCCTCGCTTGTGCGCGTGCCGGTGACGTGTGACGGGCGAGTCTATTTGCTCGGAGGTTAGGTAGGTATGTCAACAACGTGCGCTATCAGCGCCACTAGTACATTTCATTGCATAGTGTCTCCACAGCAGTGTTGCCACTATTTAAGTTCCAACCCTCGTAAAACGTGGTGAGAATCGAGACAAGAACTACCTTTTAAAATCGAGATGAGACAATAAACATGACAACTGCTGTCTCATCTTCGAGACAAGAATGAACACGACACGAAAAAATTATCGAGTCTTGTTGGCAACACTAGTTTAGCGAGGAATTAGATCTCAAACACTATTTCAATGTTACATGTTTCATGGAATAAAAACTATAAACTGATAAAATGATTGTACGAACATAATGAAGAGTACTTATTAGATACGCAAGTCATTATACAATAGATTAAATTAATAAAATTGGTTTAAATGTTTTTATATCACACCCTCCGTGGACCTCCTGTGACGCAGAAGGCTTCAGATAACTTCTAGACGAAATCAAGAAAAGAGTCAGGACGAGAATTTTCTACATAAATTTACAAAACGAAACGAGACGAGAAAACCTTATCTCGAGATTCGGGACAAGGAGAGAAAGAATTCAAGACGAGACAAGAAAACTTTACTTCTCGTCTCGTCTCATAGACAATTGTAATATGCAGTGAACACTTATCGACTCTCAAACAAACCATAGCACTGTTCAATCCAAGGACTTTATCAGGTTAATTTCTCCGAAAGCCAACTGGGACCAGTGCGAACAATATATTGCTCATAACCTTCACGGCCTCGATTCTAGCCTCGCCTATATACGTGACATTAATACATCATTCATCATATTAGTAGAAAATAGATTGACCCCGTAAATAGATGAAATTTTGTTGGAGATTATCACTGTGGATTTAGGTGAAATCGATCAACTATCAACCAGATATTTACTATTCGGCAAATACTTGAAAAGAAATTGGAATACAATATCACGGTACATCAACTATTTATTGATTTTAGAAAGGCTTACGACTAGGTTAGGAGACAAAACTTGTACGACATTCTTATCAAGTTTGGAATACCGGAAAACCAACGTCCGGATACAAAAGTTCTTGCCTACAAGCTTTCATGTCGAAAATAGGCTTAAACAAGGAGATGCTTTGTCGCCATTATTATTCAACTTTGTTCTGGAGTACACAATAAAAAAAATCAGAGATAGCAACCAGCTCCTGTAGTTTAATGGTATTCACCAGGTTATGACGTATGTTTATGATGTAAATTGAATATGGGATGAAAAAAGAACAATAGAAAGAAATGAAGAGGTCTTATTAAAAGCTTGCATCAAAATATCAAATAATGCTTTTCATAAAGTGGATACTTTCAAATATCTAGGATCAATATTAACAGGCCAAAATCATATTCACAAAGTAATTAAATATCAACTAAAAGCAGTAAATTCGTGTTATTATTCAGTTCAAAATCTCTTGTCGTCGCGAATTCTGTCGAGGAATTTGTAGCTTAAAATATACAAAACGATAATCATGCCTGTTATTTTGTATGGTTGTGAAACACGGTCGCTTACTCGGAGGGAAAAACGCAGACTGAAAGTATTTGACAATAAAATTCTGACACGAATATTCGGAGCCAAGAGAAACGGGAATGATGAATGGCGGAAACTTTATAACGAGAAACTGCATAATTTATACTGTTTACCGAACATCAAATTTGTTAGGGTCATCAAATTTAGTAAGTTCAGGTGGAAAAAATTAAATGAAATCTTTAAGTTTTACGTTCCATGGTTATGCCGGTTAGGCTAAAGGAGACGGTGATGATGAGAAATGAATGAAATGGTGGAATGAAGAAAGTGTGAGGAAACGGGAGAACCCCGAGAAAACCCACGTACACGGTGTTTGTCCACCACAAAGTTCACTTGACAGGAGCAGGGTTTGAACCCGGGACCCGATGCACCAGAGGTGAACACTCCACCACTAAGCCACCGCGGCCCCCGGAAGTTCAGGTGGGTAGGTCATGTAGCCAGAATGGAAGAAAGTAGGAACGCCTTCAAAGTTTTAACTGGAAGTCCAATCGGAAAACGACCATTAAGAAGACCTAGGCGCAGATGGGAGGACAAAATTTAGATGAATGTCACAGAAATAGGAATACAAACCAGATACTGGATCCAGTTGGCTAAGGATAGAAGTGAATGGAGAGCTTTTGCGAACACGGCATTGAACCTCCGGGTTCGATAGGCCATAGAGTCAGTTAGTTATAAGTAGAAAATATCAATAATAATACTAAACATGGATACCTATATGAACTGGCCTAATTTGGCTTCCGATATCACTGATAATTCTACGGCATTCTTAGAGTTTCACTGTATAATCACTAAGGATTGATATTTGCTTCATGTGTGTTGTAATTACGTACAACTCATGACTAAATATTAACTTGCATCTTTGCAAAGAAGCAGCTGAACTGGATACCTTTATGTAACCAATGGCTCAGAAACGTTGGAGGACTCAGCCCTGCAACGACAATATTGGGAGACCTGGACGGGTCTGAGCCACAGGTTTCGGCTGTAATTACAGATTAAAAGGATTGTCAATTAGGAACCAGTGAATATTTCTCTTCGACTTTTCTGACTCACAGGAAAAGAAGATAAAACTATTCAGCTATCTTTCTGGTGTCCATACATTTAAGCACATACTCCATAGATATTACAGTTTCTGGACCAAAATGTAGTAAAATGTAAAATGTAATTCTCAGATCTGACAAAATATATATATATCTGCTATGAATATTCAGTACTTCAATCCATTCCGTAACACGTATCTCATTTCAGTGTCCGATTTTTGGATGTATCTCTCTTATTTGAGTTGGCAACATGGCTTTCAGCAGAACAAGCCAAAGCACTCCCAGTTGTTAATTTAATTTGTTTTATCTGGCTGCCTCAACTGGCCTCAACCCTGATGGTCAATTTCTCCTCACCCCTCTAGTGGCCAACTTCTTCCCTTTGCCCTCCTCGCTTGACACATGTCCCTAATGTACAGAATCACACACACACACACACACACACACACTCAAACTCTACCGTAGAGGAATGACTATCTCGCCTTTGACATCAGACATGGAAGGCGAGTCTGTCTGAAGGGCACACCACTCCATCAACAAATTAAGTTCACTCACCAGAGGCTGGGGAACCAATTAGCACAAGTCTAAGGAAAACCGCCAAAGATCTTAGTTAGATGAAAGAGACAATAGAACAGCAGGTGGAAAGAAAATGTATTGAAGTTCTTCATTCAATCAACACTACTTTAAAAGAAATAATGGGATTAAAACAGGGGCGGCACTAAAGAATGTATCACAGATGCACATGCTCACCTAAAATATCTTGTATGATTAGAAAATATTTAGAAATGTGACTTCGTTTCAAAATATATTGTAAAATTCTCTCTGTTTCTTAGAGTAGAGCAAAATACGGTACACGGGAGATTAGACTTTCGCATCACTTTTTCATTACAAAAAGATCCTCTTGAATACAAGTATCTTACAATAAGCAAAGTTTCCCCTTAATATGTAGGTAAATAAGTGAAAGGAGCCCAATTACCAGGCGTCTTAGGGCTTTGTTGGTTAGGTGCCTCTCAATAACCGCGCGTCTTAGAGAGGGAATGAATTTGTTGATTAGATACCTCTCAATTGACCAGGTGTCGCTGAGAGGGGTAAGGTGTTCCAAATGGCCAGGCGCCTTGGGGCTTTGGTATTGTGATCAACCGGGAGAGATTGATACTTCTTAAGATGTGCTCTCTTTTATACCATAATGTTGCTGACTGCTGGCCTCTGCATGACAAGTCGAATATTGGCGATGGTGGACATCATCCTCTTCGTTGCTGTTGTCTGTATTGTGTTTGTTTATTGCAAACATGTGTAGTAGACACATGATTACAGCATGGTATGAAGACATGTGGAACCTTAAAATATGTTTAAGTAAATGCATTGCATTAGGAAGTTTTGACAATAAGGTTAAACATAAAGAAGAATGATTATATTCATCGCAATACAACTGAGCCTTTTTTTTGGCATGCAGCTGCTCAACCAAATGTTCATTCATAATTTTTAAAACATTTTTTTTAGCTGGAAACAAGATTACAAGTATATTTGGCATCTTAGTCCATGATTTGCCAAAAGAGAAAGCTGTTTTGAAGTCATTCTAGTGGAACAAGATAAACAAACTCATTCTCCTTATCTGGAACAAGGAAGAATTGCCACAAGAGTGGAAAGAATCAATCATTGTCCCAATTCACAAGAAAGGCGACAAAACTGACTGTAATAATTATCGAGGCATTTCTCTTCTGTCAACATCCTATAAAATCCTTTCAAATATTCTATTAGCAAGACTGACCCCATACGAAGATGAAATTGTTGGAGATCATCAGTGCGGATTTAGACGAAATCGATCAACTATCGACCAAATATTTACCATTCGCCAAATACTCGAAAAAAAGTGGGAATACAATACCCCGGTACATCAACTATTTATTGATTTTAGAAAGGCGTACGACTCGGTTAGGAGAGAAACATTATACAACGTTCTTACAGAACTTGGAATACCGAGAAAGCTAATTAGATTAATTAAGATATGTTTAAATGAATCTCAAAGTAAAGTCCGGGTAGGAAATTTTTTCTCCACGAGCTTTCACGTCGAAAATGGCCTGAAACAAGGAGATGCGTTGTCGCCATTATTATTTAACTTCGTTCTGGAATACGCTATAAGGAAAATCAAAGATATCAACCAGGGTCTACAGTTGAACGGTATTCACCAGGTTATGGCATATGCTGATGATGTAAAATAATAGGGGATGATAGGAGAACAATAGAAAGAAATGCAGAGAACTTATTAAACGCTTGCGGGGACATGGGTTTAGAAGTAAATGCAGAGAAAACTAAATACATGGAAGTGCGTCGGGACCGGAATACAGCAAATTACGGATGCGTTAAAATATTAAATAATAGTTTTGATAAAGTGGATAGTTTCAAATATCTAGGATCAATATTAACAGAGGAAAATCATATTCGCGAAGAAATTAAATGTCGACTAAAAGCAGGGAATTCGTGTTACTATTCGGTTCAAAATCTCTTGTCTCGCAAATTCTGTCGAGGAATTTGAAGCTTAAAATATACAAAATGATAATCAATGCCTGTTGTTCTGTATGGCTGCGAAACATGGTCGCTTACTCTGAGGGAAGAACATAGACTGAAAGTATTTGAGAACAAGATCCTGAGACGAATATTCGGACCTAAGAGGAACGGAAATGGGGAATGGCGGAAACTTCATAACGAGGAACTACATAATTTATATGGTTTACCCAACATTGTTAGGGTCGTCAAGTCTAGGAGGCTTAAATGGGCGGGTCATGTAGCTAGAATGGAAGAAAGTAGAAACAGTTTCAAAGTCTTGACAGGAAGACCAATCGGAAAACGACCATTAGGAAGACCTAGGCGCAGATGGGAGGACAATATTAAGATGGATCTCGCAGAGATTGGAATACAAAGTAGAAACTGGATGCAGTTAGCTAAGGATAGAAGTCAGTGGAGAGCTTTTGTGAACGCGGCATTGAACATCCGAGTTCCATAGGCCATAGAGTTAGTTAGTTAGTTACCTTTACTGCAAACTTGCTTTTTTTTTTCAACCACTAACGTAGTGGGCAATCGAATAAAAGGTGAAAAGAAAATATCTTGAATTTCTTCAGTCAACAACACTGCTTTCGAGGAAATGTTGTGATTTAAACAGAAGCGGCTGAAGAGAATGTATCACAGATTCACATGCTCACTTAAACTATACGTATACAGTAAACTCCGGATTATTCGCGGAATTAGATAGCGCGGCAACCACAGGTAGTCGAATTTCGCAGATAATCCGAAAGAGACAGAAATGAAAACAACAATGCTTTTGAGCAATTTTTACGTACAATAGAAGGTGTACATATACAACTCTAACTTAATAAGCAGCAGTTTCCTGTACTTACTAATTTATTGGTTTGCTACTTCACATCAAACATTAGTAAACTGTTTTTTTTTATTTTCGTATTATACTCGTAACACTTTTTTTCTATTTGTAATTATATTTAAAAAACATTTTGTAAAAAAAAATGTGGAAAGATTACTGCGAATAATCCCCAAAACAGATAATTCGTTCGAAGATAATTTAGATTTCACTGTATAATTAAAGAACGATTAGAAGTATGACGTATTTTTTAGTTAAATGAACATTGATCAGATAATACTAATAGAGAAACTGTGTGTGATGTCATACATATATAAAGTTCCTTTCAACCAAACTAGTTGAAACTGCTGGCAGACCGGTCATGACGTTAGAAACTGCAAAGTAAATCAGAGGTGCTAACCTTGAATCTAAAATCAATGATCTTATGGATCTTTTTGTTCTTGAGTCTCAGTCGAACCCTCTTGATTGCACGCCTTTCAATTCATTAAGCTTTGAAACAACCTATTAACTGTGTTATAAGATACTGGTTGTTGATCACAGTGTTCCTTATTAAATAGAGAAGTTATCACGACTTGTCAGTCACAAAGGCCTGTAGCTAGGGACGGCTAAGGGAGCTTAGCTCCCCCTGTGACGACTTTCAACCTTCCTTAAAATGCTTTAGCTAAACATATTTAGGATTTAGGAATTAGATTTCTGGGCTTCCAGCATCTAAGGCCATGTTAGCCCCTACGTATGAGGAATGACGTTTCCCGGCGATTACACTATCTAAGGAAAGGGAAAGAAGAAAAGACTGGGGAAGGAAGGAAACGATCTGGGACCTATAAGTTAGGTACCATTTCGACATTTACCTGGTGTGAATGAGAAAACCCAGGAAAATCTCATTCTGGACGGCTGTCCTAAAAAACCTATTACACTTTTTCGGCCGAGTGACCCCACTGGGGTTAGACATATTCAAAACGAAGTAAAGAATATTTGGTTAACTCAAATCTACCCTCCCAACATTACCTCGACCCCCTAATCTTAACATCTTTAAAATTAATAGGAATAATGCAATATGGTTTCTCATTATGTACGGGACTTTTCGGACGCCCTACAACGTGTGTATGCGTATGTGTGTGGATTTATATATATGGGCTCATATGTGCATTGCAGTTTTGTTGTTTCACATATATGAATGCAACCAGTGATATTTATGTGTGTGTATATATAAAGTCAGACGAAAAGCAAACAACGCAGCAGAGGCGTAATTATTTCGTGGGTTATAATTTATCGCGTACGGCGAGAGAATGTGATTTACAGTAATTGGTCCAAAATTGGTAATTAACTCTGACTACAAAACCGTTTGGTTTGAAACAAAAGGAATTGGAGAACCATCTGGTACTCCTTTGTTATTGAATACGTAGTTGGTGGAATCAAAACACAAGATTTTTTCTAACTTTTTTTTTTCAAAATTCCCTTCAGATCAGTGATGAGTGACTGACCTAAACAGCGTCGTTATTAATTACTCTGTAGATAACAAACAAAACTACGTGCTTTATGTTTATAGTTTCCAGTTGCCTCTCTTTGGTATCTAACAAACACAAAGATAATAATCCATAAGTTACAGAATATTATTGGCAATGCAGATAGTTTAGAAATTTTTCATAATGCTTGCGCCAAATGGGAGACCATATCTGTGTAGGTTATCGTAGGTTAGCTTAGAGTAGGGTAGGAAGGGAATAGGATACGGATAATTACATAAAAAGTGAGATAATATTATATTTGTGTAGGTTATCATAGGTTAGGTAGAGAATAGGATACGGATAATTACACAAAATGTGAGATAATATTATATTTGTGTAGGTTATCGTATGTTAGGTAGAGAATAAGATACGGATGATTACACAAAATGTGAGATAATATTATATTTGTGTAGGTTATCGTATGTTAGGTAGAGAATAGGATACGGATGATTACACAAAATATGAGATAATATTATATTTGTGTAGGTTATCGTATGTTAGGTAGAGAATAGGATACAGATGATTACACAAAATGTGAGATAATATTATATTTGTGTAGGTTATCGTAGGTTAGGTAGAGAATAGGATACGGATGATTACACAAAATGTGAGATAATATTATATCTGTGTAGGTTATCGTAGGTTAACTTAGAGTAGGGTAGGTAAGGAATAGGATACGGATAATTACACAAAATGTGAGATAATATTATATCTGTGTAGGTTATCATAAGTTAGCTTAGAGTAGGGTAAGTAGAGAATAGGATACGGATGATTACACAAAATGTGAGATAATATTATATTTGTGTAGGTTATCGTATGTTAGGTAGAGAATAAGATACGGATGATTACACAAAATGTGAGATAATATTATATTTGTGTAGGTTATCGTATGTTAGGTAGAGAATAGGATACGGATAATTACATAAAAAGTGAGATAATATTATATTTGTGTAGGTTATCATAGGTTAGGTAGAGAATAGGATACGGATAATTACACAAAATGTGAGATAATATTATATTTGTGTAGGTTATCGTATGTTAGGTAGAGAATAAGATACGGATGATTACACAAAATGTGATATAATATTATATTTGTGTAGGTTATCGTATGTTAGGTAGAGAATAGGATACGGATGATTACACAAAATGTGAGATAATATTATATTTGTGTAGGTTATCGTATGTTAGGTAGAGAATAGGATACAGATGATTACACAAAATGTGAGATAATATTATATTTGTGTAGGTTATCGTAGGTTAGGTAGAGAATAGGATACGGATGATTACACAAAATGTGAGATAATATTATATCTGTGTAGGTTATCGTAGGTTAACTTAGAGTAGGGTAGGTAAGGAATAGGATACGGATAATTACACAAAATGTGAGATAATATTATATCTGTGTAGGTTATCATAAGTTAGCTTAGAGTAGGGTAAGTAGAGAATAGGATACGGATGATTACACAAAATGTGAGATAATATTATATTTGTGTAGGTTATCGTATGTTAGGTAGAGAATAAGATACGGATGATTACACAAAATGTGAGATAATATTATATTTGTGTAGGTTATCGTATGTTAGGTAGAGAATAGGATACGGATGATTACACAAAATGTGAGATAATATTATATTTGTGTAGGTTATCGTATGTTAGGTAGAGAATAGGATACAGATGATTACACAAAATGTGAGATAATATTATATTTGTGTAGGTTATCGTAGGTTAGGTAGAGAATAGGATACGGATGATTACACAAAATGTGAGATAATATTATATCTGTGTAGGTTATCGTAGGTTAACTTAGAGTAGGGTAGGTAAGGAATAGGATACGGATAATTACACAAAATGTGAGATAATATTATATCTGTGTAGGTTATCATAAGTTAGCTTAGAGTAGGGTAAGTAGAGAATAGGATACGGATGATTACACAAAATGTGAGATAATATTATATTTGTGTAGGTTATCGTACGTTAGGTAGGGAATAGGATACGGATGATTACACAAAATGTGAGATAATATTATATTTGTGTAGGTTATCGTATGTTAGGTAGAGAATAGGATACAGATGATTACACAAAATGTGAGATAATATTATATTTGTGTAGGTTATCGTAGGTTAGGTAGAGAATAGGATACGGATGATTACACAAAATGTGAGATAATATTATATCTGTGTAGGTTATCGTAGGTTAACTTAGAGTAGGGTAGGTAAGGAATAGGATACGGATAATTACACAAAATGTGAGATAATATTATATCTGTGTAGGTTATCATAAGTTAGCTTAGAGTAGGGTAAGTAGAGAATAGGATACGGATGATTACACAAAATGTGAGATAATATTATATCTGTGTAGGTTATCGTAGGTTAACTTAGAGTAGGGTAGGTAAGGAATAGGATACGGATAATTACACAAAATGTGAGATAATATTATATCTGTGTAGGTTATCATAAGTTAGCTTAGAGTAGGGTAAGTAGAGAATAGGATACGGATGATTACACAAAATGTGAGATAATATTATATTTGTGTAGGTTATCGTACGTTAGGTAGGGAATAGGATACGGATGATTACACAAAATGTGAGATAATATTATATTTGTGTAGGTTATCGTAGGTTATGTACGGGATAGGATGCAGATTGCACAGAATGGGATATACGAAGTTTGTTACATAAACTCTAAGTTTAAACAAGAAATATCACAACTAGATATGATAATACTTTTAGGACATATTTATTGCATTTTCCTATAGTGTCATACCAAAGAGCCTATCCGGTTGTAATGCCGTGAACAGACTTTGGGGAAGATGGTTGAATCAGCTGAAGATATATATGAGGTGATTCCTCACATCAAAATAAGTCAAAAAGTTCCTATAGATCTGCGGGGGGAAAGGGCATAGTTTCAGAGCTAGGCTGTCCAAAATCGCGAAAAAGCCAAATTTCAAGAGGTCCTATTTCGGATTCGAGAGATTGTGGATGGTGGTCCTTATCCGCCTAAAGGAAGTCATGCATACACAATCCAAAAATGCATATTTCATTAATGTTCAATGGGTGTACAAATTATTACCTGCAGGGTGAAATTCCCATACATGCCATCAACCAAATTTTGAGATATATTCTGACTTTATGATTGTCCCAAGTAGGCAAACGGTAAGCCTTGATAGCAGTGAACACGGAATCCTTTGGCGCGATGTCGAAAGTGTTAAAGATCATTAGCAGCACGGTCACTTGTACTCGGGAAAACGCATGGTGCGATGTTTTCTTTCACACTTATAAGTGAGGAAAAGATGAAATGTACCGTGACGAAATACATATCATCAGACGTTAATCCGAACACAAAGAAACATGGAGCTGCCGGTTTCTAACACTTCTGCCTTCACTCCGAAGCATTGGATGTCCATTGTTGTTAAGGTTTACCTCCTGCCTACTTTGTACCCTTCTTGAAATCAGGATATATCTGAAAACTCTATTGAAAATATATCTGAGAATTACACCCTATAGGGACTACCCTCTACACCTATTGACAATTGATGAAATATGCACTTTTGGATTGTATATGCATGGCTTTCTTTACGCTGATAAGAACCACCATCCACAGTTTCTGGAATTTGAAATAGGACCTATTGAAATTTGGCTTTTTCGCGATTTTGGACAGCTCTAGCTCTGAAACTATGCACTTTTCGCCACAGGCCCGCATACAACGGTAGCTGAATTTGAAAGTCACCGTTAATGGAAGTGTCACTATTGATCTCAGCGACCGCGAAAACTATAGAGTTGAGTTGACATTAATGTCGGTCATTTTGGATTAGTTTTACATGTCACGGTTCCCCCCCCCCCTCCCTCACGGTGACTCCCGGTCCGCAGCCAAATGGAGTAAATTTGGAAGTTAATGCGATCAGAGTTTCACTATTGATCCCAACAACCGCGGAAACTATGAATTCGACACTAATATCGGTCATTTTCTACTACCTTTACATGTCCCAGTAAACGCCCCCGTAAGGCACCCCTGGTTCGAATTTTGAAAAAGAAAAAGTGCTTCGTCTTGGTCTGGGGCCTGAACCAAGGTACTCGTGAGCACCATTTGATAACTCTCGGTTCACTCGTCTGCCACACATAGACACACAGATAGACAGACACACAAACATTATTTTATTTATATTAGGTTCGTAATCGAAGTTCAAATAATAAAGAACGTTGAGTGCGATATGAAATCGCCCGAAGGAAATAATTCCCAAAATCCTCACTCCGATAGTCCATAGCCAATTCACGAATTTAACCTCAGTTTCAGTTTCATATATATATATATATATATATATATATATATATATATATATATATGTGTGTGTGTGTGTGTGTGTGTGTGTGTGTGTGAGAGAGAGAGAGAGAGAGAGAGAGAGAGAGAGAGAGAGAGAGAGGAAGTCTTGCTGAGACCTCGACGAACTGAGAGTTTTCGGATGACGACCGTCATATGTCATTGCAATGGCCACTTCACGTCGAGACGAAATGAAGACATACAGTATCCGATAAAAGACAAAATCTGCTACACTTTAGTATTTTTTCTTCATCCTCTCCCGTTTCCAAAAAAAAAATATTCTTTTTTTCCTTTTTTATTATTTCTCATTTTCTCGTTCCAGCAAAGAAGAAGCAAAGGAAATAGTCCACACTTCCATAAAGCTGTTTCCACTAAATTACCAACAAATCTCATGAAAATATGACTAGTGTGGTGTGGAACTATCATTTCGGAAAAAGAACAAATGCCCATATATATATTTAGTTTAAATTTTGCTCTCTACGTGTCGCTTCCAGGTTCTCACATACAACAACACGCTTGATATAAACGCATAAATACCACCAGCAAGAGAAGTGAGTATTGCCATAGAAAATGGAAACAAATTTCTAAATATATATCTATCTATCTCTAGTTGTTTATTTTCGCTTCTCTCTTTTGTTTTCTTCTGTGTATTCTCTCCATTTCTCACGTTTTTCTTCTTCCTTGTGAACTGAGTATATCTCTCACGAACAGAAGAGAATAATCCAGACGCATTTTCGCGTCTTGTTTTCGCGACCTCTAGAGTTATTTTCTTAAAGCTCTTTTTAGTTACCGGACGCAAAAGACAAATTGCTATGTTTTAGAATCGTTCTCCTGGTCCTATCGGCGAAGGTTTTATCGCCTTGCCACGGAAGATAAAATGTACCACTGCTACGCAGTCAACGAGTATACGATTGGAGAAGATACAAGGAGAAGGAAAACCAATAGCAGGAGACCTAAAATGAAGAAAAAGAAGAAGAAGAAAATGAGAAGAATCTGTGGTTCTGTTTCTCTACTTTCACATTTTCTCCCTAACGCGTACCATAAAGGAACTGTGATAAGAACGAAATGATTCGTTCATTAAAATCACTGTTTCTGATTCACTTTTCGTTCAGTAATGGGCCACCATGTTAAGTAATTCTTCATACTCGTATATGCGGGGCTCTACAAATAACACTGGGTTACTCTCCCAGATTTATAGTACATATAATTTTAAAAAATCGAATAAAATATTATTCCAATAAATTCAAGAATAACAGGCTACAACATTTTAGAATACGTGACAATGGAAGTAAAAGAAGGAATCAAACCATTTCATTAGGGTGTCCACAGGCATGCCATGTAGATACGCCTGTGTTCAGATAGGTAATTTTCATACATGCATGCCATCGGTCGAGCAGGATAGGAACTTTAAAGTACCCAATGAGCTTTTCGCATCTTCCAATGCAACAAATGAGCAACTATTTTGTACCCAAAGCAGATTCAATCTCAGTGGCGTATTTACGATTTTGTTCCGGGAAGGGAGGCTTTGCTAACTTTATTCCTGGAAATGTGAAAATTCTGCAAAATATTTCATTGACTTCAAAATAGTAAATAAAATTTCGGGGGGGGGGCGGGCTTAAGCCCGGAAGCCCTCCTTAAATATGCCACTGTTCACTCTTATTATAAAACATTAAGATTTAACTGCAATTATTAAGGATTTGTTTTAATGAGATATATGCTAAATTTAGCCTAACACTTTTCCTTAAGGCTGGCCGAACATTGACCGAAGGAGGGCAAGTCAAGGCGTGGTAAAGAGAAAAAAATGAAATGAAATCTTTGAGTTTTACGTCCCACAGTTATGCCGGTTAGCTAAAGAAGACGGTGATGATGAATAATGAATAAAATGGTGTAATGAAGAAAGTGGGAGGAAACGAGAGAACCCCGAGAAAACCCACGCATACGATATTTGTTGACCACAAAGTTCACTTGACGGGGGCTGGGATCGAACCCGGGACCCCAAGCACCAGCGGTGAACGCTCTACCACTGAGCCACCGCAGTCCCGTGGCAGAGAAAGACAAGAAAAGATGCAGAGAGAAGTCAGGTGCGCAACCATAAGTTTTGGGAGAAGTCCAAGCTTTTGAGTCCAAGCCACTACATCTGTCTAATATTGTACGAGATTTTTCTGCACCCGAAAAGACGACAAGTAATTGTAAAATACTTCCACCTATATTTTCATTTTTAAAAAAATATATATAACTAGAAGGTTGAGTTGAGTTGATTCTGAGTTTAACGTTCCTTTCAGCAGCGAGGCTATATGAGACAGGACCTACTGATTAACATGGAATCCGAACCACATGAGCTCCCGCCGGGGATCGAACCCGAGTCTCCCATGCCATGAACATGAACTTTTTAAGAAGAGTACAGATGAAGTGTAAAATGAAATTTTCATGTTAAATCAATCATTTCCGTGTTAAACAAGTATAGTTTTATAGAAAAAGTGTAGATTATGTTGAGTTAGGAAATTTTGGAGATATCGGGACTTGCCTCTTGGGTACGCCCCTGGTGTAAGTGCATTGACTGTGTCCTAGTCACAATTTTGGAGAGGCCTTTGCCTAACAGGTGCTCGAATAAATATGCAGTATGAGAGGCTTTGTTGCATTCTTCACAGAACTGAACCTCAGCTCAGATGTCGTACCTTCTGGTCAATATACGGCCAACCTAAGAATTGTTTAACATGTAGTAAAGTACCTTTATTTACAACAAACAATTGCAGAATGGTGTTGGATGAATAAATGGTGAGCAATTACATTTCATACCCCTAGGCTTACACGCTTTCATTCATTAATTATCATTTCATATTTTTGTCTGTATTCATGTTGGTCCGTATTCACAAAGTAGCAGATGTCCATATAACAGCAGGTATTAATATAACAGTCGATATAACAACAGGTGTCGAAATAACAGCAGGAATCAATAAAACAGCAAGTGTCAATATAATAGCAGGTGTTGAAATAACAGCAAGTTTCAATATAGCAGCAAGTGTCAATATAACAGCAAGTATTGATATAACAGTATGTGTCAGTATTACAGCAAGTGTCAATATAACAGCGTATGTGAATATAATAGCAGGTGTCGATATAACAGGAGGTGTCAATTTAACAGCAGATGTCGATATAACTAGAGGTGTCAATATTACAGCAAGTGTCAATATAACATCAGGTGTTGATATTACAGCAGGTGTCAATATAACAGCAAATGTCGATGTAACACCAGATGTGGGTGTAACAACAGGTATCGAGGTGACAGCAGGTGTCGATAGAGCAGCAGGTGTCAATATAACAGCAAGTGTCATTATAACAGCAGGTGTCGATATAACAGCAGATGTCGAATGCAACAGATATCACCACATCATTAAAAATTTCAGCTATTTTTATGTATTAGATAAAAAGTGGCAGGGGTATTTCAAGATAAGCGAACTGCCCTTCATATTCCATAAAATAGGTTACCGGCAAAAATTGGCCCCCCTTAGAATCAAAAAATACGAGTATGAGCATCCATGTATGTGTACGAATCACTTATATCCGTTTCCGAAAAAAATAGAAGTATAAAAAAAAAGATGAAACATCACGCTCAGGCGCGCAGCCAGAAATATTTGCTAAAAGGGGTCCAAAGTATTTGGGAGTCCAATACGTCTATGTAACATTGAACCTGTCTTATTGTGTATCCGTAAAAACGATAAGTTAAAATGTTTAATTACTGCCACCTATGTTTTTAGAGAAAATGACATAACTAGATTATTTTTATAAGAAAACAAAGAGTACAGATCGGAAATAAAATAAAATATTTAGCTTACATCATTCAGTTATTTAGGTTCAGTTAGTTAATCTTAATCTTTAGCCTACATTGTTAAACAAGTGTAGTTCTGTTAGGAACGTCTACAAATGTTAGTCGAGTAACGTCCCTAGTAGCAGAGACAACTAGCAAACCGCTTACTGTAAGCTTGAATTGCAAGTGGCCAAGCTTGCATCCAGCTTGCTTCGAAAGCGTGCAAGCATGCCTCAAACTGGATTCCAGTAACGAAGTTGCATGGGGGGGCACCCTGGAATTAAGTGTTCCACTCAAGCTTGACGCAAGCGTTTTACAAGCCAAGTCAAGTCAATAGCCAATGAACGGCCAGTGATGATATGACGCTCTCTTTGCAAGTACAACAAAAGGCGTTGAAAGTGCAAACGCGGAAAGCCAAATGCCAAGCACACGCCAACTGGTTGAAAGCTTTCTTGCTAGTTGGGGTAATTTGTGGTGGGGGTGGAAGTCCGGAGCCAGTGAACTCACCGTAAGTGCGTCCCTGATCACGTGAGATATTTTACCATAAAAATCAATAATTGGAATCTTGGTATTGATATGACCATCACGACCTCTAATTAATAGAAATGGATAATGGTCCGTACATAGAGGAACGACATCGGGAAACCATTTCTAGGAGTACAAGGCTTACGAAACGTGTAAACCCGTCGACATTTTTGGATTTTTCCCCAGAACTATAGAACATTTTTTTCACTTCAATCTGATTGAAAGTAAAACGAAAATGTGTGTGACTCCACGCAAAGGAACGTTTTTTTGGTACAGAGTGAGTGTGAGATAGAGAAATGGGGAATTTATCGGCAGCTAGTAGTGGAAGGGGAGGGGAGTGTTTATTCGTTGAAGCGTGCTTATACAAGAGCTACGGGAATAGACGCCTCGGGAGTCAAGCCGAAAGGGCTATACGCGTTTTTTTTTATTCTTTTTTTTATTGTTTGTTTTCGTTTTCTGAGGTTTCTGACCCATTTCCTATCTCTTGCGCTATCCTCTTTCGCCCCCCCGCCAACCATATTCTGCGAGAACCACACACAGACGTTCCGATTTAAGTCAGACCGCAATACAGTAATATCACGATGAATTGTGTGCGTAGCTAAACATGTGTGAGCGTCAGCTAAGTATTGGTAAACAGTGTTGCCACTTGCGTATCATGAAGTGTTAACTATCTCCCTTTTACCTAGAAGTCGAAATCTTAAACATTTCAAAGATAAAATGTTTCATTTTTCATTTAGGTTGATTGAGATTATTTTGTTTTTCTTTCAGTTTATAGACCCACAATTATGCACCGAGGCTAAGGGAGACGATGATAATAAGACGGATGATAATGGTGAAATGAAGAAAGTGGCAGAAAAAGGAAAAACCCCGAGAAAACTCACGAACACAGTATTTGTCCACTACAAAGTTCATTTCACGCGTATTCCACTTTGAGAACACGGAATATCGTCCTGTTTTTTTTTCTATTTTAAGATATATATCGACGGTGTTAAGGTAAAAGGTCGTAACCCTCAAAAAATTGAAAATATGGATTTTTATGTTATTCAGCTCACTATAGGTCAGGCCATAGGTGAGAAGAATATTGTAAGCCTGTGTGTATTATTAAGGCAAATAAACCACTTTTTATTATTGTGTCTTGTAAGGATGTAAATGGAAGTTAGAGGTTGACTTTTTGCTCTCCCGAAAAAAGTTGGAAATGGGGCTTACGGCGTTTTACCTAAACACCGTATATGTTATCCCGATTTTTATTATCTACATGTATAATCATTAAGTGTGTTTTGCTCACGAGCTTCAGTTTTAGCAAATACAGTAACAATGAAAAAGCTTGACAAACAACGTGCTTGTGTGAAATATTGCTACAAGTTTGGCAAAACATTTACAGAATGATTTCAATTGCTTTTTCAATCCACTCAGGGTCTTCTTGTCCAAAAAAAAGCGCACATGAATCGGTGAATGACCAAGATGATGTTGATTGTGTTTTTTCTTTTTATTGGAAAGGCATTATTCATCATAAATTTGTATCACGTGATCAGAGTGTAGACAAACAGTTGTAAAAGGACATTTTAGCGCGGTTGAGAAATGTTGTGCGCAGGAAAAGGCCTGAATTGTGGGAAAACCAAACGTGGATGGTGCACGGAGTCAATGTATCTACGTACGCTTTGCAAATAATCCGCAGTTATCTGACTAAACATCAGACTCCCGTTGTGTCCCATCCACCTTATTGTTCGGACCTTGCCCCAGCAGACTTTTTTACTCCGTCCGAAACTTGAAATCACGTTGAGATGACGTCGTTTTCAAACCGTAATGGAGATTCAGGAGAATTGCGACAAGAGATATGTGTCCCAGAAAATTAATTACACGAGGCTTTCTAAACATGGAAGAAACGCTGGGATTGGTGTATTGCCAGTAGAGGAAACTATTTTGAGGGGCAGAATACTTAAAATATTGTACAATAAAAAATAAAAATGTTATAGCAAAAGTTATAGGTTTCTTTTTGTACAGACCTCGTATTTCTAATAATACACACCTTATATAATGAGAACTGATTATGATTAAAATTGGAAATGTGATACTAGGAAAAGTAGAAGAAAAGAAAAAAGGAAAGAAAATGTTATCATTGAGGAAACAGAAACTCATATTTGGGAATTGCAAGATGAACTAGAAAATAAAGAAAAAATAGGTTTAGAATCTATTTTATTACAAGGTATTTTGCTAATTAAGGAGGGAGAAATGGGTACAAGATTTAATAATGAAAGTTTACAAAAAGACATAAACAATAAAGAAAAGAAATTATCGGTGCTTAAAATACAACTTAGAAAGAGATACTGAAAATAAAAGACGAATGTTAAACATAAGGTTAAAAAATCTGTAAATGAGGAGGAGAAAGTACAAGAATTATTGATGATAAAGATAAAATAGACAGAATTGAGTTGAGTTGATTTTGAGTTTAACGTCCCGTTCAGGAGCGAGGCTATATGTGACGTGGATCTACTTATTAACGTGGAATCCGAATCACATGAGCTCCCGCCGGGAAAAAGAGTCGGAAGTTAACACCAAAGTAGGGAACGTTAGCACAGTGGATAAGAAATGAAATGAAATCTTTTAATTTTGTTTCTCACTCTTCCATCCTTTAGACTGAGGGAGACGATGATGATGATGATGATGATGATGATGATGATGATGATGAAAGAATTGGTGGAATGAGAAAGTGGGAGGAAACGGGAATACCTCGAGAAAAGCCATGGGCACTATGGTGTCCACCATAAACTTACTGGGACGGGGATCGAACTAATGACCCCACGCACGAGATGGAACCGTTCTACCATTGAGCCACCAAGGCATCAACGCAGAATGGATATAGTCCGGGGGAGAAGCTGATGAACCATCATTTATATATATATATATATATATATATATATATATATATATATATATATATATATATATATAAGGTTTTTCAGCTGATCTTATATGATTTCGGGATGCTGATTTCGAATCCGATGAGTGCCACTCTGTAAACCTTGAGGAAACTTCGCAAACGGGAGGTAAAGAGGGGTGGTGTTCTTTTACTTTCCATGTCTTAAATTACTGGATTATCTCAGCATAATTTCATTTTTCTCATATCCTATTGACTAGTAGAATGCTAATTCATACATATGTTATAAGTAACCATACCAGTAACCAACTAACAGAATTTGATCATTTTCTCTCAAATGCTAGGGTTGCCAACTATCAATAAAATTTACAGGAATATTTTTTTTATACAGAATATTTTATTTCACAAACTTTTCACGTAGAAAATGTTAAGAACAAGAGACGTATTATATATATTCCAAATATACAGTCCTTAAACTTTCATATCAGCTATGAATAAAAGTCAGACAATTACTAGAAGTTAATTGGGGAAGTACAATTTTTGACTTCTAAATATGGTTAGTACAAAAAAAAAAAACACATTTGGAACAATTCAAATATATAAATATAAATAGCCTTAAACGTGCTTGTTGTGTAGAAATTCTACTTCCTCTCTTGAACGTTATAGTTGCCAACTATGACGGAATTACGTTTTTTTTCGTATTTTGTGTCGAATTTTCAGTTATAAAAACGTTACAGGAAAGAGATCTATGCAAGTATACGCAATATTTTTATTTACTCTTCATGTCACTGTGAATACGCTATAATCGTAGGAAAACTGGTTATTCGGGAAAGCTACAATTGTGACAGCGACACGAGAAATGTTTATTTCGTAAAACGGAAAAAATATTTTTCTTACTCTCTAATTTTAATTTTTCACGCACTACAACAAACGCAAAACCAAACCCACTATGTTTTTGCAACAGTATCTGCGTACTTACATGTTGTTGAAAGCATTAACGTGTGTTGTTTGGAGAAAACGGAAACAAAGTACACAACTTTATCAGCATCAACGAACAGAGAAAGCAATGGACTCCTCATCATCACCCTCTTCTGTTTGTTCTGTTTCACGCATACACTCACTTTGGCAGGTACAGAACATGATGTGCACTTCGATGACCTTTCAAGGCAACCGCAACCACGAAAGCATCACGTTGTGCATGAGCAGCTAATTGAGTTGAGTTGATTTTGAGTTTAACGTCCCTTTTCAGCAGCGAGGCTATATGAGAAGTGGATCTACTGATTAACGTGGAATCCGAACCACATGAGCTCCCGCCGGGAATCGAACCCGGTTCTCCCGCGCCACAGGCGCGAACGCTAACCGCTTAGCCACAGAGGAGCTCTAAGCAGCTAATTGAGTTCACTACTACATCAGGCGCTATTTGGTGTATTTGCGAGCAACATACGAAGTACATATGCTTTCTGCAGCATATGGCAAATATTTCCATCCGAATTCTTTTGGATTTAGTTCAGGAGAATTAGTTGGTTCAACCGATTTCCATAGACAGTCTGAAGATCAGCGCCTTATAATGCTCCTGCAGTGCACCAGCAGTTGCAGGAAGCTTAGAAAGAGATGGAAGATTTGTGATTGTCTTGTTAAGCCATCTTTTTCTTCCATAGTCCATCTCGTAATCTTTTGGTAACGGTTTTCCAGGGTTGTATAACTGAGTAACAAATGTATCACACTGCTCTGCTGTTAGACTTTCTTCAGCTTTGGGATCGCCAACTGCTTCAAGTGTGCCTCGAAACTTCGATAGAATGTTCAGTATTCAGCCGTTACCAGTGGCGTATTTAGGGGGTGGCTTCCGGGCTTAAGCCCCCTCCGAAATCTTACTGAGTACAGTAAAGTAAATGAAATATCTTGCAGAATTTTCACATTTCCAGGCAAAGCCCCCCCCTCCCCCGAAAGTTAGCAAAGCCCCTCCCGAAACAAAATCGTAAATACGCCACTGGCCGTTACTAATCCCAGCAAGAGATGAAGTAGTAGCGCAGCCAGTTAGAGCATGGGCTGCCAGAATATTCATCATATACGGACTTTGCGCTCTTACAGCTTCATTTATGTCAATTAATTCTCTGGATCCAGAGCATTTTTCCATTACGATTGGTGTAGTTAGCTTTTAAACATATACATGATATGTAAGCAGCACTAGTACATGCATATCGTCATACTTTACTCGTATACATTGGTCAGGAGCATATTTAGACCCCTTAAAAACTATGTGCACCATATTTACGTCAGCTTCTTCGTGTGTTGTTGGTTCACCTCATAGTCCTGCTCTCACTTCAATGGGAGATGGATGTTGTCCAGTGATAAACAATCTATGAGATTCATCTATGTTAATATCCATTAGCGATTCTGAGATTAATGAAATAAGTTGCTTTTTCATATTCATTGACGTCAATACGAACGCTTTTTTTTTTTTTTTTTTTTTTTTGTAAAGGAGTTGATAATGTAAGTTTATATTGTCTTGAATTTCCTCGCCGCTTCCTTCTTGTTGCTGCTTTGATGCCATTCTCATAATATCTGTCGAATACTACATGCAGAATATAGGCTTGTTTGAGCTTACTTTCCACCATTGCTGTGAAATGTCCTTACATATACTTCTACAGTAGCCGGATGTGCTAGTCATGATACGTGCCAGAACATTCCACAACTGTCAAGAATGACAGTTTGATGAGTGCTTACTAGCAATCTTGCTGATTTCATTACGGCAAGTTTGTGTTGAAGCACACTTTTTGGGGTTTCTCGCATTTCGCCCTTCTTATTAAACAGAGCAGCTGGAACTGGAACAAATTCATGGTAAAGCACATCATGTACATTAATATCACGAGATGATACGGGCAGGCCTATTGTACGAACATAAATAACACTGTGGTCAATTATAATTATCAGTTGAGCCTAACTTCACTGAAATCGAAACGTCTAACATTTAGTCCTCGTGGAAATACTTCGGTGAAAACTTCCAGACCATTTACACACAAAGTCAGTTAGGTGCTTTGTTCCCATATTAACAGCGTTTTGTACGTTTAGTGGACTCTCACGCAAAATTTGACCACTAACAATATTAACTAAGCCCCGTAGGTGGATAGTTTTTGCTATCAAGGGTGTCGATACATGCTGACAAAAATTCAGGAATCTTCTCGCGATCTGCACAGTCAGATTTGATACGTGGATCGGTCTATCTCCTCCTTGTGATGGAAAACAGTCCTCATTTTCCAATTTCTTCATATCGTCTACGTCTTTCTGAATTTGACCAAACACGTTTAAGGAAAGAGTCCATACGGCTAACGTTTTTGGCTGCAGAGTGAATCCAATTACACCAGCAAGTCCATGACCATATCTCATGTATGTACTTTCGATAAACTGATTAGTCTATATTCCATTCCAGACAATCTTTTTGTGCTCACTAAGTTCTCATTCTTCTCAGGTATAAATTACTTTAAGATCTCGCCTAAATAACACATAAGTTTGCATGTTCGTAATTTGAAAACGTTTCGTTTGCTTTAATGTGCAACAAGTTACTATTGTACTGTTACTACTTCAGAAGAAAAACTGTAGTAAAAGTACTACGTTGATGAAAGCAAAATTTCTACTAAAAGTTTGCTCTCAAATCTTGTCTCTTTTGCTCGTCTGAAATTATACGAAGAGTAAATAAAAAATATTGCATATACCTTGCGAATATCTCGTTTACTTTTACGTTTACTAAAAATACGAAAAAAACATTAATTCCTTCATAGTTGGCAACTATGACATTCAAGAGAGGAAGTAGAATTTCTACACAACGAACACGTTTAAGGCTATTCACAAATGATTAAAAGACAAATTTGAAATAGTTTAAAAGAAATATATATATATTTGAATTGTTCCGAATGTGTTATTTTTTGTACTAACCATATTTAGAAGTCAAAATTTGTACTTCCCCATTTCCCTTCGAGTGATTGACTGGCTTTTATTCATAGCTGATATGAGAGTTGAAGGACTGTATATTTGGAATATATATAATACTTCTCTTGTTCTTAATATTTTCTACGAGAAAAGTTTGTAAAATAAAATATTCTGTATAAAAAATATTTCTGTAAGTTTTATTGATAGTTGGCAACCCTGACATTTGTGAGAAAATTATCAAATTCTGTCAATTGGTTACTAGTATGATTTTTTATAACTTATGTATGAATTAACATCCTACTGTCAATAGGATATGAGAAAAATGAAATTATGCTGAGATAATCTAGTAATTTAAGACATAGAAAGTAAGAGAACATTACCCCTTTTTACCCCCCGTTTACGAAGTTTCCCCAAGGTTTACAGAGTAGCACTCATCGGATTCGAAATCAGCATCCCAAAATCATACAAGATCAGCTGAAAAACCTTATATATATATATATAAAAAAAATCATGGTACGGCTAAAAAAGTGCGTCTTCTCCCCCGGACAAATAAGAATAACGATAGAATTGATGTGGCAATTCTAACGAAAGTTAATTCGCCGATTTTTTAATAAAATAGTGGGACTTAAAGGAAAAAATATAAATAAGGATAGAAATAATGAAAATATTACTTGTATTCAACAAATGGAAGATGTTGAAATATATTTGTTAAATAAGGAAGAATTGAATGGATCAAGTACAAACGACGTCACGGAAAACGGTATTGAATGGAAGCTTGGGATTGACAATAAGGAAAAACTGAGGGACTATCGTAAAACCCTATATTTGAGGGGGGGGGGAAGTACAGAGATAGCTCGTTAAGTAATGATTTTAATTTTATTTGGGAAATTAGTCTTAAACTAGTTGACCCATTAGAAATGAAATGAAATCTTTGAGTTTTACGTTCCACGCTTATGCCGGTTAGGCTAAAGGAGACGGTGATGATGAGTAATGAATGAAATGGTGGAGAAGAAAGTGGGAGGAAACGGGAGAACCCCGAGAAAACCCATGCACACGGTGTTTGTCCACAATGTTCACTTGGCGGGGGCTGTGATCAAACCCTTGACCCCAAGCACCGGAGGTGAACGCTCTACCACTGAGCCACCGCAGCTCTAGTTGACCCATTAGAGTATATTATAATATATTGTTCCAGTATACAAAATCACATTTCTATTCGCGAGCTGAACTCATCTTGCGCACCTATTATTAGCTATCTCTGTTTAAATGTTTAACTATGAGGGAGAGAGAAGAAAGAAGAGATGACTTGTTTTCGATACCTGCGTAGTATTATTAGTGATGATATGGAGTGCGAACGTGAAATAAAAGCAAAGAATAGGAATGGCGGGGGAAAAAAGTCTTTAGGAAGAAGAAAATATTATTTTGTGGAACTTTGAACAAAAGTTTGAGAAAAAGATTTATAAAATGCTTCGTGTGGAGTATTGTGCTGTATGGGGCAGAAACATGGGCATTACAAAAAAAATTATGAAGAACGAATGGAAGTTTTCAAAATGTGGGTGCGAAGAAGAATGAAAAGAATTAGTTGAATCGAGCGGAAAACGAATAACAAGGTTTTACGAATGGTGGTGGTGGTGGGGGAATCTAGTTGAGACATTGGCTAAGAAGAAACTCAATCATGAGGTACGTGTTAGAGGGTATAGTGGCAGGAAAGAGAGGGAGAAGGCGAAGGGAACTAGAAATTGATTGAGCTCAAAACAGAAATATCGCACTTGAAGACAAAGAAGTTAGTGGAGACGGTGTGGGTTAATGAAAACGACCCACTGACCCACCAAGCACCGTGACCCACGACCCACAGATACCCACTCTGACCCATGACCCACCAATACCCATTTTGACCCACCGTACCCCACTCTGACCCACCACCCAGCATGACCCACTCCGACTTACCACCCACCATGAACCACTCTCATCCACTGTGACTTATTCTGACTCACCAAAATTCATCGTCATCAACTCTGACACATGATCCACGTCCTCTTCTCTACTGACTAAAGAGTTTACACTTGTAATAAAACAAGGCTGTGAAATTATCACTAATCGGAGTTTGAATTTCGACGATCAATCACTCAAGCACCGCTCTGTTACAATAACGGTGGATCTGACCTTTACCATATAAAATTGTAAAGTGTTGTCATGGTCCAAATTACGAAGAATTTTAATTAAATTATCATGGTACAAGTATTTCCTTCTTGATTTTACAATGTTCATTTACATGATTTGCGGGTCGCTTCTGTAGATACTTCTAATCTTCGTCAACAGGGACAGTCAAAATTTGTATTGTAGATGCTTTATCTCCTACATTCCGCAATTTTTTTTTTTTTATTTGTGGTTTCTTGCTCTGTAGGAAAATATTTCAACGAAACTGTTGGTAAATACTGAGAGTATTTTAGGATATTTTACTATAATAGGGCAATGCTGCTCAGTAGCTACACATAAGACCTTTTTTATGGCAATGTTGCTTCGAAATGAACACCCTGTATTTTGTAACCAAAGTACAAACAATCTTTAAAAATTACAAAATTATGATCAGGAAGACATGATTCAACCATAAAATCAAACTAAATATTTTAATGGTAATACTATCAATGCTTGCCAATTAAAGGGTTAAAATTTCCGCGTAGTTAATACGTCTATTTTTCTCGCAGCTTTATAGATTGATTGCCCTGTGCTCTAAGCGCTCCAAATAATAAACATAAGCTTCAGTAATTAGCAATGGGTATACGAAGCGAAGCACTGTATTTTTTGTTTCTCAATTAATAATTTATTCTTAATTTGTTTCTCAACTTATATCGATCGTTTTCGATAATTTTTACAAAGAAAACGCACTACCATTTTTCCATATATATAAAGTGCCCCCCCCCCCATAAAGGAGAATTGAAAAAAAAATGCTAGGACACGTTCTGTTTATTTTTAGTAAAGAGTATTCTCCTCCGTAAGTTTAACGGTTTGCGAGATACTCAATTTTTTTCGCAAAAATTCGGATTCCCACTATCCCCTTAGGATATGTACTATAATGAAAGTGATATGATAACATCCCAGTTTGGACTAAGGCCAGATTATATACGAAAAGTAATTTCATTTGACTTTGCAGTTTGGCTGTGATGATGAGGCACACATAGTTACATTCAATTTTTTTATATAATAATTTACATATTGCAGTAATACAAAAATGAATTTTTTCCAGTAGTTAGCTCCTCTAAAAACTCACAGGCTGTGTGTCTCGAAAGCCAAGTAGTAGTATAAGTCCTATTGCTATTATTATAATTATAAATATCAATATCCAAAAATGCCTCAAATTCTTTTTCCACTTAGCTATACTCATCTCACAAGGGACGTATGCAAAACGTGACAGCTAGATGTTTATATGAAAATTGATACCCTGACTAATCGTGGATTGCTAGTCATCGTGGTGATACTCACTTGGTGCAGAAATGCCTTGTTTACCCGCTAAGTATAATACATATACCAAGCAGTGACCGGGTGAGGTTGTGCTGAGTTCTACTACAAAAACGCCGGAAAACCCCAGAAAATGAAAAATGTATGCAGGTAACCTAATACTCGACCAAAACACGACAGTAGCATCACGCAAGCAGTGTTGCCATCTCAACACAAACTTATAGCTTTTCAAATAGCCGGTCACAGCCTCACCCGGTCACTGCTTGGTATATGTATTATACGTAGCGGGTAAACAAGGTATTTTCGCACCGTGTTACTATTACCAGGATGATTAGCGATCCACAGTTAGTCAGGGTACCAATTCGCATAAATATCTAGCTGTCACGGTTGGCATACGTCCCTTGCCAGGTAAGTAAACAGAAACAAATGAAAAAGAAAGGGAAATGAAGGCCTTGAAAGTAAACCATAGACAAATTGACCAGTGTTCAGAAGATGCTGTCTACAATGCAGTGAGCAGAGTGGGTCAGTAGGTCATAGTGAGTCGGTGGGTAGTAGTGGAACATATGCTGTTGACCCACTCAGAAAACTTGACCCACTTCATCCGCTGATTCACAGACCCACTGACCCACGCCGTGTCTGGTGAAAACCGTGGAGCATGGATGCTTCTCAATTGCCTTGTCAGGTAAGTAAACAGAAACCAATGAAAAAGAAAGGGAAATGAAGGCCTTGAAAGTAAACCATAGACAAATTGACCAGTGTTCAGAAGATGCTGTCTACAATGCAGTGAGGAGAGTGGGTCAGTAGGTCATAGTGAGTCGGTGGGTAGTAGTGGAACATATGCTGTTGACCCACTCAGAAAACTTGACCCACTTCATCCGCTGATTCACAGACCCACTGACCCACGCCGTGTCTGGTGAAAACCGTGGAGCATGGATGCTTCTCAATTGCCTTGTCAGGTAAGTAAACAGAAACAAATGAAAAAGAAAGGGAAATGAAGGCCTTGAAAGTAAACCGAAGACAAATTGACCAGTGTTCAGAAGATGCTGTCTACAATGCAGTGAGCAGAGTGGGTCAGTAGGTCAGAGTGAGTCGGTGGGTCGTAGTGGGACATATGCTGTTGACCCACTCAGAAAACTTGACCCACTTCATCCACTGATTCACAGACCCATTGTCCCACGCCGTGTCTGGTGGAAAGCCGTGGAGCATGGATGCTTCTCAATTGCCTTGTCAGGTAAGTAAACAGAAACAAATGAAAAAGAAAGGGAAATGAAGGCCTTGAAAGTAAACCGTAGACAAATTGACCAGTGTTCAGTGCTATCTACAATGCAGTGAGCAGAGTGGGTCAGTAGGTCAGAGTGAGTCGGTGGGTCGTAGTGGGACATATGCTGTTGACCCACTCAGAAAACTTGACCCACTTCATCCACTGATTCACAGACCCATTGTCCCACGCCGTGTCTGGTGGAAAGCCGTGGAGCATGGATGCTTCTCAATTGCGGCAATGACCTGCCAATAATGGAAGAATATTTATTATTATTATTATTATTATTATTATTATTATTATTATTATTATTATTATTATTATTATTATTATTATTATTATTATTATTATTATTATGTACATTTTGTCAGCTCTCAGACCTCGGAAATGATCTGTAGAACTACCTCTAAACTGGTTTACATTACTTTTAATATGTCTCATTTACTCCTACACGCCAAATCACGTGTGCACTTTTTATTAATATTATTTTGTCACGAAATAGGGAAATTTTCCGTAGAATTGGTATCACTGATTCTTACCCAGCTTTCAGGATATCGTTTATATTGTTGTTTGTTTGTGCGATAGAGGGCAGTAGATCGGATGCTAGCACTCGGTTTGTGTGTGGTGGAGAGTGGGAGAAAAGGATCGGGTGAAAGTTTTCGAGAGGAAGTGAGGAAATCCAACAAATAAATGTCCCTGAGCTCCAAGGAGTCATAAAAGTACGTATAGTGCTCTTCTTCAACAAAACGAGAAGAAAAAGAAACGAAATATTAAAAAAGTAGAAAAACTGATAACGATTCCAGACACAAAATACAAAATTTTCGTTGAAAATAGGAAAGGAATATTTTTCTATATCACTTTTAATTGTTACTAGCTGAACCTGCGCTCTCGACACAGCGCATCATTCACAAATGAGCGTGAATCTGCTTGTCCCTAACATCTATACATGTCCCTTTACAGACACAAGCAAGTGAAAGACATCTTGATAAAAATCGGAAAAGGATACCGTGATGGGGAAATTTTTTTCGATATTTTTTTCAATATATCGTATCGTTTGCAAAATTTGAGCCTACTTCCGGTTGAAGTTTCTAATTCATGTATAATCAGTGTTTTCTTTCTTCTTGCATGCAGTATGTAATAAGCAAACACAATTAATTATAATGTCGGTGATATATGGTGTTCATTGGACAAAATACTCCAAACAATAAAGATTCATCTTAGACTGGAAGATGTTTATCTTTCGCCATAAAACAAACGCTGGATAGATATACTAACTCGTATACAAATGTATTGTATGTTGTTGGAATGTATAACTCATAAGATATGGTGCTTTACCTTTTTAAAATTTCTATGCTTCCAGTGTACCCCTAAAAAAATGTAATAAAGAAATAGCGACCATTTAAAAAAAAAATATTTAATAAGAAATGAACACTGTACACAAAATATGGAATCGACCAGTGATAACGGCACGTTTCTAGCACTTGTGGTTTTCGAGATCACATTGTCGAAAGAATTCGAGACAAACATATAAAACCTAACATTTTAATATATAGACTAGCTGAACCTGCGCTCTCTACCAGCGCATCATTCGCATATGAGCATAAATCTCCTTATCATTCCTTACAACATCTGTACATGTTCCTTTACAGATATAATTGAAAGACGTATTGATTTTTTAAAAAAAGCCAAGGGGTATCATAAAGGGGAGACTTTTTTCGATTATTTTTTCTCAATATCTCGCACCGTTTGCAAGATTTGAGCCTGCTTCCGGTTGGAGTTTCTAATTCATGTATGACCAGTGTTTCTTTTCTTCTTGCATGCAGTATGTAATAAACAAATACATTACATACACAATTAATTATAATGTCAGTTATATATGGTGTTCATTGGGCAAAACACTCAAAAAATAAAGATTTATCTTAAGACTCGAGAAAAGGTTATCCTTCCTGTTTCACTATTATTTGGCCATGGAACAAACGCCTGAGACATATACAACCCCAGTATACAACATTGTTGTGTTGGAATGTATAACACATAGGATATGATGCTTTGCTTTTTAATTTCAACGCTTCCAGCGTACTCTTAAAAAATATAATAAAGAAATAATGACCATGTTTTTTAAAAAAAATATTCAATTAAAACTGGACAATCTACGCAAAATTTCCAATTGATAAGTGAAAACGTCATCTTCCTAGAGCCTGTAGTTTCCGAGATCTCATTGTCGAAAGGAAGGCCACAAACATATAAACATAGTTTAAAAGAACTCGGAAGATGGAAGCACAACTCACATGCATTGATTTTAGAGAAGGTTTATTAAAATACAAAGGCTTTGAACAATGATTTTATATCATAAACTTTATGAAAAAGATATAGTTGACTAATTTAGACTATTTAAAGTACGAATACTTAAAATGTTTGTCTCTGTTAAACGTGAAATCACACACAACCGTAAATGAAAGATTTCAAAGCTAAAGTTATAGGTTGGAGCTCAGGCGCTTTTAATTGCTGTTGTAGCATTTTAATAGGTAGATTATAGTCTTTAAAAAGTACAGGAAGTTATTTAAAACTTTTCCAGAATAAAATACAAATCATTGATTTACTTTTCGAAAAAAGACTTCCATAACATAGTCCTCTATAGCGTTATTCTAAACCTTTATACTATCACCGAAACCTTAGGTGGAGAGGGTCTAATGTGAAGGACTTTGGTTTAGACACTGGGAGATACCATATCAATTAGCCAAAGAGGGGATATTAAATTATTTACTGATATCTGTTGCTATCTCATATTGTGTCTAAAATTACATTTGCTTTCCGCTCTTTATTTGCTTTTAGCTGCATATAGCTGCATATAGCTTTATTTGCATATAGCTGACGAAGGTAACATAAGTATATGCATGTGATATACGGAAAACTGTTAGATGTCAGACATCCTGCAACGGCATGATGTAACATCCAAGGGCAGTGCCTACGTAGCATACGGATAACGTATGCTGCGTACTGATCTCTATAGTAAGCAAGAGGATACCGTATATTTGTACAATATACCGCTGTCCGGATAACGGATTTTTCTCTGTGCAACCCTGTATTAATCAAGTACGACATTTTAGTTTATTAAAATAATGAATTCATTTGTTTGTGTCTGTTGCGAGCTTAAGGTATAAGTGAAAAGAACAAACAATAAAAGAAATTAAGTCAATATGCGAGGGCAATACAGATATAAAAGAATCTCAGTTTGCGTATGTGCGAGAAATTGTCCGGAAGAGCGACGTCAGTCCTGAGGCGCTGTGTGCAGTAGTTAAGTACACAGTGAGCAGTAGATGGAGAAGGGTGTGTTGCAGTTCCTCGTCCGCTATAATAACTGAAAATGAACACTGCAATAGAAAAACCCGTCAGATGTGAAGTGTGTGCGATAATACGACTCCTGAGTGTGAAAAAACTTTCGGCAGCTGCGACTCTTCGCGAACTGTACGGACCAAACGTACTGAGTTAAGGTATTGTACGACATAAATGGTGTCGCGTGTTTAAAGATGGACGAACTTACGTGCACGATGCGACAAGAAGTGGACACCCACACCCATCTGTAGTCACCAATCGGGCAGGCACATGAAACAGTGGCTTGCGTCGCCCCGCTTCGACAACGGCAATGTGCTTTACAATGCTATTAGTGAGTGGCTTCAATCCTAGACGGGAGTGAAGAAGGAATTTTAAACCTTGTAAAACGTTAGACAAGTGCCTCAATTTGAATGGTGAATATGTTGAAAAGTAATGTAACGTGGTACTTTTCCAATGTGTATAATAAATGTTCTGTATCTACGAGTGTATGTCATTAGGGGATAACCAAAGCTCAGAGGTAGGGTTAGAATAGTCTCTCCTATCCTTGCAGCTTGGAGAGATAGATAGGTGATGACCAGCTTGAAGAGATAGATGGGTTAACAACTGACGTCCTTTGCTTCGAGATGAGCGTTTATATAGTAAGTCTTTGGAAGCGAAGCCTATGGAGGCGTTGAAGAGTTTCTCTTCGTATCGCTTCGTGACCTCTTCGTGTTCTATCGGTCATGACGGCATCTGTCGGCTGCTTGCAGGTGCTTGGCCCAAATACGTGGTTTTATTTACAAATAGGCGATGCTTCCAATATGAGGGGATGTATTGCAACATTTATAATACTTATTAATTTGAAGTTTATGAGTTAAAGCATTGACGACTTGAATTCTTGCATTGAAAACGGGAAGAAGTACGTTCCTTTGTGCTCCTAAAGGGAACTAGGTTTTTGTAGGAAAAGTGCGTGTAGTTTGTAGTGTGTGGTATCGTTATATTTGTGAATGTGTGGTGAGTGCTAGAGAGAAAAACAGTGTGAAAATTGACGAAGTGGTTTAAGAAATGTAAGGAGAAACAATATTAATAATTTACTATTTAAACATATTGAAGGCAATTACACGTAACATTATAAAGCCAAAATAATTTTAAAAAGTAAAAACACATGACTCAACACGGACATTGGCTTTACATGTGGAGGAACCAATACAAAGGTGTCTTTAACATTATTAGCGGTTAGACAACCCTTGTGACAGTTGTGTACGGCAGATTGGATAACATACACGGCGTTTTTCATCTAGTCGATCATCCCATTATATTAAGAATCATACTCAATTCGAGGTAGAGTAGCACCTATGACAGTTGCAATATATCCAACTCTTCACACGTAAGAGTGTTGCAGGTTATCCGTAAAATTAAGGCGTAAAAATGCAGCGAAGAACCTCCTACGAGTACATAAAGTACTCAAGAACCTAGGCAGACAAGGGAACAGTCTCCAATAAGGAACACAAATCTTAACTATATCTCAAACTAAAATGGAGAATGAGGAAAGAAGAAAAAGACGTAGAGAAAAAGCATCACCAGAACAACAAGCAGCAAAAAGAACTGTAGTAGAAACATTTGGTTTTGATACAATGAGTTACTATGAACAAGAACTTTTCTACATAGAAAGATTCCTAGATTTGAAGAAAATTGAACGCATACATCTGGACAAACTCAAATCACGGATGGCAGTCTGGGTCAAGGATAGGTACGAATTAGAAAGAAAACTAATCCAAATGTAGAAAATAAGCAATAATTAACAAGCCAAATATGACGCTCTGCAAAAAGAAAAGTTGATGCTTCAAGAAGACCTAATGAGCGGTCAAAAAGCATCTCATCTGGAGGATAAGAAAATCTTAGAAAATCAACAAGAAATTATTGAGAAGCAAGAAAAAGAAATAGAAAAATTGAAACAAGAAAAAAAAATAAAATGGATAGAGATCGTCAATCTATGGAGTTGGAAATATCCGAAACCAGTAGCGAAGCAAATGAGAAGTACAGGAAAAAATTAAACAATTGTAACATATATAAAAAAAGATAAAATTGATTCTTGTAAAGGGTAAAGTATACCACAATAATGGAACGGGTAGTATAGTGGGATTAGAGTTATAGTGTATTGCCTGTCACATGGAGACCATTACCCAAATGATCCATGACATTTCATTCAGATGTGACAGATAGTAAAATAAAAGAGATTGAATAAAAATAATAAGATTGCACAATGTAATTAATTAATATTCAGAATAAAAGAAACAATAACACATAAGTCAAATACACAAGTAAAACACGAAAAGAAAGAAGCATATAGTAACTACAAAACATGTAAATTGCTAATAAATAATTTTGACTTGTCATATTATACCATACTTTAGTTATACTTTCTTTCTGAGTTTATACTTAATGTCCTGACGACAGCTACTCAGAGACTTCATGTCGAAGCTCTGAACGGAACGAAGTGAATCCGAAATGGTGGATTCCGAATGAATGATTCCAAAAGAATGATTCTTGGTTTATAAAATCTAACTTTTTATACTCGTAAATGTCCTTGTTTGTCACAACTAGTTGGCACTATATTTTTGAATCTTAAAATGTTCAAATTATAGCTTTCTGATAAATATTATTGTTATGTATACAAATATAAAGGTTATTTTTGTTTTTCTGTTCAGTTTTAGAAAATCCGTGTATTTGCCCACTAAAACATCGCCAGATATTTTGTTTTTAACTTTTCTTGCAAACAATTGTGAGATCACAGATGCACATATCGAGGTCAGCTAGGTGTTACGCTATAGCTTGTTATGGGAAAGTTTATTTTCCAGTTCACACAACCTTGGCCTCAGGTTATTCTTATTTTTGGATGCTTTGAATATTCGCACTGAAAAATATTATTTTAATTGTTCATTTTGTTCTATGTTAATAAAAAAAAACTTATGCACTATTAAGTGATAATTCACTTATTATGTGATAATTGAGGATACTAGAAGATAAATATAACCAACTCGAAAAGGAAAACACGAAACTGACAGAAGAGATAAAACAAATGAGGAAAAGTCTACTTGAACAAGAAACCAACTCATTACGAGAAACATCTATCCTCAAGGAAAAAAAATTCCTCAAATAAGAATGGAAAAGAATTAAACACCGAACATATGAGACAGAAGGGTTGCGGAAGATATCTAAGAAATTAGACAATTTGAGGTTAGAGAAAATGGAAACAGAAGAAGGCGTGGCACCAACATGGTCGGATGTAGTTAAATCTGGAAGGAAAATAACAGAGAAACAACAGAATATTATGAAAGTTACTGCGAAAACAAAACCTTCCTTGATACTTAAGCCCAATGAAGGACAGTCAACTAAACTAACTGTGCAAAGATTAACTGGAACAATCGATCCAAGAAAACATAAACTAAAAATCACCGGAGTAAGAACAACAAAAGATATCGTTGTCTTAGAAACAGCAACAAAAGAAGACATAAATAACATCCAAAAGAAGAAATGAAGAAAAATTTTAATTTTGAAGAAAGCAGGAAGGAGAATTCGCTTATGATCATTTACGGAGTAACATCAGATCTTAAGAATGAAGTATTAATTGGGGCACTAATAGAACCAAACTTTGAGGATAATGAAATGGAAGAAGCAGGATACATAAAAACTCGCTTTAGAGCAGGTAAGAAAAATCAAAAAAGTGTCACTTGGTTGTAGAAGTAACACCGCAAATAAGAAAAATCCTTATAAACAAAGATAAAGTTTATATGGATTATGAATCACATAAGATAAAGGATTTTATAGTTGTTCCTAAATACTTTGTTTGCCAAGAATTTGGTCACATCAGCAAATACTGCGATAATTAAGATAAACAAAGGCGCAGGTATTGTGGAACTCTAAGACTTAAAACGAAGATAAAGATAAAAACATGTGATTCATGCCAATTAAGACACAAAGTATGTCAAGCTCCCAATACAGAAGAATGTGTTTCCTATAGGTATGCAAGAGAAAGAATAATAATTAGCAAGATTAATTATGGCTGAAAACACAAAATCAATACCCAAAAAAGGAAAAATAAAACACCAACCAAAATTAAAAAGAGACAAAAGAGGGATGGAGGAATTCTTGGAAAGAAAACGAAACGAAGCTAAGTACAAACGGATAACAATGAAGTTCAGAATACTGAAAGAAAACAAAAATACTGACGGAGAACTTAAAATGTTATTGGAAAATAGGATTAGGAACAGATATTTAAAATCTCAAATGGCAAAACAAGAAACAATACCCCAATTAAAAGATTCATTTACTCAGGGAGAAGAAACATTTTTGTTTCCGGAAAAAGAAAAACCAATACAGGATGGTATAATAATCTGGACAGAAACAGAAACAATAATAGGTAGCCCAATTATAGCTGACCCCCGTCCTCTTTATGAGAAAATAGATCATAAATATAAATTAGCTAACTTGAAAATAAACGAATCTTAACTGTAGCATTCAGGCAGATAATGAGGGATTTACACGAAAAAGGAAGAAGCATCACATATCCAGTATTGGAGGAGGTTGATAGAATGGAACTAAGGATCTATGACTTACCAGCTAATGGATGGGAGCTAATAGAATGTCTAGTTGATGAAGTCTTTGAAAGAAGAGGAATATACTAGAATTTGGAAAATGTCTATAAACAGATGGTTAACGCACATGGAAGAATATATTTTGATTTTAGTAAATTCGGAAAGAATCCTTTAGTACATACTAAATATGCATGAAATATCAAAAATGTTTAAACATCTTGCAGAACAATACCTGAAGGTCCAAAATTGCAATGATGGAATTAAAAAGATATGCAGAAATTAATGAAATTGATATTATCGCAATACAATAATCTTATATTGCGAACAATAAACTTGTTTCTTTTGCAATTACTACGGGAGTAATATATAGAGGTAATGATAGAAAGACTGTTATCGTCGTTATGAAAGAAGAAGTTGTAATTTTAAAAATATCACAACATTGTGACAACTGGATGGTTTGCACAGAGATTTCTTATGGCGCATACAGCTTTTGGTTTATAAGCTCTTATTTTCAATATAGCATGGAGATTCATATTTTTCTACAGAAATTACAAAATCTATTTTGCCAACATCCTAATAAAAATCTTATAATTTCGGTTGATGCGAACGCAAAATCCAGAATTTGAGGCTCTCTAATTACAGATACCACTTGAAGAGAGAAGCACTTTAATGTCTTATTCAACAAAACGGGCTACTAGTATTAAATAGAGGGAACTACCCAAATTTTGTGGGGCCAAGAGAGGAATCCTTTATAGATGTTACTATATGCATCTATAACATGATAAATAAAATTAGAAAATGGAATGTTCTAAATAAAATCACTACAAGTGACCATGAGGTAATAAATAACATTTGAACTAGTAGTAGAACAGAAAGAAGATCAAAACGAAAAACCTAATTTTCGGGAAAAAAAGATTGGGAATCATTTGAAGAAAAACTAAATTTACCACAATTAGAAACAAATGAAGATATAAATAGCATGGTATTGCAGATTGAGGATGCCGCAAGAAAGCTATATGTGAATCTACTCCGAAAGAAAATATAAAACAAAGTTATAATGTATTTTGGACACCAAAATTAGAATGTCTGAAGAAAATTGTGAGAGCGAAAGGAAAAATCTATCAAGCAACCATATCGCTCATACTTAAGCAAAGAAGACGAGCTATTTATAGAATAGTAAAACAGAAATATACAGAAGAAATAATTGCAGCAAAGAAGAAAAGTTGGGGAAAATTTTTTTAAAGAAAAACATTGAAATCGATCCATGGGGCCTTCCTTACATATTAATAATGCAAAAAATAAACCCTACAATCCTATCAACTATAAGAAATATCGATGGATCTTATACACAAACACGAGAGGAAACACTACACAAATTATCAAATAAATTCTTCCCAAGAGATATAAAAGAAAATGAAATGGAGTATCAATCAGAATTAAGAAGACAATATGAAAATATCAATTCACTAGAAGAACAACAAAATATTGATCAAATATCTAACAATGAAGTAGAAGAAATTATAAATAAATTGAAAAATAGAAAGGCGCCCGGAATTGATGGAATAAGTAATGAAATTTATAAAAAGAAGAAAATATCTGTATCCCATATTTAACTAGATTATTCAATATACTGGGTTATTATAAATGATGGACCCATTTTTAAAAATTCGTAGTAATTAAAGTACAAATCCAAAATGAACAATCTTTATACCAATGGAAAGAGGAAGGTTGAAAGCATCGGTGGGCAATGATGGTTCCCGAAGCGGCCGGTAGAGGTCGCGCGGCAATAGGCCGCCGCAGCCATTCGTTTCTCTCTCAGTTGTGAGTGAGATGGCTACCGTGGAGCACAAGGTTTTCTGCGTTCTTGAGTTCGCAAGAAGTGAGTCACAAATTGTAGTGCAGCGGGCATTTCGTACAAAATTGTGTATTGAACCACCTACTAGAAAAAGCATTAAGCGTTGGTTTACGTAATTTCAACAGACTGGAAGTGTGTGTAAAGGGAAAAGTACAGGCCGACCGCGTGTGTGAGACGAGTTCAGCTACGGCATAGATGTTTGCCGTGCAGCAGGCGGTGGACACATTGAACATTTATAATGTATTGCAAAAAAAAAAAAAAAAAACACTTTGAAACTTCCACTTTCCATTGGTATAAAGATTGTTCATTTTGGATTTTTACTTTAAAAAATACACATCTTTAAAAATGGGTCCATCATTTATAATAACCCTGTACTAGTAAAGAAACAAACACTTCTTCCAACCAGCTGGAAGGATTCAAAATTGAAATTATTATTAAAAGGACAAGAAAAGGACCCCATGTATATAAGTTCCTACCGATCTATTTGCCTCCTGAAGAATATTTCCACAGTATTTGAAAAAACAATAGCAAATAGAATAAACAAATTTAGAAACATGGTTAATGATTATTTTACAATTTGGTTTTAGACAGAGTAAATCAACAGAAGATGCTTTGAATACATTATAAAGCAAATTAAAGTAAGAAAATCTGCTAGTAAATATTCGTTGGACCTGTTTATAGACATTGAAGGCGCTTTTGACAACTTATGGATACACAATCTTCAAAAAATGGGTTTACCACTGTATCTAAAATACATAATTAAGGATTATTTCACAGACAAGAAAATCATAATACCAAATGAGCAAGGCAATTTTATAGTAAATACGGAGAAGGGCTGTCGTCAAGGATCAATCTTGGGCCCACTTATGTAGTATATTGAGTTACAACCCTGTCTCGAGACCCTAAATATAAGTGACGTTACAGTTCGAGTTATAGCATTTGCGGATGGCATAGCCATTATAACCTCAGTAAACTCACGTAATGAATTAGAAACTAAGACAGAGCAAATTATCAACATACTTCAAAATGATTGTAAAAAATCTAAATTACGCTTATCTGAAAAGAAAACCAAATATATGATATTTGCGACCAAACTACGTAGAAATCCTATAATTAAGATAGGAACTAATAACTTTAAAAGAATCGACGTATTTAAATATTTTAGGAATTCAAGTTGAGAATTTAAGTTTTGGGCCACACATAAAATATATTGTCGATAGGAGTCACAAAGTAGCAAATAAATTAGTAACGATAGCAAACTACAAATACAGATTGCGAAGAAAAATAATCCGAACATATCAAGAAACACTCTTAATTTCTTCAATGGCATATGATTCAAGTGTCTGGGCACACAGATTACTAGAAAATAAAACTTTGGGACAAAGCATTGACAGACCGCAAAGTAATCTATTAGTAAGATTAAGTGAAGCTTTCAACATAACACCGTATATAGCTCTGTTTTAATGGGCTTTAAGCCAACAAGTCTGATAATTAGAAAAAGAGCGGCATGATATTGGCTTAAAAATCAAATACAATTAAATCATTGGAAATATTAGGTAAAGAAGCAACAACTCATGATAAAATAGAACAAATTTGGAATAATGATTGGCAGGAAACAAATAAGTCAAGAAGATTATACAGGATAATCCCAAATATTGGAATAAGATTAACATGAAAACATTTTGATCCGAATTTAGGCTTAGTCCATTTTCATACTGGTCGTGGCCCATTTCAACAACATCTTTGCTGAATAGGACAGATAGACCATCCAAGATGTCAATGCGAAGAAATAGGCACACCAGAACATCACATATTATGGTGTCCATTACTAGAAGAACGGAAGAGATCAAATAAGGAAGGACATAATGAAATTATAGCTAATGAAGAGGACTACAGAATATTAAGCAAAATAACAAAGAACTATTTAGAATTAAGAAGAGAACAATATAATAGGACAAATGATAAAAAGTTGTAAATAACCGAAGATACACATAAATAGGAATGACGTTATAATAGTGTAGCTGAATGAATGGAAGAGTGGCTGTGAATCTTTCTGGACCGGAGGACTCCTACAGGAACGTTAGCATTCCTCGTGTCCCAGAAAGAAACTGTATGCGTGCACTTGATATATCCTCGAATAAAACCGGATAGGAACTCCGGATGTATCGGGAGTGTGTGTGTTTCGTTTGGTTTTCTTTCGTGTGTGTCTGGAAGTATGTTTTGTGTAAACAGTAAATATATAAACATGTTTAATAAACAATGTCTCGGAACGAAAGCACAATCCAGTATCTGCAATGCCACCTTCAAATGGACTGGGAGTACAAGGCGGAAGGACAAAACTGACCAGGGCCTGCACTAAGTTATCCGAGTGGGCCCTGGACCTCAAGTCGGTATGCCTAAGTCTGTCGTTATATAGAAATCCAACCGGTAACATTATGCACTAAAATAGATTTATATAAATATAAAATAGGTAGAACATTGGAAATTGTTGTTTTAAGAGTAAGTGAAAGTGAAAGTGTAGAACGATAGTGAAAACAAAAGTGAAATAAATACATAAAATAACGTGGAAGATAAAGTGTAAGTGTTATAAGTGAAAATAATACTAACCTTAAGGTGTAAATCATATCTACATAAATGCAACTTTTAGTTCACATAAGAGTGAAAACTATACGTAAGTTGTGTAGTGTTAGTGAAGTGTTAGTGTAATGTGTTATAGCAAATATTTTTGGAGGATGTGGTAAATGAATAATAAATAAAAGTGACAGTGAAAATCACATAATGAAAGTGTTTACCATACAGGAGAGAACGAAAACAGATGAAAAACAAGTCATACATGGTGAAAACTTGAACAACCAGGAGAAGAGATAACATTAAAATACAAGCAAGGTTAAGTATAAAAACTACAAAAGCAATGAATGATGAAAAAAACTGAACCAGGAAAGGAGATACTACTAACATACAAAGAAGGTTAACTATAAAGATTTTAAGTTTATGAATAATGAATAAATTGAAAGATTAGAGACAGTATTAACTCGAGTCAACGCAAAAGAGAGTAGCATAAACTAATTTTGATATTCATCTTTTTCATTCCTTAGATTGTACATATAGATATTGAAAACTTATTGTTTTCAAATTTTATTTGTTTCCTTCTGTTTTGTTTTGTGTTGTTTCGTTGTCTGTGTGTCTCATTTTCCTTTCCTCACCCTTTCCCCTCACTTTCTAATTCTACTGTTTTTGTTATAGAAAAATAGATGAATGATGAAAAACTAAGGAAAAAAGAAGCAATGCTATGATGATAGCTCTGTTTCGGTCAATACTTTCAGGTACCGAAACTAAAAGGTCGTGATCTGTGCAACGCAAAAAAGAAAGAAAAATATAGTTTATGAGTTTAGTGATCATCTTCTTTAATGAAAAATGATAGGCTATAAATATTTGAATCTTGTACTTACCAAGTGAGGTATCTATAAATTGGTCGCGTTACTCTAGTGCAGGTGAAGTGTCTGTAATATTAGAAAAAAGATTATCTTAATACGTTATTTATAATTTTTTTTCGAAGCAAATAAAAGTATATTATGCAAAAAAAACATAATTTAGACATTTCAATTGTAATGTTTATTTATTAATTGTTTTGACCTACCAAAAAATAAAAATAATAAATTTCTTAATAAGTAAATAGTATTAAGTATAGTGAATCAAAACTCATGCATAGATGATACCACGTTCGACACATATTTACAACGAACTTTTAGAAAGATACACAATAATTCAGACAAATTCTAGAAAGAGGTTTTAAGATGTTGCCCAAAAGTTAAGGTGTATCAATGATCAGAGGCAGTGGCGGATTTAGGATTTTGTTTTGGGGGGTTATGCACAATACGAGGAAGCATGGGGCAATTGTCCACCTGAGTTTGAGAATTAAATATATGTTAATCGACTGTCTACTAATATACTAGGAAAGAACGTGAAAGTCATCTGTCGGTGGAGGATCTTAGCCCCCCCCCAGCCGAATCTAAATGACGCTCCTACAAATACACGTTAAATATTTGTAATCTTATTTCAACTTAACTACTTTCATTTTAGAAAAAATGGAAATATTCAATTTTATCTGTGTACGTTTTTTTTACCTGAAAGAAAATGTTGAAACAAGTTGAAGCTGAAATATACTGATTGCAGTTTTAATGGCAAGAATTGCAGACTGGTGAATCTTATCTGATGCGATACACACACAAATTTGGCAGTGAATCTAATCGTTTATTCTATTCATAGAAGAAAAAGGAAACGTTCTCTTGGCGTACCTAATTTCCCTGGCTACTTACTCCCCCCTCTTGATTTTTTTAAATTCAAACATTTACCTTTCTTTATAACCAAATGATGTAAATATTGCTTTGCTATAATAACTCAAGTCCCGTTATGTTCATGTCCGTGCAAGATGGTGTAGAACACCAGTTCCGCTTATCAGCTCCTCTTAGTTTTGGTGTTACTCACAACGGCCCACTTAAATCACAACTAACAACGGTCGAAAGTATGATAGGAGAAACGAAAGAAAGTAACAACTAAGGAAAAGAAACAGATGAGTAGAATGGACGCAAGAAAGAAGAAAAGAACGTAGTTCTTATACGGAATGAAATTTGACAAATACAGTGTTTTTTCTAAACAAAGAGCATAAGAAAATTGAAAGTCAATGAAATTCTTAGAAATGGTAAGGAGGATTGTTGTTATATGTAGCATGCGAAAACGTAACATATTTCTGCAAAAGGGGTTTGAGCCACATAGCCCCCTAAATACGCTACTGTTTACAATGAACTTTTAAGAGCGCTACGCAATAATTCAAATTCTAGATAAAGGTTTTAAAATGTTGCCCAAAAGTCAAGTTGAAACTACAATATGATCAGAGATCACTCTTTTAAAAATTTTGTTTTTCATTGTTACTTGTATGCATGTCGTGATAGGAGCATGTATGTTATTGTTAGTAGAAACCAGGGGCGGATCTAGAAGATAAAAACTGGGGGACCAGCCAGACCCCAGAGTATGATAGATATATCATGAGTTTACTATACACTTTCAAAAATATATAAATAAAAGCTTAAATTATTTTTGTCTCTCAAATTGTGAGAAGCCTTTTTTTTTACGTAGAGTGTACATAAATTAACTCTGGTACAGAATGAAAAGAATCATGGACTAGAAGTTTCAATTTCCTCCGGTAGATGTCAACCACTCGATGATGTTTGGTGCCATCTAACGAAGTGAAATGTAACTGCTCCTACGCTTCTTTCAAGAGTAGGAACTGGATATACCGTAGATATCTACCATTAAAGCCTCCGTTACTCGTTAAGATGCTAATAAATTGACTTTATTATACATAATCGTGTAACATTGCATGTAAATAATGATAATTTTAGGAAACCAAAAATAGATCAAAAGATTGTGATCTTGGCCAATAATTAGTTTTTGGATCAGGGGCCATAAAATTTTTGAACGGCCCCTAAATCGAGTTTTCGTAATTTTTACGAAATAAGCACATCATACATTGGTTTGGCTACACTATATGTAGTTCTCCAGATCTAAGGCCTACAACAAAATTTTTGATTGAAATATATTGAATCTTTTGATCCAAAAAGGAATGGAAAATGTAATGTAAATCGACACAATAGGAATCGTATAGTGCTTTATGTCACTTCTTTGAAAATGAAATGACATCTTCGAGTTTTACGTCCCACGGTTTGCTAAAGGAGACGGTGATGATGAAAAATTAATGAAACTGTAGAATGAAGAGTGTGGGAGGAAACAGGAGAACCCCGAGAAAACCCAGGTACATGTTGTTTAGTCCACTACAGAGCTCACTTGCCGCGAGCTGGGATCGAACCAGGGAATTCACACACTAGAGATGAACGCTGCACGTTGATACACTGTGGCCCCATATCACAGATATATAATGTACGATATATTCAAATAAAGTTTATTATATTCAGTACTCTGATACCTGTTGACAGGTGGAAAGGCTGATAGAATTCATCATTCTTTAAGAAAGGGTTTCTCAGCCCGGGGGGAGCGATCCGTGGGCTGTCGTGAGAGGATTTCATAGGGATCGCGAAGATAAACGGAAGAAACAAATATAATTAGAATATAATACCGAAAAATATTTTTAATTATTATTTTGAATTTTGTTCGGATAGGCATATTTTTATTTTAGTACATACTGTTAAGAACAACAATAAAAAAGGTCTACTAAACATTTTCAACAGGTGCAGAGTTGTTTGAAAGTCAATTTAAATTAAAAATATACAATATGAAACTAATGGGAACAAGAAAAATACAAATGCAATAAAACCTGCATATTGAAATACAATTAAAATTGAAAGCTAGTGGGATACCTGAGCATGGTATGATTTCACTAGTGCGGCAATGTCTGGTCCAATCTTCGTGACGCACATCATCAAGTCATTTAAAATACTCAAGAACTTTCTTTAACAACTGTCCAGGCGTTTTAAAACCAAAATTAGAAACCACTTATTTATTTTTTGTTATCATTGACCCAAAATTAATGGAGTTATGAAGTTTTAAAATTTTCAAACGGCCTCCATTTTGAAACAGTATGACGAATCGGATTCGATATTTGTAATATGAGGAAACTGGCCAAATTTGGTTTTAATCCAATCGCTTTTAGGGAAGTTACATTATCCACTATATACAAGAAATGGATTCTACTGTTATAGACATAGATGGATATCGTAAGATCTCCGCAATAGGTATATAAAAAATCCCACACAAGGTTTTTATTACAAATCAGAAATCATAAGGGGGTTACTGGCAAGAGGATGTGATAAAATAAGGGGTCGCGATAGGAATAAGGTTGAGAACCACTGCTTTAAGACTTCCTTTATTTATGCATAGCATAATTTGGAAGTCCTCTTTACAAGGATATTAAACTTAAAATTCAATTGACGCTAAAGTCATAATTACAAGGAATAAAAAGAGCATTATTAAAAAAAAAATCGTATCATGTTTAAATTTTAAGAACAAACATACGGACATATTTGATCTTAACTCTGGCTCAAATTTCAAATTGTTCCTTCTTTTTCCTTTCTTATATTTAAAAAAAAAAAAAAAACAGAAACTCCAGCTCTTCTTAACCTTTTTTTTCTTTCTTTCCTCTGAAATTTTACAACACAGTAACTTATCCGTAAAGCCGAAATGAAGATGGAACAAGCACCCCCGTGTAATATCAATGACAGAGTGGCCTCTTAACCAAGCCTTTAATGTCTCCACGATGGAGAAGTTAAGGAAAGAAAACGAAACGCCAGACCTTTAAAGAAAAACTAGGCGGTGGTGGGAATCAAATGGGGGGAGGGGTAAAGGATCTGCATACTGTCTTACCTTCATAACCCCCTCTCACTCCACCCCTACCCTTCTGTACTAACTGTGTCTCTCTATTAACTTTCTTTGTCTTTGTCTATCTCTTGGGGGTCCGGGAAGAGGGGCGGGAAATTCGTGGCACCAAAAGAGAAGGATAAAATAACGATATTTTTGCCTTGGTTAAGATCTCCATTAAGAGCGGAGTTCTCCCCCCCCCTCTACTTCTCTTCTTCTTAATAGGATTAGCTTTTAAGTTACTATGAGCCTAATTGCATTATACAAAAGAGCAGGATGCGTTTTCGACTTAGTCTTATACCCCGACCAATATTACAACACATTTTTCATTTTTCTTTTATTTTATTTTTTATTTTTTTGAAAAAAGAGACAAAACGCATCCCAAGGGGAAATACTTCGAGACGATAATATAAAACAAATTATACAATTAGGGACTCGTGTTTTTTTACAGTTCATTTAGTCAAATTATATAGTCTTCTGTTTACTTTACAGTATATATATATTTTTTAAGTAAAATTTTTCAAGTCAATCTGATACTTTCAATGGGATCAATTGTGTGCATTTAAGCATCTTCGTCCTATCAAATACCTTAAAACGAAATCAAAACCTTTTCTTCCAATGTCCTAGGATTAAGTTTACTATGGCTAAAGGAGACATTATTAAGAAATGTGAGTAATTATGAACGAATTGCTGTTAATTACTGGAATTAGTAAAACTTACCTTAAAAGCAGATAAAAACCAGTTGAGAATGGTCCACAAGCATTGCCAGAACGAATTTAAAAAGCATTATTTTTTTTCGAAATACACGTGAAGTTGTATATTAATTTATTTGATTAAATTCAGTAGATAATACACTTACATATTTAAAACTTGCGTAATAGGAAAGTTATTGAATTAGCTATAGTGGGCTGCCACTTTCTATCACTACATATTGTAAGGATCCCCATATCACGGCAGAAGCACATGTCAATACAACACGTGTTATTGATTGTAAACAGTGTAGCAGACGAGAAGTCGACACGAAAGACACCGAGCGAAGCCGAAAGAAGATGGATCTCACGGAAGGACCCGAAGAGGACAAATAAAAGCCCAACCACCGAGGGACCTGGCATCAGTCGACCAATTGATCAACTAACCAACACCTGCCCTGAGGTGGCATTTCACTAAGGGCGGGGGGCATTGGACTTTTACCCGAGGTCGCACTGGACTAGGGGTCCTCTCTACAACCAAACCTCGCGAAGCTGCATTGGGCTGAGGGGGCTATCCTTCAAGACTCACCAGAACCAGCAGGTGCCTTGGAGACCGCTTTGAGAGAAGGGGCTCCGTGCAAAACACCTATTTCCTCTCATCTGGTCAATAACGAGATAGACACTATTTTACTTTTTGTAATCAAAGACATTTGTAATTAGCAATTTTTACAATAAATTGAAGGGGAAAACTAGCCCGGACCATCATTTAGTCTCTACCTATAAAATCATTATAATATATACTAAAAGTGCGGATATAACCAGTGGCCACCAGTTACTATTTGGCACCAAAATGTTCACCATCCTCTTAGGGATTGATCAACACCAACATGATCTCTCTATGACTTAAGGTTCCCGAGATATCACTCCTTAAATCTCCCGAAATCGGAACTTTCTTAGCCAATATCTGGGAATCGGTGGCCAGTTGGCCAGCAGTCACGGTTTAGTATTTCGTACTAAAACGTTTTCTATCCTTTCAGGTATTGATCAGCACCAATGTCATCTCTCTCTATGACTTACGATTCCGAGATACCACTCTTTAAATCTCCCAAAATCGGAACTTTTTTGGCGAATTTCTGGGGAACGGTAAGAGTGACTCGAAAATTTTCATTTTCTCAGCTAGTTTTTGATGCTCTATCGAATGGGGGGGCTCAAACTTGGAAAATTTGCAAATAACAGACAGACATGGACACAGAGAATTATGTAACGAGCTTTTTAAAAAAAGTCTTTGAGTTTCACGTCCCACGCTTATGCTGGTTAGGCTAAAGGAGACGGTGATGATGAGTAATGAATGAAATGGTGGAATGAAGAAAGTGGGAGGAAACGGGAGAATCCTGAGAAAACCCACAGCTTTTTTTTTTTAAGTTCGTTGAAAATAATATTTGATTTTCTATTGTAATTATTATCTTATTACGAGCCAAAAGCGGAACGCTATTTAAAAAAGCACATTTTGCACCCCGTTCGTATTTATCTTGAGAAACTGGATCATTAAAAAAAAAAAAAAAAAAAGACAATTGCGTTAGAAACGGGATGTTTTCCATAATCGGTTGGTTTCTAACCGAAACTGTTTTTCTTTTCTCCAGTAAAATATTACGCTTTTACTGAAATCGGTGTGATCTTTTGCCAAAGGCGGTGTCCCTTCTTGTCATTGAACAACTAATTTTCAAGGGAAGTTAGTGAAAAAGGAAAACAGTTTTTGATAGCGAAATAAGTAAACTGAACCGGTTTTGAAACTTGAAAAACTTGTTTTTGGATAGAAAACCAAACCTGTTTTGGAAACTGATTTTTCGTGTCCTAGTAGCTATAGAGATAGTATATATTTTTGAACTCAAGCATCTAATTCCAATGATCACGTACACATGTACGCAAGAATTTATTTTTCAGAGGGATCCAAATATCCAATATGAGGATAAGTTGATTTGTAAGATTATGAAGATTTGTAAAATTACTCCTAAAATTAGACTAAATTTACAGAAAAGTCGGATTTCGCGGCTACTACTATCCAATACTAGTCGACACGACGTCCAATTAGCATTGAATGGTTATTATTCTTCACCCGAAAAGACAATAAGTAATCGTAAAATACTTCCACCTATAATTTCAGGGGGAAAAATGATAATACTAGATTGTTTTTATAAGAGAAGAGTACAGATGAAGTGTAAGATTAAATTTTCATGCTACATCAATCATATCCATGTTAAACAAGTATAGTTTTATTGAGAAAGGTACAAATGTATGTTGAGTTAAGAAGTTTTGGGAGGAGGGCCCGGACCCGGTGAATCGACCCCCTTTGGGTGCGCTCCTGGCCCCCCCTGGTAAGGGAAGGTCCTTCAAGTTGTCACAATAAGGGAATCACTCAATTTCGTTTTTCAAATGCATCAATATGTTGTGACACTGTTGACATTTTGCTATGTTATACTACTGGTGTTATTATCTATTTCAATTAAATGCATAATATAAGACCCAGATTCCTTTATTACCCACTGTTGCCACATATCAGACCTCTCCATTGTACGTTTTAGAGCACACGTAGCTCCAACAGTGTGCAACACTGTACCACTACATTTCACTGTTATGCTTAGTGATAAGAGTGCATTGTAAATTTGTGGACATTTGTGTATGGTGCTACTTCAAACAAAATACTTTTATGCTGAGTTGGCAACACTGCTTCATCTATGGCAACACTGTGGTTTCCCAATACTACAATTTTGTTCTCATTGCATTGTACATCTTTTGACTGTTTTAACGGTTTTCAAGATATTTACTTTGAACTTACATATTTACATGATTTTATTTTATATTCAAATTTTGAAGTCCCGTAGCTCCTATCTTTCTGGTCCATGATATCCTATATTTTGCACATTTTCATTTCTCAATATGCTCTATCAGATGTGCTATGTAGGAACCAGATTTGACCAACACCGTGTGGGGCCTTCCCTTGTAAGATTAATTCCTGGATGAGAAAGGAAAGTTGGAAGTCTAGAATTGATGAAGAAGTAGATGAAACAACCGATATTATTAGATTGAAGTTAAATGTGATTGAAGTTTGGGGGAACAACGCTTATTTATTTTTCCATCTCTCACGCCACTATATCTATTCTTTTGGAATAAATGTGTTAATTTATCTCTCACTTTTTTTTTGTTTGTTTTATTCAAGGGGGAGGTGAAGGAACAGCCGGAAAGTAGAATTGTGTTCCGTAATTGGTGGCAGGAACCGTGGCGAAATAACAGTTCATTCAAAGGTCACTAGACATGCTATGTAGTTCTCAGTTGAAGTACCAACAGTGAAAATTGGATTAATTTTGCTGCTGGTTCCCCGTGGAGTATAAGAGCCCAGTCGATGAGGACGCGAAGTTTGTTTTAATTTCACGGGCGAGCGCCCGAGACACTACCCCTGGCGCCCTCTGCAACGTCGCTACCATCTACTAGATGTGCCTAATAATACATAACCCTCACTCTTTGCTAGACAACAACACATATAAGGGGCTCGAACACGTTTGTCATTTAAGGGTACTCTAAACAAATAATTATATTGTTTTTTATCAATAGATGTCAGCAGAAATCTATTTTGTAAGAGTTTAATTTTAATACTAATGAAATAAGTTAGTGGTTTCGTACGAAACAAAATGTTTTCTCATTAAAAATATTATACCTCTACATTTATAATATAGGATCTCATACCATTATAACTCAAGTCAAATGTTCATTGCCACCGAAACAAATAGAATTCTTAGGTGAACCAAATTACTTGTTTCACAACACTTGTTACCTACCTACATAGCTGTTGTTACTTTTTTTAAGAACATGATTTGTATGTTTGTTGCACCTTCTTCTTGGTCTACCTAAAGGTCTTTTCCCCACCAATTTCTCAATTTTAATTTTAGACTCCTTGCTCAAGCTTCTAATGTTAGCAGTGTACAACGACTGGCCATCAGTTTATGAAAAAAAAAACATTTCGTGGGAAATGTCTCTAAGACGGGCTGAGAAGAACTACCAAAAATTATGGTAGTAGCTAACACTTTCACCTTTGGCGCTAGCGGTCCTGGAATCGATTTCCGTTGAGGTCACTCAGTCGGAAAGGTTTAACATCCCTTTCATCCTGAGTAGGGTTTTGCCTGGATTTTTCTCATTCATACTAGGCAAATATCGGCATAGTACCCAAAATAATAGTCCCAGGACGCTTCCTTCCTTCCTCTCCTTTCTCCCACTCCAATTCCCCAGGCAGTGCGATCGCTGAGGGACGCCATCCTAATAAGGCCCACTTGTCTGATCATAATAATAGATCATTTGATTTGTATTAACATCCTCTGTCAGTAGCGAGGCTGTTTCTCTTGATGCCACACTTGGAAGGCCCGATGTAGAGTAATGATCTGCATGGTTAGGACGTTCTCCCAAGGTACTAAAAATTGAATATTGAGCAACCAACCAATTGTTGTCATTTATTCAACAGTTTACTCCCGGAATTTTTACTTTATCCGTAGAAACTACTGTATGGTACGTTGGCAACTGCTTAACAAATGGTTGGCAGTGTGGCCAATTAGACATTAGGGACAACGTTAGTGATTGGTTAGCCTACCGTTGGCCATCGTTCGACTTTCTGTGTGTTGCAAGTGACATCACAAGACCTACAGTTTAAACTAGGATCAAAAGCAGGGCTTGCAAAACTGGTTTTCATATAAAAATGTGAATGTAGAAATATAAAAAAAAAAAAAACTTTTTTCATCAAAACCAATTTATACCATTTAAAATGTATACCATTTAAAAAAAAACTGTTCTTGAAAGTTTTCAAAAATCAATTCTGGTTTCCAAAAAGCGAAAAACCGGTTTTGGTAACCAGTGTAGTGTATTTGATGCTCTACCACGGGAATCTAACCCAGGACCTCTGACACCAAAGAAGCACAGTAGCCATGAAATGAAATTAAATCTTTGAGTTTTACGTCCTACGATTATGCCGGTTAGGCTAAAGGAGACGGTGATGATGAGTAATGAATGAAATGGTGGAATGAAGAAAGTGGGAGGAAACGGGAGAACCCCGAGAAAACCCACGCACACAATGTTTGTCCACCACAAAGTTCACTTGGCGTGGGCTGGGATCGAACCCGAGACCCCAAGCACAAGAGGTGAACGCTTTACCACTGAGCCCCCGCGGCCCCCGCACAGTAGCCAACAAACTAAGTATAATAATAATAATATTAATAATAATAAAATTTAGATTTCGCGAACATGTTCTTTGTTTTCATTAATTGATTATTCCACTAAAGTTAAAAATTTCTGAAGAGCTTGCTAGATTTGTTCTTAAAGTATCGATTTGTAAAGTTATACCACATGAGGATGAAAGGAAGGTTAGACCATTTGGCAGAAGCGGACATGTAAAGTTCATTTCTCTGTCAAGGGAGATATGAACACTGCATTTTAACAAATGGGCGGAAATTACTTAAAAATACGCCAGAGACGACAATCAACATCATGTATTTAATAAACTTCCCATTTTCATATTCTTTTAGCCATGAACATCTACGTTCATCTTTTTAAGAAGTTTGGTTTATCAAAACTCATTTATATGCAGTATTTACTCTGTCTGTTCATGTGTCTGTCCAAACTTCTTGATATGTTTACCCTGTCTGTCCATGTGTCCTTCCAAACTCCTTTATACGTTTACCTTGTCTGTCCATATATTCGTCCAAACTCCTTTATATATTTACCCTGTCTGTCCAAACTCCTTTATATATTTACCCTGTCTGTTCATGTGTCCATCCAAACTCCTTTATATAATTACCCTATCTGCTTATCGGTTTATCCAAACTCCTTTATATATTCCCCAGTTTGTCCATGTGTCCGTCCAAACTCCTTTATATATTTACCCTGTCTGTCCAAACTCCTTTATATATTTACCCTCTCTGTTCATGTGTCCATCCAAACTCCTTTATATAATTACCCTATCTGCTTATCGGTTTATCCAAACTCCTTTATATATTTACCCTGTCTGTCCATGTGTTCATCCAAACTCCTTTATATATTCCCCAGTTTGTCCATGTGTCCGTCCAAACTCCTTTATATATTTAACCTGTCTGTCCAAACTCCTTTATATATTTACCCTGTCTGTTCATGTGTCCATCCAAACTCCTTTATATAATTACCCTATCTGCTTATGGGTTTATCCAAACTCCTTTATATATTTACCCTGTCTGTCCATGTGTTCATCCAAACTCCTTTATATATTTACCCAGTTTGTCCATATGTTCATATGTATTCCTATTTCTGCGAGATCTATCTTAATATTGTTCCCCCATCTACGCCTAGGTCTTCCTAATGGTCGTTTTCGAATTGGAACTTCCAGATAAAACTTCGAAAGCGTTGCTACTTTATTCCATTCTCGCTACATGACCTGACCTCCTAGACTTGATGACCCTACCAATGTTTGGTAAACGGTAAATTATGTAGTTCCTCGTTATGAAGTCTCCGCCATTCCCCATTCAAGTTCCTCTTGAGTTCGAATATTCGTTTGAAGATTTTATTCTCAAATACATTCAGTCTGTGTTCTTCCTTCAGAGTAAGCGAGCATGTTTCCCTACCATACAGTATAACAGTCCTGGTTATAGTTTTATATATTTTAAGGTTCAAAATCCATAGACAAACATCACATATCAATACGTTTTACATAAGGTTTTCTCTAGTGACAGTTTTGATACTTTTGAATACTATTCAGTTCAAAAAAATATTCGATATGTATTTTTTTTGTATATACGGCATACTCTGTATGAAGCCTATATACTGTGTGTACGATATATATGTAGACATGTGCTTTATCTTTAACCTTATAGTCCCATCGATGTAGAGTCAATGACATTATTTAGATTTTGTTAATTAGAAGGATATGTTAAATGAATCTTCTTTTAGACCTTTCCAACCGAATTTCATTTCTACCTCCGCTTCTCTCTCTCTCTCTCTCTCTCTCTCTCTCTTTCTATGTCTCTCCATGCTCCGCTCTCCCCTCTGTGTTACGCGGGAGCGCACACGAGCCAGGCCTCTCCGCTAATAACGACACACACACGCAGCCCATAATAGTAATTTGGAGATTTTCGTTCCTGAACACCGTACTGCCATTTGCACATTGGTGAATGTAGGAAGCATTAGTTTTGGTATTTTGAAAATTAGTCTCGGGACAGGACACCCACTGCGATTACCACGTCTCACAATAGCCAGAAACAGCAATAATCGTAACGCGCTATCGTTTCAACACTCTGCTCCTGGATCAAAACTGCCAGATATCTGTTGGCACCCCTGCAATGCCTAAACAAAGCCCTCCCCCTTCACATATTCACACACACAAACACATGCATATACACATAATCATTGTTGCTTTAATCAAATAGGTTCCCCGATCTTAATATCAGCACACAATTATGTGCTTCCCTTGTTTGTATCTCAAACTCATCAAGTTTGCTTCCTCCTATTAAACTAATGATCATACGACATTTGTATACAACGTTATCAGTTATAGTTGGACTGTTTTAGTAAAATATTGTGTTTGCTGATGAATTACACTAGACACTTACTACTATAGTTTTCAAAAGGTATGAACACAAACTAGTCTGGTGGCCAAATGGCACCCAGTGAAGAATGTGTGATTTGTTTATTTGTAATGAATTTGGTTTACCGAAACTCCTTTATATAATTACCCGGTCTGTCCATGTGTCCGTCTTAATTAATTTATATATTTACCACGTCTGTCCATGTGTCCGTCCAAACTCCTTTATACATATTTACCCTGTCTGTCCATGTGTCCGTCCAAACTATTTATATATTTAACCTGTCTGTCCATGTGTCCATCCAAACTCCTTTATATATTTACCCTGTGTGCCTATGTGTCCATCCAAACTCCTTTATATATTTACCCTGTCTGTCTATGTGTCCATTCAAACTGCTTTATATATTTAACCTGTCTGTCCATGTGTCCATCCAAACTCCTTTATATATTTACCCTGTCTGTCCATGTGTCCATCCAAACTCCTTTATATATTTAACCTGTGTGTATATGTGTCTATCCAAACTGCTTTATATATTTACCCTGTGTGTATATGTGTCTATCCAAACTGCTTTATATATTTAACCTGTGTGCCTATGTGTCCATCCAAACTCCTTTATATATTTATCCTGTCTGTCTATGTATCTATTCAAACTGCTTTATATATTTACCCTGTCTGTCTATGTGTCTATCCAAACTCCTTTATATATTTAACCTGTCTGTCCATGTGTCCATCCAAACTGCTTTATATATTTACCCTGTCTGTCCATGTGTCCATCCAAACTCCTTTATATATTTAACCTGTGTGTCTATGTGTCTATCCAAACTCCTTTATATATTTACCCTGTCTGTCCATGTGTTCATCCAAACTCCTTTATATATTTACCCTGTCTGTCCATGTGTCCGTCCAAACTCCTTTATACATATTTACCCTGTCTGTCCATGTGTCCGTCCAAACTCCTTTATACATATTTACCCTGTCTGTCCATGTGTCCATCCAAACTCCTTTATATATTTAACCTGTCTGTCCATGTGTTCATCCAAACTCCTTTATATATTCCCCAGTTTGTCCATGTGTCCGTCCAAACTCCTTTATATATTTACCCTGTCTGTCTATGTGTCCATCCAAACTCCTTTATATATTTACCCTGTCTGTCTATGTGTCCATTCAAACTGCTTTATATATTTACCCTGTCTGTCCATGTGTCCATCCAAACTCCTTTATATATTTAACCTGTCTGCCCATGTGTCCATCCAAACTCCTTTATATATTTAACCTGTGTGTCTATGTGTCTATCCAAACTGCTTTATATATTTACCCTGTCTGTCCATGTGTCCATCCAAACTCCTTTATATATTTTACCTGTGTGTCTATGTGTCTATCCAAACTCCTTTATATATTTATCCTGTCTGTCCATGTGTTCATCCAAACTCCTTTATATATTTACCCTGTCTGTCCATGTGTCCATCCAAACTCCTTTATATATTTACCCTGTCTGTCTATGTGTCCATCCAAACTCCTTTATATATTTACCCTGTCTGTCTATGTGTCCATTCAAACTGCTTTATATATTTACCCTGTCTGTCCATGTGTCCATCCAAACTCCTTTATATATTTAACCTGTCTGCCCATGTGTCTATCCAAACTCCTTTATATATTTAACCTGTGTGTCTATGTGTCTATCCAAACTGCTTTATATATTTACCCTGTCTGTCCATGTGTCCATCCAAACTCCTTTATATATTTACCCTGTCTGTCCATGTGTCCCTCTAAACTCCTTTATATATTTAACCTGTCTGCCCATGTGTCTATCCAAACTCCTTTATATATTTAACCTGTCTGCCCATGTGTCCATCCAAACTCTTTTATATATTTAACCTGTGTGTCTATGTGTCTATCCAAACTGCTTTATATATTTACCCTGTCTGTCCATGTGTCCATCCAACCTCTTTTATATATTTATCCTGTAGGCCCATGTGTTCGTCCAAACTCCAACCTGTCTGTCCATCCGAACTCTTTTATATATTTACCCTGTCTGTTCATATGTCCGTCGAAACTCCTTTATATATTTACCCTGTCTGTCCATGTGTCCCTCTAAACTCCTTTATATATTTAACCTGTCTGCCCATGTGTCTATCCAAACTCCTTTATATATTTAACCTGTGTGTCTATGTGTCTATCCAAACTGCTTTATATATTTACCCTGTCTGTCCATGTGTCCATCCAAACTCCTTTATATATTTACCCTGTCTGTCTATGTGTCCATCCAACCTCTTTTATATATTTATCCTGTAGGCCCATGTGTTCGTCCAAACTCCAACCTGTCTGTCCATCCGAACTCTTTTATATATTTACCCTGTCTGTTCATATGTCCGTCGAAACTCCTTTATATATTTACCCTGTCTGTCCATGTGTCCCTCTAAACTCCTTTATATATTTAACCTGTCTGCCCATGTGTCTATCCAAACTCCTTTATATATTTAACCTGTCTGCCCATGTGTCCATCCAAACTCCTTTATATATTTACCCTGTCTGTCCATGTGTCCATCCAAACCCCTTTATATATTTACCCCGTCTGTGCATCTGTCTTTGAAATGAAAAATGCAGCAGAACATTAACGTTATACATCCGATATGCCTAAAACTTTGTCTCTAAACATTCAGAGGATACATTATGTTGCAGGTACAATTTCAGGTATTTCGGATAATCCCTTTTATGTCAGGGACAATTATTGCTGAACATCCCTCGTATAAACGTATTAAGTACTATAGTATGATGGAGTTAATTAATATGTTTTGACATGTACTTCCAGGAACTGAATACCTTTCGAAAATTCAGTTAGGAGAATAAACTGCTTCCATCTTGTTTTCATTAAATTTTCATCTCTTGTTAAAATTAAAAACTGAAAAATAAATACCTTTTAGTCGTACTCGCACTATTTCTATATGTAGCTATTAAATATGTATTTAAACTTTTTTTTTTTAGTTAACATTTTTGCTGAATATTTTTTGTTGCACAAGCACTTTAGAACCAAACGCTACTATGTAACAAATAGCCGAATGAAATTCCATATGATTCTGTCTCTATGGTTTCGGAACAATAAAAATAAACAAGAATTTGGTTGTATATACCTGCCAAAATAATGCAAGCGATAATGTAACAATTCAAATGATATTTTCTTTTTTTTAAAACAAAAAAAAAAAAGAAGCAAATAAACTATTACATATAAATTGCAAAATTATGCATGCAATACAATTGATACATTTTATTCCCAGAGACGAAACCAAAACTTAATAAATGCTAAATTATGCTGCGCATCCATAATTGTTGCTGTACATATTTTTGGTACATTTTAAAATAAATTTAGATATTTGAACGAACTCAATTTATTTTTAAAAAAGACACAATTCTTCTTTTTTTATTAGAGAGATTTAATACAACCAACTGAAGATTTAGTTTGTATAAGAGTATGTTTAAATGGAAATACAACATCTGGAATATGTACACTTATGTCCAAAATTATTGTCGCATGTCTATAAATGTGTTGTTGTAGGAATATAATTTGATAACAAATTCGCCCGGTATTTCTTATAATGTTAGTATGTGTATAATCGGCAAAGATATGTAAGTAGCAAATTTCATGTCAAAAGACCAGTAAATAAGAACAATAAAACGAAAATAAAACTTTCTTGTCCATTTAGCAACATTTTGTTTTACTCATTCTAATTTTCGTATTTACAATTCTTTTCCTATGAAATTTCCCACAAATTAACATTTCCCGATTATACACATAGTAACAGTATTAAAAGTACCCTGTAAAATCATTATCAAATTATATACTTACAAGAAGACAGTTATAGATATGCGACAATCATTTTGCACATGAGTGTACCTAAAATTTTAGCGGCTAGACTATGGCAGGACGACGAAGCCCTGCTATCAGAACGGCTATTTTAATGAAACCTACGCATTTCGTGCAATCATTTCAAACTTTGCTTTGATTGGTTGTGAACCAGTAGCATCATTTTAGGAGGGGAGGGGTAATTGCCCCAATAGTTTGAGAAATATATTGCGCTAGAAATACACAAAATATTCTTTCAATTTCTTTCAGTTTAACATCCAACGATTATATCCTTTAGGCTTAGAGAGACGTGTGACTAAGGGAAGCGAATGATAATATAATAATCGATAGAATGAGAATGTGGAAGGAAACGGGAGTATCCCCAGAAAACCCACGATGATGTCCACCAGAAACCTACTTGGACGGGGATCAAACCAAAGAACCCACGCAACAAAGGTAAGAGCTTCGCCACTGAGTCACAGTGCTTTCCTTTGTCGGAGGACAGACGGACAGATAAACCAGTTGTATAAAATATATGACATTTATGTATAGCATAGTTTGGAAGTCTATAGAAATGAGAGGTGAAAAATATTTTTGGTGCTAAATCTATATAAAATACCTAGGTATTTGCTTACCGCAAGCAATTTCCCTTTAATCCAGTGGTTCTCAAACTTGTCGCTACTGAGACCCACATTAAATAATAAAATGTATTTGTGACCCACTTACTTTTATTCAAATTCACATTAACATTTTAGGAAATGGTGGTGTATTTCAAAGCAGTTAAATTTTGTAAATGATATCTCTAATTCCACTTTGTTCAATAAGTCCGTAAGAGTGATTAACATGAAATCTATTTGAGGATGTTGTGAACACCCCGAGAGACCACCAATGTTACAAAATACAGATCGATGTTTAAATTTTAAAAAATCCAAATTTAGTTGGTTTCTCTTTTATGTATATTGTAAATATCTCACTTTCAAACTAAATTGTAATGTAAATTTATGAATGTAGTGGTCCAGTCGTTTAGAGCAGTGCTATTCAACCTTTTATTTCTCGCGTACCCCTAGACACAGTTCGCCATCCAGTTGTGTACCCCTGAAGCTGTCTTTAAAAAATTAAATCGAAATGAAGTTATTAAAATTAATACTCATGTTTTATTAATTAAAAAGAGGGACAAATAGAGACCCAATAAAAGGACAATCAGCATGCCAATCAAAAGACTATTTAAAAGGGATAAACTGCACATCTGAAAAAATTAACATGGGAAATTTCAATATTATCTTCAACTACGATCATTCAATAAAAATTGGAAATATGCTTATTTTAGGATTACGTACTTCCTTTGAATAACATTAGTTTAGAGAATATCAGTCGGGGCCTATCGAGTAAATGTAATATAAATTTCTTTCACAATAAGTATATCATATGAAACTATATGCATGCACAAAGAGGGTTAAAGTGTTTCCACACAAAGATAACACAGAGATAATACTACTTCCGACCCCCTAACAGATTTTGACTCACCCACTATCTTCCCATCCTATCCGAGCATCTCTACGGCTTGTTTAACAGGGCAATGCTCTGTGTAACCCCTTTCTTTTCGCCTCATTAATAAACACTTCCAATTTTCATTTTCCCAATAGTACTTCACGACATATGTTTCTGCATTAGAAAAATCATAATTGAAAGAAAAACTTCTCGCGACCCACCTACAAACAGTCCGCGACCCACACTTTGAGAAACACTGCTTTAATCCATTATGTGATCAATGTTATAATCTAATAACGCAGATTTTTTTAGCACTTCCGGTTTCAACAGATAGAACAGAGTCGAGTCAAAAGTCGTACTTAGGGAACTGAATTTGTATCAAGAACAGTTTCTTGATATCCTTTACCGTTGTTGTCCTATGAAAGTAAGTATTGAAACCAGAAGTACTAGTAAATTTTAATAACTTACTGTTTTGGTAGATTGTTGTAAGTTATTATTTGTTTCCTTGAGACGCTGAACCAGGCCTGTAGCCAGCCCAAAAATGTAGGGGGATCGGCTGAAGTTAGGGGGGCCGATGCAACCATATTATAGTTCATTTGCCATATTATAGTTAATTTTAGGAGGGACAGTCAAAATTTGGGGGGGCGGACCCCTAGACCCCCCTGGATACGGGCCTGTGCTGAACTGATTTTTCAAAATAGGCTGTATCGTTCTATTTCCATTTTTGTTCTATTGCAATAAACAATGAAACCGGAAATGGTTGATTTCTACCACTTCCGTTTTGAATAGAGGGTTAGTCTAGAATATGAAATATATATTCTTGTGACGCGGAAACTATCTTGCAAAAGAAAAAAACGATTCCCTTTATCTTTTACAATTTTTGCTCTATAGATATCAGTACTGAAAGCGGAAGTAGTATTAAATTTCAACCACTTCCTGTTTTGGTAGAGTGTTGTGGATGGCGACGATATGTGTCCTAGAAATACCGAATCGATTGCAGAAAAAAGCTTGTAGTATTCTATTTTCTACGGTGAAAATGTTGAAACCGGAAATGGTTAATTTCAACCACTTCCGGTTTGAATAACAGGTTATAGAAATGTTGTAAACTGTTTCTGTGAAACTGAATCGATTGTTTAAAAAAATGTTTCTTAATACCTCTTAGATTTTTTTTCTCTATTACAGGTCGACAGACAAACAGACGGACGGACGGACATTGTCGTTCTGTAAGATCAAAGGTAGCGGCCAGAGATAGCCAGGAACGCTTTTTGATATGACTTGAGAGTGCCAGCAATATGTTTCATCTCCATCTTTATGCTCTTATTGAAACAGGAAGAGCTATAACCACTTTCAGTTGCAACCTTGGGTCACTATACTTTAATAGATGGTAGAGATGGTACACGTGACATTTCTTTTCCCTCATCTTTTATGACCAAAAACTCTATACAAATTCTTTGTATACAGTGCTACAAATGAGTAGGTATTTTTAAATACTAGCACTTTCTCTATGATGGACCTCCTGTTCCTAGCAGCACGGAGGTCTTTGAAGTTGACGGTTAGGAACCTCCTGCTCAGTACAGCGCGGAGACGAAACACATGGACGGAGGATAAATATACAAAGACGTTTGGACGGACACATAGACAGACAATGTAAATATATAAAGGAGTTAGGACAGACATACGGACAGATAGGATGAGTATATAAAGGAATTTGGACGGACACATAGACAGACAGGGTAAATATATAAAGGACTTTGGACCGACACATGGACAGATAGAGTAGGTAGGTAGGTAGGTAGGTAGGTAGATAGATAGATAGATAGATAGATAGATAGATAGATAGATAGATAGATAGATAGATAGATAGATAGATAGATAGATAGATATAAAGGAATTTGGACACACAGGGTAAATATATAAAGAAGTCTGGACGGTCACGTCGACAGACAAAGTAAATATACAAACGAGTTTGGATGGACACATAGATAGGGTAAATATATAAAGGAGTTCGGACGGACACGGTAAATATACTGTAATGGAGTTCATTTAAATCAAACTCATCAGGACACTCTCTTAATATAGAAAATGAGCACAAATTTTATTCTTGATAACTTATTCCCCTCTCCCCCCCTCTCTCTCTCTTATTTTTAACAGAATACAATGTACAGAAAAAGAACACAGCAGAATACAACGCACAATAATGGGTTTTATGACATTAAAACACAAACAAAATGGGGTGGGATCAAAAATGAACACTGGGTTTATTATTGCACATCCCCTTTCACTCCCTTCTCACCCAATTTAACAGCTCTACCCCCACTGGTGTATTCCTCCTCCCCCAGTCTCTGAGGTCTATATGACAACGTACCGACTCTCGTGTTCTGTGATGTTCCGTGATTACTGGCCCAAAGCGGCAATGGATAACTTTTCGGTCATCAGCCATTGTTATTTAAAACGTCTGATCGCGAAACTATGTTCGTCCATTGTCTGTGGCCGCTTAGTGTGTAAAGCTGTTAATATGATGTTCCAAATCTGTTGTAGCTCATTCGCTTTGGTTACAATGTAAACCAAGAGACCACCCTTTTCTGGTTAACTATGATTTATTTTTCTTTTCACATGAAAAAAGCTCTCCTACTTCCGGTCAACTTTTTTATCAAATAATTTGCTTTTAACGAAGCATAAAAAGTAGATAATAATAATAATAATGCAGAAAATATATACGAAGCTTAATTTTTTAAGTCATCCTGTTCTAATTGTAATTGGGATAAACACAAAATTCACTTAAATAAAGATCTTTTTTAATTTTTAGAACTTTTGGCAAGCGAATAGAAAGATAAAAGGAAATAAATACGTGTATATCCTATTAATAAACAGTAGATGTTTCCGTCTGTCACTGTAATCCTTATAATAAATAGCCACGCGAAGAGATGTCGCTTCGGTATATAGTGAAATCCTTGAATAATCGCATAAGAACAGTATGGAATTTAACGAAATTTTTGAATAATCGCATGAGAACAGTATGGAATTTAACGAAATCCTTGAATAATCGCACAGGAACTGTATGGAGTTTAACGAAATCATTAAATAATCAAAAGAGAATGTATAGAATTTAACGAAATTTTGAATAATCGCATGAAAATGGTGTGAAATTTAACGAAATCCTTTAATAATTGCATGAGGACAATGTGGAGTTTAACGAAATTCTTGAATAATCGCAAGGAACGGTATGGAGTTTAACGAAATCCTTAAATAATCAAAAGAAAAAGCATAGAATTTAACGAAATCCTTTAATAATCGCATGGGAACGATATGGGGTTTTGGATAGTTGCGGGAAACTAAATAAATTAATTTGTTATATGGAGATAATTATTAGAGCTTTTAATTATGCACGATTTACCCTATAGTGTAGAGTAGGCTGAAAGTCTGGATGGAACAGTTTGTTTTAATAAGAACTAGAGTGAAGGGAAAATTTACTCAGTGTTCCTTCCAGACATGCTTTCGGAGGGATTTTGATCCTTCGCAGTTAATCAATTCCCCACTTCCCAGAGTTCTTTTTTTCTTATTTCAAGCGTGATACCCAAACACAAACCTCACGGTCAACACCGCTGGTTCTCAAGTTTTACCCAGGAAGATAGGTGTTCAAGATTGTTACCTACACTCCTTGCCACGATATTCTTTATTTATCAAGGAATCAGTCTTTTTTTCGTTGGGTACGAGAATGGGACTTTTTAAATCTTTATTTATCATACTGAGAAAAATCCGTTTTCCGGACACCGGTATATTGTTCAAATATACGGAATCCTCTTGCTTACTACAGAAATCAGTATGGAGCATACATTATCCATATGCTACATACACACTGCCCTTAGGTGTTACAACATGCCGTTGCAGGGTATCTGACATTAAACAATTTTTCCGTATATAACATGCATATCCTTAATTTACATTCCTCAGCTACATGTTATACACGTCCATTTGTATGTGAGATCCTGACCGCCTATATTGTTTCATACGGAAAATACGTATAGATGGAACACTTATACGGAAAATATTATAAAACCTGCGTTTTCAGATATACGTCTGCTGTACGTTAAGTTCAAAAACTACAGGAATTAAGCATGTAACCTACCTTTTTAAGTACGCCACCTACATTTTTTTCCTCAGTGCACTTTACTTTTGATAATGAGGATATAAATATCTACTCCCAACCATTAGAGGGTTACGCCCTCTTTTCGGCATGGAGTTTAATGCATTTCCATTGATTACAAGATAACGTTAGATGAGTAAAGTGCAGTAAACATTAAGATAACTAAATATGTATTAAAGCTATAAATTGCTTCTGAAGAATAATTTAACAGAAAAGTGCAGATATATGTGTTTGGATCAGGTTCACACCCACGATGAGTACACCGGATCCAGATTCATCACCCCTAAAAAAAACTTCCTAACTCAACATATAATTGTTCACTTTCTTCATAAAACTATACTTGTTTAACAGGGATGCAGCATAAACATTTGATTTTGCACTTCATCTGTACTTTTTCTCTTATAAAAATAATCTTGTTTTATCGCGGTTTTTTCCCCTTGAAAATATAAGTGTAAGTACTTTACAATTACTTATCTTCTTTTCGGGTGGCAGAATAACATCCGTTCACTACTACATAGATGTAATGGCTTATAGTATGGGATCCTTGGCCCCAATGCTTGGACTCCTACCCAACAAAAATTTCTGGATGTGCTCCTGGTCTGGGGTGTTCCCGGCGAAATTAAAATACCGCTAATTTTACAGTAATTATGTGATATCTTCAAATAGATAAAAGATAATTGAAATATGGAACAAGAGCGCCCGAGACAATATTATTTTGCGTGAGGTACCGTTATCACAAGTCACCTAGCGGCTTTCTGTTTTCAGCTGTTTAGAAACGCGAAAATAAATGCCGATTTTTTAAAATGGCTCGAAATCGAAAGCAGATAAGTGAGTCGTGATAACGTTATCTCATGTAAAATTATATTGTCTAGGGCGCTCTTGTTCCACATTTCGATTATCTTTTATCTATTTGAAGATATCACATAATTACTGTAAAATTAGCGGTATTTTAATTTCGCCGGAATAAAGATTCTTAAGACACTGATAGGAAAGATAAGGAATCATTCAATAAAGTCTTCCTTATGCATATATACCTAAGAAAGTCCACATTCACGAATTTTTAATATGAATAAAAATGAAAATGATCTTGTTAGCCAGATGAAACTTGGAATATAAATTCCTTATTAAAGATAAGTTGGACAACTTGTATTGTTGTTTTTCCACATTCAAATTTTAGTTGTCAGTGGTTATTATGAAAAAAAAAGCAGCTGAATTATTCGAAATGAATTTTACAACGTAGTTAGTATGTACTTCGAGCTGTTCTATTTATCGTGAAACGTTGATTAAAATGCGTAACCATAAAGGAAGAATGAAATGAAATCAAAGTAAATGTTTGAGTTTTACGGGGAACGAGCTGTAATATATTCCGTACACCACGTAGCGGAAATTCAAAATTAAGGCCAAATATAGAATATCACATGAGCTCCTCAACTTGGTCGGATGAAACTCGGAATATGAAATCCTTTTTGAAAACACGTGTCCTAGCCAGGGGTAAAAGTGGATTTGAAAAGGTAGGGGAAAGCATGACGTCAAGCCGTGTTTATCTTTGCCCTTTTGTAATGTCTTAGAAAGCGAGGGGACGACACAGATATTTTTTGGAAGTGAGGGTACTACGCTCCCCAGCGTTCCCCCTCACGTTTACTCCCTGGTCCTAGCAAAAGAGGACATTTCCAGTTTGTATTCAAAAAATGGCGAAATTTAGGAAATGATTGAAAAATTTAAAATAAATGTTTGAACATAAGTAGATTTATTTGCGTTGATATTATTTATTATTACACTTTACGTGAAATATTTATCTTATGAGTCTTCACAATAGCAAATTTAAACTACCGCTAATTTCAGAGTTTTTCTGTAATATCTTCAAAACAAATAAAAAATATTCTAAAAGCAGAAACGTAGTGAACTAGACAATACGATTTTGCACGTGATACCACTATCACAACTCATCTATCTGTTTTTGGTATGCCGTTATTTACAGAACCCACAAAAAAAAAATGCTAAATCTATCTACAGTTGCAAATCGAAAGCAGATAGATGAGTTGTGACAGTGGTATCACGTGCAAAATCGTATTGTCTAGTACACTACGTTTCAGCTTTTCGAATATGCTTATTTGTTTTGAAGATATTACAGAAAAACTCTAAAATTAGCGGTAGTTTAATTTCGCTGCAGGGAAGATCCTTAATAGTGGGAAAGGACTTTCAAAAAATTTGTTTAAAAAACGAAATAGCTCAAGGTAGCATCGTTTAGATTTATTTTTGAGTGTCTTCAGGTTTCGAGGTAATGGGGGTACTAACTTCTTCAAATGAAGTTTCGTCACTGCAATTCCATTATTCGACATTGTCTCCCTATGGATACGTGCCTGTTTTTACGGATATTTCTTTACCCTACATCAGTTACGAATTTTGAAGAAATCCTTTTTTATAAATCTCGGAATTGAGGGGCCTCAATTTTTTTAACCATAGATATGATTGACATTGGCTTCTTTTTTCTTCAGAAATTCCGGAATTTGGGGGCTTCAGCCCGAAAGCCATTATATACTGGCTTATATACTGTTAAAAGCATGCCAAGAAACTATCGATACTTTAAAAAGTGAAAATTTAAGGTTGCAAAAACAAATAGATAAAATGAACTTACAAATTGATGAGTTGGATCAATACGGACGGCGTAACACGTTGGAACTGTGCGGCGTTCCTGAGCTACCAAATGAAAACATATTAACTACTGTAAAAAATATAGGTCGTGCTATAGACGTAGATATTAATGACAACATGATTGATGCGTGCCACAGAGTAAAAAAACATCCCGGTCAGGATGCTGCTAATATAGTTGTTAAATTTGTAAGGAGAATAGATAAAGATAGGTTCTTACATAGAAGAAAGGTTAAACGTAATTTAAATTGTAAAGATATTGGCTTTACTACAGGGGTACCTATTTACGTAAACCAATGTCTCTCTGTACAAAGAAAAATTGTATTCAGTGAGGCGCGGAAAATTAAAAGAGAAAAAAATTACGAATATTTGTGGGTCGATTGGTCTGGTAACATTAAGTTGAGAAAAAGAGCAGATGACTCTGTAATTTATACACTTCGTACAATAGAGGATATTCGACAATTAACATAATTTATGAGTAATAATGATAGAGTGATTTCAATATGTTACCAGAATGTACGAGGAATTAATACTAAATTAAATGAAATATATACTAGTATTTTAACAGAAAACTATAATTTCATTGTATTGACAGAAACATGGTTGAACAATAGTGTATTTGATAGTGAATTTATTGATGACAGATATATAGTTTTTCGACAAGAGAGACCAAATAAAATAGGAGGAGGTTCACTTATAGCAGTATTAAAAAAGTTTCAAGTACAAGAAATTAGGATAAATATTGAACATGTTCAAATTGTCTGTATTAAGATGATAACAGGAGGTAGTACTTATATTATTGTATCAGTACCCTTTCCACCTAACTCAAAAATTGAATCATATTATGATTTTTTTAGAAAATTTGAGGAGATCACTAATTTTCAGTTCTATAATATTATTATCGTAGGTGACTTTAATATACCCTCAATTACTGATTCCAGTTTTAATCTTATAACTGGAGGTCATATTTGTGTTGCGCTTGCAAACTTTTTGTCTTTGTTTAATCTTCAATCATACAATAATATAAGGAATAATAATAGAAGAACATTAGATTTATTATTAACAAACTTAAAAGATATTAATATTACTAGGAATAATTGTCCTTTAGTAACTGAGGACTTACATCATCCTCCTTTATTAATTGAATTCTCTATTACATCTAAATATTTAAAAACAAAGTTTAGTCCAACTATTATCTTTAACTATTGTAATGCTGACTTTTACAATTTGTATAAGGATCTACATAAAATGGATTGGGGTCAGATATATCAATATAAGAACCCGAATGATTCATTAAATTATTTTTATAAGAAACTTGATGCTGTAATTAATAAGAATGTTCCTAAACGGAAAATAAATAAAAAAAAGATCTTATCCATGTTGGTTTACAGCTGAGATTATAAATCTTATAAAACAGAAAGAATATTTTAGAAGAAAAAGGAATCATTCCAATTTTAATTTCCTCAAATTTGTTGAACTACGCAAAAAGTTGAAAGGTATGATAAGTAGATCTTACAAATTATACATTAATAAGGTAGAGAATAATATAATTGAGAATCCAAAAACATTTTGGAGTTTCATAAATAATAAAAAGAGGGATAACAGGAAACAGAATCAGATGACTTGTGAAGATAAATTGCTTAATTCCAGTAAAGAAATAGTGGATTATTTTGCAGATTATTTTAAGTGTGTTTATTCCTCGGATTGCTCTTCTTATACAATTTCTGAACCGAGTTATCAAGAAACAACCCACTGTTTAAATATTTCTACTATCACTGTAAAAGATTACGAGATATCTGTAAAAAAATTAAAATCAAGTAAAGTGAGTGGTTATGATGAAATACCTACTTATATATTTAAAGCATGTGGGGAAGTTCTTCGTGTTCCTCTTTTATATATATACAATAGCATCTTGAAATCTCAAATATTTCCAGATATTTGGAAAATTAGTAAAATTGTACCTATTTTCAAGTCGGGCAATCCATGTGAAGTAAAAAATTATCGGCCGATTTCACTTATATCTGTTCCTTCCAAAATATTTGAGCAAATTTTATACCAGAAAATTTTTGAGCATGTTAAATCTTATATATCAACTTATCAACATGGCTTTTATCCGAAAAGATGTACTGTTACTAACTTGGTCACATTTACTCAATTTATATCTGATTCTTTCAATGATGGCTACTCTGTGGACGCAATATACACTGATTTTGCTAAAGCATTTGATAAATTGGATCATACCATTTTGCTTCAGAAGTTGTCTAATTTTGGTTTTTCTTATGAATTACTAAAATTAATTTCTTCTTATTTAAGCAACCGGAAGCAGTTTGTAGTATATAAGCAATTACACTCTTTTATGTTCAATGTAAATTCAGGTGTACCACAGGGATCCAATTTGGGACCATTGTTTTTTTTACTATTTATAAATGACTTACCACGTGTTATTAACTTCTCAAAATGTCTTTTATTTGCTGACGACCTTAAAATTTATAAGAAGATAACTAATCAACTCGATTGTATTGAGCTACAACACGATATAGATAGTTGTTACATATGGTCGCTGCAAAATAAACTTAATTTTAATATAAAGAAATGCTTAGTCTGTACATTTTCAAGACAATGTACTCCATACATCCATGAATATGTTATGAATCGTGAAACATTAACCAGAGTAAATTTTACTAAAGATCTGGGTGTATGGCTAAACAACAAACTTACATATGAATTACACATTGAAAAAATAGTTAATGAATCTTATAAGGCACTTGGTTTTGTTCTACGAAATTCTAAAGTTTTAAATAATATTCAAACTGCATTCAAGCTATTTAATAGCTATGTAAGAAGCAGACTAGAGTACGCAAGCGTGGTATGGAATCCTTTTTATCACTGTTATATTAAGAAAATTGAAAGAATTCAAATTAAATTTTTGCGACATATGTACTACAAGAAATATAGATCATCTTAATATGAAGAAAATATTTCTTATGATAATTTGGTTAATGAATTTACTTGTGACACATTAGAATTAAGGAGAGAAATAACAGATCATTTATTTTTGTATAAAATTGTAAATGGCCTTCTGGAATGTGATGAGTGTTTACAACTATTGAACTTCAATGTTAAAATGAAGGCGTTACGTAATCGGCAACCATTCTATTGTAAGAAATCTAATTCAGTGTCTCATCAAAACTCACCACTTATAAGACTCTCCAGGAAACATAATAATGCCATTAAAGGAAAAAATGAAATCGATTTTGCAATGACAATGAAAGTATTTTTGGCGAATTTAAGGGAGAATTTAAGTACATGAAATAATAGTACTGGTAATTGTGAATAACGCCAAGTATTACTAAATTTAGGAATTATTTTGAAATATTGAATTTATATTGCCTTAAAGAGATTATTGTTGTGTAATTTTATGTAGATATGTTTTTGCTTTGCTTCGATTTATTGTGTTATTTTATTCCTTAAGTCTTTTTTTTTATTTCTGTTATTGGTATATTATTCTTCCCAGTATGCTGTGGCTGTAATGTTGTGCAATGGTTAAGAATTATCATGTAATTGCAAATATTTATATTATATTAATTATTTGTACAATGTAATTTCGAATATGTATATTATATATTGATTATTTGTACAATGTGATAGCTTATGTATGTTGTGATGTATGTTCGTAAATCTGCATATTACTAATTACATAGTTATAATGCCTATTGTAATTGGAGCTCAAGCTCTGTTATAGGTGATAGATAATAATAAAATAAAATAAATAAAATATAATAATAAGCTACAGTATAATTGAGGCGCCTAGAATCAAACCCCGCCAAATCCATTTTTCAGAAAAAATGACTTATATGACTACACCATATCCTATAGTTTTAAACATGCTAAATTCAAAGAAAACATTATTTCGTAGCTACACTCGGCATATGCTACTGTAAAATAATGTTGAAAATGTGGCTTGGTTTCAAAATCCGCCAGATCCGAACAGAGCTAGGCCATGCTTAGTTTCAAACTCCGCCACACCCAAGGCAGCCAATGAGAGTGCCCGGCTCAGTCATTTGACTTCCCAGAATGCTCAGCGAGATGTGCACTTCACCGGCACTTGTCACTGCACCGGCACCGGCATCATTCCCACAAGTTCCTGTAATTACTATGCTTGTGACATGGAGGACGCTGTAGGGACTGACTCCTTGTTCTGGAAAATAAACAAGAAAGAACACCGCAAATAATCAGGAATGGAACCGCTTTGGAGCAGAATAGAGGAAAAATGAATCTCTTTACCTTTATTTTCAATTGGAGAAAAATCAAGTTGGAAAAACGTCTCAATCAGCTAACGAAACTGAGTCTGACTGCGTAGTCGAGGAAGAAAATTATGATAATCTTGATGCCATTTAGGAAAATAACGTATAAAGCCACTCTTCCTAAGGTTTAACAACAGTATGTTCTCAAATCTGAGATAGTTTTAAATCCGTGACCGTGATCGTTGTAATCTAGTTTTGATAACACAATAAAGTATTTTTCAACCTTCCATTTTATTATTGATATCCCATAATGTCATAAAATATTGGTTTTATTTCTTTTTATTGTTAAATCGAAGTAGTTTTAAAACCTCTTTGAGGCAAAAGTATAAATTTAGTTCTGAGTTTCAATACCAGCCAAATCCTTCATTCAGTATCAATACCCGCAATATCCGAATTTCCAACAACTATTTTTCCTTATATTTTAAATTGTTATTATTAGATTGTGTTCATATTTTGTCACTACGATACAATATAATTAACAACATGTTTGGTAAATAAATTAAGTTCGAATTTTGAAGAGTTTGTTTGTGACAGTTTTTGTGACTTTTCCACGAAATTATGTAAAAGGATTTGGCAGGGTTTGATTCTAGGCGCTTCAATTCTCAAATAAATATGAATAGCGTACCTCACATTCCCATTTGAGTTGTTATTTTCTTCCGTTCTCTATTTAAAACATGCCTATTATGATGCTGTCTCTTATTCCATATTGCTGGAATATTCCTTATTAGTTGTATTAATATCTATTTCATATTAATACATCATATTAATACATATTAATATAGTGCAGCAAAAGCTCTCGAGCATAGACTCTCACAATCAGCTGCAGACGAAATTCTGAACAAATGAGGATTTTTATTCCGTACAGCACTTCAAGATCTAGGGAGAACCAATGAAAACACGAGCCCTAGCGATGCTTCCACTGAACATTGATGTAAAAACAAACTCTTTTTTTATCATCATGACTACTAATTCGCCGCCCCGGTCGACCTCTAGGTCGCGATTTAGCGTATATCTCCGGCATGCGCTTACCCATTTGAATCCATGTCCTTGTACCATCATCGAAGCAAAGACGACGACCTAAATCTCAACCTTGACCGCGAGGTATCTTCGGCATGTCTTCACTCTAATTCGGGAAAGGTAAACAAAGAAAATTATTTCACGTCCATAGTAAGCAAGATAAGGTGTATTTCCATGCCTGGCAGATACAAGTCCTGTAGGTCGCGTTCGATATATTATAATTGAGCCCCTGCTATTTATCCTGTATATGGATGGCCTCTGCTCACACTTATCAGCTCATCCTAGTGGTCGTCAACTTTTTGCTGACGATTGTAAGTTATATTCAGAAATATCGTCCTTCCATGACACGATTGCTCTACAGGAAGACATAAATTACCTTACTGGCAATTTATGTCTTACTGACAATGTTACCATTACATTGAAAATGTCTCCTGTTCCTCCACGATTCCGCTATTATATCATATCAACGATTATTATCATATCAACGATTCCGCTATTACACATTCTGCCAGTCATAATATCTTGGTGTTATCGTTGATTCGAAACCCACATTCTCTGACCATATCTCCTCAATACTTAAAAAATCAATGCACATGAGACTTCTTTGCAGATTTACTGAACTACGTGCTGTGGCATCATGAGCAACTTTTTATAAAACTCTAATAGCACCCAAGATCAAATACTGCTGCCCCATATGGTCCATAGCAACATCTACATATCTCTCTACATTTGATTCTATTCTCAACTTTTTTATTGCTATAGTACGTTTTCGTGTTCCCCCACTTCGAATATTACCTAAGGAGGAACTCTTGCAATATCTTAATGTCCAGACTCCGGAAGTAGGTAGAAATAACTCTGACCTGAAATTTCTTCATAAGGTAGTTAATGGGGACTTAAGATCGGAAACCCTACTTCAAGAACTATCCTTACGTCTCCCTTTCCGCAAAACCCAGAATACCCATCTATTCCATCTTGCCCACCCAAGGTTGGCAATCATACAGAGTTTTTTTCTTTCTTTCTTTTTACAGAATACCAAACTGTTATATAATCATTTAAGAACTGATCTGGACATTTTTTCGAGCTACCCGGTGTGCTTGAGAGAGCAATGGCCTAAACTAGCTTTACAGAAATAATATTACTTTTGCACTAATTGTTACATTGTTGGTTGTTTTATTTTTCTTGTTGGTTAACATTTCCTTGTGTAAAAAACCAAAGCTATGCTGTATCTGGGAATTTGTTCAATAAATAAATAGTTTTTTTTTTTTTTTTTTTTTTTTGAGAGAGAGAAACTAAGCGAAGAACAGAAAGTGTTACTGATTTTTGGATTTAATGTCAATAGGATAATTTTGAGAGTGTGCCATGAAACAGAGGAATGAACTTACTGACAATTGGACAATGTTTTATGTTATTACTCTGTAATAATTATGGTGATTGCGCTTTAAGTAGAAATGATATATCTCTTTATTATTTTATTTTAAGCGTGTTTTTGCTTCCTGTTTTCTCCTCTAAACTTCTCTTCAAATTTTTCTCTTCTGTTCACATCAACCATGGAAACTCCCTCTCTACCTTAAAAGCTTGCCTTCTCTCCTCTGTGAAGATCTGTAAGCATGACAGAACATTGTTGTTACACTAACCTACCTGTGACAGTGTTCTAACACACACACCGTTAAACTCTCTGTTTCCAATCCCCTCCACACACCATCTCCACGCGCGCACACTTCCGTCCAACGCCGCTTACAGAATGCCTCCCTCACACCATAAAATGCTTTTGAGCTTAGCAGGAGAAAAGGGAAGCACACAGAGATAATATAACTGGTTTAAAAGTTGAACTCGCAGGTGGTAGAGTGCACACGGGGAAACATTTTTCAACAAGAATACAGCTGGAGAGAAAATAGGGGTTTTGATATATCTGAAGTAGCTACAGAGTCTGGGAAGTCAATTCTGTTTATCTTTTTTTCCTGTATGAATTTCGTTACAATGTGTTAAAAAGAGATATTATTTACCCCATATTTAACAAAATCGACTAAGTGTTTTCCTCGTTTAACAATTGTGACCGATTGTTTCCTCGTTTAACTTTACTGGCCAATTGTTTTTTCTCATTTAACAATACTGATTGACTGTTTTCCCCGTTTAACAATTCAGAGTGATTGTTTTCCTCATCAAGTGAGCTTTATGTTGGACAAACACCGTATGCGTGTGTTTTTTCGGGTTTCTCTTGTTACCTCCCAATTTCTTCATTCCACCATTTCACTCATTTCTCATCATCACCGTCTCCTTTAGCCTAGCCTTCATAATTATGGGACATAAAACTCAAAGATTTCATTTCATTTTGTTTTCTTTATTAAATACTTCCCACTAGTTGCTTTTGCTTTCTTCGTTTAGCTTTACTGGCCGATTGTTTTCCTCATTTAACAATACTAATTGACTATTTTCCTCATTTGGCAATATTGACTAATGGTTTTCCTCTTTTAACAATACTAACTGATGGTTTTCATCTTTTAACAATACTAACTGATTGTTTTCCTCATTTAGCAATACTAAGTGTTTTCCTTTTCTTTAAAAGACTACTAGATTATCTCTACTGTTTGGGGCTGAAATAATCAAGGATTAGAGGGTGAATTTATCCCCATTACAAAAACATGTTCCAGAATAAAATTTTCTACAAGAATTTACGATTTTCATGAAATATATATCTTCTTTGAAAGTTATGAATGACCCGGACTACTTGGGTTTGAAATCCATCAAGAATAATCCATCAATTCACCTCCACGCAAAACAAAAATATATTTTCGTAATAATTACCAGATTTTAACTTTAAAATAGCATGCAGTTTTTTTTCTTTTTAGATTTTAAAATTACAACTATTGCTAGGGGATGAAATCAGCTAAAGAGAGAATGAATGTCTCTTATTTACAAATATCGTTTTGCTCTTTTTTACTATGCACAATACTAGTAGCTGAAATATCTTTTCCGAAGAGAAGGTGTACATCTGTATGTGTAGCATAAGGAATTAGATTTCTGGGTTTTCTTCAACTATGGCCATGTTAGCTTGTCACGTATGAGGAATGACGTTTCTCGGCGATCACCTACCTAAAGAGTGGAGAGAATGAAAAGAAGGACGCGGTCTGGAATAATTATATTATGTACCATCCCGGCATTTGCCTGTTGTGAATGAAGAAAACCCACGAAAATCTCACTCAAGATGTCTGATACAAACAGCATTTACATTTATTCGACCAAGTGTCTCTACCGGGAATTGAACTCGGGATCGCTCGCACCAAAGAGGAGAGCGTTAATGACTGCACTACGTAGAACCATTCTACCTGCTCTATGAGTAAGTCCTTTTAGCTTGTATGTTTTCTTTTTCTTTTTTTTTTCAAGTTTAAAAGTGAAGTTGAGGGCTATTTATACTCAAATCATAATAAACAAGCTACTTTTATGACTTTTCGCCAGAGTATTTGGCTTTAGATACAGAAGCGACATTTCAGACTAGGCTTGGAGAAGGGAACAAGACTTTATGCCGACATAAGTTACACGTTTTTGTTAATATATTAATACAGAGTTGATTAATATATATAGTTCTGAAACTCAGCAGGACCATTGCCTCCCTGCTCCCCAAATGATGCCACTCGTTAGATATAATTACAGTAACTTAAGAAGTTGTATAGTACAAAACAAAATCACTAGTATAATACAAAGCAGTAATATATAATAGTACAAAGGAAAATCACAAATGTATAATACAAAAAACATAATATTATGAACAAAAAAAACACATAGTGATATATAGTACAAAGAAAAAGCACTGGTATAATGCAAAGCAAAGCACAGTGGTATAGTACAAAGGAAAGCCACAGTGATGTAATGCAAGTGGTATAGTACAAAGCAAAAGTACTGGTATAATACAAAGCTAAGCACAGTTGTACAGTACAAAGAAAAACAACAGTGGTATAGTACAAAAGCAAAGTGATACAGTATAAAGACAGGGTAGTGGTGTAGTACAAAAAAGCGTAGTGGTATAATACAAAGAATATCAAAGTGGTATAATCGAACGGAAAAGTACAATGGTATAGTAAAAAGCAAATATATTAAAGGAAAATTAGAAATTTGAGACAAAAAAAATTTCCTAAGACTGAGGAGGACAGTAAAAAGCTAAAGCACAGTGATATAGGAAAAGTATGGTGTTATAGTAAAAAGTAAAACAACAGTTGTATAATATAAATCAAAAACACAGTGGTATAATACAAAGCTAAAGCACAGTGGTAAAATACAAAGCAAAAACACAGTGGCATAGTACAAAGCAAGAACACAACAGTGCGAAAGAAAGCAAAGGCAAAATTATATATATATACAGAGAGAGAACAAAGCACAATAATAGAGAACAAAGCGCCATAAAGGAAAAGTACAGTGGTATAGTACAAAACAATTTGCACATTGGTACAACACAAAACGAAAGCATATTGGTATAGTATAAAGCAAAAACACAATAGTGCAAGAGAAAGCAAATCACAGTGATATAGTAGAAAACAAAGTACCATGGTATAGTCAAAAAGCGAAAGCACGCTGGTATAGTACAAAGCAAAAATACAGTGGCGTACAGGGTGGTCCGGAAGTAGGCGTATCTCCCTTTAGTTTCAACAGTATAGTGTTAGTCATGGTAGAATGTCTATACACAGTTACCTTGAAGTCTTAAGAGTGTTAAAGAGTCATAAACATCGGTATGATCACCATCCATGTCGTAACACAGCGGAATTCTGCGCCAAGTTCTCGCAGATGTTTTGTGGAGATACTCCAGAGTCACGAGGGTGAAGGCGTGTTCCATAGCTGCTCGTAATTCCTGCATTGTGTGGTATCGGGTTTTTCTTACTTGTTGCTTAATGAAACCCCAGAGAGCATCGTCTGATGTCGTCAAATCGGGGTTTCTTGGAGGCCAGGCAAAGGGAGCTGGTAAAGATGGCACATTGTTGATTACTCCAACTTCACTGCAAATAACTGTTACCAACAAGAAAACTGCAGAAAACGAATGAACGTGGATAGCAATGCTGCCAGACAATGTCAAGCAATGAAACCAAACAAATGTGGGTAAAACCTAAAACCGTCAGAAAACACCTATTAGGGATACGCCCACTTCCAGACCACGCTGTAATACAAAGCAAACGCATAGGGATATAGACCAAAGCAAAAGCCAATGGTACAGAAAACAAAAGCACAGTTGCATAGTAGAAAAGTAAAGCATATTGGTCCAATACAAAGTAAAACCACAATGGTGTAAAATAAAGCAAAAGCACAGTGATTTAGTAGAGATGAGTAGATTTTGAGTTTAATTACCCTTTCAACAGCGAGGCTATATGAAACGGAACCTACTGATTAACGTGGAATCCGAATCACATGAGTTCCAGCCGGGAATCGAACCCGGATCTCCCACGCCAAAGGCGCGCACATTGACAGCTTAGCCACGAAGGAGCTCAGTGATATAGTAGAAAACAAAGGACAATGATATAGTACAAAGCAAAAGCACAATTGAATAATATAAAGAAAAAGTACAACGGCATTTTCAAAGCAAAAGTACAATGGTATAATACAAGGCAAAAGTACAATGGTATAATACAAAGCAAAAGTACAGTGGTATAGTACAAAGCAAAAGTACAATAATATACTACAAAGCGAAAGCACAATGGTATAATACAAAGCAAAAGTACGATGGTATAGTACAAAGCAAAAGCTCAATGGTATAGTACAAAGCAAAAGCACAATGGTATAGCACAAAGTAAAAGTACAATGGTATAGTACAAAGCAAAAGCACAATGGTATAATACAAAGCAAAAGTACGATGGTATAGTACAAAGCAAAAGCTCAATGGTATAGTACAAAGCGAAAGCACAATGGTATAGCACAAAGTAAAAGTACAATGGTATAGTACAAAGCAAAAGCACAATGGTATAATACAAAGCAAAAGTACGATGGTATAGTACAAAGCAAAAGCTCAATGGTATAATACAAAGCAAAAGTACAGTGGTATAGTACAAAGCAAAAGTACAATAATATATTACAAAGCGAAAGCAGAATGGTATAATACAAAGCAAAAGCACAATGGTATAATACAAAGCAAAAGTACGATGGTATAGTACAAAGCAAAAGCTCAATGGTATAGTACAAAGCGAAAGCACAATGGTATAGCACAAAGTAAAAGTACAATGGTGTAGTACAAAACAAAAGTACAATGGTATAGTACAAAGCAAAAGCATAATTCTATAGTGCAAAGCAAAAGTACAATGGTATAGTACAAAGCAAAAGCATAAATCTATAGTACAAAGCTAAAGCATAATGGTATTACACAAAGCGAAAACACAATGCTATAGTACAAAGCAAACGTACAATGGTATAGTACAAAGCAAAAACATAATGATGTAAAAGAAAGCAAAAACACAGTGATATGGTAGAAAATAAAGACAGTGAAACAGTATAAAGGAAAAGCATGGTGGTATAGTACAAAGTAAAAATGCAGTGGTACAGAACAAAGCAGAACTGCAATGGTATATTACAAAGGAGAAACTCAGTAATACAGTAAAAGGACAATGATACAGCACAAACTATATTTTAGAGGAAGTTGTATTTCGTTCCTTAGTTTCAATCAATTCCAACTGCAGACAATAGGATTGATCGGTGATTCTAAAAGGAAAAATACACTATCTTTCAACAGAATCGGATATTTTTTTTAAGAAAAGTAATAATTTTGTTATGACATTAAATACATTCGCCAGCACTCTCCGGTGGATATGTGTTGTCTAAACGAAGAATAAAGAGCACTCGTTGTTGTCTTTATTAACTCCACAAAATGTGGCCTAAGCAAATGCACTTTTCTTGGCTTCTCTCCAGTTTTTAATTCAACGTTAATGCTGTGCAAACTTCGTTGTCGGGGACTCGTGTCGTGGGTACTTACACGTACTTTATGTAATGGCTTCAAGAAGAACACGACTTCCCTTCATCCCGGACTTCTCTTCCAGCATAACTGTCTCACTATCACAGAAAGGAACAATAACCGCATCTGTTTAAAGAGAACGAATTATGCTCCTCAGAGGGAAAGAAATGAAGTGTCACTATTTATTTTTCTATATTATTAGTGTAACGTATTAAAAGTTACGAAAGCGTAGCTTTTCATACCCTGTTTCGATTCTCAGTAGACGTTGTTATTTTGTGGTTCTACCATTGTTTGAACCCGTTTCAAAGGTTCCTTCAGCCATTGAACGCTAGTCTCATATAGAATCCTGTTACCCTGTTACCAACTTGGTTCTCTGTTTCGATCCTCAGTGGGCGTTTTGTTATTTTGTGGTTCTACCATCATTTCAACTCGGTTCAGTGGCTCCTCCAGTCATTGTAGGCTAGCCGCACATAGAACCCTGTTACCAACTTGGTTACCTTGTTTTCATCTTCAGTGGGTGTTGTTATTTTGTGGTTCTACCATCGTTTCAACCTGCTTTAGAGGTTCCTCCAGCCATTGTTGGCTAATCGCATATATAACCCTGTTACCAACTTGGTTACTTTGTTTCGATCCTCAGTGGGTGTTGTTATTTTGTGGTTCTACTATCGTTTCAACCCGTTTCAGAGGTTCCTCCAGCCATTGTTAGCTAATCGCATATATAACCCTGTTACCAACTTGGTTACCTTGTTTCGATCCTCAGTGGGAGTTGTTATTTTGTGGTTCTACCATTGTTTGAACCCATTTCAGAGGTTCCTTCAGCCATTGAACGCTAGTATCATATAGAATCCTGTTACCCTGTTACCAACTTGGTTCTCTGTTTCGATCCTCAGTGGGTGTTGTTATTTTGTGGTTCTACCATCGTTTGAACTCGGTTCAGTGGCTCCTCCAGTCATTGTAGGCTAGCCGCACATAGAACCCTGTTACCAACTTGGTTACCTTGTTTCGATCCTCAGTGGGTGTTGTTATTTTGTGGTTCTACCATCGTTTCAACCTGCTTTAGAGGTTCCTCCAGCCATTGTTGGCTAATCGCATATATAACCCTGTTACCAACTTGGTTACCTTGTTTCGATCCTCAGTGGGAGTTGTTATTTTGTGGTTCTACCATTGTTTCAACCCGTTTCAGAGGTTCCTCCAGAAATTGTAGGCTAGTCACATATAGAACCCTGTTACCAACTTGATTCCCTGTTTCGATCCTCAGTGGGTGTTGTTATTTTGTGGTTCTACCATCGTTTCAACCCGTTTCAGAGGTTCCTCCAGCCATTGTTGGCTAATCGCATATATAATCCTGTTACCAACTTGGTTACTTTGTTTCGATCCTCAGTGGGTGTTGTTATTTTGTGGTTCTACTATCGTTTCAACCCGTTTCAGAGGTTCCTCCAGCCATTGTTAGCTAATCGCATATATAACCCTGTTACCAACTTGGTTACCTTTTTTCAATCCCCAGTGGGAGTTGTTATTTTGTGGTTCTACCATCGTTTCAACTCGGTTTAGTGGCTCCTTCAGTCATTGTAGGCTAATCGCATATATAACCCTGTTACCAACTTGGTTACCTTTTTTCAATCCTCAGTGGGCGTTGTTATTTTGTGATTCTACCATCGTTTCAACTTGTTTCAGAGGTTTCTCCAGCCATTGTAGGCTAGTCACATATATAACCCTGTTACCAACTTGATTCCCTGTTTCGATCCTCAGTGGGTGTTGTTATTTTGTGGCTCTACCATCGTTTCAACCCGTTTCAGAGGTTCCTCCAGCCATTGTTGGCTAATCGCATATAGAACCCTGTTACCAACTTGGTTACCTTGTTTCGATCCTCAGTGGGCGTTGTTATTTTGTGGTTCTACCATCGTTTCAACCCGTTTCAGAGGTTCCTCCAGCCATTGTAGGCTAGTCACATATAGAACCCTGTTACCAACTTGATTCCCTGTTTCGATCCTCAGTGGGTGTTGTTATTTTGTGATTCTACCATCGTTTCAACTCGGTTCAGTGGCTCCTCCACTCATTGTAGGCTAGTCGCATATAGAACCCTGTTACTAACTTGGTTACCTTGTTTCGATCCTCAGTGGGCGTTGTTATTTTCTGGTTCTACCATCGTTTCAACCCGCTTCAGAGGCTCCTCCAACTATTGTAGGCTAGCCGCATATAGAACAGAGAACAGGGCAGTGAAGGCGCGGCGTAGTACAGGCAGGAAGCTGTGAACAATAAAAGATACTCTCGTGCTGCGTATGAGGAGTAAGTAGTAAGGGGCCCTATATGGCTTAGTGGCTTAGTCCCCGTATGGCTTAATGACTCATGCTTCAGGACACATGGTTCCTTGTATGTCTCTATTAGAAGTATATATGTCAGTGTTAGGAGTACGTGTGTCGCTATTAGGACTATTTGTATCAATGTTAGAAGTATACGTGTCACTTAGAAGTGTATGTGACATTATTAGGAATATACTTGTCACTGTTAGAAGTATACATGATACTATTAGGAATATATGTGTCACTGTTAGAAGTGTACATGACACTATTTAGAGTATGCGTGTCACTATTAAAGGTATACGTGACGCTATTAGAAATATGCGTGTCACTGTTAGGAGTATACGTGACTCTATTAGGAGTATGCGTGATACTGTTAGAAGTGTACGTGACAACATTAGGAATATGTGTGTCATTGTTAGGAGTGTATGTGTCACTACTAGGATAGGTGATACTGTTAGGAGTATGAGTGTCAGTTTTATTACTATTTGTGTCACTATTATCTTTAAAAAAAACAAGTACACATACAATCTAATACTCACCAGGATTTTTTTTACGTATACAATGCACAAATGAATAAGCAGTCTGTTTCAGTAGAATTAAACTTATAAACTATTATTTGCAACGAACGATATAAATTTTATTGTAATAAAATTCGTTTTTCTCGGTAACTGCTCATGAGAACTTACCTTCATTGTTCAGCCTTATGTAATCTATCGCTTAATATTCGAGGTGTGTTCAAAAAATATCGAACCTTATTCTTTTTCCGCGTAAACTAATGAAGCGCGAGAGACTTTCTTCATTGTACATGTAGAGGGGACACTAATGCGCAGTCGTGAATTGTTTCCTGCCCGCAGAAAGCTTCAGTCGCTGGTTTGTAAACAAATGAAACACGGGAGACTTTCTTCAGTATAAATGTAGAGGGGACACGCATGCGCAGTCGTGAATTGTTTCCTGCCCGCAGAAAGCTTCAGTCGCTGGTGTGTAAGCAAATGAAACTCGGGAGACTTTCTTCAGTATAGATGTAGAGGGGACACTCATGCGCAGTCGTGAATTGTTTCCTGCCCGCAGAAAGCTTCAGTCGCTGGTGTGTAAACAAATGAAACACGGGAGACTTTCTTCAGTATAGATGTAGAGGGGACACTCATGCGCAGTCGTGAATTGTTTTCTGCCCGCAGAAAGCTTCAGTCGCTGGTGTGTAAACAAATGAAACACGGGAGACTTTCTTCAGTATAGATGTAGAGGGGACACTCATGCGCAGTCGTGAATTGTTTCCTGCCCGCAGAAAGCTTCAGTCGCTGGTGTGTAAACAAATGAAACACGGGAGACTTTCTTCAGTATAGATGTAGAGGGGACACTCATGCGCAGTCGTGAATTGTTTCCTGCCCGCAGAAAGCTTCAGTCGCTGGTGTGTAAACAAATGAAACACGGGAGACTTTCTTCAGTATAGATGTAGAGGGGACACTCATGCGCAGTCGTGAATTGTTTCCTGCCCGCAGAAAGCTTCAGTCGCTGGTGTGTAAACAAATGAAACACGGGAGACTTTCTTCAGTATAGATGTAGAGGGGACACTCATGCGCAGTCGTAAATTGTTTCCTGCCCGCAGAAAGCTTCAGTCGCTGGTGTGTAAACAAATGAAACACGGGAGACTTTCTTCAGTATAGATGTAGAGGGGACACTCATGCGCAGTCGTGAATTGTTTCCTGCCCGCAGAAAGCTTCAGTCGCTGGTGTGTAAACAAATGAAACACGGGAGACTTTCTTCAGTATAGATGTAGAGGGGACACTCATGCGCAGTCGTGAATTGTTTCCTGCACGCAGAAAGCTTCAGTCGCTGGTGTGTAAACAAATGAAACACGGGAGACTTTCTTCAGTATAGATGTAGAGGGGACACTCATGTGCAGTCGTAAATTGTTTCCTCCCCGCAGAAAGCTTCAGTCGCTGGTGTGTAAACAAATGAAACACGGGAGACTTTCTTCAGTATAGATGTAGAGGGGACACTCATGTGCAGTCGTAAATTGTTTCCTGCCCGCAGAAAGCTTCAGTCGCTGGTGTGTAAACAAATGAAACACAGGAGACTTTCTTCAGTATAGATGTAGAGGGGACACTCATGTGCAGTCGTAAATTGTTTCCTGCCCGCAGAAAGCTTCAGTCGCTGGTGTGTAAACAAATGAAACACGGGAGACTTTCTTCAGTATAGATGTAGAGGGGACACTCATGTGCAGTCGTGAATTGTTTCCTGCCCGCAGAAAGCTTCAGTCGCTGGTGTGTAAACAAATGAAACACGGGAGACTTTCTTCAGTATAGATGTAGAGGGGACACTCATGCGCAGTCGTAAATTGTTTCCTGCCCGCAGAAAGCTTCAGTCGCTGGTGTGTAAACAAATGAAACACGGGAGACTTTCTTCAGTATAGATGTAGAGGGGACACTCATGCGCAGTCGTGAATTGTTTCCTGCCCGCAGAAAGCTTCAGTCGCTGGTGTGTAAACAAATGAAACACGGGAGACTTTCTTCAGTATAGATGTAGAGGGGACACTCATGCGCAGTCGTGAATTGTTTCCTGCACGCAGAAAGCTTCAGTCGCTGGTGTGTAAACAAATGAAACACGGGAGACTTTCTTCAGTATAGATGTAGAGGGGACACTCATGTGCAGTCGTAAATTGTTTCCTGCCCGCAGAAAGCTTCAGTCGCTGGTGTGTAAACAAATGAAACACGGGAGACTTTCTTCAGTATAGATGTAGAGGGGACACTCATGCGCAGTCGTGAATTGTTTCCTGCCCGCAGAAAGCTTCAGTCGCTGGTGTGTAAACAAATGAAACACGGGAGACTTTCTTCAGTATAGATGTAGAGGGGACACTCATGTGCAGTCGTAAATTGTTTCCTGCCCGCAGAAAGCTTCAGTCGCTTGTGTGTAAACAAATGAAACACGGGAGACTTTCTTCAGTTCAGATGTAGAGGGGACACTCATGTGCAGTCGTAAATTGTTTCCTGCCCGCAGAAAGCTTCAGTCGCTGGTGTGTAAACAAATGAAACACGGGAGACTTTCTTCAGTATAGATGTAGAGGGGACACTCATGCGCAGTCGTGAATTGTTTCCTGCACGCAGAAAGCTTCAGTCGCTGGTGTGTAAACAAATGAAACACGGGAGACTTTCTTCAGTATAGATGTAGAGGGGACACTCATGTGCAGTCGTAAATTGTTTCCTGCCCGCAGAAAGCTTCAGTCGCTGGTGTGTAAACAAATGAAACACAGGAGACTTTCTTCAGTATAGATGTAGAGGGGACACTCATGTGCAGTCGTAAATTGTTTCCTGCCCGCAGAAAGCTTCAGTCGCTTGTGTGTAAACAAATGAAACACGGGAGACTTTCTTCAGTATAGATGTAGAGGGGACACTCATGCGCAGTCGTGAATTGTTTCCTGCCCGCAGAAAGCTTCAGTCGCTGGTGTATAAACAAATGAAACACGGGAGACTTTCTTCAGTATAGATGTAGAGAGGACACTCATGCGCAGTCGTGAATTGTTTCCTGCCCGCAGAAAGCTTCAGTCGCTGGTGTGTAAACAAATGAAACACGGGAGACTTTCTTCAGTATAGATGTAGAGGGGACACTCATGTGCAGTCGTAAATTGTTTCCTCCCCGCAGAAAGCTTCAGTCGCTGGTGTGTAAACAAATGTAACACGGGAGACTTTCTTCAGTATAGATGTAGAGGGGACACTCATGTGCAGTCGTAAATTGTTTCCTGCCCGCAGAAAGCTTCAGTCGCTGGTGTGTAAACAAATGAAACACGGGAGACTTTCTTCAGTATAGATGTAGAGGGGACACTCATGCGCAGTCGTAAATTGTTTCCTGCCCGCAGAAAGCTTCAGTCGCTGGTGTGTAAACAAATGAAACACGGGAGACTTTCTTCAGTATAGATGTAGAGGGGACACTCATGCGCAGTCGTGAATTGTTTCCTGCCCGCAGAAAGCTTCAGTCGCTGGTGTGTAAACAAATGAAACACGGGAGACTTTCTTCAGTATAGATGTAGAGGGGACACTCATGCGCAGTCGTGAATTGTTTCCTGCACGCAGAAAGCTTCAGTCGCTGGTGTGTAAACAAATGAAACACGGGAGACTTTCTTCAGTATAGATGTAGAGGGGACACTCATGCGCAGTCGTGAATTGTTTCCTGCACGCAGAAAGCTTCAGTCGCTGGTGTGTAAACAAATGAAACACGGGAGACTTTCTTCAGTATAGATGTAGAGGGGACACTCATGTGCAGTCGTAAATTGTTTCCTGCCCGCAGAAAGCTTCAGTCGCTTGTGTGTAAACAAATGAAACACGGGAGACTTTCTTCAGTTCACATGTAGAGGGGACACTCATGTGCAGTCGTAAATTGTTTCCTGCCCGCAGAAAGCTTCAGTCGCTGGTGTGTAAACAAATGAAACACGGGAGACTTTCTTCAGTATAGATGTAGAGGGGACACTCATGCGCAGTCGTGAATTGTTTCCTGCACGCAGAAAGCTTCAGTCGCTGGTGTGTAAACAAATGAAACACGGGAGACTTTCTTCAGTATAGATGTAGAGGGGACACTCATGTGCAGTCGTAAATTGTTTCCTGCCCGCAGAAAGCTTCAGTCGCTTGTGTGTAAACAAATGAAACACGGGAGACTTTCTTCAGTATAGATGTAGAGGGGACACTCATGTGCAGTCGTAAATTGTTTCCTGCCCGCAGAAAGCTTCAGTCGCTGGTGTGTAAACAAATGAAACACGGGAGACTTTCTTCAGTATAGATGTAGAGGGGACACTCATGCGCAGTCGTGAATTGTTTCCTGCACGCAGAAAGCTTCAGTCGCTGGTGTGTAAACAAATGAAACACGGGAGACTTTCTTCAGTATAGATGTAGAGGGGACACTCATGTGCAGTCGTAAATTGTTTCCTGCCTGCAGAAAGCTTCAGTCGCTGGTGTGTAAACAAAAAAAAAACGGGAGACTTTCTTCAGTATAGATGTAGAGGGGACACTCATGTGCAGTCGTAAATTGTTTCCTGCCCGCAGAAAGCTTCAGTCGCTTGTGTGTAAACAAATGAAACACGGGAGACTTTCTTTAGTATAGATGTAGAGGGGACACTCATGCGCAGTCGTGAATTGTTTCCTGCCCGCAGAAAGCTTCAGTCGCTGGTGTGTAAACAAATTAAACACGGGAGACTTTCTTCAGTATAGATGTAGAGGGGACACTCATGCGCAGTCGTGAATTGTTTCCTGCCCGCAGAAAGCTTCAGTCGCTGGTGTGTAAACAAATGAAACACGGGAGACTTTCTTCAGTATAGATGTAGAGGGGACTCTCATGCGCAGTCGTGAATTGTTTCCTGCCCGCAGAAAGCTTCAGTCGCTGGTGTGTAAACAAATGAAACACGGGAGACTTTCTTCAGTATAGATGTAGAGGGGACACTCATGTGCAGTCGTAAATTGTTTCCTGCCCGCAGAAAGCTTCAGTCGCTGGTGTGTAAACAAATGAAACACGGGAGACTTTCTTCAGTATAGATGTAGAGGGGACACTCATGCGCAGTCGTGAATTGTTTCCTGCCCGCAGAAAGCTTCAGTCGCTGGTGTGTAAACAAATGAAACACGGGAGACTTTCTTCAGTATAGATGTAGAGGGGACACTCATGTGCAGTCGTAAATTGTTTCCTGCCCGCAGAAAGCTTCAGTCGCTTGTGTGTAAACAAATGAAACACGGGAGACTTTCTTCAGTTCACATGTAGAGGGGACACTCATGTGCAGTCGTAAATTGTTTCCTGCCCGCAGAAAGCTTCAGTCGCTGGTGTGTAAACAAATGAAACACGGGAGACTTTCTTCAGTATAGATGTAGAGGGGACACTCATGCGCAGTCGTGAATTGTTTCCTGAACGCAGAAAGCTTCAGTCGCTGGTGTTTAAACAAATGAAACACGGGAGACTTTCTTCAGTATAGATGTAGAGGGGACACTCATGTGCAGTCGTAAATTGTTTCCTGCCCGCAGAAAGCTTCAGTCGCTGGTGTGTAAACAAATGAAACACGGGAGACTTTCTTCAGTTCAGATGTAGAGGGGACACTCATGTGCAGTCGTAAATTGTTTCCTGCCCGCAGAAAGCTTCAGTCGCTTGTGTGTAAACAAATGAAACACGGGAGACTTTCTTCAGTATAGATGTAGAGGGGACACTCATGCGCAGTCGTGAATTGTTTCCTGCCCGCAGAAAGCTTCAGTCGCTGGTGTATAAACAAATGAAACACGGGAGACTTTCTTCAGTATAGATGTAGAGAGGACACTCATGCGCAGTCGTGAATTGTTTCCTGCCCGCAGAAAGCTTCAGTCGCTGGTCTGTAAACAAATGAAACACGGGAGACTTTCTTCAGTATAGATGTAGAGGGGACACTCATGTGCAGTCGTAAATTGTTTCCTGCCCGCAGAAAGCTTCAGTCGCTTGTGTGTAAACAAATGAAACACGGGAGACTTTCTTCAGTATAGATGTAGAGGGGACACTCATGTGCAGTCGTAAATTGTTTCCTGCCCGCAGAAAGCTTCAGTCGCTGGTGTGTAAACAAATGAAACACGGGAGACTTTCTTCAGTATAGATGTAGAGGGGACACTCATGCGCAGTCGTGAATTGTTTCCTGCCCGCAGAAAGCTTCAGTCGCTGGTGTGTAAACAAATGAAACACGGGAGACTTTCTTCAGTATGGATGTAGAGAGGACACTCATGCGCAGTCGTGAATTGTTTCCTGCCCGCAGAAAGCTTCAGTCGCTGGTGTGTAAACAAATGAAACACGGGAGACTTTCTTCAGTATAGATGTAGAGGGGACACTCATGTGCAGTCGTAAATTGTTTCCTGCCCGCAGAAAGCTTCAGTCGCTTGTGTGTAAACAAATGAAACACGGGAGACTTTCTTCAGTATAGATGTAGAGGGGACACTCATGTGCAGTCGTGAATTGTTTCCTGCCCGCAGAAAGCTTCAGTCGCTGGTGTGTAAACAAATGAAACACGGGAGACTTTCTTCAGTATAGATGTAGAGGGGACACTCATGCGCAGTCGTGAATTGTTTCCTGCCCGCAGAAAGCTTCAGTCGCTGGTGTGTAAACAAATGAAACACGGGAGACTTTCTTCAGTATAGATGTAGAGGGGACACTCATGCGCAGTCGTGAATTGTTTCCTGCCCGCAGAAAGCTTCAGTCGCTGGTGTGTAAACAAATGAAACACGGAAGACTTTCTTCAGTATAGATGTAGAGGGGACACTCATGCGCAGTCGTGAATTGTTTCCTGCCCGCAGAAAGCTTCAGTCGCTGGTGTGTAAACAAATGAAACACGGGAGACTTTCTTCAGTATAGATGTAGAGGGGACACTCATGCGCAGTCGTGAATTGTTTCCTGCCCGCAGAAAGCTTCAGTCGCTGGTGTGTAAACAAATGAAACACGGGAGACTTTCTTCAGTATAGATGTAGAGGGGACACTCATGCGCAGTCGTGAATTGTTTCCTGCCCGCAGAAAGCTTCAGTCGCTGGTGTGTAAACAAATGAAACACGGGAGACTTTCTTCAGTATAGATGTAGAGGGGACACTCATGCGCAGTCGTGAATTGTTTCCTGCCCGCAGAAAGCTTCAGTCGCTGGTGTATAAACAAATGAAACACGGGAGACTTTCTTCAGTATAGATGTAGAGAGGACACTCATGCGCAGTCGTGAATTGTTTCCTGCCCGCAGAAAGCTTCAGTCGCTGGTGTGTAAACAAATGAAACACGGGAGACTTTCTTCAGTATAGATGTAGAGGGGACACTCATGTGCAGTCGTAAATTGTTTCCTGCCCGCAGAAAGCTTCAGTCGCTGGTGTGTAAACAAATGAAACACGGGAGACTTTCTTCAGTATAGATGTAGAGAGGACACTCATGCGCAGTCGTGAATTGTTTCCTGCCCGCAGAAAGCTTCAGTCGCTGGTGTGTAAACAAATGAAACACGGGAGACTTTCTTCAGTATAGATGTAGAGGGGACACTCATGTGCAGTCGTAAATTGTTTCCTGCCCGCAGAAAGCTTCAGTCGCTTGTGTGTAAACAAATGAAACACGGGAGACTTTCTTCGGTATAGATGTAGAGGGGACACTCATGTGCAGTCGTGAATTGTTTCCTGCCCGCAGAAAGCTTCAGTCGCTGGTGTGTAAACAAATGAAACACGGGAGACTTTCTTCAGTATAGATGTAGAGGGGACACTCATGCGCAGTCGTGAATTGTTTCCTGCCCGCAGAAAGCTTCAGTCGCTGGTGTGTAAACAAATGAAACACGGGAGACTTTCTTCAGTATAGATGTAGAGGGGACACTCATGCGCAGTCGTGAATTGTTTCCTGCCCGCAGAAAGCTTCAGTCGCTGGTGTGTAAACAAATGAAACACGGGAGACTTTCTTCAGTATAGATGTAGAGAGGACACTCATGCGCAGTCGTGAATTGTTTCCTGCCCGCAGAAAGCTTCAGTCGCTGGTGTGTAAACAAATGAAACACGGGAGACTTTCTTCAGTATAGATGTAGAGGGGACACTCATGTGCAGTCGTAAATTGTTTCCTGCCCGCAGAAAGCTTCAGTCGCTTGTGTGTAAACAAATGAAACACGGGAGACCTTCTTCAGTATAGATGTAGAGGGGACACTCATGTGCAGTCGTGAATTGTTTCCTGCCCGCAGAAAGCTTCAGTCGCTGGTGTGTAAACAAATGAAACACGGGAGACTTTCTTCAGTATAGATGTAGAGGGGACACTCATGTGCAGTCGTAAATTGTTTCCTGCCCGCAGAAAGCTTCAGTCGCTTGTGTGTAAACAAATGAAACACGGGAGACTTTCTTCAGTATAGATGTAGAGGGGACACTCATGTGCAGTCGTGAATTGTTTCCTGCCCGCAGAAAGCTTCAGTCGCTGGTGTGTAAACAAATGAAACACGGGAGACTTTCTTCAGTATAGATGTAGAGGGGACACTCATGCGCAGTCGTGAATTGTTTCCTGCCCGCAGAAAGCTTCAGTCGCTGGTGTGTAAACAAATGAAACACGGGAGACTTTCTTCAGTATAGATGTAGAGGGGACACTCATGCGCAGTCGTGAATTGTTTCCTGCCCGCAGAAAGCTTCAGTCGCTGGTGTGTAAACAAATGAAACACGGGAGACTTTCTTCAGTATAGATGTAGAGGGGACACTCATGCGCAGTCGTGAATTGTTTCCTGCCCGCAGAAAGCTTCAGTCGCTGGTGTGTAAACAAATGAAACACGGGAGACTTTCTTCAGTATAGATGTAGAGGGGACACTCATGCGCAGTCGTGAATTGTTTCCTGCCCGCAGAAAGCTTCAGTCGCTGGTGTGTAAACAAATGAAACACGGGAGACTTTCTTCAGTATAGATGTAGAGGGGACACTCATGCGCAGTCGTGAATTGTTTCCTGCCCGCAGAAAGCTTCAGTCGCTGGTGTGTAAACAAATGAAACACGGGAGACTTTCTTCAGTATAGATGTAGAGGGGACACTCATGCGCAGTCGTGAATTGTTTCCTGCCCGCAGAAAGCTTCAGTCGCTGGTGTATAAACAAATGAAACACGGGAGACTTTCTTCAGTATAGATGTAGAGGGGACACTCATGCGCAGTCGTGAATTGTTTCCTGCCCGCAGAAAGCTTCAGTCGCTGGTGTGTAAACAAATGAAACACGGGAGACTTTCTTCAGTATAGATGTAGAGGGGACACTCATGCGCAGTCGTGAATTGTTTCCTGCCCGCAGAAAGCTTCAGTCGCTGGTGTGTAAACAAATGAAACACGGGAGAGTTTCTTCAGTATAGATGTAGAGAGGACACTCATGCGCAGTCGTGAATTGTTTCCTGCCCGCAGAAAGCTTCAGTCGCTGGTGTGTAAACAAATGAAACACGGGAGACTTTCTTCAGTATAGATGTAGAGGGGACACTCATGTGCAGTCGTAAATTGTTTCCTGCCCGCAGAAAGCTTCAGTCGCTTGTGTGTAAACAAATGAAACACGGGAGACTTTCTTCAGTATAGATGTAGAGGGGACACTCATGTGCAGTCGTGAATTGTTTCCTGCCCGCAGAAAGCTTCAGTCGCTGGTGTGTAAACAAATGAAACACGGGAGACTTTCTTCAGTATAGATGTAGAGGGGACACTCATGCGCAGTCGTGAATTGTTTCCTGCCCGCAGAAAGCTTCAGTCGCTGGTGTGTAAACAAATGAAACACGGGAGACTTTCTTCAGTATAGATGTAGAGGGGACACTCATGCGCAGTCGTGAATTGTTTCCTGCCCGCAGAAAGCTTCAGTCGCTGGTGTGTAAACAAATGAAACACGGGAGACTTTCTTCAGTATAGATGTAGAGGGGACACTCATGCGCAGTCGTGAATTGTTTCCTGCCCGCAGAAAGCTTCAGTCGCTGGTGTGTAAACAAATGAAACACGGGAGACTTTCTTCAGTATAGATGTAGAGGGGACACTCATGCGCAGTCGTGAATTGTTTCCTGCCCGCAAAAAGCTTCAGTCGCTGGTGTGTAAACAAATGAAACACGGGAGACTTTCTTCAGTATAGATGTAGAGGGGACACTCATGCGCAGTCGTGAATTGTTTCCTGCCCGCAGAAAGCTTCAGTCGCTGGTGTGTAAACAAATGAAACACGGGAGACTTTCTTCAGTATAGATGTAGAGAGGACACTCATGCGCAGTCGTGAATTGTTTCCTGCCCGCAGAAAGCTTCAGTCGCTGGTGTATAAACAAATGAAACACGGGAGACTTTCTTCAGTATAGATGTAGAGAGGACACTCATGCGCAGTCGTGAATTGTTTCCTGCACGCAGAAAGCTTCAGTCGCTGGTGTGTAAACAAATGAAACACGGGAGACTTTCTTCAGTATAGATGTAGAGGGGACACTCATGTGCAGTCGTAAATTGTTTCCTGCCCGCAGAAAGCTTCAGTCGCTGGTGTGTAAACAAATGAAACACGGGAGACTTTCTTCAGTATAGATGTAGAGAGGACACTCATGCGCAGTCGTGAATTGTTTCCTGCCCGCAGAAAGCTTCAGTCGCTGGTGTGTAAACAAATGAAACACGGGAGACTTTCTTCAGTATAGATGTAGAGGGGACACTCATGTGCAGTCGTAAATTGTTTCCTGCCCGCAGAAAGCTTCAGTCGCTTGTGTGTAAACAAATGAAACACGGGAGACTTTCTTCAGTATAGATGTAGAGGAGACACTCATGTGCAGTCGTGAATTGTTTCCTGCCCGCAGAAAGCTTCAGTCGCTGGTGTGTAAACAAATGAAACACGGGAGACTTTCTTCAGTATAGATGTAGAGGGGACACTCATGCGCAGTCGTGAATTGTTTCCTGCCCGCAGAAAGCTTCAGTCGCTGGTGTGTAAACAAATGAAACACGGGAGACTTTCTTCAGTATAGATGTAGAGGGGACACTCATGCGCAGTCGTGAATTGTTTCCTGCCCGCAGAAAGCTTCAGTCGCTGGTGTGTAAACAAATGAAACACGGGAGACTTTCTTCAGTATAGATGTAGAGGGGACACTCATGCGCAGTCGTGAATTGTTTCCTGCCCGCAGAAAGCTTCAGTCGCTGGTGTGTAAACAAATGAAACACGGGAGACTTTCTTCAGTATAGATGTAGAGGGGACACTCATGCGCAGTCGTGAATTGTTTCCTGCCCGCAGAAAGCTTCAGTCGCTGGTGTGTAAACAAATGAAACACGGGAGACTTTCTTCAGTATAGATGTAGAGGAGACACTCATGCGCAGTCGTGAATTGTTTCCGTCAGTCGCTGGCAGTCGGCCAACGAGTGAAAACGTGTAGTGAGCGCTCGTTGGATTTTTTTTTTTTTTTTTTGTAAAATGACAGGAAAACTTGAGCAGCGATATTGCATCAAATTTTGTCACAAACTTGACGATACCCATGCGGAAACCATTTAATGGGATCAATACATTCAATTGTGAACGAAAATTTGGGCATGAGTAGAGTGTCCGCGAAATTTGATTCAGATTTTCAGCGTCAAACACAACATTCAGTGTGTCAACAGGCTCCCTACTCACTCGACATGGCTCCGTGTGGCTTTAGGTTATTTCCACTAAAAGAGACACGATTTGAGACAAGAGAAGACATCATGCGGAATGCAGTGGCGTGGTTGCACACCATTCCAGAAACTGCGTTCCAGAAGTGTTCGTAATGACAGCCATAGCGCTGGGATAAGTGTATGCATTACCAAGAAGACTACTTTGAATTGAATTAGTGTTTCGGATTTCCAAATTAAGAAATGTATTTTGCCAACCAAAGGTTCGATAATTTTTAACACACCTCGTATTTTTGGACAATATGATATAATGAAAAAAAATTAACGTATAACAGTTGATCGTATCTCCTTAACCATGCTGTTATCATCTTGCTGGCAAGGCGGACCAAGGCAACATTTTCACCCGGGTAAAGTGACTTTTTGGCGCCCCCCTAGTCATAGCCTATATTTTACATTTTATTACAGTGATTTTAATATTTTAAATCCATTTTTTAAAAAAGAAAAACTAATAGTTTACAAGAATATAAACCAAAATAGTCAGTAGGAAACACATTACAAAATTTACTTTTAGAGGCTCGTTTAAGCGCCTCCCGCTTGTGTCGCCCCGGGGTTGCCCGGCCCTTGGTCCGCCCCTGTTTGCTGGTGTTAGAATGAAAATATTGATTGGTGTGTATATTATTACCCACATAGCACAAGTACGTCCACGGGATGTCCGAGACTGAGCCCACAATGGACGACGGGACATCCCCGGATTATTCGACTGTGCTCCCGGGACATCCACAGGATTTCCGCGGGAGATCCAGATGTCTGCTAATATCCCGGGATACGGGATATTCAACGGGACCAAGAAGGGATGTCTATTGGTTTTCTCTCGGACCTTATGTCCCATCTGGGACGTTCCGTGGACATCCTACATGGGAATCCTTCAGGACGTCCATGGTATGTCTTTTCATTGTCTCGATATTCCCGGGAACCGAATGGAATGATTGGGATCAAAATGGGACATCCGAAGGACGTAGTGTGCTATATGGGTAGTATAAATTTCATCTTAATATGTCGCTTGTATATTGTACATCATCAATTTTCTCTAAAACTACCCATGTTGATTTTTCAGCCATGTCATTTTGTTTACACCAATAATATCTATCCATATATGCCTCATATTTTTTGAAAGTTCTTTTCCAGTATAATATAGTAATATAATATCGTTAAAAAAAACATTCATTTTTTTACGGTTGAGAAAATTGGCATCAATTTCACTTGGAGCTACTTCCTACAAAAAACCAGTATTTCAGTTTCTCTCAGGATTGAAATTTAAATGTTACCTTGTTTTCATTTCTGTTTCCAAAAGAGAAAGAAGGCTCACGAAAAATTGCATTCAGTTATTTCCTGTGTGTGATACCCTCTAAACAGCAATCCGCATTGCAGGACCAGTTCACACGATATAATCATTCCTTGTCTAGCGTACGCTATCAAAGCACGAAAATCGATTAGTTACGTCTAGTTATTCACAGACTACAAGAGCCAGGACATGATCCTTTTTGTATCTTCTATTCCTTTTCTTCCTTGGATTTCCCTCTCGCAGTTTACCCTTTTGACCTTATTCTTCTCGTTTTCTTTTTCGCTTCTTTCTATCCCTTTTATTCCCTTCACGGATCGACAACCAGAAGGTTTTATTTTCCTATTTTTTTCTCGTTTCTTCTTTTTCTTCATCATTCCTTCTTGGGTGCAATTTTTTCTTCTTCCCGCGCTTTTTTTCCTCTTGTGTTGGTGATCGATTTGTTCCGTCTGGTTTGTGGAAAGCGCGCGCGAGCAAACGAGGAAAAAAGAGAATAAAAATATGGAGTTAACGCACACAGCACGGCGCAATTAGAGAATTAGTTGTGTCGTAACACCTGACCTTCCTGCCCGATGAGTTCTGCAACAACTTCTAGCGGCGCGCGAAACAACGACGAAAAGAACGAAAAGAAAAAAAAATAAACTTTTTACAAGAAAAAAAGTAAGGAAAAGCTAATACGTTTAGATTTTTCTCTTTCGCCTTCTTCAAAGTCTTTGACTTTCTTTGGCGGTTTTCTCTGCTTCTCTTGTTTCTGACTTCAATTCCACTTTTACTTCCTTTTAGTGTAAAACCTAAAATATAATTAGAATTCCATCCTTTCAACAAGGCCTTATGGTTAATTTTTCATACTTTTAGGTCGATATTTTAAATAAAGCACAGAACTCCATCTGTTACATAGTTTTCATTTTATTAAATTTTAAAGCTCTGTTTTATATAACAAAAAATTAATCATGAAATTGCATTAATTTACTGTTTGCTTATACTTGCTTTAAGATTTCTTTGAGAAGTTTGTTTTCAGTGGCGGACCTAGAGGTAAAAAGTGGGGGGGAAGCCAGAACCCAGACGATAATAGATATATCTTGAGTTAACTGTAAACTTTCAAAAATATATAAGCAATAACTTCAATTTTTTGTCAACCAAAAACTGAAGGAAACTAGCCCCCAGCTCCGAGATAAATCCGCCACTGTTTGTTTTCTGTTCATGCATACATGATGCAGGAATAAAAAAAGAATGTTTAGATAGGACTAGCTCAGGAGAGTAATGCTCCCGGAAGTAGAAACGGAAAACACAGTTCTGATTGGTTGGCGTTATCTATGTCTTGCCACGTTGCATTCAAATAGCAGAATCCAGAAAATTGTTGGTGTCGGTCCTCGTGGCCGAGTGGGCTAGCGCTATATGGTAGTAACGAGAATCTCTTTTGGCGTGAGTTCAAACCCAGCCCAAGGAAAGTTTTTTTTTACTTTTTTTCATTTTATAACACTTTTTAAATTAAAATAATATGAAAATATTACTCAAAAATGTGATTTACTTACTTTTGTGAAGATAAGTAGTAGTAGTAGTAGGAACGGGTTAGAAGCCCCGCAGGGCTCGTTTTGTTGCCCTTGTACTCCATGATATAAGGCTCGTTTTGTTCCCCTTGTGCTAAATGATACAGATTTTGTGACCAACTTAAAACAACTGACTAAGATAGCGCGTAAAACAGCTGGCTAGAGTAGCGCGCGAAAAAGCGTACTTCCGGGAGTATTACTCTCCCGAGCAGGTCGTGTTTAGATGATTTCCTCCCTTGATCACACTCCGTCAAAATTAAAAGAAAAAAAATTAAAATTGTAAAGAAGGGGTCTCGTTAGGCATCAGTCTTGGAAACATTTGCGAATCGCAGCACAACGCAACGCAAAAATGCAATTATCACTGGTATGGTGATTGTTGCGAACTAAAACGGAAATTTTGCGTTTCGTAAACGCAAACCGATGCATCAATAGGGTTCTAGTTCTAGGTCCATTGTTGATACTTTCTCAAATTAATATCTTACCTTGTTAAGAAAAGTGTGCTCTTATTTCATGTGAACAGATAACAGTTTCCAAACATTAGTTATTTTAACACAAGAAATATACTTTCGATCTAAAAAAGTGTCACAACTTTTTCAAGGCAACCATCTTTAGTAAGTTGTTTTTTTTTCTGAGATTTCTTAATTCACACCAGGCAAACGTTGAAATGCCATCTTGCGTACAAGTCCCTGACCCATTCCTTTCACGCTTCCCCGGACAGATGCGGTCGCCGAGGAACGTCATCCCTCAAACGTGATGAACAAGGCTACCAGTAAAACACAGAAATCTGGATAAATAAAATTCATCACGTAATTACCACTTAAACCTGACAAATTGAGAAAATTGTACTTAAAGCGAGAACAAGCAACGATTTGTCTGCTGAAGATTGTCTGAGCTGCCTTGAAATTAAATACTTCAGACATTTCCTCATGCGAAGGAAGGAATCAAAATTAAATTTTAACATAGGCACTCTGGACAAAAATTGGAATATCATGGTTAGAGATGCAAGGGCTCGAAAAAAAAACGGCTTTTTTGGAAAAAAAACTCGGTTTTTTCTGCTTTGCTTTTTTGCTTGAGGAATTTTGGGCTTTTTTCAAAATTCCGCTTTAAATTGATAAAGCAGACTTTGTTTCGCTTCTCTATAACACAAAAAGTCATTTAATTACTGGTTGATGCCGATAATAATATAAAACCTCGAAAATAAACCATGAATTTCGAAAAGATATTTCAAACAATTTTACTTCAACATTTTTACATTATGAATTCCAAAGGATTAACCAATGTATATAATAAACACATTTTAACCTCCTATATACAAAAGTAAGCAGAGTTGGCAAGAACCATGGTTGTTTCTGAAAATGCCAAAAACCCGCTTTTGGAGGGCAGTTTAAACCAGGTTTTTTTGGGGGTTTAAACCAGTTTTTTTTTATTTAGATATTTTGCTTTATGTATTTATATTACATATTCACAGAAATAAGTTTGTTTCGCCTTGGTGTTATTATGCAACAACGGGATTATGCTGGAAGAGTTCCCATAAGCTTAAAGAAGTCCGGTCAGTAAATTTCTTAAATTGAGAAACTCCCGCCCTAGCCACCGGGAAAATCCCGTCATTATTTTAAATGTAAAACAATAACGGGAAAATCCTGTTATTGCTTTCCATGTAAAATTTAAAGGTCAACGTATCATAATCAGTACGCTAAAACTGAGGTATTAAATTACAAATTTAGTATGTAGATATCATTGAAAGTCCAGTCCAAGCTAGTGTTGGAAGCTACGTAGGCAATCGATAAATTTTGCCAATTTCTATCAATATATTTAAGCAACCTTGGCTTCTTTATAAAACAACAGGCATTCAGGCATGCAGAAATATATAATTTGGTTTCGTTTCGTATGTTTAGGCTTAACATCCTTACGTAATACCGAGGTTATCAAAGAGAAGACTTTCGCTTAAAGTGACCTCCGAACCGCTACTTGCTTTACACATGAAAGAAGGGCTGTAGTTCGACCGAGAATTGAACATGGGACACCTTGATTAAAAGGTGAAAAGGAAATAAGAATAATGCAGATGATTTGACATGTGGAAACGTCACCATAAAGTCGCATTTTTGTTCTTTTTATTTTTGGGGGGTTTAAACCAGTTATTAAAAAAAACTGATGTAAACGAGCCAACCCTAAAAATGAAAACTTCTTTTTTAAAAAATATACAAATAACTAGCAAAATTGTATGTAGTATTTTTACTTTAAAATATTCCATTTCCTCTTTTTGAAACAAAATAAAATTAAAATAAAACGTAAGAAAAATACTTAGATTTATATGATACACTTAAAGGCTGCACATCTAGAGCTTTTGGTTCTGTATATTCTTGAAATTCTGCATTTAAGTTTTATATAACCACCATCACGGTTTACCGAATCCTCAAGTTTTCTGAATTTTTAACAAGAGGGATTCAACATATCATTACGGACCCCCCCCCCCCTACAAAAAAAAAGGACTACGGAATATATTTAAACTAAATACAACTGCACAACAAACATGACTGAGTGGTTAGCTTTTGCGCTTCTATCGGGAAGTCCGAGATTCAACCCAGCAGTCGACCATTCTGACAAAGCTTTTCTTCATTCCATCATTGAATGTAGAAATAGTGCGTGTACTGGCCGACTAGGAGTTGCGGAATGTCTAAAACGAACGAAATATCTATTAGCTATGCCTTTACTCATAAATTTTAAGCTCCCGTCAAATAAAAATTACGAATGTTTAGAAAAACTAAACATAAGTAAGAGAAACCCCTCCCAAAATAGTTTTCTAAATTCGCCACTGATTCTCAGTATAAAATGATCTTCAAGGTTGTATTCGCAAGATTATTGCTAAACATATAAACGAAACGAAATATTAGTTATGCCTGTACTCATAAACTTCAAGCGCCTCCCAAATAAAATTAGGACTTTTTAGAAAACGAAACAATTAGAGAAACTCCTCCCAAAGTACTTTTCTAAATCCGCTACTGATTATTTGTATGCATAAATTGGAATTCAAGGTTGTATCCGGAAAATTATTGCTAAATCATTGCACAACTACAGTATAACAGAAATGTGGAAGCACGGTTAGACGGACATATTGAAAAACGTACGCTTTGACAGATATATGGAAAAACGTAAGTTTAACTTTTGTGCTAGAAGCTAGAGTACTAAGCTCTTAGAAATGAAACATGGATGACAAACTAAAATGATCTAGAGAAAAAAAAATGTCGATAACTTAAAAGTTAAAATAAAATTAAATAGCCTGTAAAATTGCCCTCAAATACTACATTCTTCATGTTAGCTTTAATTCGTAAAACATGTGCTCCGTCCATCTTGATGGTGAATTACAGAGCTGAAAATGGCATTTAGGTCATGGAATTTTTATCTAACTATAGAATATACTATAAGAAAGCTATTTAAGTAGAAAAATCATGAAAATGAAAAAAGCCAAAATTTCCAAAATTCTCGTTTTTTCCCCAAAAAAGCCGGCTTTTTATGTGAAAAAAACCATCGATTCAAAAAAGCCGGCTTTTTTGCATCTCTAAACATGGTTGATAACTTCACCGTGGTTCTCAAGAAAAACAAGGATTTAACGTTGTGTATTGTGAAGCATCATCAAGACGTTTGTGTTTACTAGTTTCTGAAGGAATTTGGTTTACGGAAACAATTTTATATACCACCATGTTTCTCTCTGGGTGTGTGTGTGTGTGTGTGTGTGTGTGTGTGTGTGTGTGTGTGTGTGTACGTGTGTGCGTGTGTCCGCTTGTCCGAGAGAGACAATGGATCTCTAAACTTACTTGATGGATCACCATTAATTTTGACCAAGATGTACAGCGTCGAAGTTAGAAATCGAGTTTGCTGGTGAAAGTGATATTGAAACTGGAATTAATACAAGAGAACCAGTAATAACCAGTTTTTAAGTTGATCACTGGAGAGAAAAACCGGTTATAGATAACGAGAAGTGGTTTCCTGTTATCGATTAAGCGTTCCAACTCGATTCATAAGTCGATACTAAAACCAGAAATTACAGAAATCCACAACAACTTGTTTTGGTTTCAATGTTGTTATGCATAGAGCAGCTTTCCCCAACCTTTTTCAACCTGCGGCACACTACGGTTTGTTACTTGAATTCTCGCGGCACACTTATAGATATTATTTGTAAATATAAAACACAGCGGTATTTTTTCTGCGATTATTGATCTCCTTCTCACAGAGAAGAAAGCTCGAGCACTGGTTTTTCCCCGTGGTATATCATTATGCTTATTTTTCACTCTAATTCAAAAATAGAAAGCAATTTGCAATGAAATAATGGACTCAAGTTTTTAAAAATACGCTTTCTTTTTAAAAACTGTATCCAACCTTTTACTAAGAAGGAAGATCACTAAATAACAAACGAACAAACAAATCTCATTTACTTTTAAAACACAAATGTAGGTAATTTTTCGAAAGGTGGATTGAATGATATTTTAAATTTTTAAGTTACGAAATAGTCTGAAACAATAAAGAAGCAATAATGGTCATAAAAATGACAAAAAATACTTTTTTCAACATTAGAAATGTACAGAACAGTAACCCGGTATCAAACTTAAAATTGTAGATTCATAGTGGAGGTTCATAACTAACTAACTAACTCTATGGGCTATGGAACCCGGAGGTTCAATGGCGCGTTCGCAAAAGCTCTCCACTGACTTCTATCCTTAGCTAACTCCATCCAGTTTCTACTTTGTATTCCAATCTCTGCGAGATCCATCTTAATATTGTCCTCCCATCTGCGCCTAGGTCTTCCTAATGGTCGTTTTCCGATTGGTCTTCCAGTCAAGACTTTGAAAGCGTTTCTACTTTGTTCCATTCTAGCTACATGACCTGCCCACCTAAGCCTCCTACACTGGATGACCAATCGGTGGCTCAGTGGTAGAGAGCTTACTTCTGGTGTGTGGGACTTCTGATTCGATCCCCGGCCAAGTAACTTTGTGTCCATGGGTTTTCTCGGGGTTTCTCCCGTTTCCTCCCACATGATAATTCTACCGATTCTTTCATCATTCACTTGCCTTAATCATCCGTCTCCTTGAGCCTAATGGCCATAATCGAGACAATATACTCCTAACAGACACACATACCGATATTAGTGACAGGAGACCCCGGTTCGATTCCCGGCGGGAGCTCATGTGGTTCGGATTCCATGTTAATCAGTAGGTCCCGTTCCATATAGCCTCACTGCTGAAAGGGAAGTTAAACGCAAAAATCAATCAATCAATAATATCAGTGACATATATAATCCTAACAGTGACACATAGACTCCTAAGAGTGACACGGATACTCCTAACAGTGACATATATATGCTTCTGAGAGTGACACACATACTTCTAACAGTGACACAAATACTCCTAACAGTGACACAAATACTCCTAGCAGTGACACAAATACTCCTGAGAGTCACAAATAAACTCCTAACAGTGACACGGATACTCGTAACAGTGATATATATGCTCCTGAGAGTGGCACACATACTTCTAACAATGACACAAATATTCCTAACAGTGACACAAATACTCCTAACAGTGGCAAATAAACTCCTAACAGTGACACGGATACTCCTAACAGTGACATATATGCTCCTGAGAGTGACACACATACTTCTAACAGTGACACAAATACTCCAAGCAGTGACACAAATACTCCTGAGAGTGACAAATAAACTCCCAACAGTGACACAGATACTCCTAACAGTGACATATATCCTTCTGAGAGTGACATACATACTTCTAACAGTGACACAAATACTCCTAACAGTGACACAAATACTCCTGAGAGTGACAAATAAACTCCTAACAGGGACACGGATACTCCTAACAGTGACATATGCTCCTGAGAGTGACAGGAATACTCCTAATAGTGACGCAGATACTCCTAACAGTGACATATATGCTCCTGAGAGTGACACACATACTTCTAACAGTGACACAAATACTCCTAACAGTGACACAAATACTCCTAATAGTGACAAATAAACTCCTAACAATAACACGGATACTCCTAACAGTAACATATATGCTCCTGAGAGTGAAACATACTTCTAACAGTGACACAATTACTCCTGGGAGTGGCAAATAAACTCCTAACAGTGACACGGATACTCCTAATAGTGACACACAGTCTTAACACTGCGATAAATATTCCTGACAATGACACGCACCTTCCAGTCATCTTCTACTGATGAATTCCGTATATATGAAAAATGCTATGACAGATTTATTTTACGACTCGAACAAGGGTTTGGCAATCTAAAACCTCAATAAACAATACAGAGTTAAGTTTTGCTGAAGTCGTTCAACTGACAGAAGTCTTTATACGTTGCAAAGAACACTTTTTTGTGTGTGCGTCTTTGTAGCTATGTAGTTGGAAAGAACATTTGTTGGCGTTTTCCACGTTTAGTTTATTATTTGTTGTCAGTTGTTGAATCTTATCCAAGTCTCTGAGATTTTCCACAGACAACAACAAAAAACAGATGAACATCATCTCTGTTTATAAATTCTAAGCCAAAAACTTTTCTTTCCTGTTCTGTTTTTCTTTCTTATGAGCAAGCATCCTGAACAAAAGAGAAAGAAAATATTACGAAAATACTTTGTCTGGTCTTGAGAGTCCAGTACTTGAAATAGCTCTTGTGTTATTGCGGAGTTTTCATACGTGGAGACACTTTTAATGTGGGTCATATTTTATAAGATTATTTCTCATAATACGTTTTTTGTTGCTTTACTTTTTTTTTTTTATTTTTTCGCACTTTGTTCTGTTTAGTTCTACAGTCAGTGTTGCCAATATATGAAGAGAATTTTTCAGCGTGAGTCAAGATCTACGGTGTCATCCTCGCATCTCTCTTGGGGACAAAGCAGCAAAATATGGTGGGGAAGAGATTCTCTTCTTGTACAAGGTTCATTCAATACATAACCGGAAAAGTTGTACAAAAATTACAAAATTTCGACTAAGTTTGTGCTTCTTTGTTATTTTTTGGTGGTGTCCTAGAACTATTATCAGATGGACCTTAAATGCCTGGCTCGCGAACGGAATGCTGGAAATCAGTGAAACAAGATGGCGGCGCCCTTGCAAATTTGCACCAACGTGGTGCGTCATTAGATTTCTGTTAGCTGAAACGTTGACACCAATGTAATTCATTGTCGGATGGCAGCGCAATATGGTGAAAATTGTTTGAGTCGAATACAATTATACGCAGTGGCGGCGAATGGACGTCAAAGTAGGGGAGGCAAGACATGATCTGAATATTTGTATATCACAGTTAGTTTTCCTGGTTATTTTTAACACTTTGTTTGATGAAAGGTTGTATAACTAATAGGATACAATATTTTTTAGTTAAAATACCACATATCTTATTTCATATTTTATTAAGTAAATTGACAAGAGCAACGCAAGTAGGTACTCATAAATAACGAAAGTGTAAGAAGAGATTTGATTGCTTGCTCATGGACAGCTTACAATTCTGTCTGGAATATTGTGTGATCAGATTATTTAATAACAAATTTTCAAAACAAATAAATAGAAGGGATAACAGCAATCATAGTAATGAATAATGAAGCTTGTTTTGTAGAAGTTATATTGAAACTAAGGATTAATGAACAACCTATATTTTTAATTCCACATATGCCATTATATGTATGTTATTACCCTTACAATGAAAGACAGTAAATACTACAGGCATATCTGTATCCTATGACATTTAAAGAAATACGCAATTGCAATATTAATTGCTTTTAATTGCAATTAAAACGCAATTCCTGTAGCTTTCTTAACTCAACGGGAAGACAAATAACCAATACGTACTCACGCAACGACAAATATTATATGGCACCATTTTTTCTATGAACCAGTAATACATACATTTTTTTTTATTTCCAAATGAAACTATATACATTACGGGGCCATTTCAAAAAGTGGGGAGCAACTGCCCCCTCTTGCCCCCCCCACAAATCGCCGCCCCTGATTATACGAATGGGCAGGTAAGTTCAATTATTGGAGTGTAACAAGTATCGAAGATTCGCCACGCCCAGGACGCTATGTCTGTGCAGTTACGGAGAACAACATTGCAAGAGTTGATGACTCGCACACACTTTCTTGAACATCAGTATGTCATGAACAATATGGTGGGCTGATCCGACACTAATGTTAATCTTCGCTGCTGTTAATCTTCACTCACCGTAATACACCTGTTTTCCCGTATCAACTCATCAACTGTCACAACTCCAGAAATTTAATAAAACTCCGCTGCTTCACGTTGGTGCAAACCTGCAACCGTGCCGAAATCACGTTTTACTGATTCCCAGCATTCCGTTCGCGAGGCAGGCGTGACAGGCCCATCTGATAATAGTTCTAGGGCACTACCAAAAAAAAGAACAAAGAAGCACAAACTTTGTCGAAGTTTTGTAATTTTTATATAACTTTACCAGATATTTAATGAATGGATCTTGAATAATCGCTGGTATACCAACTAACTGCAATGGACTCAAGTTGCAGAGCAGTGTTTCTCAAACTTTATACCGCAATTAGTCCTTGCGTATCTCATACACTATAGCTGACAAATCAAAAACAGACTTGGGACATTATGGACCATATATACACAGGCGTATTTCACTTGCCTTTCTAGTTTTCAATAAAGTAATTTACAGGGGCACGAGTTTTTCGCACTAAGAATTTGAAAATTTCGCGTTTTGTTTTTCACATTTCGCATTTTGTCGCATTTTCCAAGTAAAGTTTCGCATTTTGTAGCTCTTCGGGAAAAAATATTATCTGACATTTTTAAAATTGTTCCCTTTGTTCAAAGATCACTACGGCAATAGACCACTAATTATCTAAGAAACAAAATACAATGAATATTTCACTTGATATTGTAAATTTCACTTATAGAATTTTTTTTTTTTTTTAAATCAAACTGAAGGAAAATCAGTAACCAAACGTACTATAATTAGGAAAGTTTTACCATCCTCTGAAAAAACTTAAGCACAAATTACGTTTAAGCATTAAACATAAGCACGTTACATGCAGGCCCGTAGGCAGCCGAAAAATTTAGGGGGGCCCGACCCAACCATATTATATTTCATTTGCAAACCTACAGTGAAAATTTTTGGGAGCCAGTGAAAAATTTAGGGGGGTGGACCAACCTAGCCCCCCGTGGATATGGGCCTGGTTACATGCTTCCACATCTTCCTCCTCCATCGTTGTACGTTTGTCACCTATCTCCACTTCATGCCATTGGCTAGCTAATTAAAACGGCTCCTCCCCATCCAGCTGCGATGGTGATAGCTAACACGCAACATGTTCTCTATATGAGCTCCCTCGTGGCTAAGCGGTTAACGTACGCGCCTTTAGCATTGGAGACCCGGGATCGATTCCCAGCGGGAGTTTATGTGGTTCGGATTCCATATTAATCACTAGGTCCACGTCTCACATAGCCTCGCTGCTGAAAGGGACATTAAACTCAAAATAAATCAATCAATGTTCTCTATAGCCGTGTCCCAATCACCCAAAGTACACCGTTCATGACACGTTTTACCGTTCAGTTAGCGCAAGACTGGCATTTTTAAACTAATGAAAACGCATTTTTAAAATTTCGCGTTATTTCGCGTATTATTAAAAATTTCGCGCAAAACTGCCAATTTCGCGTTTTATCGCGTAGCGGAAACCAATGAAAATATACACAGAATATCACAAAACGTCAAGAAACTGGAAATTACTTAATTCTGACGCATTTGTTTTATTGCGCATTGCGAAAATCTCGTGCCTCTAGTAATCTATATATATAAAAGAGAACGCACAAATCCTTTGTTCCCTCATCACGCTAATACGGCTGAACCAATTTCTTTCATTTTTGGGGGGTTATTAGGATTTGGACCCTAGATGGTTTTTATCATATCACTTTAATTTTCAATTACCAGTGTCTTGAGATAATTGACCATTCAAGTGTCCATAACGTACAAATCCTTTGTTAGTTCATCATAGGTAAAAAATAAACGTATTTATATGCAACCCGCATGACCGTGTCACTCGGCGGGTTAACATAAATGACAGGCGATATAATGTTAACATTTACTGCAATCTACTATGGTTTTTATCATATCACTTGAAAGCGAAAAAGTAAAAATTATCTAAGTAACAAAGTTTATTGCGTTCCGGGGTGACCGCAGCGAAGCGGGGCGGGTTAACATAAATGACAGGCGATATAATGTTAACATTTACTGCAATCTTCTATGGTTTTTATCATATCACTTGAAAGCGAAAAAGTAAAAATTATCTAAGTAACAAAATTTATTGCGTTCCGGGGTGACCGCAGCGAAGCGGGGTGAACGCTGCTAGTTTAATATAAAATTAATATGTGATTATCAGGCCATACTTCTCCAGAATTGTAGGGCCCATTATTTCTGATTCCGAACGCCTCCGAAACGAACGCCTTCCTGGCGTTCTTTTCTATTCTCATTCCCTACTCCTACACCAAATTTGGCGCAATTATCTCTGAGTGACATCACACCCTTCCCTTGTAAGTAAAAGAAATATGAATTAAAATAGCGTTATTTAATGTATGTTTTCACTGTCAGGAATATTGTAAGCTTAATGTGGACATGATCTGAAGTATGAGGGGTAACTTCCTTTGTAATTAATAAAAATAATGATTTCTGTTGTACATTCCCAAAAGAGATCAACAAATTAAAAATGCTTCCGCTCCTAAATAATAAATATATTTTGCTTAGAGAATTAATTACGTCGTTGAAATAAGAGCAAGTACAACGCATACCAAAACAAATCAGTATTTTTGTACCTAGGATGTCGTCAGAAAATAAAGTTGGGACGGGAGTTAATGAAGGACAGACTCTTCCACACTGAGAAAAAAAGGACTAGGATTTGCGTGTGGATACATCGTATTTACGCGGGTGCGCTCCTTAAGTAATGTAATTTCATGTATAAAAGTACAGCAGTGGGAACACCATGCCAAGTATGGAGTTCGGCGTTGAACTAGACTAGCTGTGATTAGATAATTTTATTCACATGATTGATTTCGTGTTAAAAACTATTACTCTCGTAAGGTAGGGAGTCACAGATTTAGAAAGAACCAAGAGGGGACACTCGTAGGAAGGTAGTAACAACATTATATACCTAAGTTACCACCATTGGAATGGGTATGGCGTTAATTCTAGATTTGACATGGTGGTCCCACAATACAAAACTTTCGCTGAACTGTGGTGTAGATCGTACTATTGATGAAACAACATTACTTAATGTTGTGACGCGCGTAACCTGGTAAAAATAGCATTTTTCTCCGTGCAGTTTGATTGATTAGGGGCAGGGGTAAAAGTGAGGGAGAATGCGGGCGGACGGCGTACCCCAATTTCAGAAAATATCTGTGGCGTCCCCCACTTTCTAGATAAAATACAGTGGGGAAAGATAGGCCTACTAGTGACCCTGGTTGAGCTTGAACTGAGAAATACCCTGGGGATTTCTTTGAGCCGGGGACAACATTTCCCTCCAGAACCACCCCCTGAAATCATCACTGTTTAGAATTATTTCTTTATACATGTAGTTTAAATCTTTGAGTTTTACGTCCCACGCTTATGCCTGCTATGATAAAGGAGGTGGTGATGATGAGAAATGAATGAAATGGTGGAATGAAGAAAGTGGGACGAAACGGGAGAACTCCGAGAAAAGCCAAGTGCACGGTGTTTGTCCACCACAAAGCTCACTTGGCACGAGCTGGAATCGAACAAAGTACCCCATGCACCAGAGCTGAACGCTCTACCACTGAGTCATCGTGGTCCCCTCACAGTATAGTTTAAATACATGATTCATAATTGTACAGTAGGTTCTACAGTTACATTGTCACTTGAAGGAAATTAATGTCCAGATCATTGTCGTTAACAGATATGAAACCAATCTAAATTACATTTTTGACTTCAGTGACAGGTTACTTTAATAAAATCAAGGATTAGTACACTGAAAACGTTTGACAAGATATAACAATGCATTCAAGCATTCATGGCCTTTCGATATACAGGGTGTTTCAAAACAACACCGACAAAGTTTGGGAGGTTATTTCTGACACCAAGTTAATTCAAAAAGTATAGACAAATCTGGGTGCACAAATGCTTCCTTTTAGAGTTATAGGCTGCCAAAAAGATAAAAAAAAATGAACTTTAAAGGTCCATAGCTCCAAAACTATGGGATCTACCATAGTCGGGTCAAGACTTCACTTAGGAAGTAATATGTACGCTATCCATAAATACATGTTCAAATTTGTAAGGTACTCAATCAACAATTATTGTACAGGGAGTTTGGTTACTGGGATATAGGGGAAGGCGGGGCAAAATGGGGTACTTAACATAAATGGCTATATAAAGGTAATAAAAATGACAAGAGAATACTGAAAATGAAGTTAACATATTACTTGAATTTTAAGGTACAAAAAGCACCAGTAGTTAATTGATATGAGTCCAAACTCAAGGACACACACGTGTTTATCGAAAGTATTTTTTTTTATTTCACATGGATGTGAACACACGGGGCACAATGGGGTACACTGAATTACAGCTGGCAGAACTTACAAACGTAAACTTCTCGGTCGTCGTCACTATCTACACCTGCACAAGAATAATGTGAGCAAAGTTTGCACAGCATACAGGCAATCCATCTCTCATTAGATTGGGAATACTACCCAGCACAATAAAGGCATGTATCGTTCTCTGATGAACAAGCTCTAAGGAGTCGACATTCAGTTTGTTGCTGCTTCCGCAAGGCTGCAGCACCATAGTGGGGAAATAAGGTAGGTACCCCATTCCACCGCGCTACCCCGTTCTGCCCCACCCTTCCCTAATTTGAAGTACTCACCAACTACCTCCATAAAAATTGTTGCGAAAGTACCGCAGAATTCTGAAACATGAATATTTGGATAGAGTACACACTAGTTTCTAAGTGAAGTCTTGACCCGACTATGGTAGGTCCCATAGTTTTGGAGTTATGTATCTTTAAAGTTTTTTTTTTTATGTTTTCGACAGCCTATAACTCCGAAAGGGAGCATTTGTGCACCCAGGTTGGTCTACACTTTTTGTCTTATTTTGGTGTCAGGAACCCATATCCCAAACCTTGTCGGTGTTGTTTTGAAGCACCCTGTATATTCAACATTGGGGTCAAATGGTTAATACATTTGGTTATGACTGGATCGGTACTGACACATATCCATCTGTCCTTCAATTGTTAAAGGTTTACAAGAAGCTTTGATATTTGTATGGTGTACTAACTTCTCAATAGAATCAAGTCCAGTTTAGGTCATTTTGGACTATTCCATTTTTAAGATCTCTACCATAAGAACGCTTCATAGCTTAAAAGGTCGTGTCCAGATGATGTAAAAAAGACAAGAAAAAAATCAAGGTTATCTTTGTCATGTACTTAAGTGCATAGTACAGACTTTGCCCTGAATGCTGCATATTCTTCCTGGGTTTACAACATCTTTTAATTCTTTGAGATGTCTTTTTTTTTTTTTTTTTTTTTTTTTGTATACCGAAAAGGATAGTTTTGCATTACTCAACCTACATTACAATATAACATGTCTAGGGGGAGGCCATACTCATTCAGGAGCACTCATCTCTCATGCCCCTTTGGTGTCGTCGCTGGTTTATACGAGTAAGTGAAGTTTCCAATAGTACAGAACACATATTAAGCTATCTGGTCCTTCATAATCCGTTTATAACTTTCATAACGAGTGAGGTTATTTCCAGAATAGATCAAGCACATGTCCTTGTTAGATACCAGCACTATCTTTCAAGTAAGGTCCGATTGTCAATAGAAACAAAACTAGTAAGATAGTAACGTGTGCTACAAATTTCTAACCGGAATGATTTAGTATCTTAGAAACTTTTTATACTTGGGGGCAGAGCGTAGCTCATCTGAAATTTGTAACACCGTGTATTTAGACAACTCGAGGATGAATTTAACAAATCGTCTTAGGATAAGAAATGAAATACTCAATTACTTTTGGATATTTTCGACATCACACCACAAGCTATTAGGATTCGAAATGGTCTTAATTATAGAAATCTACTACATCGTAATGGCACAGAAACTTAACCATTATGGTTATCTAACATCGCAAATAGATGTAGTACTCACAGGTTGTTCAGCTCAGTTCAACTCCAAACGATGTCCTTCCACTCTCCAATCTTAATTACAACTCCCGATTCTAGTCTTCGTCCTCAACCAGCACAACCCCTTTCCGGGATTCAGGTGCTTCCTGGTTGTCGCGAAGAGCTTAGCTCAGGTCTCTTTCTGCAATCTCTTACTTCCTTATTTCCGTATAGGAAAACTTCCTATAATTGTGGTGTGATGCCGACGTTATCTGTTTTTATTTTTTTTTTCTAAGCAGTATGACTATAACTTCCTTGTTTTATAATAAACAACATAAATTAGACAAACACATGTAAGGATTTTGGGTACTTTACATTACCCCTGTCTCGAAATTTTGAGCACGATTCTATGTGCCAAAAAGGAAAAAAAAAGATTACTGTCCACCTGTATAAACATAAAAAGTAAATAATAATTAAGTTCGTCCATTATCTTCGAACACTCTGTATATATATAAAGTTTTCTTTTTACTCGTATGTATGTATATATATTCCACCACCAGCATTGTCCGTCACCAATAATATGAATATATGTTGTTTGTATCACATGAGTATTCTGCTGACAAGTTAATATTACAATAAATGTAGGTTAATGTCACTGCATCCTGTCTGTAAGAAAGAAAAAAAAACACATTGTCACAAAACACTTCGCACTCTGAATGAAACAAAACACTCAGTTTATTTCACTAGTTATGTGTGAGTTTGTGTTTTTCGTCATCTGTTCCTTCCTATACTGGAATACATGTTACTTGGAGGTATGTATTCTGTCATATGTATTTAATTGTCATTATCACTGAAGTCCTCACTTCGATAACTGGTAGTAGTATTTAATCCTTTGAAAGCATAGATTCCTCAGGATCCTGTTGTTCGGCTCAGTCCACATGGTCCATTGTTGATATCTGACATTGAAGATAAGGCATCTATGGGAAACTGCTACTGTTGCTGTTCTTTTGTTGATGATGTTGATATGTTGTTGTGTAGGAGTGATTATTGAGTGTTTTTGTTTATGCGTGTAGTAAATACATTTATTTACAGATATTAAGACAAGCACAACTGTTAAGTCTGCACCATTACTTAGAAGTAGTGAAATGAGTCCCTTTTTTTTAATGTTTGAATAACACGAAGTTAGAAGAAATCATTGACATACCATTAACATTAAGAATTATAGTAGGCGTAGAAGGCTTAATTGTTGGATATACATTTAATGTATCATCATAGGGGTGTATCGAAGAACAATCTGGGGTTACGTGTGAATCTGTTTTTGAAGAAACATATTTGACAGATCGAATATGTGAATTTGAAACGTTATTTGGGGTTAATTTAATTTTGAATAATTTGTATATTATAAATGACAAAATTATTAAAATGATTATTAAAATAGTAATTATAGGGATGACGAAAGTATATGATTGCATTGTGGAGCGTACCTAGAAAGGCAAAAGGAAAAAAAAAAAAAGATTCAGAAAATGAAGTTGTTACTTGGTTATTTTTCTTTGAAATATGCTTAGCATAATTTTAATAATAACCAAATATTTCTTTCTTTCTTCTTTTTTTCTTAATTAACTAGTTTCTTTGAAGGATGCTTTGCATACCTGTTGCCTAGTTAATCTGCTGTGAAATAGACTCTACTTGAAAATTTGCTTCGCAAAATTTATATTCATAGCCTAATCACGTTTCAATAACAATATTGTATTTCATTGTTTATTTCTTTAATCATTTTCAGGCCTGTGAATATGATTACTTAGTTCAGTTACTATCTTATTCAGCTTGTACATTTTAATAACTAGAGCTACAATAAGAATTAGTAATAGAAATCCTACTAGTATAAAAATAATTCCAATGCTATAAGTAATATGAGTATCAAAGTGAGCCCATATTGGCATAGTAGGGTTTACTGTCAAATTCGATAGTTGAGAAGAAAGGTTCTGTAATTTATCCAAGTAAAATTGGTTTCCTACATCCCATTGTGAAAATGAAAGATTTATAGGTAACTCTATGTGATGATATGTAACTTCTACGGTATGTCTACTATCTAAGATTATTTGATTTGCAATCACTGAATCGAACGCATTGTAAGATAAGAAATAAGCTCTGTGTTGATCGTCTGAATAATTTGAATAAACCGGTGTTTGGACATTTCTAGAGACAACATGAACAGTTGTTAATGCTGAAAACAAAATACCTACTGGGGTGTATAGATAAATAAATTTGGAGTTCGTAGTATACTTTACTATATAATAACGACTAATTAAAAATAATATGAATAAATATTGAAAAAAAATCTTTGAAGATTTTTTTTTTTATTAATGCAATCACTCTAAGTTTGTTGAATTTCTATAAATAGTAAATTCTCTAATTTCCTATATCGCGAAATAAGAAAGTTTTCGGCCTAACTAGCTTATCAAAGAAATAGAATAGTCCCAGGAAAGAAAAATAAGGGTATTGATTCCTTTGTGTTCGAAAAGGAAAACCGTAAGGCACTTACACTCACGGTGTCCGAAGAAGAGAGACTGTTATCGCGCAGTCTATTCGCACTTGCTGAGTGAACAAAAGAAATCAATACGAAAGGCTTTCACCAGAGTGACCTAATATCCCTATTCTAGACTAACATATGATCCTCTTCTTTTCCAATGTACCATCTCGATATTCGTCCAGTGGTTCTTGATTTCGCTTCTATTGATGGTCATCTTTCGTTGATTGAAGATCTGGTTGACTCTCAAAGTTTCGGCGTGGGAACATCTTAGTTGATAGTAGAAACTTGTTTCTTCTTTGGGCGTCGTCTGTGTCCACCGGCGTCTATGGGTGTCATCTAGCGTCTTCGCTTGTCCTTTGGTGCTGATCACATCATTCATCATGTTTCTTAGTTGTAGATGTTGAATTGTTTCCATAGATGCAAATCTTGGAGAATTTTCTTCGTCCCATGTGTTGTGGAGCAAATTGCCTACTTTCCAGGCTAATGTGTGTTTATGTCTCAGCGTCTTCTTCTCTTACTGATGAAATCTTCTTTAAAGATCTGATGTCCACTTCATCACGTTTGGCGTTATTCTTCTTATTTTGATATTCTACGACGATTTTGTTCGCACTGTTAGTGAAACCTACAACTGTAGCTTTCTTGTTATATTTGTGACTGAACACTTCTGGGATCCCTTTCTTTTTCTGATGGTCCTTCACTAAGACAACATCCCCAATCTGGAATTCTGCTTGTTTGTTTTCTTGAAGAAACTTCTCAAGTTGCTTTTGATAATTCTTGATCATATTTTGATAAGCCTCTTCTCTTATCGTTTTCAAAACTTCAATGCGGTCTGCATTTTCGATGTTTTGCACTGGAGTCTGAAATTCATTTTCCAACAATGACCTTGGCTGATAACCATGTAGCAAAAAGAAATTGCTAAATTTTGTTATCACGTTTGTAACATTATTTAACGAAAAGGTGAGTGCTGGTAAAAATAAGTCCCATGTGTGTCCTTTAGACGATACATAATGTCGTAACGCTTGCTGAATAGTGTCTGCTGTTTTCTCCACCAAACCTAAAGATTCGTGCTGATTGACAGCTATGAAATTCAATGTGGTTCCCAACCTTTCTGAAAGTTCGGCCATTATTTTACTGCGGTGTCCGGGAAGTCTGTCCAAAAAAATTTTCTCTGGCAAACCATACTTGAGAAATACTTTCCGATATAACGAGTCAGCAATTGATTCTGCTGTTAAGTCTATTAAAGCATCTGTTACAATATACCTAGTACAAAGATCACATGTGATGAGAATGTATTTGTTATGCTTTTCAGACATTGGGAAAGGGCCTACCTGATCGATTTGGATAGTAGAAAAAGGCTGTGATTGAGCATATGTCTGTGGTAACATTTTTGGAGGTTTAGTGACTCTCTTATTTAATAAACAGGATGGGCAACTTCTAACCTTGTTTCTAATGAACGTTTTCATGTGTGGAAAATAAATTCTATGCAATGCATAGTTATATGTTCTCGTTTGACCTTGATGAGCAGAGGTTAATGGCGACTTATGAATCATATCAAACACTTTGTTTTGTAACTTAAAAGGAATACATAGTAAACGTTTGGCTACGTTTGCAAACTTATGTATTCGGTAAAGTTTTCCATCTACTAATTCATAGCATTTCGACATTCGTACTGCATTGGTGTTAGATGAAACTTCACCCGTTTCTAAATATTTATAAATATCTCCAAAGAATGTGTCCTCTCTTTGATAGCGGCCTATATCCTGTGGCTCTGTGAAATTCACTAAACATTTGTCTTGATCGATATTTTCTACTGAAAGATCTCCCGGCTGTACGGGAAGTAGTGTGTAACGGCTAAGTCCGTCAGCTATATTGAGCTCACTTTTTACATGTATTGGCGTGAATTGATAATCTGATATATAAAAATACCATTTCAAAAGTTTTGGTGGCAAATTCTTACTGGTCTTCAGAAATGTTAGAGCTCTTGAATCTGTCTTCAGATAAAAATGTCTTCCAAGCAGGAAGTAACGAAATGCTCGAAATGAAGCTATAATTGCTAGAAGTTCAATTTCTAAAACACTCAATTTTTTCTCTGATTCTGTTAACAAACGAGAGTAGTATGAGATAACATACCATTCACCTGAATTTTCATCACCTGTCTGCAGCAAAATTGAAGAAATTGCTGTCCTTGACCCGTCAGTATACAAGCACAAGGGTTTGTTTTGATCGTACGGTGCAAGAGCGGGAGCTGCTAGCAATTTCTGTTTCAAAAGTTCAAAAATTTCTTGATGATGAGCGGTCCATTCAAACCTTTCTCGTTTACGAACGAGCTTTTGAAGCGGTTCCGTGATTTCTGCATAATTGGGCAAAAATTTTCGAATATAATTACAAAGCCCTAAGTAGGATCGTAATTGTTTCGTATTTTTAGGTGGAGGATAAGTTTCAATAGTTTTCAAAATTCTGTCTGAAACTTCAAACCCAAATTTTGAAATTTTGTGTCCCAACGCTATGATTGATTTCATGAGAAACTGTGATTTCTCTACCGACACTCTTAAACCATAGATTCTCAGTCTATGCAACAGTTGTTCTAGAACTTCTACAAATTTCTCTTCAGAATTTGAAAATAGAAATAGATCATCCACATATAAGGCTATATTGTCGGGCTGTAAATTAGCTAGTACAACTGACAGGAACGTATTAAAATAAAAAGGAGAATTTACATAACCTTGTGGCATACGAAGGTATTCGAATTTTCCAAGATTTGGAATGCTAAATGATGTAAATTTCCTTGATTGAGGCTCTAATTCTAATGTGAAAAAGGCATTAGAGATATCCAAGTATCCGTAGTACAAGTGTCCTGACATAGTTGACAGTATTTCACTGACAGGAGGTAAACTAACACTATGATATAAAACTCGTGAATTCAATTCTCTCAGATCAATAATCTTGCGCAGTTTTCCTGACGGTTTCCTAAGAAACATAACCGGAGAATTATAAGGCGAATTGGATCTTTGTATCACCCGTTGTTCCAATAACGTATTTATAAATTGCGTAACTTCCGATTTCAGTGCATGTGGAATTGGAAATTGTTTGCGTGAAAACGGAATTTCTGTGTTAAGTTCAATTTTACATTGAAAATGTCTTGCTTTTCCGATCCTGTTAGGATTCCACGTAAACACATCAGCAAAGCGGTAGCAGAGGTCTATTACTTTTTCTCTATATTCAGGACTGGCATCTTGACCAATATTTAATTTAGAAATTTGGAATAACTGTTGTCCTTCCCGTAATAATTCCTCATCCACATAATTTTCATCTATTGATTGGCAACATTGATTTGACTCTTCAATTTGAACGTCTTCCGCTTTTCCGATTACAAAATTCTTATGAAGAACGACTTTTGTGACTAAAGGGTTAATAATTTCAACTACAGGTTCGTTTTTATTTAAAATAGCTCGCGGCACTAAAATTCCTAGTTTCTCAATTATAGACATGTCTGGCTCTAAAATCACTTCTTGACCTGATTTCGAATTAATACATTTAAGTGGAACAATTATTCTTGTCCTTGGAGGAAGATACGTCCTCTTATGAATGACAAACTTTGGATCATATGCCTCTGTCAACAAACAAAATATTGGCTCTGAAACCTGATGACCCGTATTACTCTGTTGTTGTGTGTTGCGAGGAGGCTTTCCATATCTAAACAAAGATAGCATCTTATTAAGGTAATCAACACGGGCGTTATGAAAAATAAAGAAGTCATTTCCTAAAAGAGCTTTCGGACCAAAATTTTCCACTATTCTAAACCTGTGATGAAAGGATCGACCGTTGATTAGAAATTTGATTATGGCTGTGTGTTTCAGCTCTATAGGTTCACATGAAACACCAACAACTTTCGTAATTTCCTGTGACAATTTAGTTTTAGGAGATAGCAATGATTTATCTAAAATTGATATTGTACTTGCCGTATCTGCAATTATTTTTAATGGTTTCTTTCTCAGTTGAATTGTAAATCTAACCATGTCCCCTTCAATTTCTAATGGAGTCTGTATCTCTTCTCCCTGAACATTCTTTTGTTTATATTGACGGTGTATACTAGTATTATTAATATCTACGGGTGGGCCCTTTTTCTTGTTATCTGTACATCCACCGTCTGCATGTACAGACGTTGTCAGTTTAAATTATGAGTTCCCTGTACCTGATTCATTTGGGAAGGGTTTTGTACAGGAACATAATATGTTGTACCATTACTTTGCATGTGATGTACACCCTGCATTTGATTAAAACTAGGTACTTGTTGTACATGAGGCACATTAGTATGATGACAACAACACTGGTTGTTATGATAATTTGCGCGTCCTGATCTAAAATTACCGCGACCACCACGGCCTCGAAAATTGTTATTTTTCCCTCTAAAATTGTTGTATTGAGTATTGTTTCTACCCTGATTATTCTTAAAATTGCCTCTCTTACTACCTCGAAAATTATTTCTGTTATTCTGATGGGATTGAGAATTATTTTGCGCACAGTTGGTGTTTAACTTTTGCGAATCTGAAGAACTGCCTTCGATTCTCAGCGACAATTTTTCTATTTCTTTCTGTAGCTGGCTAATGGAAGATGTAACCTCGCTACTTTGAGATGATGATGAAGGTGTGTTTGTGTTCTGAGTTTCCGAGTGTTCTGCTCTGTGTTGTTGTTTCTCTACTAATTCTCGAATTGCTTTCCTTTTATTTTTCCTGTGCCTATGTGACGTAATCTCGTCCTCGGACTCGGACGAAGAACTGTCAGTAATCGTAGATTCTGATTCAGAATCAGATGACGAACACCTACATTTCCCTTTTCTACACTTCTTCTTATACGCTTTCTTAATACGTGCATCTATTTCTCTCTTTTTCCTATTTCTAATTTTACATTCATTTGCTTCTAACGTATAGAGAGCCTGGATAAATGCATCTAAAGTGTCAAAAGACTCGTAACCTAGGTGTTGAATGTAGTACGGTTTCAACCCTGCTGTAATGATTGAAATGATCTGCTCTTCTGTCAAAGTCGGAGCATGTTTGTCTACCATGGATAAAATATCATAAACAAACGACTGAATGGGTTCATGCTTTTTCTGAATCCTGTTCTGTACGGTAGAGAAAAAATCTACACTATCTCTAGCATTCTTGAAACATTTAATTATCTCAGCTTTACAATTCGCGTAGGTTGTTTCATCTGTAATGTTCTTTCTCTTTAACAAAGTTCGCAATTGTTCTTTTAGTTTCCCTGGAAACGCGTGATTATCATTTGTTTTGCTATTTTATCAGTCCAATTATTTAACCGTACACAGTCATCATATTCATCAAAGAACTGCTGTATCGTGATTTTGTGTGGTTTAAATTTCGGAACTGGATAATGGGAATTGTATACATTAACAATAGGATTTTGAGCTCCCTGACCTTCACTGTGTTGTCCCTGCATTTTCTTAGACTTATTGTATTTCCGTTTTAGGGGAGGGATTTTTACTTTTATTGGAATCTTTTTGTATCTTAACGTTCTAAATTGTCCGTCTGAATGTTCTGTATCACTGCTGGAAGTATTATTCATATCCTATATACGAACAGAAAATAAACCTTCTCATTGCGGCTAATTTTGCAACCTAAGCAAAGTACACTGACCATTAGTTTGTACATGCAGCAAATTCCTATATGACAACAAGAATCTTGGTGTATTGTCCGTTTCTTTAGTAACAAGAGGAAATGAATCTCGCAAGACTATATAGCATTATAACAACTGACGTCTGTAATTTCAGCATACTATGAGAGAGAGAGAAAAAAAACATGAAACTCCTTTTACTCAACTTGACAAACTGATGTTATCGTCTAAATAATTTAAACTACGCGTGATACGCTTCATTCACATATGTATGAGGCATCGGAATCAAGCATGATGTATCTAATTTAATGTAACTTGAATGGCCTATAAAATAAGCGAGATCTCCGAAATCGAAACATATGTGGTAAATGACCATAATCTAATTAATGTTGTCCGGAATCTTAATTTTACCCATAAATGGATAAAACCGGATGCTTCCACCATAACGTGTGCTACAAATTTCTAACCGGAATGATTTAGTATCTTAGAAACTTTTTATACTTGGGGGCAGAGCGTAGCTCATCTGAAATTTGTAACACCGTGTATTTAGACAACTCGAGGATGAATTTAACAAATCGTCTTAGGATAAGAAATGAAATACTCAATTACTTTTGGATATTTTCGACATCACACCACAAGCTATTAGGATTCGAAATGGTCTTAATTATAGAAATCTACTACATCGTAATGGCACAGAAACTTAACCATTATGGTTATCTAACATTGCAAATAGATGTAGTACTCACAGGTTGTTCAGCTCAGTTCAACTCCAAACGATGTCCTTCCACTCTCCAATCTTAATTACAACTCCCGATTCTAGTCTTCGTCCTCAACCAGCACAACCCCTTTCCGGGATTCAGGTGCTTCCTGGTTGTCGCGAAGAGCTTAGCTCAGGTCTCTTTCTGCAATCTCTTACTTCCTTATTTCCGTATAGGAAAACTTCCTATAATTGTGGTGTGATGCCGACGTTATCTGTTTTTATTTTTTTTTTCTAAGCAGTATGACTATAACTTCCTTGTTTTATAATAAACAACATAAATTAGACAAACACATGTAAGGATTTTGGGTACTTTACAATAGTGTCATACATTTTTGATTGTTTCCTCTGTACACATTAAGCTATTTTCTATATAGTTACCATGTTTGTTTGAACATTGATCATAGCGTTCGATAAGATTTTGTACGATTACATCGTAGAAATCACCCACCTGTAACCGAAGCCAATCTTCTACTGTTGTTATCACTGCTGCTATTGGCTACGTTTGTTATTTCTATCGAAATGTGCACGTGCGTTGTCCCTCAGCATGATTTAGGCATGAGTTCAGGGACAAAAGTGAGGGAAAACGCGGGGGTGAAACCGTTACACCACTTCCAAAAAATATCTTTAGCGTCCCCCCAATTCCTAAAAAAAACAAATTACAATGGGCAAAGATAGGCACGGGGAACGGTGGAACGTCATGCGTCCCACTATCTTTTCAGATCCACTTTCACCCTTGCATGAGGTGACACCAGTTCCAGCCGTAGCGTCAGCATGTATGTTCAGTGTGGCCAGTTGAAATGTTTCTCTCAATTCTAGTGCTCAAACTCAAGAGCTAAGATCTTTTGGATGGGAGCTACTAGATCTTGCGCTCAGCGATTATTATTTGTTTTCCTATCTGAAGCAATTCTTCCTATCCGGTCACCGGTTTAACACGGATTAAGAACTGAAAACAACGTTTGAAGATTGGCTTCGGTCACAGGCGGGAGATTTCTACGACATGGGCATACAAAAACTTGTCAAATGCTAAGATAAATGTTTAAACAAACATGGTAGCTATATAGAAAAAATAGTTTAATGTGTACAAAGAAAATAACCAAAAATGTATGTACACTTTATTTACTAGTTTTGTTTCTATTGACCTTACTTTAAAAATCGGATCTTACTTTAAAGATTGCCCTGGTATTTATTTTAATATTAACGCCCTGTAAAGCTGTAAAGGAGAAAATAACCAAATTTTTCCTTTAATTACGAAAATGTTTGATATGATTTGAATACCATTAGTAAATAAACAAACCGACTTGGACTTATGTCAGTTCCTGGTTCGATCCCCCGTCAAGTAGTATAAGTTTGTGGTGGACAACATTGTGCTCCTGAGTTTTCTCGGGGTACTTCCGTTCAGGCCCGTATCCACGGGGGGCAAGAGGGGGCCGGGCCTCCCTAAATTTTGGCTGGCCCCCATAAGATTTCACGGTAGGCTTACAAATGAACTATAATATGGTGATGAAGTATAATATGATTGGGTCGGGCCCCCCTACCTTCTACCGGCACCCCCCCTAAATTTTTGGGCTGGCTACGGGCCTGCTTCCGTTTTCTCCCACTTTCTCATTCCACCAATTCTTCCACCATCATTCACTTGATTTAATCATTGTCTCTCTTAGCCTAAAGGGTATAATCGTGGGACGTTAAACTCAAAGATTCCATTTTCATTTCATTTTGAATTTATATCAATCATTAATAAAATAAAATCTGGAGCTGAAGATCATTTGTTTCGCAAATTCATTGGAATTTTCAAATTTACAGAAAACACGAAGATCTGATCGAATTGGGCTTCACCTTGATAATACAGTGGAAAGTCAAAATTTTGACCACAGGTAGTTCGGATTTTCAAATTTGTTCGGATTTTAGAAAATGGCCAAGAAAATTCCATTTAGACTTAAATGCTCTTTTATCTATAGATGTATAATGTACGGTATGATCTTTTATCGATACAGTGGTTATGCAGTACTACAGTAATTAGAATACCGTACGTAAGACTATTTACATTTAATGTTTCTGAAGAACCTGCTCGTACACTAGATTACGCCGTTCTTGTAACTCACATTTAAAACTTAACTTGTATAGGTACCCCTAAGGGAAAATAAAAATGTGTATGACAAATAATTACATATGAATAAGCTTTTGTGAAAACACTGACTTCACACAACGCCGATGGACAACCCTATTGTTTGTTTGTCGCTTGCGCTAAGACAAAATATAAAAAAGCTTCTAGGGACCGCGTTCGGATTTTTGACGTTTGGATTAGCGACGTCCTACTGTATTTCAATTTCCAAAATTACTCATTTATGTATAAACGCTAGTTCTTTTAAACAGAAGACCTATAGAAAATTGCATGAAGAATAAATGAAATGTCAGGCTTGTCTGGAATAGTTAATAGACAAAAATTTAACATTTCTGAGTGTCAAGATTATTTGTATTCCGATCTTGGATCTTCTAGGCTTCATTAAAAGAGCAGAAAAAAATATTTCCGGACTTCAATATGCAAAGGGGTGTTCATTGGATTTCGAGGGATTTCCGATCGTTGTAATCTATACAATTCTCAACGGCTTAGATATAAAAACGAAAAATAGAAAGAAGAAATCTCTTTAGTTTTATGCACTAATATCAGATGTGAGACCCTTAGTTGAGTTCTTCTGCTGTTACCGTTGCATTTTGATTGTTTTTATGAGTGATCTGAACGTTTTGGTAATTGAGTGTTCTGGCCATTTTATGAAAGTTCTGACCATTTTGTGGGCGTCCCGATGGATTTATTTTGTGAGGAGTTAGGACTTTTTGTAAGAGATTTGTCTGTTGAGCGTTTTGATTGTTTTGGCAGTTGAATATTTTGCCTGTTTTTTGTGGAGGTTCTGACGATTTTGTGGGCATTCTGACCGATTTTGTGAGGAGTTACGACCCGTTTTTGTGAGCAATCTGTCCATTGAGCATTCTGACTGTTTTAGTAACTGTGTTGTGGCTACTTTTGTGGCGGTTTTCACCATTTTGTTGGTATCCTGACTGATTTTCTTGGGAGTTAGGAATTCTTTTTTAAGCGATCTCTACGTTGAGTGTTCTACCGTTTTGTCCGTTTTTGTAGAGTTTCTGATTACTTTTTGGGGAGTTAAAACAGTTTTTGAGAGCGATTTGTCCATTGAGCGTTCTGACCGTTTTAGATCATTTTGCGGAGGTTTTCTCCATTTTGTAGGTATTCTGACAGATATTGTGGGAGTTAGGGCCGTTTTAATGAGAGATTTATTCGTGGAGCTTTCTGACCGTTTTGGCGTTTGGTTATGACCGTTTGTGTTGGAGTTCTGATATTTTGTCTTCTTGAACCGTTGGGTGTTTAGTTCACTTTTCTGGACGTCTAGACTGTTTTTGTAGACGATTTTTTTCCTTTTTGAAAGTTGGACGATCTAACTGGGTTCCGTTTCTACAAATCAATGTTGGTTCATGCTTGCAATTGTATTTTACGCAAAAATGACATGTGATTCTCTAAAACTCTTGACAAATTGTATCATTTTATAGGTTAACCATACAGACAAGAACTAAGCTCTGAGTTAAAAGTATTATTTATTCTGTAATGTCTAGGAAGAAAGGTATTTCTTGACTATCCCTTGTCGCATGAGTGGTGTTAAATATTTCAGACATTTAACTTGCAAGGTAGAAGATGTGCGGTTTAAACATCACATTTAAATTTGTCACTTTTCTATTCAGTGATAAATACATTGAATTAGCAACAGTGGAATACTTTGTGTCTGTGCGTGCACAAGAATGTTTGTTACCATTAAAGTACGTATGCGCACAAGACAAACTACTTTCGTTTCCCAATTGTGACAGTTAATGTTGTCTGGTTTGGCGGAAGGATATTTTCCTACGGCATTTTGCCAGAAACGCAAGATTGTTCCTTTATTATATTATTTTAAAAAGTTGTTCTTGTACTTTTTTTTTTTAAAAAAAAAAAAATAAAGTCTCTCATTGTCTTCTCCTCACAATAAATTCTAACATCAGGAGGTTGCTAATGTCTTCCTCTACTCGACTGCTAAGCCTTGCGTAAAAGCATAAGGACATAGGACTTTTCCCTTAACTTTCTTTTCTTCTGTTTTCTTCCTTTTTTCCAACTGACTCAAAATTTCTCATTAAAAAAACATAAAAGAACGGAAACCAGAGTCTGTAAACTCAATTATCACGGTAATAATTGTAGTTTCATAACTCTTAATTTTTATGTGCTTATACAAGTATATGTTAATTAGAAATATAAAGGGAGAAGAGAAAGGTTTTAAAAAAGACGAAAGAAAGTTTCCATCTCGCTGCCATTTTCCTGCACCAAGTTTTGCCACAAAATGGCTACAATTACATATAGAGAACTGCGGTAAACTTTTTTTTGGAGCTTTCTTTATCCTCGTTTTAGTTTTATTTGTTACAATGTCCTTATTTTGGTTTGTTAGTTAATTAGAGTCAAATCTTGTAACTTTAAATTTCACCCACTTCCATAGTAATTAGAAGTGGGTATCCGGTATTTGGCAAAGATATGTAGACCCAATCACAATATTTTTCAAATATTTTTTTGCTCGGACTTTTACTTACTCAAAAACTACAAACGATTTGTGATGTAAAGTGACACTAAGGAAGGATTTTTAGAAATTCGACGTGAATGTGGGGAGTAACGGAGATTGCAATTATTAAAATAGAGGGTGACCGAAAAAGAATGTATTTAAAAAATATTCTCGGGCCCCGTTATGTGATAATAGAATCTTTTATATACCAAAAGCAAGGTAATATATCAAAGTTTCTCACCTATCTTACAAAGATTCAATATGGGCGGCCAGTGTGACACAGCAGATATCTAGTATTTAGTCTATTTTCTCGCACACTCGAATCAACGTGTCTCTTGAAACGGCAGCAGAGACTTGTGTTGTTCGCTCTCGCAGCTCCGGCAGATCTCGAGGCAATGCTGGAACAAAGACGATCTTTGACAAAGCCCTATAAAAAGAAGTTGCATAGTGTTATGTCTAGAGACCTCGGGAGCCATCTCAACTTCTCTTCATCATCAGGACCAGTGTGACCTATCCAACGCTGTGGGAGATGTTCATTCAGATACCTTCTCACATCATTATGGAAGTGGCTTGGAATTATATCCTTTGGAAAATGAAATCCCGAGAGTTCTCATTAAGTTGTGTTATCAAACACATCTGGATCATGTCAAGATACGAATGTCCCTTTATAATTCTTTTTGCAAAGAAGAGTGGCCCATAAAGCTTCATTCTTCACATGGCAGCAAAGACATTCTACTATGGACAATCTCTGACGTGCTCAATGATTCGAGGAGGCTGTTCTGAATCCCAGAGTCAAACATTATGTCTCTTGACTGACCGCTTATATGGAGGGTCGCTTCATCACTGAAGACTACCCTGTCCCTAAAATCACCATCTTCCAGGTATCCCAACCTGTCTACACTGAAGACAGTGCGAAGTTTTTTGTCATCTTCAATGAATGCCTGCAGCTAGTAAGCGTTGAATTTCAAACGCCTATAAAGAGCGTCCCAGACTGTTGAGTGAGGCAGTGCTAACTCACGACCCACTTTCCGAACTGACTTCGTAAGGCTGCGTTGAAAGGATTGCCGAACTCTATCCACTGTCCCCTTTGAATGCGTAGGGCGGCCGGTTCGTTTGTCTTTGCATAGGCAACATGTCTCCTGAGTTGCGCTTGCCAACGCTTAATGGAGTATATGTCAAGTGAAATGACTACAAACGAACATTGTCTTTGCGTATTCATAACACAAAATGCCTTATATTGTCTTGTGTGCTTCATCTTGGAAAACTTTCGATCTAGGGAACAGCGGGTATTTCAGTCAAAACTTGGAGTATCTAATAGCAATCCTTATTACTGACGCCTGCCTACACACACTGGGCAGCTAGAAAAAATAAAGAACAATCCTTTTCGAATACCATGTAAAACGAACATATCTCGAAATATAGGTCGTGAAATTTGGCATTTAAGCTTCTCATATAAAATTTAAAACGTTTCGGTTCTTTTTTTTTTTTTTCGTTTTTTTGATGTTTGATCTGTAGAATGGAAGAAAATGGATGGCGTAATCCTCTAACAAGATACATTCGCGAAGTGTCCCCTCCGGATTCGTGTAAAATTGATTTAAATCCAAGTTCTTAGTGACCCAATGTGTATTGTACTAATTTTAGCGGCCCGTAGGGGTAATTTGCATATTTATGGGCCTTCATATATCCGGAATTCATACACTACTATAACGCTCGGACGCAAATTGTAAATGGACATGAATGTGGGTATATGCAAAACAAATTGCATCAAGTACTGCTTCTCTGACACATGTTACCCACCCCGACCGCCATATTGGATTTAACTTTCGGTTTTTCAAATGGAAATAGGTGCAAGTGATATATCAAATTCATGTAGAAATTGCTCGGAAATCCACTGGTGAAGTTAATTTTACCGTATCTTGTACCGTTTGGAAGATATTGCATATTAAATCCCTCCAGGCACTTCGCGAATAGACATTTTAGAGTAATATCAGTTAAGGTAACGATGTTGACAAATCAAAATAATTTCTAACTGCAAAAAACTGTAGGCAGTGGCGTATTTAAGAGGGGGATACCGGGCTTAAGCCGTCTCCCAAAATTTTATTTACTATCTTAAAGTAAATGAAATATCTTGCAGAATTTTCACATCTCCAGAAATAAAGTTAGAAAACCCCCCGAAACAAAATACGCCACTGACTGTAGGTATAAACAAACTCTTTACAACATTGGTGTTAAAATCTTATTACATTTCTGTGAGTGGTTGTTATTACTTTCATGTTATACCATAACAAGGAAGTATTCTATTACGGTCAAAATGCCTAATGTAAATGAAGATACGACCAGATTTGGGTGAATACCTACCATTTTCGTATTTATGTCTGTGTGTATGTATGTATTTACATTCGGGGAATATTTCGTCAACAATAAATCGTTTAAAAGATTACATATACACACAGGGAACTGCACAATTTTCTATTTTTTTCAACATTCGTGAAGTGCCTGATATTTAACATGCAATACCTTGCAAACGGTACAAGCTACGTTAAAATTAACTACACCAATGTATTTACGAGAAAATTTTATATGAATCTGATGTATCACATGCACCTATTCCCATTTGAAAACCCGAAAGTTGAATCCAATATGGCGGATCTAAGATTGCGGCCGGGAATGGGTAACACGTGTCAGAGAAGCAGTACTTGATCCTATTTGTTTTGCATATACCCACATTCATGTTCAATTATATTTAAAGACACTAAAAGCAATTTTGTCACTGAGCTTTATAGTAGTGGTTGAATAAATTCCGGATATACAAAGGCCCATAAATATGCAAATTACCCGTGTGGGCCGCTAAAATTAGTACAATATACATTGGGCCGCGGAGAACTTTGCATTTGAATCAATTTTACACGAATCCCGAAGGGACACTTCGCGAATGTACCTTGTAATTTGACCAAAAGGTGTTCAAATTTCGTGTTCAGATGGATTCTACAATGAAAGATTCAGAAAGAAGAAAACAAATATTGTCCTTACTAATACGTGGAATCATATACAGGGTGTCCTGGGATGAAGTGGCAATATATTGGAAATGGTAGTATGGGTAAGTCTAAGCAAAGACGTTCATATGATCATGTGTTCTATTCTCAACACTTTGAGACTTACAGGTTGTAAAAACAATTTTGAACTTCCATGCTTTTCTTTAATGTTCATACTATATATCATCACTATTGTGCTGCCAAAATGACTTGAGCCGTGGCAAAAATGCGAACTAACGCTCACACCCTCACACACCCACGCGTTGAGCCAATAAGGGTTCAGGTGTTGCTAAGCGAGAGAAAGCGAGTGGATTTCCTTCAGCCGATAGCAACGCTTGCAACGGAAGACTAGGGATCAAGTCAATGTGGCATATCAATAATAACACTAACTAAGTATCAAAAATAAGTCATTTGTTATATTTTCTTCCCTCTTTCTTTCTATATTTGACGGCAACCGCTATGTTCCAATCACAATTGTTTTTGTCTATCTAACATTTATTTTCATCCACAGTCTTCTCAGCCCTTCTTCAAGTTTCCAAATATCTTATTCATTTTACATTTCATATTCCGCCACAAGTGCCATATAGCTAATTATTCTACTAACTAACTAACTCTATGGCCTATGGAACCCGGAGGTTCAATGCCGCTTTCACAAAAGCTCTCCACTGACTCCTATCTTTAGCCAACTGGACCCAGTTTTTACTTTGTATTCCTATTTCTGCGAGATCCATCTTGATATTATGTTCCCATCTGCGCCTAGGTATTTCTAATGGTCGTTTCCCGATTGGTCTTCCAGTCAAGACTTTGAAAGCGTTCCTACATTATTCCATCCTGGCTACATGACCTGCCCACCTGAACCTCCTAGACTTGATGACCCCAATAACGTTTGGTAAACCGTATAAATTATGTATTTCCTCATTATGAAGTTCCCACCATTCTCCTTTTCCGTTCCTCTTGGGTCCGAATATTCGTCTCAGGATCTTGTTCTCAAATACTTTCAGTCTATGTTCTTTCCTCAGAGTAAGCGACCATGTTTCGCAACCATACAGAACGACAGGCATGATTATTGTTTTATATATTTTAAGCTTCAAATTCCGCGACAGAATTCGCGACGACAAGGGATTTTGAACTGAACAATAACACGAATTCCCTGCTTTTAGTCCACATTTAATTTCTTCGTGAATATGGTTTTCGTCTGTTAATATTGATCCTAGATATTTGAAAGTATCCACTTTATCAAAAGTATTATTTGATGTTTTAACGCAATCATAATTTGCCGTATTACGATCCCGCCGAACTTCCATGTATTTAGTTTTCTCCACATTTACTGATAAATCCATCTCCCTTCAGGCGTTTATTAAGACCTCCGCATTTCTTTCTATTGTTCTCCTATCATTTCCTATTAAATTTACATCATCAGCACACGCCATAACCTGGTGAATACCATTCAACTCTATGCCCTGGTTGCTATCTTTGATTTTCTTATAGCGTATTCCATGGCAAAATTGAATAATAATGGCGACAACGCATCTTCTTGTTTCAGGTCATTCTCGACGTGAAAACTCGTGGACAAAAATTTTCCTATCCGGACTTTACTTTGGAATTGATGTAAACATATCTTAATTAATCTAATTAGCTTTTTCGGTATTCCAAATTCTGTAAGAACGTTGTACAATGTTTCTCTCCTAACCGAGTCGTATGCCCTTCTAAAGTCAATAAATAATTGATGTACATGGGTATTGTACTCCCACTCCTTTCCAAATATTTGTCGAATGGTAAATATTTAATCGATAGTTATTCGATTTCTTATAAATCCACACTGATGCTCTCCTATAATTTCATCTGCGTATGGGGTCAATCTTGCTAATAGAATGTTTGAAAGAATTTTATAGGATGTTGATACAGGAGAAATGCCTCGATATGTCGCCTTTCTTGTGAATTGGAACAATGATTGATTCTTTCCACTCTTGTGGCAATTCTTCCTTGCTCCAGATAAGAAGAATGAATTTGCTTATCTTGTTCCACAATTTTCCATCTCCAGCTAAAATTAACTCAGCCCGGAGACCCGGAGATTTGTGTTTCTTTAATTTCTTTATGGCGATTTCTACTTCTATTCGGTTAGGTTCTGGAATATACGATTCTGCGGTGTGTATTTCTCTTCCTCTTCACATTAATTTTTTGCTGCGTGTTAAGTGAATCGTCAAAGAAATCTTTCTATCTAGTTAAGGTGTTATCTATATCAGTGAGAATTCTTCCGTCAGCTTTCTTTAATATATAAGCACGAGGTTGATAGCCTTTCTCAAACTTGTTGATTCCCTTATATGTGTCCCCTTATTTTTATTTTTACTATTATCTTCAAGTTCCTTAATTTTAGCTTTCAAAAATTTGAGTTTCCTTGTTTTAAAAGTTTTGTAAGCTTCCCGCTTGGTGTCTACGAAATTTTGTGTAGTTATTTCATTTGCAGTTTGCTGCCAACGCAATTTTGTCTGTTTTCTCTTCTAGTTTAATGCATTCCTGGTCGAACCATGGTTTGTTCCTACGTATTTCCGCATGTCCCAATTTTTCTTTTGCTGAAATTTTAATGCTATATCTAATTTCAACCCAAGTATTCTGAACACTAGTGCACTCCAAATCTTCTAAAGCCGAGAATCTGTTCGAAACTTCGATCTGGTATTCCTCTTACCTGGTTCTCTTCTGATTTCTCTTGATTAAATCTCTCCGTTTTCAGACATTGAATATTTCCTTTATTCAACGGTAATCTCTCTCGTATTATCGCTGCTACCACGTAGTGATCAATGACACAATCAGCCCCTCTAAACGACCGGATATCAATTATGCTAGATTGTCTTCTTTTATCTACTAAAATGTGATCAATTTGAATATGTGTTTTTTCGTCTGGTGGTGTCCAAGTTTATTTATGAACGTCGCGATGTGGGAATTTTGTACTCTTCATGATAAGGTTTTGGATTTTGCAAGGTTCATGAGTCTAACACCGTTGTCATTACTTTTCTTATGCAGACTTTTGTTCCCTATAATCGGTTTGAAAATATCCTCTCGTCCTACCTCCTCATTGAAATCCCGTAATAGAATTTTTATATGGCATCGCGGGAATTGATCAAATATCCGTTCCACTTCTTCGTAAAAACTGTCTTTTATATCGTCATCCTTATTTTCTGTTAGGGCATGTACATTTAAAACAACAATGTCACACCACCAACTCTTAAGAGTAATAAAAGAAAGTCTATCAGTAACAAATTCAACCCGTTTAACTGCTGATATTGTTCGTTTGTGAACGAAAAGCCCTGTTCCTAATTGGTGGTTTTTATTTCCTTCCCCGTAAAAAATTCTAAAATTTCCGGAATTCACAGTTCGATTCTACTTTCTACCAAAATACTATTTCCTACTTCCTTCCTACTATGTCCATATTGAACTATGATGAACACACCTGAAATGTTGACAACTTCCTTCCGTAACGGTAGAGGTACGATCACGTAAGAAATTATGTACGTACCTCTTTCAATCACGCAAGTACTATCACGTTCTTTTAAGACACCTTGCATTGATCTGTGGCCCTGCTCATTAATTTACAAGGTCGAGCCGCCACTGTTCTGTCGCAAAAAAAAAAAAAAAAAGTTTCTCTCTCTCTCATGAACATTTGTTAACAACTGCTTTCTCTTACATATGGCACAGCAGATGCAAATAGATTTCACCACAGATTTTCGTCACGGATAAAAAAGATAAATCTTCTAGCACCAGACGTTTTAATAAGAGCGAAACCCTGTTGTATTTGAACTTACAAACTACTTCGCTCAAGAATATGTTTAGAAACTGCAAGTATACGCGTTTTGTTTTCGCAAGATGGATAGATGCAGGAATAAGGAAGAAACGAAAGGGGCGGCGCAAGATGTTTGGGTTAGGCGGGGAGATAAAAGTGTTGAGAAGGGAGCCCATCTGGACTATGAATGCATAACAATGCCTGAAAAGAGCACATTCAACTTGGGCCAAACTTGGTTCTTATTGCTTGAAGATGACACATGCAAGTTGAAACAGGTTTTCTCAGAACGCATTGAGGAAGAGAGATCTTCAGCATCTCTCTCTCTCTCTTTCTTTCTCTTTCTCTCTCTTTCCCAACTTTCAACCATCACTTATTGCTTTTGTTTCTCTTAGTTCTGTACAGAGAAAAGAGTACGAGGGGACGGGAGAATATACGTACACTGTTCCAAAGTTTGTGCGAAGGGTTGTATAAATACTCAACTCTTTCTTGTATTTTCCAACTTCAACCACTTTTTTTTCTTTCTGGTCTGCAAGATTTTTCATCTACCTCTCACACCATGTTCTTAGACATTAAAATTATTTCTACCGTATGTGCTTTTATATAATTTTTTTCTGTAAATGTGGTTCTTGCACGAAGCGAGTACACCAAAGGAACTTTAGAACGAGTGAGTATTGTTCTGTTGAAGCTGTGGCAAACTACTGTGAAAAAATCTTTGAGTTTAACGGCTCACGATTAAGGCCGTTAGGTTAAGGTAGACAATGGTTAAGAGTCTTCATCCCGGCGAAATTAAAATACCGCTAATTTTACAGTAATTATGTGATATCTTCAAATAGATAAAAGATAATCGAAATATGGAACAAGAGCGCCCTAGACAATATTATTTTGCGTGAGGTACCGTTATCACATGTCACCTAGTGCCTTTCCGTTTTCAGCTGTTTAAAAACGCGCAAATAAATGCCGATTTTCAAAATGGCTCGAAATCAAAATCAGATAAGTGAGTCGTGATAACGGTATCTCATGTAAAATGATATTATCTAGGGTGCTCTTGTTCCACATTTCGATTATCTTTTATCTATTTGAAGATATCACATAATTACTGTAAAATTAGCGGTATTTTAATTTCGCCGGGATGAAGACTCTTAAGGCAAGTTAATGATGATGGAAGAATTAGTGGAATGAGATTGTGGGAGGAAACGGAAGCACCCCGACAAAACCCACGGACACGATGTTGTCCACAAAAAACTTACCTGGTCGGGGATCAAACAAGGGACCCCACGTACCAGAGAGAAGCGCTCTACCACTGATCCACCGTGCCCCCTCAAACTAGGGTTGCAATAAATTTTTGATCCAAAATACGGACAAGCCTTAAAATGACGACCTATCAAAGATACGGCGCCTGAACACAGAATCAATATTTCGATATTTCTTACCTAAAAATCACCTTTTTAGGTTATCACACAATTGTTTACTGCAATATTTAAAACACTATTAGAAACTCACATGTTTTAACGCAAATGTATTAAATCATCATTAGATTACGTATATTAAATCTAACCGAAAGAACCTTGAAATTGAAAAATGAGACACTTTTGAAAACATAGCCTACTTTATTAATAGTAACTAAAGTATAAGTTATATGATAAAGGCACAATTCTTTTCGTCCGAGATTTTAGGGATTCCCGACTCGGAAATTGTCGAGCAGCTCCAAAACCTGTCAAATACGGTCATTTTTCTATTTCATGCTTTGTGCGATACAGACACGGACACGGATCCAAAAATACAAACAGTCCGTACAAAATACGGACATATGGTAACCCTGCCTCAAATTGCTGTGGACTTCCAAACTATTAAAATGAAATCTTGTAATTTAACGTCCCACGTTTACGCCTTTACACTAATGGGAACGATGATTAATGCAAGGGAAGAAATGATAAAATCTCCGAGAAAACCCACAGACATGATGTTCTCCACCAAAAACTTACTTGCTCGGAGAATGGATCAGGGGCCTCACGCACCAGAGGGAAGCACTCTATCTCTGCGCCACCGTGCCCCCCTTAAACTACTATGCACTTCCAAACTATAAAAATGAAATGGCATTACATATTTCAGTTTAACGTCGGACCACTGGGTCTGTTAGGCTAACGGAGGCGACAATTAAAGCTAGTATAAGAGGAACCGGGAGAATCCCTAGAAAACTAAAGAACACTGTGTTTTTTCATCGCAAAGCCCAAATAGCCCAAGCTGGGATCGAACCACGAACCCCATGCATCAGAAGTGATCACTGTACCACTGAGCCACCACGACCCACTTAATGAAAAACTATAGAATCACGAAGCTACATAAACTTTTTAAATGTATTCGTCTCCTACTTTGACGCTGATCCTGTAGTCCAGCTCTCCTGAAGGCGAAGTCGTGTGGTGAGGAAGGGCCTGTTTTGTCAAGGTCGCTTTCAAACTCCGGTCATGGTTCGGATCCCACGTCAATATTAGGTACAATCCTTCATACTCTTGGTATTACACAAATGACGTAGAATTTTTTTTAAAAAAAATGAAAACTTTTTCTTTGGAGTAGGGTTCTCAACTGTATCGGATTCGACGTGATTAATCAGAAATATTACGTTGTATCCCGGAGGATATTTTTTACCAGGACAGTTAAAATCCCGGAATTCAATCTTCAGTATCTTGAATAATGAATATACTATACGGTCGTAGGTTCCAAAAATAAATAAGTAAAACAGGTTTGCGATTATCATAACTGTAAATTCCGGGGGAAGTATAGATTTAAAACTTCCGCTGACATGACGACTCAACTTTCCAGCATCACTGGTTGTAAGTAAGAAAAAATGGTATTCATGTATTTTTCGTGAATGTTCATGAAGTTTATTTTCTTATTTGCACCGAAAATCCCTTTAAAAAAGACATTCTATTTAAAAAAATACTTTATTAGATATTTTTAGTAGGATCAAAACTTTTATTAATGTTTTCTACCCCGCAACAGCAGGCCTGAACATTTTAGTTGAATATGTTATAACTAAAAGTATTGTAAGTTATATCTTATAGTTTTTGTGTGCTTCTTATTTATAAACGAAAACACCTGCTCTTCTACTACAATTACTACAAGAAGCAGGGAACAGGCATCATCGTGAATATCTTTTGATGTAACAGAAGAAAAACACCAGCGTCACAGCTATCCAGCAGAAGATATAAAGCTTCATGTAACGTCTCAATCGACGTCAGCTTCGCCTAGTCAATGCCCCTCTGAACATCTGAGCGATCTAATCTAACCCAAGTCCCTTAGCTTTCCTGGAGCTCTGAGGCCTCCTGCTCACCTAGCTTCCTTGGAGCTTTGTGGAAACTCGCTACTCTCTTAGCTTGCCTGAAGCTTAGAGAGAGCCTAGACTAACCCAAGCCTCTTAGCTTGCCTGGAGCTCTGAGACCTCCCGCCCACCTAGCTTGCCTGGAGCTTTGTAGGAACTCGTCTACTCTCTTAGCTTGCCTGGAGCTTTGAGAGATCCTAGCCTAACCCAAGTCTCTTGGCTTGCCTGGAGCTGTGAGGCCTCCTGCCCACCTAGCTTGCCTGGAGCTTTGTGGGAACTTATGGGTCTCATTTAATTATGCTGTAAAAATGAAGCGTTTGGGGCAAAAACCCGTCTAATCCAAAACGTGAGTGTAAAGGAGGTAGCTTCACAAGGGTTTCTCGTCATCAGATTTTCTTCAAAGTTGGCAAATATATACTAGACCGAAAATAAATCGACACGTATTTTTTGTTTCTTTCCGAAAATAGGTTAAGGGGGAAAAGGTCCCTTTTTCAAAAAAAGGTCCAATTGGACTTGACGGGTTTTTGCCCCAAAATCTTCAAATATAGACCACAGACCTGGGAGTTACAAAGTTGGGATTTACAAGTTTTGTTTTCCAAATAAATAAGAATACACAGGCCTTTCATTAAACATTTGTCCCAGAATGAGATCCAATGAGACTTGGAGACCCTAAGTTGTAGCCGTTATCCGTGTAGCTTGCAAGCTTTTATTGTAAGTTATAATACAATCTGAGGCAATAGTTGCTTCCAAAGACAGAAACCAATTATGTATCGTATTTGCTAAAAGTCTATTGTAATATTCAGTGAAGTAACGGTACACAATTTTCCCATCTCACCTTTTTTTATATAAAAGATGTGTATACACTTTGTACACAACATTACAAATAAATAAGTCTCTAAAAGTTCTTTCCTCTGCAATTAGACCTCCTGCCGTTACAGCTCGGAGATTTTTGAGATGTACTGGTTAAGAATTACCCTGCTTCTTGCAGCTGGGTTTAAAGGAACCTCTTGCCCGTTGCAGTCCAGAGATAGATAAGGATACCTCTTGCCTATTGCAGCTCAGAGATAGGTAAAGATACCTCTTGCCCGCTGCAGCTCAGAAGTAGGGTTAGAGGAGTGTTTCCCACCGGTTGCAGCTTGGAGATAAAGGACTATCTCTTGCCCGTTGTAGCTCAAAAGTAGGGTTAGAGGAGTATCTCCCACCGGTTGCAGCTTGGAGATAAAGGACTATCTCTTGCCCGTTGCAGTTCAGAAGTAGGGTTAGAGGAGTATCTCCCACCGGTTGCAGCTTGGAGATAAAGGAGTATCTCTTGCCCGTTGCAGCTCAGAAGTAGGGTTAGAGGAGTATCTCCCACCGGTTGCAGCTTGGAGATAAGGGACTATCTCTTGCCCGTTGTAGCTCAGAAGTAGGGTTAGAGGAGTATCTCCCACCGGTTGCAGCTTGGAGATAAGGGACTATCTCTTGCCCGTTGTAGCTCAGAAGTAGGGTTAGAGGAGTATCTCCCACCGGTTGCAGCTTGGAGATAAAGGAGTATCTCTTGCCCGTTGCAGCTTAGAGATGGGTAGTGAACGACCAGTTAACAACTGATGTCTTCTTCCTCGAGTTGTCTGTTTTTATAACCAGTCTTCGGAGGCGGAGCCTGTTGAGAGTCGAAGGGGTCTTGTTCGTGTCTCTTCGTGTTCCATCGGCTGCTTGCTGGTGCTTGTGCTAAAGCATGTGGTTTTGTTTACTGGTATGAGGGGATATTGTATTATTGTTTCTGATAATTATGAACTCGTATTTTTCCTATAATGATATTACGTTATAGAAAAAATAGGCCGTATTCTCATGTAATGTTGCAATAATTGTTTCTTGTTCTCAATTACTTGTTTATGGACATATATAGCACATACTTAATGATGTAGTAGCCTGGTAGGAACGATCTTGTGAACTATAGCACGAATAATGTTTATAAAAATAAATGCTTCGATTCAATTTATGTAACTTGAGTAAGTTTTGTTGGATCTATCTAAAAGTTATTAACCTTTGTAGCTTCGTCATATTTTTGCATTTGCCATATATTGTTGTGTTTTGGAACATCTCCGGTGGCTAGAAGTACTAGTCTAAATGGGATGATTGGTTTGTTTCGTAAGATTATAGCCCCAGCACCAAGGCTCAGTGGTAGAGCTCTCACCTGTGGAGCAAGGGTCCCTAGTTCAATCCCAGAGTATGTGAGTTTCTAGTGGACAACGTGTCTGTGGGTTTCTTTACGTTTTCCCATTTCCTTCCACTTTTAACCAACTTTTTGCATTCGTGTACTCCTGTTTCGCAGAATGAGAGATTTCATTCTTCACACAGGTTAGTAGAAAATCTCTACTGCAACGGAAGTACGCCGATATTTGTATTACATGTTGAGAAATTGATTCCACTGTAAACACATATACAAATTGCAAGTAACAAAGAAATTAATTCATAAATTTTTGAAAAAGTCAAGATGGTTTGTATACCGGCGCACCGTAAAACGAAAGTGAATTTCCGGATAGGGAAGTGAAATTTCACAAAATGGTATAATTTTTGGTACTTTTCGTTTCAGGTACGTCATTGGCTGTGAAGGAGCCAATCAGAGGGCCGTTTCCACTCTCCATTGATTAAAACAAATCATATAAGAAGCAATAGTTCACCTATCTCATTAAATTGCTTTTGATACAACTGTTACCAATGCGGCTGCTGGAAGCAGGTAATTTAACTTTGCGGAGAAGATTGTGGAGGCATTTAGGGTTCTTAAGAGTAGGTTTAGGTCTGGTGAGGTTGGCCTTATTCCGTACTTTAATGCAGTATTTCATTGCATTCATTTAGATAGTTTAAAATATAATTACTGTAATTGAAGACAAGACGATATTAAGAACCGCATTCGTATCTACATTTAATAAGGTTCATAACGTTATTGTTCAACGCAAATGATTTTTTGTTTTATGTAGCTAATGCGTGTATATAGCCCTATGTTGTTCTCGTTGCAGTATACCGCATTGGACTTGCGTGATAAGGTGCACCTCTTTCTTAGATTTATGTTGCTGTTTCTTCATTTTCCTTTCGTCAAATATTTCTAATATTGAGGTACTTCCGAAACTCTTCATGCGTTTCTGCGAAACAGGAGGTAATCGAGAAGAATTACTTGTTGGCATATAGCAGCTAGGACACTTCTGCAGAACAGTAATAGGTAAACTTGGCAACGTTGCACACTGATAACGCATGCTGCGAAACACGAGATAACTCTTTGCATTAAGCTGGATCGCCACCCGGAAGTCAGTACATATTTTAGCTTATTCCCTTAACTACTGAGTAATGAAATGTTACATATTACTAGGAATGCAATGGATATACCCGATTGCAATGAAATGAGCTGAGCGAGCTTAAACTACGTAATCAGGAAGCGTTTTTCGGTGATTATTCCTCGATGGTACATGGGATTTTTTATTTCGACCTATGTTGTCACTCAGCACGACATACTCTATCAGCGTGCTAAGTTTGGTTGAGATCGGCCAAACGGTCTAGGAGGAAGCGTTTTTCGGTGATTATTCCTCGATGGTACATCGGATTTTTTATTTCGACCTATGTTGTCACTCAGCACGACATACTCTATCAGCGTGCTAAGTTTGGTTGAGATCGGCCAAACGGTCTAGGAGGAGTTCGCGGACAACCAAACGGCTAACTCGAGTATAAGAGCTTCGCTTCGCTCAGCTCAATAAATATTGTACTGTAAGATAAAGTCATGTTTTATTTACAACACAAGATACTGATTTATTTGATTGTGTCTTCTGATATCGCAAAAGGTAACAAATAAAAGAAAGTATTTGATTCGTTTTACGATGAGCATACAAGATGGCACTTGCTGTTAGATCTTACTAGAAGTGCTCAGTTTTATGAAATGTTTATTTGTATGTGTAAAGTATTTTAAAGTAACGATCTTATTACGAAATAGATAGCCTATATTGTTTGACCGTTTTTCGTGTTATGTTTCACATTTTATTTAAATATTAATTTACATTTGGGTATGTCCACGGAAACAGGGATACAAATTCATGAAAGAAATATCGTTATAATTTTTAGTCAAGTTGTTCTTTTGATAAAAATATAGTTGTATGTAGCTGGCATCATTAATTTTTTTTCAGAGAATTACTATTTTCTTATATTTTCCGTAGGTTACCTTTCACCTACAAAGTTTTAATGTTGATTATATTATACAAGCTTTATTTATTATTACATAGGTCTTACTTTTTTCTGTTGGTATCCCAAGTAAAATTTCATATAACTGATGAAACCTTTTCTTAAAGTAAAGTTCAATGTTCAACTTAATTAAACTGTGCTTATTTCAAGTTATTATAAATTCATGTTGCTTATACTTAATAACGAAAGATCGTTGACAAATGTAACGTGAGTTACCGTAACGTGAGTTACCCGACTCTGTACATATTCCACTAAAATAAATAGTCATAAAATGTAAATACAAATTTAATATTTTTGCCATAATTAAATTATGTGTGTCCCTATCTTACATAGTAATTTCATAGACATAGCTACGCCAGGATACAAGAAAATGTACTGAAAACTCACAGGTTTTGAATGTAGGGAAAAAATTTGTAACGTGAGTTACTATAGTATTTTCTTTTCTCCTAGGTTTGCTGTATCATATCAAAGGACGATATTTGATAATTATCTGTATAAATATGACAGCTTTCCTTTCTTTAAAAAAAAGCGGAGTTTTTAAGTTTATTTGTGGTTTGTATTCTTCAAAATATACGTCATTACATAACGTGAGTTACCATGGACATACCCATTTAAGGAAAAAGATTTTGAGAAGAAACTTGCACAGAACGCCATAATGCGTTGTTGCCAATTTGTACGTTTATTGTGGTAGTCACAATAAGAGGGATTCTAGTGTTGCAGTTCGGGAAATGGAACTTAACTGCGAAATGCGATAAGTTTGAAAACTAATTTCTCCTCCAGTAAGTATTCAAGCAGAATTCCATGATTACTTCCTTTATTATCTGGCATCACTAAACACTCGACACTATCTGGCAACGCCGCACTATTCAAGCAGCGTTTAGCATAGCACCGAGAACACCTAGTGATCCATCTTAATCACCCGTTTCTTTTAGCCTAAAGAGCATAACCGTTGGACGTTAAATTAAAATCTTCATTTTTATATACTACAGAACATTCTATAAAGGCAAAATCATCTTACTTATTAGCTTCTCCTCGTATTTCAGTATATGCTATTAGAACATCCGAGTAACTACCAGTATTTTAATCGACAAGAAACTCAAAAACGCATTTACCATTTCCATATAAGACATTTAAAAATTCATTTCAGTCGATGGTTTATTTTACGGTATTACAACACGGCAATACAGAACAAGAATGGGTTCCATTTGCTATTTATTTATTTTTTCTCTTTTTGTTCCCATTCTGAAATATACAAACAAATATTAGGCCTTTTATAAGCAAATATTGTGAAGTCAAAAGCGTGTATAAGCATTGTTCATAACTTCTCGTTAACTGACTATTGAATACAGCTTTTTCTGTATTATTTGAAGGCGGTCTCTATGTAGTTTCCAAAGCGATTTGCATCACTTATGCATATTTTTTGTATCTAATGTTGAACGTTCGAATTGCTTTTGTTTTTTTATGTTTCTTCTCTCCTGCAGTGTTTTTATATATATACATATATACATGAATGTTCAACACAAAATGGCCCTTGCCTCGAAACGTTTGCAATATTCTTTGATCGTCTAACAAACCTCACTCAAGTATGTGGTCCTTTTGGCAGGAGGGTTAGGGGGGGGGAGATTCACTCGATCCTCCTCCCATGACCATCGTTTTGCCTCTACAACCCCTTTTCTTCATCATCTTCTTCTTCCAACTCTATCGAGACTGATTCTCTTGGGGATTCCCCAAGACAGCCGGAAAACTCTTCCTCTCTTTCTCTTCTATCTAACTCTATTTCAAGGAAAGGGAGTAGGGGAAGGAGAAACACTCTTTATACCTACAGGAAGAAGATAGAAATTGTAAGGAAAGAAGGAGAAAAATTCAGTCCAATGTTGCCAACTTCTATATCTTAATCTTGTAATTGGTATACCTACAGGAAGAAGATAGAAATTGTAAGGAAAGAAGGAGAAAAATTCAGTCCAATGTTGCCAACTTCTATATCTTAATCTTGTAATTGGTATACCTACAGGAAGAAGATAGAAATTGTAAAGAAAGAGGGGAAAATTCAGTCCAATGGTGCCAACTACTATATCTTAATCTTGTAATTGGTATACCTACAGGAAGAAGATAGAAATTGTAAGGAAAGAGGGAGAAAAATTCAGTCCAATGTTGCCAACTTCTATATCTTAATCTTGTAATTGGTATACCTACAGGAAGAAGATAGAAATTGTAAGGAAAGAGGGAGAAAAATTCAGTCCAATGTTGCCAACTTCTATATCTTAATCTTGTAATTGGTATACCTACAGGAAGAAGATAGAAATTGTAAGGAAAGAGGGAGAAAAAATCAGTCCAATGTTGCCAACTTCTGTATCTTAATGTTGTAATTGGTATACCTACAGGAAGAAGATAGAAATTGTAAGGAAAGAGGGAGAAAAATTCAGTCCAATGTTGCCAACTTCTATATCTTAAACTTGTAATTGGTATACCTACAGGAAGAAGATAGAAATTGTAAAGAAAGAGGGAGAAAAATTCATTCCAATGTTGCCAACTTCTGTATCTTAATCTTGTAATTGGTATACCTACAGGAAGAAGATAGAAATTGTAAAGAAAGAGGGAGAAAAATTCATTCCAATGTTGCCAACTTCTATATCTTAATCTTGTAATTGGTATACCTACAGGAAGAAGATAGAAATTGTAAGGAAAGAGGGAGAAAAATTCAGTCCAATGTTGCCAACTTCTGTATCTTAATGTTGTAATTGGTATACCTACAGGAAGAAGATAGAAATTGTAAGGAAAGAGGGAGAAAAATTCAGTCCAATGTTGTCAACTTCTATATCTTAATCTTGTAATTGGTATACCTACAGGAAGAAGATAGAAATTGTAAGGAAAGAGGGAGAAAAATTCAGTCCAATGTTGCCAACTTCTGTATCTTAATCTTGTAATTGGTATACCTACAGGAAGAAGATAGAAATTGTAAAGAAAGAGGGAGAAAAATTCAGTCCAATGTTGCCAACTACTATATCTTAATCTTGTAATTGGTATACCTACAGGAAGAAGATAGAAATTGTAAGGAAAGAGGGAGAAAAATTCAGTCCAATGTTGCCAACTTCTATATCTTAATCTTGTAATTGGTATACCTACAGGAAGAAGATAGAAACTGTAAGGAAAGAGGGAGAAAAATTCATTCCAATGTTGCCAACTTCTATATCTTAATCTTGTAATTGGTATACCTACAGGAAGAAGATAGAAACTGTAAGGAAAGAGGGAGAAAAATTCAGTCCAGTATTGCCAACTACTATACCTTAATCCCGTAATTCGTAATTTAATTAAAGTTAGATCTGAGTGCTCTACCGCTGAACTATCGCCGAACCATTAATACAGGGTGTTTCAAAATGGATTAACAGGCTTTTAAGCCTTTGTAGTGTTTATTTGAATTTACTTATCTCTGTTTGCTGTAAGAAAGCGCTAGTGGCAAAGATGGCAGCATCTGCATGGTGAGAAAGATTTTTAGATCGTGTTGCCTTAAATGATGAATCAACATTCCACCTAAGTGGCAATATTGTTATGGGATTTTATGGTACTTGGGTTCAATTCAATTTATCTAACGAGATCGTTATATAAATTCTCTTTAACGTAATATTACTATCTTGCAGTATTTGCTTTTCGTAACAAAGATAACAATTCATGAACAATATGAATAATTTTCGTAACGCTATTTCCTTCTAAACTTTGTCGAGTAACATGATTTGGTAAACACCAGTGATTATGTAAATAAAATTAAGTTAAATTACGTCCAATAATATAATATATCGTAGCATTATCAAAAATTGAACCCACCCCCGAGATGGTACAGTTGAAACGAGATTTTCCTAAATCGAATGTGTTTTGTGCCATATCTCGACGGAGAGTTTATCGGTCTTCACGTTTCGCATGACCTCCACGTTCACCAGATCTGACGCACGCTACTTTTACTTTTGGGGATTCATAAAGGATCATGTGTATGTGTCTCCGCTATCAGCTCACCTACTCGACTTAAGAAAGAAGGATTGAAGTAGTTTTGTACGCACGCATGCGCATACACTGTTTCCTCTGTCTGGCGTCAGAAAGCGCTAGTAGCAAAGATAGCGACTAGTTGCTGCATGACGTTGAGGATTATCTGTATCGTGTCGTCTTCAGCAATGAATCGACATTTCACCTAAGTAGCAATGTGAGCACTGAATGTTCGCTTCTTGGGGTCAGAAAATCCCCACGAGGCTCCCCTAAAGTGAATGTGTTTTGTGTCATATGCCGGCGGAGAGTTTATGGGCCTTTCTTTTCCAGATAAGCAGCTGTAACTGGTGGTTCTTATCATGATACGCTATAACTATGACTCTTTTCTCAATTGGAAGGAGATGAATCGGAGAACTTTATTTGTCAGCAAGATGAAGCTACGCATCACTGGCATAACGGAGTACGCGATTGGTTAAACCGACTGATCAAGGTTTGGGAAGAACTCGCCTATCGACTCGATGTGTGCCGTGTGATAAATGATCCTCACATTGAACACTTGTAGCGAAAACTGTTTGAGTTGCTCTTTCATTTGATGTATTGTTTTACAAAGCCTTCAAACCCCGGTATTCATTTTGAAACACCCTGTATAATTATTATCTTAAGAATTGGTACTGGTGGAGGAAAGGCAAGTACCAAGTGAGGGTCTAGCTCCATCGCTTTTCATGGAGTCTGTTCACCCTTGGGGAGGTATATGCGCATTTAGTATCCTTAATACAAGAGAAAAATAGGGGATAAAGTAGGCTATTGATTGGTGACCTGTCTTAGACTCAAGGTCAGTGTAGGATCTAGTACGGGCCCAATAGGCCTAGGTACCCCAGTTTTTTGAGTGACAAAAATAATTGAAGCTATTATTTATGCCTAGGTACATTTTTGAAAGTTCAAAGTAATCTCAAGGTAGTCAGGGCAGTGTTGCCAGACCAGTCAGTTGGAAAAGCAGGAGATTCGAAGATAAAAAACAGGAGAAATCAGTAGACACATACAGTGGTGGCGTTTGAATGTAAATCCGGAGAGTAGGCAATAAAATTTGCCATTATTAAGGAGGCAGTAGTCAAAACAAGTAGTCCAGAATTCATTTCCGATGAACTACGTTGAGCAAATGAAAGGGAAAAGTCCCGATTTATATTAATATTATTTGATACATACGTGTGTGAAGTAAAACGTAGTGAAAGAGCAAAGTGGAGTGGGAAAATGTCTTTTCATTCACGTAACGATAACGTAGTTATATGGTACAGTCACACGTGATCGTGGCGTAAGACGATTTCTTGCTGACGATCGTGGAGAAATGATCTAAGCCACTCTTCCAACCCAAGTCCCAATCTAAACAAAACTTACTTGTAAAACGCTAACCATAATGCATATAGAAGAAGTCGTACAGTTGTATTCTTTGGATTCATATTATATACAGTAAAGCTCTATAGCCATATGCTCTACAGAGCTTTGTATATTATAATAGAGAAATTTCATCTTTTTATGTGAGGAAACATTGAAAATTCAATATTAATAATAATATATTTCTTTAACTTCTCGAAGTAAGGAAAAAGCAGGAGATTGTTCACTTTTCATTTTCTTTCGCAGTAGATCAGTAGAACGTAGAAAAAGCAGGAGATCTCCTGCAAAATCAGTAGATCTGGCAACACTGAGTCAGGGTTCTCATTGTGCTCCCCCAAATTTTTATCTTCTAGATCCGCCCCTGCTCAAGACCCTATTAACAGCAACACAATTAAATCTAACAATTTGCTACTTGTTTTTCAGAGATATTTTGTTCTGCATTCTATAATAGATATAATGTAATATTGTTTGCCAGAAAAATATAAAATTCTGTGTTTCTGTCAATCAAATAATGTGATTATTTATTGTGAATTATTTCTTAAGATTTAATTGATTCACGCGTACTTACTATGTCATTCATTAGTATTGTTTAATATGGTAATTAAAGTTAAACCCCTAATTTAACAGCTTTATTTATATATGTAATTTATTGTAGTGTACATATTTTACTGTATAATATTTTTATTACAATCGTGACATAGTTTTCGAGTTGTGCCTAAATAGTACAGCGTTAGCAGTTCCTGACATCTCTCGATTGCTATTACGATACACATTATATATAATTAATAAAAAAAATAAAAATCAAAAATTAAGGATAATTTTACCTTTTATCTCATGAATTAGAATATAAACGGCATTCGTGCCGTATCGCCGGACCACTTTGAAAACTGAAAAAAAGGACCAAAATGTATTGCATTCGGTTATATTTGTTGGATTACATTAAGTTACGTTAGATCACGTTAATATTACTTTAATACAGATCCATAGTATAAGTATTAGTAGCAGTAGAAGCAAGAGTAAGAGTAGTTATAGTAGTAGTAGTAGGAACGGGTTAGAAGACCGGCAGGGGTTGTTTGGGTTCTGTTCTCGACATGAAATGAGCAAATTAAAGACGCCAATTGTTTTCTGTACATTTTACAATTTCTGGATCCGTATAGTAAAGCAAGTGTACCTCTCCGCGAAATAGTCCATCCGCCTCCACATACAGTGCCGCTAACAACATCAAAAATATTTAACAAATACAACAACTTTCTTAACTTTTACTATTCCGCTTACCTGCCTTGTACTCATTCTTTCTCACAAACTTAAATAAATTCTCCAATTGACCCGGTAAATTTCCTAAAATTGGTCCGGCGATACGGCACTTAACCCATATAAACTGTCATCTTCCTAGTGTCATAATAAAATAGTTAATGGGGGTAAATTTTAGTATAAGTTTTACCCTAATAGATGGGGTTGTTGTCAAAGGCAAGCATCCAGAAATTTTTGTTAGGAAGGATTTAATCTTTGGAGGTGAATCTCTTATTACAAGCCACTACATCTATGTATGAGGAGAAATCAAAAATTAAAGGGAGTTGAGAAAAGGTATTTATTCTAAGAAATAGAAAACTGAAACATACATTATTTTTCTACATAATCTCATTACACTTCAACGCACTTTTCCCAACGTTTCATAACTTTTTTGATTCCGTCAAAAAAAAAAAAAACGTTTTTCGGTTGCACCTGTAACGAATTTTGCACGGCAACAATGACTTCTGCATTGGTTGTAAATCTTCTTTCCTGTCATGTAAGATTGAATATGCTGAACCGCGATTTCTTCAACTGTGATTCGTCTGTTTTCCATCACCATACCTTCAACGACTCAGTCGTTGACGTCGATGGTCTACCCGATCTTTCCTAGTCACACAAAGAAGTTCTTCCCTGTTTGAAACGCTCTATCCATTCATAAATCTTGCTTCGCGCTACCTTCCGCAAACAAAAAGCGAATCACTGTCCTCACTTCCTCCTTGGTACAGATTAATAATGGAGCGTCCATGTTTAACTGCCTACTACATTCCAATGACTAACGCGGTTATGACTTGTTGCATAGAAGTGATGCAAACGATACTAATTTTGTGCTGGATACTAGCAGTGTTACCAAACCATAGTGCCAGAAATTGCCCAAGTACCTTTACTTTTTGACGTCTCCTCGTAATATTGAACGGGTATTATTCTGCATACGAAAAGACGATAAGATAAGCAACTGTAAAATACTTCCACCTATATTTTCAGAAAAAAGAAAGTAAAACTAAATTGTTTTTTTATAAAATAAAGAGTACATATGAAGTGTAATATCAAGATGCTAAATAAGTATAATTTTATTTTTATATATATATATATATATATATATATATATATATATATATATATATATATATATATATATATATATATATATCAGTGGCGGTTTCCCTTAATGTTTGCTTGTTTGTACAAACCTCCCTCCAATATTTTCATTTTTTATTTATGCTAAATCACTTTTCCTTTTATTGTCAACATCATCTTTCCTTAAAGAAGTGCGTTTGAAACGGGGTTGGCTAATAGCTTTCTGCTTGGAAGTTTGACAAACTCCTCAGCTGGGCTACTGCGGGAGTTGCGAGGTGTGAGGATCCTTATAGTGCCTCGTAGGAATCTATGTTTGCAAATCTTTTGCAAGCAAGTCTAACAACAAAAACAACTTTTCGAAAACAAACGCTTTGGAACTGGAAATTCTCCACCGTCCCTCCCCCTGTAGTATAGGTTGACACGGTTATCGCCTGAAGGGGAATTGTCCGTTCCTCCAAGTCGTACACAGAGGATAAAAAAACATTGCGCCTTGCCTAATGCAAGATTGCCAAGTGGTCATAACTATTGGTTCTGTAAACCAAGTAAGGTGAAGGCAGCCATGGAGACAGTAAAGGCGACCCCGTGAAGAGTGAAGACAGATTGAGGGTGTCAATAGTTAATACATTCGTGTTTGAATGAGTAGAAATTTGGCAGCATAGAGAAAATGTTTTCCTTTTCATATATGTGTGTGGGTTAATGAGTTGGAGAGCAGTTTTTAGAAAAAGAGGGTTAATGGAGGGAAAGGGTGAGATTTTAAAGGGGACTACAATCTCTGTCCTCAACTCGAATGACCAATGTCCAACATAGGAAACCCTTGTCTTTCTTCATTTTCCTCTTCCACCTACTATCAACCACGCATTTGGCTGCTTAAATAGGGGTAGCACTCCTCTCACTAAAATATCTTTGAGGCGGAGTATTTGGATGGTTTCTTTTGGCGCAAAATAAATCACACAGGAAAAAAAATCATGTATTTGGAGTCGGACGGGAGTATGTTCACGATCAAATTGTCGAATCTGTTCGTACTTTGTAGTGTTGTGTGTGTGCATGTGCCGATCTTTGTTGTTCATTGGAATGGTTACTGTAATTGCATAATTACATGTCTGTCCCTGATATACGTGAAGTGACAATGAATTGTGTAACGTCTCTGTTGAATGAGCCGTCTCTGTTTTCAAAAAGAACTTTGGAAGCAAAGCTACTTAATAAACATTTACAAGGAAGTTTAATCTCAACTTGTACGAACAGCATGAGTGGTTATGTGGATGTGAAATTTAAAATGCTTTATATTGTTTTCCATGTTTGTTGTTCGGGGCAGCGGAAGATGCATAGAGTAAAACAGGCATTGTGAATATCCAGCATCTGCACAACATTTTTTTTTAAATGAAAATTCGTCAGCTAATATAAAACACGTTAATCTCACTGTATTGGGAAATGTGAATATTGCTGCTCAACCACACCGAGAAAAATCTGTTCTCCGGACAGCGGTATATTGTACAAATATACGGTATCCTCTTGCTTACTATAGAAATCAGTACGCAGCATATGTTATCCGTATGCTACATAAGCACTGCCCTTAGTTGTTACATCATGCCGTTGCAGGATGTCTGACATCTAACAGTTTTCCGTATATCACATGCATATACGGTACTTATGTTACCTTCGTCAGCTATATGCTATACGCGTCCATTTGTATGTGAGATTCTGACCGCCTACATTGTTTCATACAGAAAGTACGTATAGATGGAACACTTATACAGAAAATATTATAAAACATGCGTTTTCAGTTATACGTCTGCTGTACGTTAAGTTAAAAAAAAACTACAGGAATTACGCATGTAACCTATCTTTTTAAGTACGCCACCTACAATTTTTTTCTCAGTGTAGATGCTGGTTATAGGCGGTCCATTGAGAATCACAATCAAAAAGTGACGCAAAACAGGTACGTGCTCAATGTAATCATCAATTCGATTTCATGCTAGAAGGATACCAGGAATAAATCGCTATTATTGTTTATACTATTATTATTATATTATTATTATTACACACACACACACACACACACACACACACACACACACACACACACACACACACACACACCTATATATATATATATGAATGTTGAGTTAGGAAGTTTCTAGGGAGTTCAAAACCAGTGGATCTCCTTTGGGTGCGTCTCTTCCCCAAGTTGTGGGGCTGAATTTGGATTTAAACGTCATCGGAAGTGTCACTGATCATCTCAGCGACCCCGAAAACTATGGATTCCGTACTATAGTGCTGCCAAAATGACTTGATCTGTGGCAAAAATGCGAACTAAAGCTCACACCCACGCGTTGAGCCAATAAGGGTTCAGTTGTTGGTAAGCGAGAGAACCTTAGCGAAAGGGAGTGGAATTCCTTCTACCGATAGCAGCGCTCGGAAGGGAAGACTAGGTGTCAAGTCAATGTGGTAAATCTTTAATATTAGTCATTTTCGATCATTTACATATATTTCTCAATCCCCAAGTTGCGGGACTGAATTTGGATTTAAATGGCATCGGAAGTGTCACTGTTCCTCTCAGCGACCCCGAAAACTATGAATTTGACACTAATATCAGTCATTTTCGATATTTTTATATATTTAACCCTCCCCTAAGTCGTGCCGTCAAAGTGAAATAGTCCCAAAGCTGAACCTCATCTATGTTGAAAATTTGATTGAGATCCATCGGCTGGTTGAGTCATAAATATATGTAATCACTTTCAATTTTATAATACAGATTAACTATCAAGCGAGTTGTACATTGACATATAATGATGGGAGACTAAATTTGCTGTTAGATCTTTATAAATGGAAGAATCGGATGAAAATATGGACTAATTACAAATAGATGTTTTCGTATTGAATTGCTAACAAGCTCAATTTAATAATGTATAAAGATAATATAAAACTATTTAAAAAATAAGCAAGCAACAAAGTACATCCTTGAGAGAACAGGGCAAAGGTTCTAATTGCAATAGTTAAGATCTCAAGTAAATATTGGTTTCAGAAGGATATATATGGGAAAAAAATAATGAAAATATAAAGAACTGCTTACATTCATAACATTGGTACTCAGTCAGTAAATAAGTGAATGAGAATAGTACATACGAAGATATTTGTAAAGCTTTCCGACCTGACACTGATCTATCTGCTAAATCTGAGCTGTAGGATGGATGTTGAATATTCTCGAAACAACACTCTTTCACTGCAGACTTGGCAACAACCTCGTATGTGGAGACTGGAGCATTATTATGCAGCAGCAACACATATCGACTCATTCAAATAACTGCCTCCAACGAATTGACGGAGCTCGGAAATACTCTCGAAATGTACTAAAACGTACAATCATTCGGAGGAAGTTTAAAACATTTTAGGTTATAAATATGGCAATCTTTAAAAAAAAAAGACGCCATTTTGTCTATGAAAACTGCAAGGATACCTACTAGGAATTCACAATTCTGGTCCCAAAATTTAATGTGAAAGAAGAAGGTAATGGTAGAGTAATAATTGCGAAACAACATCCTTGAGACATTCTGAACATGTTACACAGGGTAGTGTCAAAGACATTCCTATAGTGTCTTGTCTAAATAATTCGTCAAAACTGTACAGATGCTTAAAGAATGTCTAGGGTATAGTATCCTACCCTCCCTGTTGATTAAAGCATAACTGGGCCAAATTCATTCCCAGAAACCAGTTGAAAATTGGGCATCATTGCATGATATCCCACGCTTGCTCAATTCGCTCTAGGTCCGAAGACCTTGCAGACCATGTTAGAAGGTGTATACCGAATAGAGTACACTGTGTTGTTCTAATGTTATGGAAATGCGGGGTTTTTTGGTTAGCTAAGATTGAAGGTCAGGATTAACAACATTATTAATATGTGATACATCAGTAACATTACTCTGAATGAAGACCAGAACTGAGAGTGGTATAATACTTTATTGCCCAAATACCATAATGTCAGGTGTAGGACCTGTATGATGAGTGTGAACACACACTGGACTTTTCCGCTCACCTACACATCTACGGATACGTTATGTCCATCGCTGCGTCTCAGATACAAAATCCTCTAATTTTGAATATCACTAACCTCCGTTCGTCGGCCACTATCAACGACGCTATGGACGATGAGTAAGTGTTAGGAAGAATCTACGCGAGGAAAGTGCGAACGTCTATCGATAGAAGATGGTACAAAATTGGACTGACAGTTGCAGTTAGGACATAAAGAATCTGCTGCAGGAACGCTCTGCCTGCCGTCTGCAACCACTGATGGGTTAAGTATTTAGACGTCACATTCACAGCCGGTCTCAAGCCCGTGTTGAGAAAACAGGATCTCTCAAGGTGACCTGTGGTTCTACTCTTCAATGATGGTGTCATCCACAGTGGCAGGGGAGAACAGACTATGTGGTACTGCGTATGCATATCCACGTTAGATTTCCATTGGCATATCCATCTGAGCCTTCCAGTTTTAGAGAATGGGTTTATTCCCAGCATTCTATCAGGCGAGGAGAGGCTACGGCTTTTCTCAAATAGGTAAATGATACGTGTTATTAGATCCGATAGTACGTATGGTACCTCAGCACGTTAAATTAATGAAAATAATATGGTTTACTCTGTGTACCTCTGGAGAAGGAATGACTTCAACCATCCACGTGCGGGGCTTATAGGTTGCATTGGTTTCAAGAGAAGATACATGGTACCTCACACGGGAGGGTCCCACAAGTTGTCGCTAAAATTTGATTGCCGCATAGTATATCTGATAGAGCATCATGAAAAATAAAAATGAGCAAAATTTAAGGTGCTATGGACTAGAAGGATAGGAGCTACGGGGCTTCAAAATTTGAATATCCAAAAAATTATATCATGAAATTAAGTACGTTTAAAGTAAATATCTTGAAAATCGTTAAAGCAATCAAAACAAAAGTTACACAATGGTTAGTGGTTAGTCCAGTGTAGTGTGTATGTGTCTAGTGTATTATTTTGAAAAGGAGAGTTAAATCTATCAATGGAAATTAGTGGAGGACCACTTAGTTAGTAGAAACAGGATCGGAAGTCCAAATTTAACAGACAAACTATATTAAATAAAAAATGGTGCGGAGGGCCGACAAGAAAGCAATTATTAAGTCATTGACTTACGAACTATATAATACAGGTGAAACCAAATAGGTTCCATAAGTAACAAAAACTATGTTGATTAATCTAAAACAGGTGAGAAACCAAATAAGTTTTACAAGTAAAATCAAGCATAAAAATAAATATTAATCGTCAAATGTTTCAACACAGGCGGGAAACCAAACATATTCAAATAAATAAACCAACACACAGGTGAAACCGAAAAATTTGGTTTCAAGGTAATTTTTTAAAAATCTTTCTTTTGATACTGTTTTATTAGTAGTTGACATGTGATTTTGTGAATGTCGTATTTTATGCATGTATGTTATGTATATGTTTGTGTGATTTGTAAATCATGTAATAACAAATTTTATTTCTTTCAGTTATGGTTAATAAAGAAGAAAGAACAAAATAGACCTGAGGTACTTAGGCAGAACTCCGGTCCAAGAAAGCCTATCCCCTACCTAAATAGAAAAGGATAATATAGCAAGAGAGAGAGATCTGGAAAATAGGAGAGAGATTATTCAGAATGGGCAGTTGCGTATGTTTATGACTCTTAAAACGCTTCAGGCTTCAAGGTAACTGTGTACAGACGTTCTATCATAACTAATACTATACTAATGAAACTAAGTTGGGGTACGCCCACATCCAGACCAACCTGTATTTCCAGTCACAATGTTGATCACCATAAAACAAAAGTCGGCAGTAGATAGCGACAAGGTGGTTTTTGGAATCAATTCTTAGGCTGAGAAGTAAATTAGTATAAGTCATAAAATATTAATTTCACAGGAGAAGCGAAAAAGTGTTTGCAAGACATATATTTTGCTGAACTGCGTCGAATGTTTATTGACGAAAAAAAAATGTTCTCTTCCTGCGTTCCAGTTGTCCACATCTCAAAACGTTTCTAGTGTTTCCCGTACTAATGTAAGTAAATAAAGATATGATAACTCAATTTCGGCCTAAAAGTGACTTGGCATAATTTATTTCTCAGTCCCAGAATTTATCGTCTCAAGGAAAGATAGCATCTTCACCCACATCTTTCTACTACAACCGGATGTGGTACATATTTATGACTACTACTGCTTCAATGTGACACCCTTTTCAGAGTTGCTCAACATAATTTGCAACTTGTAATGCTCTTTAGCTAACAATGTAAAGGATGATGTCAAGAAGTAGTACAGTATTTCGGTTCTCTTCTGAAAGCACACCGCTAATAGTAAGATTATTGTCGATAAATGCCTGACTTATGCAACCCCTTCTTCAACTAGGTGTGTTGGGTTGCATAACATTCAGATAATTGCAATCAACCTGATGCTTCCATTGATTTTCACGTTTTAAATCAATTACAAGATCTCCAGCAATTAAATATATATATACACCGTGATATATATATACACCGTGATATATATATACACCGGTATATATATATATATATATATATATATATATATATACCCGAGAACTTGGTAAGTGACTCGTATATTGAGTTGCTGTTAATATACAGTCATGGAAAAATTAGTAGGAACTCTTTTGGAATTTTACGCATTTATAAAGATTTCAAAGAAGTTTCTACCTAAATATGCACAAACATACAATGATATATATATCAAATTAAAGGAAATGTCATATAGAATTCAAATTTGCTCATAGAAGTTACGTATCTTTACAACAATTGATGGCATTCAACAAAATATGACGTCAGTTGTTAAGTAAAGTGAAAGTATGTGAAGTTAAGTGAAGCGTATCCAATTGATTTTGGCTCAAGTTAATACGTGATTGGATGTCCGCGTTTAGTTATTACGTCTTTGCATCATCGTGGCATGGAGTTTACCAAGTTTTGTAGTATCCCTATTGAAATGTAGTGTTGCTATACGTCGTTTATTGCTTGAATTAACTCAGCTCTCGTTGTAGGATATCTTGCAGGAACTTTTTCCTTCTAAACACTCCATAAATTTTCAATTGGGTTTAAGTCGGGCGAATTACCAGGCCAAGGAAGTTGGGTAACATGACGTAAAGACATCATATAGTCTTTTATAACTCTGGCACGATGACAGGGGGCAGAATCGTCTTGAGAAATAAACGAACCACCAGTGAATATATCTCTACTGGCAGGTATCATTGTCGTTTCAAGAATATGTATATAAGTTTATGCATTAATGACACCACCACAAATGTGAATTTTACCAATTCCACTAAAATGAAAAAAAATCCCCAAATCATTACACATCAGGTAGAATACTTGGAAGTTTTTACAACACACGCAGAATTAAGTGCTTCACTAGTCATGCGATAAACTTTAGCGCGTGAATTATTTTCGTCTCATCACTAAACAGAACTTTGCACCACTAGTCACTTGTCCAATCGTTGTGAGTTTTGGCCCACTCTGCTGTTCCGGTTATGGCTTCCTGACAGCTCTATGTAAACACAAACCCATTGATTTTAACCTGTTTCTCACTGTTCGCGGAGAAAGTCGACATCAGATGTTTCCCTCGAACTTCTAGCAAGATTTGCTGGTGACTCAAACCTGTCTGCAAGACACAACCGTCGCAGTGCACTGTTCTGTCTAAGCGAGGATTTCATTTTTCGACCACATTTGCCAATTCTTTTACTTTTTAAGCACCCTTCTTCCCGACTTTTGGCCACCTGCCTACCCGCTGTACTTTTATGCAGTTGCATAATCCGGGCTATTTCAGCATTAGTTTTGCCACACTCACTTAATGGTTTAATTATAATGGCTTTTGTGGTGTAATGTCACACGTTTTACCCATGTCGACCGATATCAATAATTTATAAACGGTAAATCAATATTTATGGGTAAAACTATCATTTTCAAATTTGTTAGTAAAAGTAACACTACTAGAACAACACAATTACGTAACCCAGGGCACGTAACAAAGTCATCACATGAGATACTTCCAAATGAGTTGACAACACCTTGATTTGATTTGATTTTGAATTTAGCGTCTCTTTCAGCAATGAGACTAAGTGAAACGTGGATCTACAACTTAACGTGGAATCCGAACCACATGAGCTCCCACCGTTAATCAAACCCGGATATCCTACGTCAAAAGTTCGTACGCTAACCGCTAATCCACGAGGGAGCCCATTGACAATTCTTTAATTATGCTTACTTTAGAGCACATGTAACTTGTATTAATGTCCCAACAAAATATGAAAATGAAATTCTTAAATTTTACGTCTCACGGTTATGCCGACTAGGTTCAAGAAGATGGTGATAATGAGAAATGAATGAAATGGTGGAATGAAGAAAGTGGGAGGAAACGGGGAACCCCGAGGAAACTCACGAGCACGATGTTTGTCCATCACAAAGTCCACCCGGCGCGAGCTGGGATCGAACCAAGGACCCCAAGCACTGGAGGTGAACGCTCTACCACTGAGCCACCGCGCCCCCTCTAACTCAATATGAATTCGGCTCTCGAACTACTATAAGTAACACATGAAACAGGGTTGACTTGTTACGACATTAATGTTACAATTAAGCCCAAGAAAGAAAATGGGAGAAGGAAGCATGGTGGATTAGTGCGAGAAAGTGTTCATATATGATCCTGGAGAGGCTCTGGGTTGATTTCAGACCATGTAAGTTTGGGATGGCGTGGGTTTTCTCTAGGTTCTCCCATTTCCTCTAACATTCTCATTCCATCAACTAATTTCACAATCATCTGTCTTCTTATAGGAGAAAAGACACAGAGTCTTGGGGTGTAAACTAAAAACTTCATAGCACCGTTAAATTATATAAATTTGTATCAAGATGCAGTCCTACTTTTCCAAATACTTTTCAGGAGGCCACGGTGGCTCAGTGGTAGAGCGCTTACCTCTGGTGCGTGAGGTCTCTGATTCGATTCGATCCCCCCACCAAGTAAGTTCGTGATGAACAACATCGTGTTTGTGAATTTTCTCGGGTTTCTTCCGTCACCTCCCATTGCACCAATTCTTTCATTATCATTCAGTTGCTTAATTCATCGTCCTCCTTAGCCTAAAGTGGGTCCCTGGTTCAATTCCCGGCCAAGTAAGTTTGTAGCGGACAACATCGTGTCCGTGGGTTTTCTCGGGGTATTCTCGTTTCCCCCTACATTCTCATTTCACAAATTCTTCCATCATCATTCAATTGCTTTAATCATTGGTTCCCTTTAGCTTAAATGGCATAATCGTGGGACGTTAAATTAAAAGATTTCCTTTTTTTTTACATACTTTCCACCCTTTTGTAACTTATTAGTGACAAGCAATAAACACTGTAATATGACTGAAGCGATTTGGTAAAAGTCAAATAATATTTTATTAATTTTGACATTAATATTTTGTAACCTTTCAGATTTTAAATGCAAATAAAACTCAATTCCCAATCTGGTGCTGTTAGGTCGTTCACACGTGTAAAGAAATTAAGGAAGTCTCGTAACTAGTGCTCTCAAACGGGTCGGGTCAGTTCCAGTCGGGTTACGGGTCGGGTCGGGTCAGGTCAACTCGGGTCGGGTCAGTCGGATTAGCTCGAGCTGGGTTACGGGTCGGGTCAACTCGGATCGGGTTGTCGGGTCGGGTGAGTCGGGTCAGCTCGGGTCGGGTCGTCGGGTCGGGTTGTAGGGTCAGGTCAATCGCATCGGATCACGGGTCGGGTCGGGTCGGTCAATTCAGGTCACGGGTCGGGTCGGGTTGGTCTTCAACCCGATCGGACCCGACCCGTTGAGAGCATTACTAGATAAGACATTCTTTTAATAGGAAATATAACTACTTCAAGTTATAAGGTAATTCTAAAAATGTAATTGTAAGCGGAAGAAATGACGCTACCAAAAACTAGGAAGAAAAGGTAGGTGGACAAAAAGAGGAGTGAACTCGAGAGAGTTTTCAAGTGACCATCAGAGAAGAAGGATCAACCTCTCAAATCTTCACTGATCAAAATCTGGGTGAGTACATTGATAACACACTTCTATTATTCAACTTCGTTACCGAATTCATTTAACTCATAACCTAACTTCTAAATTCAATATGACAGTTGTTATTGATTTTGACGTAAGGTCACAGCACCAGTTTGGGTAATTATCTGATCTGATATATCTAGTTTTTTATTTATGCAATCAAAACTATCCAACTTACAAATTCATCGCTCTACGTAAAAATTAAATGGTTAAGTTTTGTTATGAGTATGCATCTTAAAATGCACCCATACTAACATGGTTATTATTACATGAGATATACGTGGATATAAATTGTGTATGTCGACGCTCGGATTTCGATCCAATAAGTTGGCATATGTTAATACAGTGTATCCATAAAAGTACAATCATGCTTTAAGAGGCCTCATCATGGCAAAATTAAAATACTGCTAATTTCACAGTAATTATGTGATATCTTCAAACAGATTAAAGATAATAGAAAAGTGGAACAAGACCTCCCTAGGCAATATTATTTTACGTGAGATACCGTTATCACGTGTCACTTATCTGCTTTAGATTTCCAGCTATTTAGAAAATCGAAATTTATTTTCGCGTTTTTAAATGGCTCCAAACGGAAAGCTACTAGGTGACTCGTGATAGCGGCGCCTCATGCAAAATAATATTGTCTAGGGCGCTCTTGTTTCACATTTCGATTATCTTCAATCTATTTGAAGATATCACATAATTATTGCAAAATTAGCGATATTTTAATTTCGCAGTGATGAGGCCTCTTAAAGTGGTACAGGGTGTCCGAGAAGTCCTTCCCTGATTACAGAAAGTGATAACTCAGGCTAGAAATAAGATAGAAATATGAAACTGGTGTTGAATTGTTTACAAACTATAAAAGTTTTTGTCTGTGTTAGGTTTGTTCTGTTTTACCAAGTCTCATTTTTTGTTTGTTTTAGGTTTGTAGTACGTAAGTAAGAAGCCCAAGAAGCCATGCCAACCAACCAGGAGAAGGCACAGTGTGTCCTGTGGTACCATGAGACACGATCACCAACCACGGTGCACAGACAGTTCCAGACAACATTTGGGAGGACTCCACCTGATGTCAAGAGCATTAAAGCCTGGTATGAGAAGTTCAAGAACACAGGGTCGGTTGCTGACCTTCCGAGATCTGGTCGACCAAGAAATTGAATATCGCCTAGATGTGCTACGTGCTACCAAGGGTGCTCATGTGGAAGTGTACTGATGTGACCAAAACTTTTATAGTTTGTAAACAATTCAACACCAGTTTCATATTTCTATCTTATTTCTAGCCTGAGTTATCAATTTCTGTAATCAGGGAAGGACTTCTCGGACACCCTGTATTACATCGCTTTGGATATTCGTATGCAAATTAAATTGGTCACATTTAAAGAAAATCTCAATTATTTTTGTGCATGTCAACAATAGACAACAATGTTAATAAACGACGGCATCAAACACAGATAAAATAAATTCACTCATGTTTACTTTGTGATTAGTCGATATGGGTTCATTGTTGGATATTCAGCAACCGGTTGCTGTTTCTGCTAGAGGTCATGTTGGGAAGCTTTTATGTTTCTGTACTGTTATGCCTTAACCCCTTTCTGCATGATTTTTTTTTCTTTCAGCGAAAAAAAAAATAAAATCAGTATTGGAAATCCTCATATAGGAACTTGAAAAATGAATTAAAACTTGAATTTTAGATGTTTCACTTAATTCCGACGAGAAATAAGTAAGTGCCATATATGACACACTTACAAACTCACAAAGGACATGCTAGATGACACCAAAATCTCTTATTTATACACATCAATATCTCACATAGCAGACAAAATTGTCATTTGGTGTCTTTGGTAAATCACAAAAAAAGCTAAGTGAAAAAAAGGTATGTGCCATATATGGCACGGCATGCGGTAAGGGGTTAATGTGCTAACGTAAATTTATTTTCTTTCCCGTTATGTTGTGTTGTGTTGTTATTAGAGAATAAGTTTTAAGAAATTATGGCAACCCCACAAGGATGAAGTTGGTGTGGTTTGGAATATAACAGCACGCAGAGTCTGGTGCAGATTCAGCGTGATTTTAGGCGAAGGTTTCAACATTAGGCTTCTACACACACGTCAATTTTGAAGTGCTACCATCATTTTGTGGCTGCATATGTCATCAAAGGAAAGACAATCCAGGGAGACTATTTGTGAATGCGAGAATTGTGGAACAAGTGCGGGAGGCAATTATCCGTAGCCCTAAGGATTATACGGTCAGTGACTACTTTTTATGGGGTTACGTAAAGGATTGTGTCTATGTACCCCCATAGCCTCAAAACCTGCAAGAATTGCAACTTTGTATCAGTGCTGCCATCCAATCAATTTCATCAGATATGTTGGAGCATGTGTGGCGTGAATGGGAATATCGTCTTAATGTCTGCATCGACACTCGTGGGGACCGCATTTAATATCTTTGAGGTATTAGTAAAAATACTTGACTTTTTCTTTCAAATGTGACCAATTTCATTTAAATACGATTATTTAATGTGACATAATACCACCTTAAATTATGATAATATTTTTATTTACACTCTGTATAATCCAAACTAGAATTGAAGAGGAAATTAGTTAAATCAGACCATTCCAATTCGTTGGTAATTCCAGTTCATTGAAAAGAAAACAGAAAAATAAATCTCTGTTAAAATTGATGGGCTAAAAATAAAAATGACGAAGTTATCCAGCACCAGTGGCGTATTTAGGGGGGGGGGCTTCCGGGCTTAAGCCCCCCCCCCCGAAATCTTACTTACTATAGTAAAGTATATGAAATGTCTTGCAGAATTTTCACATTTTCAGGCAAAGCCGTCCCCGAAAGTTAGCAAAGCCCCCCCCGAAAGAAAATCGTAAATACGCCACTGTACCAGCACCATTAACAAAGCAATGAAAAAGTTTGTTCTTTTTCAATAATAATATAAAAAATAATAATAGGTATTATCCAAGCAGTTGGCAACACTGATTATAGGTAAACGAAACAGAAATAAGAAAAGAGGTAAAAAGAGAGAAAAATATTATACAAGAATGAGTGAGAAGGGAAAGAAAGGGAGAAAGAGAAAAGCAAATAGTGAGTCAAAGTGTGTGTAAAAAGCTAAAAAAAGCAAATCCCGCATTTTGACCTCACAAGGATCAAACCTTGGGAAAATGATACAACTTAAAACGAAAGAGAGAGAAAAAGAGCAGAGGAAAAAAAGAGATAAAAAAATCCACTTTTACTTTGCAAACGATACTCTCTTATCCGTCCGTGACTTCTTGACTCCACCAACAGCTTTAGTTTCTTTTTTATTCTTTAACCTTTAAGAAAAAAAAAAATAAAAAAGATTTGGTAGAAGAACACATTTGGGAGCAGGAAATCCCGTCTGGAATAGAATCTAACCAACTCTCTCTAGTACAGAGATTTTTATATCTTGAACCTCCCCTCTCAACGTTCTCCGCTCCGCCCCTGCCAGGACATCAGAAGTACATTTGTGAGAGATGAACCATCAACTTGTCTTCTAACTCCCCGCTTACGTTTGCCTTTACTTTTGTCCCAAACTGGAGTTTAAAACTATATCTTATTACAACTTCAATATACACGAAATGTGTTCTAACACGTTCTCCCAAGATGTGATTGTTCATCAAAGAGAAAAGCAATACACATGCACTTTTAATGAACTCTCTCGTGTGACAAAAATGTTATTTTGAAAAGTAATAAAATTTAGGTTCAATAGAATCTGTGTATATTCAGGAGTTATTTATGTCCAGTGGACTAAGGAAGAAAATTACCAATAAAAAATACGATGACTGAAGAATTTACTGAGGTTGAGGGTAGTGGGCACAACTCGGCACAAAATGCAAAGGACACAATTCGACGCATAATGCAAAAGACACAATTCGGCACAAAATGTAAAGGGCACAGTTCGGTACAAAATGTAAAGGGCACAGTTCGATACAAAATGCAAAGTGCACGGATCGGCTCAAAAACCAAAAGGCACATTTCCTCACAAAATGTAAAGGAAATAGTTCGGCACAAAATGGAAAGGGCACACTTCGGCACAAAATGCAAAGAGCACACTTCGGTACAAAATGCAGAGAGAACAATTCGGCACACAATGCAAAGAGCATAATTCGGCACACAATGCAAGGAGCATACTTCGGCACAAAATGAAAAGGACACAGTTCGGTACAAAATGCAAAGGAAACAATTCGGCAAAAAATGTAAAGAACACAGTTCAGTACAAAATGTAAAGGAAACAATACAGCAAAAAATGTAAAAGGCACAGTTCGGTACAAAATACAAAGGAAACAATTCGGCAAAAAACGTAAAGGGCACAGTTCGGTACAAAATGCAAAGGCCACAATTCCACACAGAATGAAAAGGGCAAAATTCAGTACAAAATGCAAAGGAAACAATCCGGCAAAAAATGTAAAGGACACAGTTCGGAACAAAATCCAAAGGGTACAGTTCGGCACAAAATGCAAAGGGTAAAGTTCGGTACAAAATACAAAGGGCACAGTTCGATGCAAAATCCAAAGGGCACAGATCGGCACAAAATGCAATGGACACAGGTCGGCACAATATGCAGAGGGTACAGTTCGGCACTAAATGTAGAGGGCACAATTCGATACAAAATGCAAAGGCCACAATTCCACACAGAATGAAAAGGGCAAAATTCAGTACAAAATGCAAAGGAAACAATCCGGCAAAAAATGTAAAGGACACAGTTCGGAACAAAATCCAAAGGGTACAGTTCGGCACAAAATGCAAAGGGTAAAGTTCGGTACAAAATACAAAGGGTACAGTTCGGTGCAAAATCTAAAGGGCACAGATCGGCACAAAATGCAATGAACACAGGTCGGCACAACATGCAGAGGGTACAGTTCGGCACTAAATGCAGAGGGCACAATTCGATACAAAATGCAAAGAACACAATTCGGCACAGAATGAAAAGCACAAAATTCGGCACAAAATGCAAAGGGCACAGATCGGCGCAAATGCAAAGGGTACAACTCGGCACAAAATCCAGGTCTAATGGTGTCGCAAGTGAATCTAATCTGAAAAGGTTATATTGTTACTCTTTCCGATCAGCACTTAAATATCAACTAATAATCTTAATAACAATTAAATAACCTTTATTTTCATATGCCGAACTTTTATCCATCAAAGAAAGGCAATACTGTGTCACTCAATTATTATAATTTTACCTAAAATAAAGTAATTTCTTAAGTAGTTTTCAAGGTTATCACTGTAGTTCTCCGAATTAAAAGTACAACATATAGCATTACAATTTGCGATAATAAGTTGTTTAATGGAATTAAGAGAATACTGAAACAGTAAAGTCAGTAAATTTATACGAGCAATGAAATGGGAGCTAATAACCAAGAAAACCATATTCATCATCACGACCGATGAAGTATAATTAAACACGTCGCCCTCGCGAAAAGTGATGAGATGGGAATCAATGTAGTGGGTACGAAAATCATCCTTTTATTCTGTCCACCTCAGTTTATCATTCATATAGTTACCCATCATTTTTAAAGAAAAACTTAAAGCTTTTTGAACACGCTTGAATGGAAAGATATTAGTTATAGATATACTACGTTGACTTGACACCTAGTCTTCCGTTCCAAGCGCTGCTATCAGCTGAAGGAATTCCACTCCCATTCGCTAAGGTTCTCTCGCTTAGCAACAGCTGGCGCTTATTGGCTCAACGCGTGGGTGTGAGTTTAGTTCGCATTTTTGCCACGGATCAAGACATTTTGGCAGCACTATAGAGGTAAAGGAAAAATGTTACCCACAATTGTGCCTGTTACAATAAGGGACCCGGTTGATTAAGGCAAGTGAATGATAATGTGGGAGGAAAGAGGAATACTCCGAGTTTATCCACGGACACGATGTTGTCCACCACAAACTTACTTGGCCGGGGATCGAACCAGGAACCCACACACCAGAGGTGAGCGCTCTACCACTGAGCCACCCTGTCCCCCCCCTCAAAAAAAGTAAAATACTTCTGAATTTTGTTATAAATGATTGTTTTCTAATATAGTAAATGTGAAACTTGATGTGAATAATGGGTGATGATAAACGCAAGACAAGGATATTGAAATATACAGAACATAATAAAAAGACTGATGATGATTATCGTTTCTTCCGAAACAACGTGAACCACATTATGAAACATTTATTTTAGCACGATATTATAACATTGTAGTTTTCTCATCTCTAAAACAATAAATATTGCTCGCACCTCTCGGGCTTTGTGGTGGACAAACATCGTGTACATGTTTTTTCCCCGTGATTCTCGTGGTTACTTTCACTTTCTTCATTCCACTATTTCGTTTATGATTATCATCATCGTCTTCCTTTAGCCACGCAGGTCAATCATGAGATGTTAAATTTAAAAAGATAATAAATGCGTTCTAATTAAACTGCTCGCCATTAAAATTGCAACATCCAGAAGGAGTTGGCGAAAGAGTACGAAATTTGCACATTGTGTAGCGGATGATTGTAGAAGGAATTAACTAGGTTGCCAAGGCCGCCATGCGTCACTTATGCCTGCCATGCATTCTGGGAAGAGATACCTCGAGCAGGCCAGAGAGAAGCAGAAGAGCGGTGAATGTGCGTGGCCGTGAGTGTAGCGTGTCAAAAGCGGTCACCAGTACTCGTCGTCGAATACGGCAGCGGCTTTCGCAGTTCGATCGAGGCCGAATTGTTGGATACCGTGATTGTGATTTATCATACCGAGAGATCAATGCCAGACTAGGACGGAATGCATCTACCATGGCACGTGTGTGGAACAAGTGGGTACTGAAAGGCATTAGAGTGATGTAAGATTCCAATTGTCCTTGTCAGACTATGGACCGCGATGGCAGACGATTGGTACGCATGGACATAAATGGAAGTGAGGGCGCATCAACACGGATGGTGCATGAACTAGGGGAAATTTTATAACGTTCACTGCCCCCACAAACCGTGCTTCGTCGTTTGGCGGAGCGGGGAATTTTTTCTCGCCACCCATTGCTGCGGATTCCTCTGCGGGTATAGCATGAGTGTGCGCGCCAGACATGGCGCGAACACTATCGTGCATGGATTGAGGAATGAAATGCCGTACTCTTCTACGATCAATCCCACTTCTGTCTACAGCATCACGATGGACGTATACGTGTCTCGCGGCACTGTGGCACTAGGTTTCAGACTCGTGCATCACGCATCGTCACACAGGCGCTTCACTGGCTATCATGGTCTGCGATGCCTTCGCCTAAGGTGTTCGTCTCATACGCCTTCCGGGGACATTGAATAATCAACGGTACATCACGGATGAGCTCACACCTGTTGCTGTCCCATTAATTCATGGACTGCATATCGTCACTTCCCAACAGGATAAAGCGCGACGCCATGTCGGAAGCAATGTCCTCGCATTCCTGGAACCCAACCACGTGTCTCTGTTTCCGTGGCCTTCACGTTCGTCGCTTGAGCATGACTGGTCGATGGTAGGTCCCCGGCTCTCTAAACACAGGTTTCTTCCACGTAATGCTGAGGAGCTTTGGCGCCTACTGGAAGCCTACAGAGTGGGACACAATACCTTAAGTAGACATCGATGAGCTCATTCCCTGCATGCTTCGTCGTGTTATAGCAGTTGTAGTCATCCGTGGGGTTCTACACGCTACTTGTACCTAGAGGTTCTGCAACCCTGACTCGCATGTCACATGTCACAACACCGACCGATAAGTGTAATCATTTTCTTCTCTTATTAGTACCTCTCTGTCTGCAAAGTTTTTCATTTTTACCTCATCTCCTTCTCGCTGTTGCAATTTTAATGGCGAGCAGTGTATTTTAAAGTGCCCTACTTTTATCATAACGACTCTACTTAAGGTTGGTTGGTTACAGTTGAACGTCCCTTTTCAGACTATATGAGACGTTTTTGTCCCTACAACTAATGTGAAATCAGTATAATACATTGAAAATTCAAGGTTCTTTCGACCGGCAAATGATATCGTAACCCCAAGTACCAAATACGCTCACGCAAACAGTTAGACCAGCAAGAAGGGTTGTTTTATTGACACGTTAGATAACCAGTGGCGTATTTAGGATTTATTTTCGGGAGGGGTTTTGCTAACTTTCGGGGGGGCTTTGCCTGAAAATGTGAAAATTCTGCAAGATATTTCATATACTTTGCTATATAGTAAGTAAGATTCCGGGGGGGCTTAAGCCCGGAAGCCCCCCCTCCCTAAATACGCCACTGGATATACTTGTATTCTCGACTAACGTATTTCCCTACTAGAGATTCAAATAACAATGAACCTTAAATTTAAAAAAAAAAAACTTTTCTTTAAAAGCATTAAAGGAAGTGAAATCTTTGAGTTTAACGTCCCACGATTATGCCTGGGAGAGGAATTGAGACAATGATTAAAGCAAGTGAATGCTGATGGAAAAATTAGTGGAATGAGAGTTTGGGAGGAAACGGAAGTGACCAGAGAAAACCCTCGAGCACGATGTTGTCCACCACAAACTTACTTTCCAGGGGATCGAACCAGGGACCCCGTGCACCGGGGGTAAATGCTCTATCACTGAGCCACCGTGCTTCCATTTCTTTTCTTTTTTTAAAAAAAAATCATCTTTACCTCTTAATACCGTCCTGACTGTATAGAAATCTTACCTCATTCCAACAGAGTAACATATAAATTCTCACCATACTTTTCAACTTCCTATGCCCATTATTCTCAAATATTTCCACTACATATTTCTTATCTTCTTTCCGTTTCAAGCGCAATATCCGTCTGCTCCTCTTGAAAGAAGAAAAGAAATCTGAAGCAGCATAGAGATATAATAACAATCTTAATAATACGAAAGATACCTTGTGCCTTTTTCTTCGCTTTCTTTTATCTCGGCTCCATTTTTAATTCTTTTTATTTATTTTTTTTTTCAAGCAACAGGAATACTCTCCGTTCACATGAAACGGAAAACTAAGACGTTATATTGACAACTGAACAAAAAGATATAAACGGAAAATATTGAAAAAAAAGAAGAAAAAATATGTGCGTGTGTGTGTGTGTGTGCGTTTGTGTGTGAAGAAACTTAAGCAGAATGGTCTATACTATATGAATCAATAAAACCAAAAAAAAAAGTAAAAAGAAAAAAGGTAAAAATAAATCGAGAAAGGAGGTGATTTATTGCTAAGGGAAATCCGCCCAAAGCTATTTCAAAGTTATCAACACGGACCAGTAAAAATAACGGCTTTATACACCCATGTGATGGGCCTCGGGTGAAACGCTTTGCAGAAATGTTTGAAATAAAAAAAATAATAATAATAATAAAACTGTAAAAAAAAATCTGAGAGAATGAGAGGTAGACGGAGGAGAAAAAGATGCATCGATTGCTTTTCTATTAAGCTCTTCAATGTAGCGTTTGATTTGAGACAAGTAGTGACATCTATACGTCTTCTATGTAAATACATTTCAACCATCATCGTTATTATTATCTCTTCGTTCTTGTTTAAATACGAATAAATAGACGCGAGAGTTTTGAAGCATTGAAAGTGATAAATACTCTTCGATATTTTTGTTCTTTAACACATCATTTCTTGTTAAATGTACTGAGAAAAAGAACGTGATTGTGTGGCGTACGTAAACCGCAGGTTACATGTGTAAATCCTGTAGTTTTGGACTTAACGTACAACCCTATGTAACATCCTTGACCAAACGTATAACTGAAAAATATATTTTATACGTACTTTCGGTATAAGTGTTGCGAATAAACGTACTTTCTGTATGAAGGAAAGAACTATATATGCGGTTAGAATCTCACATACAGATGGACGTATATAGCATAACTGACGTATGTAATGTACTTGTACCTGTGTAATATACGGAAGACTGTTACATGTCTAGCGGCATGATGTACCATATAAACGGCAAAAGGCCAGTACTTACGTGGCATATGGATAATGTATGCTCCGTACAGATTTCCATAGTAAACATATGGATTCCATATATTTGTACAATATTCCGCTGTCCGTAAAACGGATTTTTTTTTTATCAGTGTGCTACTCTTTTTTGCTTAGGAAATAATAAATAATAATCTTCTTTAATAGTAATAAAATAATATGTCTGTCTGTCATCAGTTTCTTGCATAGAAAATAGCCCAACTAGAGCGATCAGATTGGGTACACACATAGATCTTCACTACATCTAATAGTCCGTAAAGATGTTTTCTAGAAATTTTGTCACGGGGGAAATAAGGGGAGCAGTGGTGTAACTAAAAGCTTCGGGGCCACCCCGCAGACAGCGTGGAGTGGGACCCTTCTCCACGTCCCACTTCACGAGTTGGGTGTCCCCTGATGGCTTGGACCCTCCCGCAATGCGGGGTCTGCGGGGCCCTTATTTACGCCCCTGAAGGGGAGTGAAAATGTATTCAAAAAGGGAGATGATAAATACCCGAAACACCAAATATTAGTTTCAAATTCATAGTTTTGAGGGTCGCTGAGATGAATAGTAACACTACCCCGATCCTGTTCAAGTCCAACTTTTAGCCCCTATTATAATTGGGCTCGGAGGAACGTAAAAAATAACTTGTCCAAAACGACCGATATTAGTGTCAAATTCATAGTTTGTGGAGTCACTGAGATTAATAATAATAATATTCCTGATGCCGTTCTAGTCCAACTTTAGCTCCCATCATCATCATAGGAGTTAAATCTTACAATTAACGTCCCATGAGTATACCGTTTAGTCTAAGTGAGACGGTTACTCTTTGAAGATATATATTGTAATCAGAAGTGATTTTTCGATTTTTGTAGAATCATAAGGACGAAAATGAAATTCTTGGGACGCTTAATTCATATCAAAAAAGAAAATTAAATGAAATCTTTGACGTCCCACTATTATTCCCTTTAAGCTAAGGGAGACGGATGATTAAGAGTCTTCATCCCGGCGAAATTAAAATACCGCTAATTTAACAGTAATTATGTGATATCTTCAAATAGAAAAAAGATAATTGAAATATGGAACAAGAGCGCCCTAGGCAATATTATTTTGCGTGAGGTACCGTTATCACAAGTTACCTAGTGACTTTCCGTTTTCAGCTGTTTAGAAACGCGAAAATAAATGCCGATTTTCAAAATGGCTCGAAATCGAAAGCAGATAAGTGAGTCGTGATAACGGTTTCTCATGTAAAATGATATTGTCTAGGGCGCTCTTGTTCCACATTTCGATTATCTTTTATCTATTTGAAGATATCACATAATTACTGTAAAATTAGCGGTATTTTAATTTCGCCAGGATGAAGACTCTTAAGGCAAGTGAATGATGATGGAAGAATTGGTGGAATGAGAAAGTGGGAGTTACCCTGAGAAAACCCACGGACACGAAGTTGTCCACCACAAACTTACTTGGACGGGGATCGAATCAGGAACCCCACGTACCAGAGATAAACACTCTACCAATAAGCCACCGTGCCATAGCAGAAAAAAAAAGTTTCTCGCTATCTTATATTCTGTTTGTTCTACAGATATTAAAACCGGAAGTGGTGTTATATTTCCTCCACTTCCGGTTTAATTAGAGAAAAAAAGTACGGAAATGGGACGTCAAGAAACATTGGTCTCCATCTCCTACCGTTTTTACTCTATTCAAATTTATATTCAAACCGGAAATGGTAGTATATTCTAGTACTTCCGGTTCTTGCACTATGATAAAAGTGAAAGTGAATGCAATATAAAGAGGCTGAATTTAAATCGAAAAATCATGTCTTCCAATACATTCCGTTTCTTGTTGTTACGCGATTAACATTCTACCTGGAAATGATATATTTCTACCACTTCCAGGATTACGATTAGGGATTAGATTGTAGGTAGAGCGCTCACCCCTGGTACGTGGGTGCCCCTGGTTCGATCCTCGCCTATGTAAGTTTGTGGTGGACAACATTGTGTCCGTGGGTTTTCTCGGGATACTCCCGTTTCCTTCCACATTTCATTCCATAAATTCTTCCATCATTATTCCCCTTTGCCTCAATCATCCATCTCCCTTAGTCTAAGGTTTATAATTGTGGAACGTTAATCTGAATTATTTCATTTCATTTCATTTCATTAGGAATTAGATTTCTGGGCCTTCAGTATTTATGCCCATGTTACCCCATCACATATGAGGGATGACGTCACTCGGCAATCACATTATCACGGGAAAGGGCAGGAAGAAATGATTGCGAAAGGAGGGAAACGGCCTTTGCCTGGTGTGAATGAGGAAAATCCAGGAAAACCGTCCTCAGGATGTCTGGCCTGGAAAAGCTTTTTACACTTTTTGGACCGAGTACCTCACTGGGAATCAAACCCGGGATCACTCGTACCAAAGACCAGAGCGTCAGCTACTACCCTACGTGGAGCCACTCTACCATTTCCAGTAGTAATAGAGAAATAACGGATTAGTTGATTTAGAATTGAGCTTTCCGTTCAACACCAAGGCTATATCAGACGTTTAACTACAGCTTAACGTGGGATCTGAGCTTCAACCGAGAATCGAACCCAAGTCTCCCGCATCGAAGATGTATACACTAAACGAACGAATTCGAATTAATGGAGGAAACAGAAAATGTTGTTCGGACTTTGATTCGATATGAGAAGACCGTTTCTTGACAAGAGGCCCCATCACGGCGAAATTAAAAGACCGCTAATTTTACAGTAATTATGTGTTATCTTCAAATAGATAAAAAATATAATCGCAAAGTGGAATAAGAGCTCGCTAAACAATATTATTTTGCATGAGGTAGCGTTTTCACGAATAACTTAGTAGCTCTCTGTTTGCAGCCATTTGGAAACGCGAAAATAAAAGCCGATTTTCTAAATGGCTGGAAATCGAAAGCAGTGAGTAGTGATAACGGTATCTCACGTAAAATAATATTGTCTAGCAAGCTCTTGTTCCGGTTTGCGATTATATTTTATCTATTTGAAGATATCACATAATTACTGTAAAATTAGCGATATTTTAATTTCGCAGTGATCAGGCCTCTTAATGTCTGTCGTCAGACGAATGGACGAACGGATAAAGTCGTTCTATGAGATTCGCCATACTTATGAATACTGAAGAACAATTTGGAAGTCAAAAAAATTGCTTTTGTGTTCTTATAAATTGGCTAACTCTGGGGGACAATGTCCACCCACGTATCCCCCACCCTTGCGCGTACGACGCTCTTGATTAACTTCTTCCTTACTTTGCTTCCCCCCTCCTTTAGCTATCCTTTTCTTTTCTCTTTTCGTTTTCATTTCTTTATTTTTCTCTTGTGTTTTACGAGAGTTTATACGATCCAAAACTCAGTTAACCTTACGTCTCAATTGAAGTGACCAGCCCTTCTCCATTTTGAACCGTTCATCGACTTCCATCACGACTCTAACCGTCTTTTACGACCTCAGGCCAAGAATGAAGGGGAGGAAAAAAATGACAAGGTAATCGATTGATTTAGTATTTACTTACTATCAACAATCTAAAAGATGAGAGAATCTTTGAGATGGGTTCCATACCTGAAAATAAAGAGAAAAATCACATTTTATTTACGACAACCGTTTATCATTTCTATTTATAATACAGTAGACTCCCGAGTATCCGGTCTAATGTGGCAGAAGGGCAGGCCGGATAATAAAAAAAAAACGGATAGACCGGAGTTCTATGAACTCATTTCTTTGCTCCACCAATACCAGAAGACAAAGTTTTTATACCAGAACTCACTGTTATAATACAGTACGTATTTTCTCACTTCTTATTTGGCTCTGTGCTGGTAGTTTATAAATGTTTATGTACTACACTGCACGTTTCAAGAATTTATTAGAGAAAAAGTAAGTTAAAGAATACGTGTAGTATATGTAAACTGTTCACTTTTTAACATAAATTGTGTAATGCCTAACTTAAATTCAGGAAACGTAAACAATATATTAACGTAAATCGCAGGGCTAATTCTTAAGAAAATTGACTCAAAAACAATTTACGAATACAGTACTGTACCTCTATACGTACTGTACAGTTATAATCAGGAACAGCGGAAAGCATACTGTATTGAGGTCCATTACACACTGACGAAACAAAAAACAAGGAGCAGAACGCTGCTCTTTTTCTGTCACAACTTGTATTTTTCACATGACACGTAGGAGGCAATGTTGCCAACACTTTGGAGAAAATAGGCCAGATGGCCTTCAGAAATAACCTTTTTTATATATACTTTATTTTCAAAGAAAAAGAATTTTTAAAATTAATTAACGGCTACTAAAAAGTCCAAAATGGCAAAAGAGTTTCATAAAATAAGCTATATTTAAGGCTATAAGCATTTCGTGGATTTGTATGGCTAAATGCTTCTCCAAATAGGCTAGATTTAGCCAAAATTAGGTTAAATTGGCATCACTGGTAGGAGGATCGTAGCAGAAGCCCGCTTCCAATGCCTTGGCAATGTTGCCAATGCAACGCCTTGCCTTCCTCATTTAATTAAGATAAGAGAAAACTAGGCCGGATAATCACGAGCCGGATACTTGGAAGTCTACTGTACTTCATAATACTAGGAAATAACAATTTTTTAACTATATTGTGTTAATATAATGTTGATGCTTGAAGATCACCACTATACTCTGCAACAATAAAATTGGTGCTTCTAGGTCATTAGGCAACTCACCACTATACACTATAACTAAAAAGTTGTCCCATCAAGGTCACTGGAAATTTCCATCTTAAAATATTCACTTTAAGATCTTTGAGCTATTCCTTGCTATATTCTGTAACTAAAAACTTTGCTTCAGTATCAGCCGTATGATTTCTCACTATATTCTGTAACCAGTGGCGTATTTAAGGGGGCTATCGGGCTCAATGCCCTCACCCCGTAATAAATTTGTTAGTTTTTCGCATTCCACGTATACTAATAATCCTTTTTACCATTTCTAAGAATTTCGTTGACAGAAAGTGATAGATGATCTGGCAACTCAAAAAACTTGCCGTCTTCCATTCCTTATTTAGAGACAGTAAATTAAATTTTAAAAATTTGAAGATGTATCTTAATATAGACCCTAATCATAACTGTTCACAAGGAGCTGTTTTAAAAAATGTCAAGTTATTAAATTTGTTGAGAAAAATTATGTAAGGACAATATGTTGTATGTTGTTTAATAAAATGTAGTATAATAATATTAATATCCTTCTATTGTTCATAACTGTTTTATTCTTTGATTATTTTATTCAAATTTCGCCTTTCCCTTTAAATGGCATTTCTTCTCCTCATCGTGGGATCTGTATTTAATTTTAAACGATAGGTTACTTATTTCTCTAAAATGTGCTGCCACCGAATTTCATACCTCCCCCCCCTGTGCATTTCCTTGTTGATAGTTTAGGTATTATCTTACCTTTCAGTTATTTCTGTCCCCTCCCCACTCTCACTCGATGTTTTCATTCCTCCTACCTGGAAGTGTCATAATACAAATATTAAAGGAAGAAAAATTAACTTCATTAAAATTTGTCGGCAGCCAAAAGGAAAAATACAAGTTCTTATTCATGAGTTGTGCATAGCCCCCCCGAAACAAAATTATAAATACGACACTGTCTATAACTACAAAATTAGCTGTTCAAGGTTACTGGAAAATTATCACCTATACTTTGTAACATTAAAACTTGCTTTTAAGGTCACCTGTACAACTTCCCACTATATTATTTAACTATAAAATTAATACACCATCTTATAATTCCATACTGTACTCTCTACCTATGAATTTGGCGCTCAAGGTCACCTTACATTGTACTCTGTAACTATAAAAATTTGCGCTTCAATTCATCTGTACCCTTCTCTACTATATCCTGTAACAAAAAAATGGCGCTTTAAAGCCATTAGATAACACCACACTATAGTTGTAACTATAAATTTGACGTTTCATTCTTAAATGAAATGAAATGAAATTTGTGAGTTTTACGTTCCACGATTATGCCGGTTAGGCTAAAGGAGACGGTGATGATGAAAGATGAATGAAACGGTGGAATGAAGAAGGTGGGAGGAAACGGGAGAACCCCGAGAAAACCCACGCACACGGTGTTTGTCCAACACAAAGTGCACTTGGCGGTAGCAGGGTTTGAACCTGGTACCCCAAGCACCAGAGGTGAAGGCTCTACCACTGAGCCACCGCGGCCCCTCGTTTCATGCTTAATGAGCAACTTTTTACTATACTTTGTTACTGTAGAATTTGCGCTTCGAGGTCAATGTACAACAATGCACACCATGCTCTGTAACTATATAAATTGATGATTCAAAGTCATTGGAAATGTCCAATTATATTCACTATAAAACTGGTACTTGAAAATCATTGGACAACCTCCACTCATGCAAGATTAAGCTTCCGAGTATAGAACGTTCCCCACCACACCATTTCCCCTCAAGAGAACTGGATTACAAGACCACACTATCAGTCCTGGCCATGCAGTGAGTGCGGGCACTGCAACATTCGAAACAAGGACATCATATTGGAAAAACATAACTCAAACTATCCACTTTGGCTCACAAGCAATATGCATCACTGTTAGTAGTTGGTGTGTCACTGTTAGAACAATGTGTGTCACTGTTAGAATTATGTGTATCACTGTCAGAGCACCAAGATTCGAAATCTATATTAAAAGGTAACCAAGAAAGTTCTGTCGCTTTTTGTGGAGATCTGTGTTCAATTGGCCCTCGCCGTGAGTTGAATGCGAATGGAGATAAGGCGAAGGTCAGTTGTTGGTGTGGATATATCCAACATACTAGCTGGTTGTGGCAGTTCACTTACACTGTGAACGTGTCTAAGGACAGAGTGAACATGGGGCCTCTACAGAGCATCATAAGGGCGCGTATGCTGTACGAGTACAAACTGAGGAAAAACGCCGCTGCAGCAGGGCGGAAGATATATGATAGGCCTTTGGTGAGGGTGTCGTGACTACGCGGACAGTGCAGCGATGATTTAACAAGTTTAAGGACGATGACGAAACACTCGAAGACGGACCACGTACCGGAAGACCACAATATATACAAAATGAAGATCTTCAGGTAGCAAATGAGGCAAACAGTGACCGTACATGTTAGGAACTGGAACTACAATTCAATGTGAGTGAAACCATTCAGCAGCACCTCCATCAACTTGGGAAGCACTACAAGGTGGGTCGATGGGTTCCACATGATTTGAGCCCGGGCCAGAAGGCAAAACTAGGTGAAATTAAGAAGGGAAATCAAGAAATAAATTGTGTACATATTTTTTTTTTCAAAATGACATCAGAATTTTTTTAAGAATCGAAATGAGACGAGAAAGAAATCTTCGAGGTTCGAGACGGGACGGGATGACTTAAGAAGAGAAGAAAAAATATTTTAGTTTAAGAGCCTGACATACTAAAAAAAATTACAAAATTTAACATTTTTCTTTTGCTTGTTTACTTATAGAGGACTCATACCCAAAGGAGATAATGAAATGCAACTCACCACAATCATAGATGATGTTATTCTACAACAAAAAATATGAATCTGAAGAATTTTCAGTGTTGCCATCCATAGAAATTACAGTGTTGCCAGAATAACATTTCTCCAAAAATCTAAGTTAAGGCAGCGTCTAGAGAAACGAATTCAACTGCATTTGTTTACGTATTATGTTGTTTTGGTATCCTGTTTATTACATTTAAATGAAATTATTATTTAAGTTTAATAACTGTATGTTAAAACTATTCTCTTTATTGCAAACTAAATACAACTATTATTTAAAAAAAAAAAAGTAGTTCACAGGATATCAAAACAACATGATAGGCAATCAAACGCTGTTGAGTTAAGGTTGCCAACTGACTAGTATTTTACCGGTAAACCAGTATTTTTGCCAGGCTGAACTATATATTTTAAGGTTTAAAATACAGTATTCCTAATCTATTTTGGGAATTATTAGTGGGTGCCGGTAATATTGTTTCTCAGAGTTGGCAAACCTAGTGGTTCCTCTAGTTGCTACCTTAATTTAGATTTTGGGGAAATTGTTATTTCTGGCAACATTGTAATTTCTATGGATAGCAACACTGAAAATTCTTCAGGCTCATATTTTCTGTTGTAGAATAACATTATCTATGATTGTGGTAAGTTACATTTCATTATCGCCTTTCTTTTCTGAAAAAACAAGCGAAAGAAAAGTGATAAATTTTGTATTATTTTTAGTATGTCAGGCTCCTAATGTCCCACAAATATGTCCTTTAGGCTAAGGGAGACGATGGTTAAAGCAAGTGAATGATGATGGAAGAATTGGTGCAATAAGAAACTGGGAGGAAACGGGAATGGCCCGAGAAAACCCACAGACAGGATGTTGTCCACCACTAACTTACTTTACCGGGGATTGAACCAGGGACTGCACACATAAAAGGTAAGTGCTCTAATCAGAAGAAGAAGAGGAGAAATGCTATTAATATTGCACATTTTAAGGCTTGTAGGCATGTTCTCTCGGTGATATTACTTTTTTAAAAAAATTATACAATTAGCATGTAAAAATGCTATTCTTTACGAAGATTGCAAACTCTGGAAGAAAAATGTTTGTTCCTGTACAAGGTATCCCTGTTGTTAATACGTCGGGAATGAAGCTATTAAAACGCATCTGGTTATTTCTAGTTGGGGAAAGTTATGAAATATATTTCAAGTGTCAGATGTTTCCCCCCTCTTCCTCCTCCCTTACTTCCATCCACTTATTTCTTCTCTTCCCATTTTTCTTTCAAGAGCAACAATGAAAAGTTATCATACACATTTTTGTCTGCATTGTGATCCATGTTTACAGAGGCTGAAGAGCATTTTGTATGTAAATTCTTCACGAACAAAGAGGGTTTTTTTTTTTTTTTTTTTTTTTAGACATGGAGAATTTATCTTTGTCATCCGCTAAGGCTTTAGGAATAAGCTGGTCACATTTAGGTATCGAACATAGATCTACACAAAATTCATTCAGACAAGCACATACGAGGAACAATCGGAAAGTAAAGTTACAAGACTGATATTTCTGGAGTTTCGTCTGTTATAGAAGAATGAAGAGTGCATGGTAATTATAATACATGGAGTTGGCAACTGTGCAGAGTTTCAGGCACCTATGGCGCTAGGTACAGGTAAACACAAATGGCAACTCATTCAGAAAACTCGCGAAGTCCGCTCAGTTATTCGATTTATGTGGGAGAAACATGTAACCGCAGTTAAAATTCACCGGCAGCGATAGAGGTTTACGGAGAGACAGTAATTTCTCGTCAGCACGTCGAAGAATGGTGTCGAAAGTCTACTGCTGATAGAGAAAACATCACCGACCGGGAGCACAGTGACAAATCCAGCACGGCATCAATTGATTTGAACACAGCTCGAGTGGAGGACCTTGTAGTAATCCACTTTCACCACGGTGTAGAAGGATTATTACAATTTATAGTTTGTCATATTTTAGGTTCTAGTGTTGATTGAGACTCCCACAGTAAAGAATACTATATCAGAAAGTCAACTAGCAGCCTATAATTCCTTGTAATATTTATTGGATGATGTATTATTTAACAAAGCAACGTGTTCAACATATATATAGTTTAGTTAAGGATCAACTCAATTCTTATAACAGCCACTTTCTAATTTTACACAATATAAATAACATCCATTCATCACATATCATTATATTTATTTTCAATATTTATTTTCATATTATTATCATATTTATCCCATTATTTTCTTTTGAGGGCTGATTTAGTAAGAAGACACTAAGATCATCTCATCAATATATACATATATGTATCATCATCCAGTTAATGATTCCTTTATTCTGCGTTATGACAACTAATCATTTAACTATTCGGTAATTTTTAATTAGTACTTACAACATTATATATGAATTTCAGTTGGTATAGCTTTGATGTTTGATCCGAGGTACATATATTTTAACGATACATTTTACAATAATCCATATTAACTCACTCACAAAATGTCTTCTTTACTATAAAATTTATATCAGTTTGTTTATCCAATAACAATTCGAAAAAATTATTATTATTATTTTAGATTTGATAAATTTTAAATCATCTGGTACAGACCAGTATCCCTTAAAACATTCTCAAAAACATTTTGTAATGCGTAGCTCAGCTATACAATAGCGGCGTATTACAACCTCATTCAAAACAACAGGAGGATCACGTTAAAGCATCTGGTGGTAGAATTGGGAATGATCTTCAGAAGCGTTAATGATGTTGTGCACGATATTCTGCAGTTCCGGGAAGTTTATACCCGATTATACCCGATGGGTTCCACGCAAGGACAGGATTTTTACCAAGAGGGAATCTCCAAACTCAACCCACGATGCCACAAGTACCTCAATCGACATGGAGGTTATGTCGAAAAATAAGCTAATGTAAGTACTATATGTTGGCTGTATTAGTTGTATCAAATAATGTATACACGTTTCACTGCAGGCTTTGTAACCTTACTTTCTTGTCACTCTACGTAGCTAAGAGATAGCCAAGAAAGCTCAGTCTCACTTTCTGGTCATTCCTCGTAGTTAGGAGGTAGCCAAGGAAGCTCAGTCTCACTTTCTGGTCACTCCTCGTAGTTAGGAGGTGGCCAAGGAAGCTCAGTCTCACTTTCTGGTCACTCCTCGTAGTTAGGAGGTGGCCAAGGAAGCTCAGTCTCACTTTCTGGTTACTCCTCGTAGCTAGGAGATGGCCAAGAAAGCTCAACCTCACTTTCTGGTCACTCCTCGTAGTTAGGAGGTAGCCAAGGAAGCTCAGTCTCACTTTCTGGTCACTCCTCGTAGTTAGGAGGTGGCCAAGGAAGCTCAGTCTCACTTTCTGGTCACTCCTCGTAGTTAGGAGATGGCCAAGGAAGCTCAACCTCACTTTCTGGTTACTCCTCGTAGCTAGGAGATCGCCAAGAAAGCTCAACCTCACTTTCTGGTTACTCCTCGTAGCTAGGAGATTACCAAGAAAGCTCAGCCTCACTTTCTGGTCACTCCTCGTAGCTAGGAGATGGCCAAGAAAGCTCAGCCTCACTTTCTGGTCACTCCTCGTAGCTAGGAGATGGCCAAGAAAGCTCAGACTCACTTTCTGGTCACTCCTCGTAGTTAGGAGATGGCCAAGGAAGCTCAGTCTCTCTTTCTGGTCATTCCTCGTAGCTAGGAGATGGCCAAGAAAGTTCAGTCTCACTTTCTGGTCACTGCTCGTAGTTAGGAGATGGCCAAGGAAGCTCAGTCTCACTTTCTGGTCACTCCTCGTAGCTAGGAGATGGTCAAGGAAGTCTTACTTTCTGATCACTCCCCCTAGCTAGGACAAGGCCAAGGAATCTCAGTCTCACTTTCTGATCACTCCTCGTAGCTAAGAGATGGACAAGGAAGCTCAGCCTCACTTTCTGGTCACTCCTCGTAGCTAGGAGATGGCCAAGGAAGCTCAGCCTAACTTTGTGGTCACTCCTCGTAGCTAGGAGATGGTCCAAGGAAGCTCATCCTCACTTTCTGGTCACTCCTCGTAACTAGGAGATGGCAAAGGAAGCTCAGCCTCACTTTCTGGTCACTGCTCGTAGCTAGGAGGAACACTATAAGCTATCCTAAAACATTCAGTTGTTTGTTTAAATCTTTGATGTCCAAATGGCAGCCAGCAAACCGAATTCGGCCCGCGAATAAGAATGAATAATTCCATCTTTTCTACATCCTTATAATAGCCACATCAAAAATGGAAAGCCACGGTATCTCAGTGGCGTATCGCTCACCTTTGATATGTAGGATCCCGAGTACGATTCCACCTCTTGCGAAGGAGACTTTGTGGTAGATAAACAACATGTTTGGGGGAGGGGATTTCGAAAATTATCCTGTTTTCTCCAACTTCCATTATTCCACCATTTCGATCATTATCGTTTTCATCATTTCATTCCATATTCCAACATATTTCTTTCGTGGATTGTACAAATTTATGTCCCCTAAAATGAGATAGAACTCAAACATCTGCCCCACTTCACTACATTTGGTTCACATGCAACTCCCTTGTTATTGGTTTTAGCTCTACCTTTCTGTTTCGCTGTATTATTTATACAGTGTGTCCGTAAAGTTGAGCAACCCAAAGTTTGATTGCTTATATCTTTTGAACCAAGAATGATAAAGACCTGATACTTGAAATCAGTGGCGTATTTACGATTTTGTTTCGGGAGGGGCTTTGCTAACTTTCGGGGGGGGGACTTTGCCTGGAAATGTGAAAATTCTGCAAGATATTTCATTTACTTTACTATACTAAGTAAGATTTCGGGGGGGCTTAAGCCCGGAAGCCACCCCCCTAAATACGCCACTGCTTGAAATAAATGCAAGTGTCTTCTATGTAGATATTTTCGAGATCATGACGGATGTTGGAATTTGTAACATTTTTGTGCAGTAACGAAAGAAAGTATCGAAAGTGTAAAATAAAAAAAAATGTACAAAATGAAGAAAATCAATATTGAAATGCAGAACACTGATATTCTGTTGCTGAATCTCTGTGCATATATGAAGTATGCATCAACGTTTATCCATTGGTGCGAAAATGTGACAAAGTTAATGTAGTGTTGCCATGTTAAAAGGCTATTTAATGCAAGTGAGTAAAATGGGTATATATATTTCTTTTACAGAAACGTGGCCATTGCAAATACTGTTGTCTCGTAAAATTACTGCAACAGGTGTGTTTTAGGTTAATTAATGATAAGCAATAAGAATTTACACATAATTGATAACCTGAGATTTTATGCAAAAATTTGCGAAAAAAAAATTACTCACCTACAGCTGGCAGCCCTGGAATCCTCGTGGAAAGAGAAGGGCACTTTACAGCAAATGCTCAAAGTGGCTGCCGCGTTTCTGTAAAAAATAAAAAAATAAAAAAAATACGGACTTGCATTTTTACATGGCAACACTGCATCAACTTTGTCACATTTTCGCATCAATGGATAAACGTTGATGCATACTTCATGTATACACAGAGATTCAGCCGCAGGAAATCAGTTTTCTGTAACTCAATATTGATTTTCTTAATGTTGTACATTTTTTAATTTTACACTTTTGATACTTTCTTTCGTTACTGCACAAAAACGTTACAAATTCGAACATCGGCCATGATCTTAAAAATATCTACATAGAACACGATTACATTTGTTTCAAGTCTCATGTCCTTATCATTCTTGGATCAAAAGATATACGCAATCAAACTTTTGGTTGCGCGACTTTACGGACACACTATACATACACATCCTATGTTAGGTAATAACATTAAGTAACTAACTCTATGGCCTATGGAACCCGGAGATTCAATGCCGCGTTCATAAAAGCTCTCCACTGACTTTTATACTTAGCTAACTGCATCCAGTTTCTACTTTGTATTCCAATCTCTGCGAGATCTATCTTAATATTGTCCTCCCATCTGCGCCTAGGTCTTCCTAATGGTCGTTTTCCGATCAGTCTTCCAGTCAAGACTTTGAAAGCGTTTCTACTTTCTTCCATTCTAGCTACATGGCCCGACCACCTAGGCCTCCTAGACTTGACGACCCTAACAATGTTGGGTAAACCGTATAAATTATGTAGTTCCTCGTTATGAAGTTTCCGCCATTCCCCATTTCCGTTCCTCTTGGGTCCGAATATTCGTCTCAGGATTTTGTTCTTAAATACTTTCAGTCTATGTTCTTCCCTCAGAGTAAGCGACCATGTTTTGCAACCATACAGAACAACAGGCATGATTATCGTTTTGTATATTTTAAGCTTCAGATTCCTCGACAGAATTCGCGACGACAAGAGATTTTGAACCGAATAGTAACACGAATTTCCTGCTTTTAGTCGACATTTAATTTCTTCTTGAATATGATTTTCCTCTGTTAATATTGATCCTAGATATTTGAAACTATCCACTTTATCAAAAGTATTATTTATTATTTTAACGCATTTATAATTTGCTGTATTACGGTCCTGACGCAGTTCCACGTATTTAGTTTTCTCTGCATTTACTTCTAAACCCATGTCCCCGCAAGGGTTTAATAAGATCGCTGCTTTTCTTTCTATTGTTCTCCTATCATCACAAATAAATATATTAATTTCTATAGAGTAAAGTGAGAGTAAATTAGTATGTTTTGACATGTATTTCCAAGAACTGAACACTCTTCGAAAATCCGGATGAGGACAACTGCCTTCTCTTGCCCCCTCTGCGTGCAGCCATGCTCATAGATGTAGTAATTAAATACCGGTACGTAATCTTATTTTAGAAATTACGATTAGAACAGGAAGCTATAACTGAGTATAAAGTTTGCTTCCGTAGCTTGACATCTGTGAACTGTCTGACGAAATACTCGAACAACCCAGCGCACGGCATAATGTAATGCTCTTTCGTGTTTAATTACACGTTATTGTTCATATGGGAAATCATGTTTACAGCGAACATATATTAATTTCCGTCATATGTTGTATGACAAGGAAACATGAAATCAAGAAATTGAGAAACAGTTCTGCATGTTTTTTTTTTTTAATTAATAAATTAATAGTGCCGTATAGAGTAGAAACGTGATATGTTTTTAGAGTTACAAACTATGGAAGGGTACAGGGAATCATACAATGACGGAATGAAACGCTCTATGTGTCACCTAATAGAGCTCTTTATGACGTACTCAGAACCATTCCCAATTTCACCACGTTCGATTCAATTCCCTTATTAACTACAATAATATACCTTTTAATATAAATATATTAAGTACTACATAATTAAATACTACAACTCTTGCTACATTTATATGTTCCAGCAGCTCACTTTTCTTTCCTTATGTGTTCTTGTTAAATTTATTTATGCCCCAATATCTCACTTTTCTTTTGTTTATGTGTTCTGGCTATATTTATTAATATTACAGTAGTGTACTTTTCTTTGAGTATCATTGGTATATTTATTTATGTGCCTTTAGCACAGTTCTCTTTGCTTTTATGTTTGCTACATTTATTAATATTCCACAAGCACACTATTATTTGTGTGATCTGCCACATTTGTTTCGTTTGTGGGCCCTCTGTACATTTATTTGTATCCCGCTAGCTCACTTTTCGTGACTTGTATGCTCTTGCTACATTTATATGTCCCAGTAGCTCAATTTTCTTTGCTTTTGTGTCATTTCTATATTTATTTTAGTGCCACTAGCGCACTTTTCTTTGTTTGTGTGTTCTTGCTACATTTTTCATATTCCACTAGCACACTTTTCTTTGTTTGTGTGTTCTTGCTACTTTTTTTATATTCCACTAGCGCACTTTTCTTTGTTTGTGTGTGTGTTCTTGCTACATTTTTCATATTCCACTAGCGTGCTTTCCTTTGTTTTCTTTGTTTGTGTTCTCGCTACATTTTTTTCATGTTCCACTAGCGCACATTTGTGTGTGTGTGTGTGTGTGTGTGTGTGTGTCTCTTTACTCACATCTTTATTTCATAAACGCAGACTTTCCTTTGTGAGGTCTCTTGCATATTTACAGTCCAAAATTTCAGACATTTTTATTCGTTTGTGTATTCTAGCTACACTTTTACATCACTGCACACTTTCTTTTCTTTCTATGTTAATGATATATTAGCAAGATGTCCGTTCTTCGCACTGAAGGACTAGTTGCATTTTGGACCAAACTGTCACCAATGAACTTAGGGACTCCAAAAACTAGGAATTTGACACTAATAGTGATCATTTTCAATTATTTTTACATATCATCATCCCCTTTTAAGAATAGTAATAGGGGGCTGAATTTGGATTTAAACGGCATTGCAAGTGCCACTGTTCATCTCAGGGACCCAGAAAACTGTGGATTCGACACTAATATCAGTAATTTTCGATAATTTTTATATATCTCCCCTCCTCCTCCCCAAGTTGTGGGACTGAATTTGGATTTAACCGGCGCCGGAAGTGTCACTGTTCATCTCATCTACCCCGAAAACTGTGGATTAGACACTAATATCAGTCATTTTCGATCATTGTTATTTATCTCCCCGTCCCCCTTCCCTAAGTTACACCATAAAACTAAAACGATAAAATCCCTCCCAGGCTCGAACCTAATCTATGTTCGAAATTTGATCGAGATCGGTCGGGTGGTTCAAGCGTTACGAAGTAACATAGTTACATCTATTTTCATGTACACCTATACGGATTGTTACATGTCCTATATGTTTTCAGACTATGAATTACTATATCGTAAAATGTTATTTTGTTTGTTCACTGCAAGCTGTATATATAATCATTGTGCAACAAACGGCATGTTTATAACTTTATTTTCTGAACGCTGACACTAACAAAGAACACATTAAACACATTCCGTTGTGAGAGATTCGTGAAATTCATGAATCCGCCATGATCATCCCTGGTTCCGTAATTTTTGTACTATTTTTGTAATCAATCGTGCGTAATGCATCGCAGTAACCTCTGCTAATTCGTCGGATTTGCGTTACACGCTTTATGAGTCCGAGCTAAATCTGCTCCGCCATTCCCAGCAACCTTTGTTCCATCTATGTATGTTGCGTGTGTGTGTGTGTGTGTTAGTATACATGTTTGAAGGTATGTGTTTATAAACTTTATCCCCTTATTTGAATATGAACCAAGAGTAGTGACCCCTGCGTGCCACCAATATGTTTCAATGTATTTATTAACCATGGCTTCCTCTTTGTATTTCGTCATGCTAAACTGCACCTCATCGTTTTTCTCTCCTACGATGTTGAAATCAAAATTGTTAGTAAAATCTAATCAAAATACATACATTATAGAGAGAGAGAGAGAGAGGGAACTTTTGATTTGTGATAAAAGTGAGAAATTTGTAATATGTGCAAATTTGTACGTGCCTAAATGTAATGTTTTTCATGAATCAAATAAATACGTTTAATTAATGAATTATGTATTATTACGTCAATGATAACTTTGTCAAACAAAGGACCAGATTTGTTAATTACGTATGAACATCATAGACAAGACAAAGTGTTCAAATATGATGCTAGTTTTCGTAACTAAAATAATAGAGCTATCTCAGTTGTAAATCATAGCAGAATACCTATGATAATGATAATTTAATCGAAGTTCTGAACTAAGACCCGACCGGTGCTTAGTAGGGTTGACAACCGTCCGGTATTTTACCAGACAGTTTGGTTTTTGAGTTTGGCTTCTGTTCGGTACGACCACAAAACCGGTCGTTAAATGTCCGGTAATTTTACCTCTTACTAGTCCTGTTCTCTGTTCCATTTAGATTATTTTGTAGTGACGAAAGGAATGGTTTGTCGAGGAACATGGTTAGAGCTTACGGGCAATGGTGGCTCAGTGGTAGAGCGCTCACTCTGGTGCTTGGGGTACCGGGTTCGATCCCAGCCCTCGCCAAGTGGACAAACATCGTGTGCGTAGATTTTCTCGGGGTTCTCCCGTTTCCTCCCACTTTCTTCATTCCATCATTTCATTCATTACTCATGATCACCGTCTCCTTTAGGCTAACTGGCATAAACGTAGGACGTAAAACTCAAAAGCAGAGCTTACAATTTGCTTTGATATCGACTTGCCATGCGTGGAATTTGCCGAAGAGTTGAAGGTAGGAAAATTTGCTGAACTTATTAAAACTGCTAAAAGTCAACAAAAGTACATTTTCAAGAACGTTGCTATCATTCTCAGCTACATCTTCCAATTAAATAATACATCCAGATCCAGTAAAAGTGTGTAGGCATTGTGAGACATTACCAGCTCCAGCCAGGGGCGGATCCAGGGGGGGCGATCGGGGCGATCGCCCCCCCCCAGAAGAGGAAAACTTTCTTATTTTATATATATAAATAAAACCCATTCCAAAGTTTGGTGCCCTTTAAAGTAGCAGTATGACAACCGACCGCCCCCCCCAGAAGTCGGTCCTGGATCCGCCCCTGGCTCCAGCAAAGCTGGTGAGACTTATTTTTCAAGTATATTTTGTGCATGCCATAATTTTATTGACAATTATATTTGCTTTTCTGTTTTAAATACAATATAGGCCTACTATTTATTGATGGTAGACTAGAAAAAAAAACACATGTGCAGACTCAACCAAAAATGGAATAAATACGTTTAATAAATGCTTCTAAACCTAACTAAAGTTATTAAATTTGAACTCTTAGTTTTATGTGAAGTAATTACATTTTTGACGTGTGATGATGTCACAATTCTAAGAGTATATGTACTTCAGGAGAGTGTCCGGTATTTCCATTTCCAAAAGTTGGCAATCCTAGTGCTTACAACTATTGTGCTGCCAAAATGTCTTGAGCCGTGGCAAAAATGCGAACTAACGCTCACACACCCTCGCGTTGAGCCAATAAGGGTTCTGCTGTTGTTAAGCGAGAGAAAGTGAGTGGAATTCCTTCAGACGATAGCAACGCTTGCAACGGAAGACTAAGGATCAAGTCAATGAGGTATAATAAAATTGTTAATAATATTTCTCTGAGTAGTCTCTGCTACAAGTAGCATGTGCGTTATTGTTAGCAGAGGTGTGTCACCGTTAAGAGAATTCAAAGAACAATAGATACACTCTGTCACTTAAGAGTATATTGTTTTTCATATTCAACACATAAATACATTAACAGTCTACTCCAGTTTAATTAAAGATTTCAATCGCATTGGACGGTTAACGAAGACATGCTTTTAACACAAGAATTATTAGTTTTTCACGTTTTTTCTCGAAAACTCCGCATGAGGATTTTGTGCGCCTTCGTGGCTAAGTGGTTAGTGTACGCACCTTGGGCGAGACCCCGGTTCGATTCCCAGCGGGAGCGTATGTGGTTCGGATTCCACGTTAATCAGCAGGTCCACCACCGTCTCATATAGCCTCACTGGTGAAAGGGAAGTTAAACTCAAAATCAACTCAACTCAACACATGGGAATTAACCATAAATCATCCCAGTGTCCTCTGTCGATTAATATCTGTCTATCCTCGGTAACATTATATTTAAATAAAAATTAAAGTAGGGAGAGGCATGGTGACTCGGTGGTAGAGTGCTTATCTTTAATATGTGGAGTCCCTGCTTCAATCCCCAGTCAACTAAGTTTGTGGTAGACAACATCGTGTCCGTGAGTTTCTCGGAATACTCCCGTTTCCTCCCACATTCGCATTCCACCATTTTTCCCATCATCCTTCCACTTGCCTTGATCATTCGTCTTCCTTAGCCTAAAGGCCATAATCGTGGGACGTTAAACTGAAAGATTTCGCTTCTAATATTCAGGTTAATCATAATAGGGGCATTCAGAGCACAAAGGAATCAAGTCGAATTACCAAAAGTCGTGAGAAAAACTTTTACACTAGTTTTTATTCCCTCTGCTAAGATTTATTTACAACATTTGAACATGAGTCTTTCAAGCTCTGGAAGGAGTTCTGAATAAAATTCTTAAAGATGAAATAATGTCCAAAATACCTTCAGCTCCTCGTCTGGAGACGCTTAATGCACTATGTGGCAACGTCGTAGTTAATGAACCAAAGAGCAGATCTATCCAATCCATCAAATAGTTACATCAATTCTTTCCAGATGGCAGTTAAAGTCGACACTAGCACCACCTATTAGCAAAACAATCAATATAACTGTTTGATGAATTCGTAGAGCAATGCTAATGCTTCCACGTTGATCCACGAAATTGCCACTATAGTGAAATTTTTGATTCCCAATAGTAGCTGAAGGAGCCCCGGAGGGAATACCGTTATATCGTAGTTTTGCTTTATTTTAACTTGTGGAATAGAGCAATTGTTATCAATGGGGCCCCATATAAGGGCCTCTGTCATCTAGATAGTGTCATAATAATAATTGAAAAAGAGCTTGATGAGGATATCAGTTTCAGTTGCAATATCCACGTACTTTAGTATCAGTTTCAAATTTATAGATAGCTTACTAGTAACAATTTAGGTTAGCAGAAAGATCCTTACTTCTGGATTATCTCGCAAACTAACCATAAGATTAGTATGCGCGAGCTGTGTGAGCTACTTATGAGTTCACCTATATCGTTTTACTAGCAGGATACCCGTTCTTCACATGCGAAGAGTACATTTCATTTTGGACATAAAGGGTTGAATTTCGATTTAAACGGCATTGGAAGTGTCACGGATTCAACACTAATATTGGTAGTTTTCGATCATTTTAAATATCTCCCCCTTCCGTTAATTGTATCGAGTTGCGTTGAGTTGATTTTGAGTTTAACGTCCCTTTTTTCAGCAGCGAGGCTATATAAGACGTGGACCTACTGATTAACGTGCAATCCGAACCACATGAGCTCCTGCCGGGAATTGAACCCGGGATTCCCACGCCAAACGCGTGCACGCTGACCGCTTAGCCACGGAGGAGCTCCGTAAGTTGTACCGTCGAAGTAACATGTTAAAAACCATTCCAAGCCCGAACACCATCTATCTTGAAAATTTGATCGAGATCGGTCAGGTGGCTCAAGAGCTATTTTTATACATCTCCCCCACCCCCAGTGGCATTTTCGAAATGAAATGATTAAAACCAAACTTCCAAGGCCCGAACCTTACGTATGTTGAAAGTTTGATTGAGATCGTTCAGGTGGTTCAATAGTTATTAGATCACACACATAATGACTTTCATTTTTATATATTTAGATTAAGAGACTTCATCACGGCGAAATTAAAATACCGCTAATTTTACAGTAATTATGTGATATCTTCAAATAGATAAAAGATAATCGAAATGTGGAACAAGAGCTCGCTAGACAATATTATTTTACATGAGATACCGTTATCACGACTCACTTATCTGCTTTCGATTTTCAGCCATTTAGAAAATCGACATTTATTCTTGTTGCAAAGGGAAAGCTACTAAGTGCCTTGTGATAACGATACCTTATGCAAAAAAAATAATATTGTCTAGCGCGCTCTTGTTCCACATTTTGATTATATTTTATCTATTTGAAGATATCACATAATTACTGTAAAATTAGCGGTATTTTAATTTCGCAGTGATTAGGGCTCTTAAGCTCAACAAACTTTATCGATTGGTATGTGTCATTTTGGGGCGTTTTTTTTTTTTTTAATTTTCGTTAAATGATACTAATATTGAAGAAGTTTTAATTGCTGCTTTACGTAGTCTTACACGAAGTTTTCTCGTTTAAAGTTTCTTTTTTTTAATGTAACCCTTGAAACCTAATGTGCAAAGGTAAACAAATGCAGTTTTTACACAAGTTCCTTTTTAGGAAATCAGAGAAGCTGTTCAGGTTTAGGAGCAGAGAATTAAGCTATTGTTCTCTCCTCCTACTTCTTGTTCTCCCCTCCTCTCTCTCTCTCTCTCTTTTATTCGTAGTCTCTGCTCACAGACCCCCCTTTTCAAGCGATCATTTGTGGTTCCCATCTTCAATTCGTTCTAACGTTATAGCGCTTGCAGCAACCACTACTTCAAGCCAACCAGTACCTCGTTTTTGTCTTTCCTCCTTGCCCCCCTTGTCTCTCTCTCTCTCGGAAAGTGAAGTCATCGTAACACATCCCTACTTCGAGGGTACAGAAACGCCAACCACCCCTCTCCCTCCTTACCTCCTTAACTTGAACTCCCCTGAAACCCTAAGCTAAAACCAAGCGAGAACTCTGACAGTGGTGCGGAGTTGAATGTCGCTAACTCCCCCGTAACTGCATCTGTAAATCTTGGAAGCAATGTCCCTCATCCCTTTTGCTCCTTCCAGATTAACCAGCTTTGCTTGCTAATTCAACAGTCAATCCTAAAGTGATTTATGTTTCTGCAAGTTTAAAACGCAAGAGGGCACATGCATGGTCTTTGCCTTCTCTTTTAGTTACGCTAACTCTTGTAACAAATACTACATTCTATGTTCCTTTTCTTTTTTCGTTTTATTGTAAGAGAACTTTTTCAACAATTAAAGTATTGCTCTTGTTACGAAAGAATGGACCTGAATCAGTGGAGAGAATACAGAAGGAAATAAACAGTGGGTGCTGAAAACCAGACAGGACGTTGACATAGCAGAACATAGGAACTGTTGTCATTTCTTTTTCCACTATATTCTTCCTCGCAGAGTTTCCTTTATTTCAAATTTAACTATAGTTGTAATCAGAGCCGACCCTAGGCAATTTGCCGCCCTGCAATGGCATCACATGTAGTCTCCTTTCTCTAGAAAGAGGGAATCTTAAAAGCCACAATTTTAACCCTTATCTGGGCAAGCTATTTTTGTAACGTAGACTGCAACTGGGGCCTTACCAACTCTATTAGCCTTACCAACTCGATATGTTCATAACTTTAACTTCGACTAAAGATAGAAGAATTCAGAATTTTATCGCATCGAAATATTTATGGTTATTGAGAAATTCGAAGAAAAATATGAAGCTACTGGGCCTGGGAGGCCCCGGTTGCCTGGATAAGGGTTAAGTATGCTACCCTTTCATGAAAAACGAAGGAGAGGAAAGGGCACTTGCACTCAGAAAGGCCTAAACGCTACAAATACAATCTCGTTATGTCTGTTTCTTTTCTTTAAATAATAATCTATTATGTTAGTGAAAGTTGAAGCAAACACACCTGCAGACGAAGAATGGTAATCCTTTTTTAAATAATTCAATATCGAGCTTTAATCACAATTTATCAGTTTGCAATTCCAGTACAACTAGCTCTTGTATCTTTATTTCTTGATTTTCGTTCTACAGCTGATAAAATTAAAAAAAAAAAACTTGTTTCCACCTTCAATGATAAGGAACTTTTTTTGTGACAAAGAGAAGACTTAGTTTTCATATCAAAACTGTGATAACTAACTAAATGGAACAGGTATTCACTGCTGTTTGAGAATTGAGTTCTTGTATTTGACAACAATCAAGAAATTCATGCTGGAATTTTGTTTGATCATTTGGTTTAGCACTGTCCATATGACGGTGAACTTAAACTAATGCGACCTAAACATAATTTATAAATGTAGTATTCAAATACAATTACAGCTGAGTAAATTTAACTACCATTATCATGAGGTCTGTTTCCAATAAGCTATATTTATTTTAAATAATACAGTTATGACAGATTTTGTCGCCCTCGAAAATTGCAGCCTCGTACCAATGCACATATTGCACATATGGCAGTGCCGGCCCTGATTCTAATTTCGAAAGAATGAACTAAACGTTGATACGCTCAGAGGGAAAACTGAAGTAGGAGATAAGATAGAATAGGAAGTATGGTGGCATAAGTTTACAGAAGCTGTTTCACTTCTTTCTCTATCTCTTTCTTGTTGCTAAGTTACTTTCTAGTTAAGAGAAACTTCTCCCGAATTTACTATTATCCCATTTTTGAAAGAATGAACGTAGACAAGCCAGCTGAGATGCACAGAGAAATAGTCAACGGTAGTAAAAAAAGAAAAAGAAAAAGAAAAAAGGGGGCGCGGTGGCTCACTGGTAGAGCGTTCACCTCTAGTTTTTGGGGTCCCGGGTTCGATCCCAGCCCTCGCCAAGTGAACGTTGTGGTGGACAAACATCGTCCTCGTGGGTTTTCTCGGGGTTCTCCCGTTTCCTCCCACTGTCTTCATTCCACCATTTCACTCATTTCTCATCATCACCGTCTCCTTTAGCCTAACCGGCATAAACGTGGGACGTAAAACTCAAAGATTTCATTTTTTTCATTTTTTCAAAAAAAAAAACAGAGAGTAAGATTTTAGGTACTTTTGTGCTACATCACTTCATTCTGCACCCCTTCCAAAGTACCAGCCCTTATCTTTGATGTTAAGGGTCTTCACTACAGCGAAATTAAACTACCGCTAATTTTAGAGATTTCCTCTAATATCTTCAAAACAAATAAAAAGAAATACGAAAAAGCAGAAAAGTAGTGAACTAGACAACACGATTTTGCATGTGATTCCATTATCACAACTCATCTATCTGCTTTCGATTTGCAACTGTAGATAGATTTATCATTTTTTGTGGGTTCTGTAAACAACGGCATACTAAAAACAGACAGATGAGTTGTGTTAACGGTATCACATACAAAATCATACTATCTAGTTCACTACGTTTCTATTTTTCGAATGTTTTTATTTGTTTTGAAGATATTACAGAAAATCTCTAAAATTAGCGGTAGTTTAATTTTGTAGTAGTGAAGACCCTTAAGACTAGATCGCATGCCTTTTCTCCATGGGGTTTGGAGTTCGATATTCGATGAAAGACCATCGGACCGATTGTTGTGGTTCAGATCACCCTTTAAATTAGGTCTCGTCTTGCATAGCCATGCTGCTAAGGAGAAATCAATCTACCTATTCCACGCCGCTTCTTCTCATCAGATGATACTGAAAGATTACAGATATGGCAACACTGAGCGACACAGGGCAATGTTACAATTTTTTATTGACGCCAGTCTTATTTGGTGTGTGACTAAGTAGATTTTACAGAAGGTTCACGCAAAGTGGCCGAAACGAACCGGCTCGAACAATGCCCGAAATCAAATAACAGCATTCATATTTGCCAGACTGTTTGAGATTAGGCCATTTGTCCTTCTATTGCCTAGTTCCAGACTTGATCTTGGAGTTGATCCAAGGACCTAGACAATTTAAAATATATTTCAACTTGAACAGGAGGCTGCATAGGGTCCGTGGTTCGATCCCAGCTCGCGCCAAGTGAGCTTTCTGGTGCACCGTGTGCGTGGGTTTTCTCGGATTCTCCCGTAAACTCCCACTTTCTTCATTCCACCATCATTCATTTCTCATTATCACCGTCTCCTTTAGCCTAGCCGGCATAACCGTGGGACGTAAAACTCAAAGATTTTATTTCATTTTTTTTTCGAACAGGAGGCTGCGGATTAAAAAGAAAAAAAACTGTAACATTAAGTAGCAATGCGTTTACCAAACATTACTCAGTTGAACATTTAAGAGGTCAAAGCACTTGGATTGAAACGACATTCTTATGTTGTAAATTATAAAATATTTGTTTGTCTTTTTCTTGTTTTTACTGTCAATATGAGGTCAGCAAAGTCAAGAAAATGAGGACTCAACAGTGCTATCTTCGCCATTCTTTAACAGTGTGACTACATTCTCAAAGGAATATTTTACGATAATTTTTTCAACCCTATTTTTTTTTTTAAAGGAGATATCTCCTACTTCTTTGTCACGCTTGCCTTCCCTTTCATCTGTGTTTCTCTTCTAAGTATATTTCTCCTTGTTCCATCTGTCTACTCGTAGATTGATTGCGGGATGAGCTACGGAAAGAACTCTTCGAAGCCCTGCATTGACTTAGAATTGTCTCATAGCCAAAGTGTTCTAGTTGCAGCCTACAGGTCACTCTGTGTTGACCATATGGCAATAATACAATTTGAACCTTATGCCAACATCTCACGGAATATATTCATATGAATTTTCTATATGTTGTGTACAAACAATAGTTTGACGGGAACAGTGAAACAAATCCCATTTTTTTCTTGTAAAATTTTGAGAAATTGAAAATTTGCTTGTTCTCAAGGTCATGCCTCGTTGAATATGTATTAAATTATATATATCTTTAATGTATTAAATGTATATGTATTAAATTATATATAACAGCACCTGTATATCTTCTGGATTTGTATTCTCTTCGAAGTTTTCTGCTTTTAGTTTCATGTGCCTTAACCAATTAAGACCTGAGTAACGAACATTTGAAGATGATTATTCGAAATGTGTATCTTTCTTTTAAAAAGATCGGTCCAGTGCCAACGGCTTTAGCAGGTGAAATGGGTTTGGTTACCTGGAGGTACTTGAACTAGTGGCCATTATTAAGAAAGCGGTGTTCGAATGTGGTCTTTTTTATATACAGATTTTGCGAGGAGCTCCCATACCACAGAGTATTACAGAGAACAATGTCAGCGTAATTTTAGTTACGGTGTTGGCAACACTTCTTTAACAGTCAGAAACAGCACTATCCGGTATCCATACGTTCAAGGTCACGCGGAGTATTCCAGTTGTGAAGCCATGGCGAGTGTGAGTTACCATGAGTGACGTGGTGAACTATCAGTTAAGGCATATTGTCACGTTAGAACTTGTAGCTGTCATAAAAAATTTCTTGAAACCCGATCTTTCTATTTACTATTTACATATTACAACTTCTTGAAAACGAGGAAGGTATTTCCACCCACTCTAGTGGACAAACAGTGAACCTCCTCATTAAAAACGTGTATTTTGGCGCACTCCTCCTCCCTGTCAAAGAATCCGTTGTTTCGAAGGCGGCGAAACTGGTTTTTCCTTTATGTCAGCGGGAGGGCGATAGCAGGCAGCAAGCGAAACGTCCCAGAAAGTTGCACATGGTTTAACTCCTTGCAAGATGAAAAAAAATGTTGTATGTCCCTTTCAAGACTATGTTTACATGGTGAAATATGGTAGGGTTTCAAGATTCTTTTTTATGACAGCTACAAGTTCTTCTAACGTGACAACACGGTCTTACATAGTTGAGGAACGTTTAGTGGTATGTGTACGTGAGTGAAGGAACGACCATACATAGGGCAAGCAATGGCGTAGGTAATGACTGCGTTTAGAGATCGCTTTGGTAAGGACCCACCGCGTAAAGCAATCCTGCTTGATTAGGAGAAATATGGGTTTACTTTAGGATGAGTCTTGTTACGCCAGCGTATTGGACGCAAGAGGACGCGTGAGAAAACGTGTGCTGCCATCGCTAGGCCAGTTGGAGCGTTAGCCACGATTATCGTCTCGTGTTGTCTCATAAATTTTGTACAAGTCTTGTTTCGTCTCGAACTTCAAAGACCTCTTTCTCATCTCATCTTGATTCTTAAAAAAAAACTCACCTCGTCTCGTCTCACTGTAAATTTACATAGTTGACTTTCGGAAGCAGTAATCTTGGGAGAATTTTGCCCTTATTAATAGGAAATTCAAGTGCTATATAGGGAAAACTATTCCATAATTAGCATTAATTGCAAAAGATACTATCCGCCAGATTTTTTATTCAATGTTCATACACAAACAAATAGAAAAGTCGTTCACAGCATAGAATTATCAGTAGCTGATTTTAACACGGCAAATTTTCAGAGTATACATACTATATATAGAAGGCAAAAATACTAATGAAACTCTGAACTTTTTCAGGTTAAACTTGTATGTCCCACAAATCTCATGAGATTTCTCGTTTCGAAAGCGAGACAAGAGTTCCCATGTTTCTCGTCTCGCATAGTCTCGTCTCATGGGCAATGCTGGTCAATTCCGATGTCTTCAACTTGCTGTTCAGCTTCGCAATACAACAGTTGAACTGAAAATACCGCGTTCAACAATGCATTACTTAAACTTAGAAGTACGAGCAATTCTCGGACACCCTGTAGATCGTGAAAACAATGCGAGGCTATTTTAATAAAAATAAATAATAGAGAAGCCAGTCACAATTTCGGTGGAGCTCCCTTTTCGGCATGGCTTAAGCTTCTTGGAGATTCGTGTCTTTAAGGTTAATTCAAAATATCGTAAACATTGAGCCAACTATCAATTCTAAGAAGTTCATAATCAAAGTACTACATAACGTAGCAAATATGTAGAATACATTTCCGAAAATTATGTATCAGTTGGCAACACTGTACATTTAATTGATGCGTTGAAGGTTGCGTAAATTAAGGATATTTGTCGACTATAATTTTTTGGAGAGATTTGTCTTTATCTGCCATTCACAATCTAGCCTGGATACCTTACGATGTGAAAAAAATAAATTGAGAAAATGTGGTGGAAAATTTGTCAAGAGTTGGAGCTCTTGGGGGACGGATAGCAAATGATATTTGAACATTCCCTCTTTCTTTTTTCTAAAAAATAAAAAAGTCTCAAAGAACAGACAGAAAGAAATCAAAGTTAACTTCCCTTCTATCGTTACGTAACTAAATAGGCGGAAGAGGGGGGCGGGAGGGATTACTTATTTTTTTCACCCTCTTTCGCCTATAATCTTCGCCATTCTTTAACTGTATGAATAGATTCTCAAAGGAGCATTTTACGAGAAATTTTTCATCTCATCTTTTAGCTTCTTCACCAAGTGATGATTTACAGTGTTGCCAACTACATACAAAGGAAAAAGCTATCAAGTTCAAATAATATTCGGTTATTGTTCTCAAATGTAAAAAAGACATATACCATACTAAAAGAATTCTGACGAAGTACTGGTAGGAGGATATAAAGAAGTCTTGAAAGAGGGGCCAGTTCATTTCAAATGAGGAAATAATCAGAGGCGGATCTAGCTTGGGGCTATTATTTATATATTCTTTAAATTTGTAGTAAACTCATGATATACTTATCATAACCTTGGTTCTGGCTGCCCTTCCCCCTTGTTTTTACCTTCTGGATCCGCCACTGGCGATAATGATACAAGAACAATACGGCAATCCTGAAGTCAAGGGTGAATAAAGCTTCCTTTGCGTTGCGATGAATAATTTCTCATTTGGATAACGTATTCTCAACTGATACTAGAGAAATTACCGGAAATATTTACTGTATCTTGAATGAAAAATGTTTCTTGTTGAATGAAAACGGTATTAAGTGCCAAGAGGTTCTTAATACTGCCAGGAGTATATGGGAAATTTAACACATTTTCGTATTTTAACATCAATTGATGCCAAATAATTACCTAGAAATATTTACTGCGCTTTGAATAATAAAAAAATGTTCTTGTACGAAAACAATCTTAGGAGCCAAGAGCAAACCTTAATTCTTCCAGAACACAATGCGTTTGTCTATTTAGTGCATGAGGAATTTAACTTCTTTATGCATGATAAAATAAGTGATATCAAATAATTATATCAGGCAATATTTACTGCACTTTGAATAAAAATGTTACGCTTTTGCACGAAATTAACTTTAGGAGCCAAGAGTAATTCTTAATACTCCTAGAAGGTCATAATGCTTTTGTTTCTTTTGTAATCAGGATTTTGATATATTTACGCATGATGATACTAAATGTATTTATTGTGTATTGAATGAAGAATGTTGCGTTCTTGCATGCAAACAGCCTTAGGAGCCGAGATCAATTCTTAACACTCCCGAAAGGTCAGAGTGTTTTTGTTTCTTTTGCACATAAAGAATTTAACCTGTCAGGTATTATGGCATCAAGCAATATCGGATAAGGTATAGAATATCAGGCTTAAACCTATAGTGTAACGTAGGATCTATCTCATACCTACCACTATCATAAAGTAATAACGAGCTCTCACTTAGTAAACTATTTAGCCACAAGAAAATCCAGTAGGCAGTATTTCAGGACCTAATATGCCACGGACATCGATGTTAGAATCTTTTTGTGTTTGTCTTGCGCTGCAGAGATATTGTGTACTGCTTAAAACTACTACATATATACGTTTGTAAAGTCTTATACAATGCAGTTCTTTTCCGGTAATCGAGTAATCGATAACAATTCGATAAAAATTTAAAACCGTTTCGTCGATAAAGAATTTTAATTTTATCGAATTATCGAACTTTCAAGACTCTCAAAATATTCGAGACCTCGAAATGTTTGAGGTACTCGAAATGTTCCAGACTCTCGAAACACTCGAAGTGTTCGAGGGACTCGAAATGTTCAAGGCACTCTAAGTATTCGAGACGTTAGAAATTCTAGAAACATTCAACGAGTTCCAGACACTCGAACTGTTCGAGAATCTCGAATTGTTTGAACGCAAAAAATACTGAAACATTTCAATATGATCGTATGTATGGAGTCGTTTGAATATTTTGAAAATTTCGGGATTATCGGAGTGTTTTTAAGAAACAATTCATTCAATACATACTGTTCATTTTAAAAGTAGCTTTCCTTTTACTGAAGTGAAAGAAAAGTTTTTTTCCACAAATCTCCCAAATTTTGATAATATTACAACCTTCAAATACCCAAAAGTTCGTTAATATTCAAACTTTCGATATACCCGAAACTTCGATAATATTCGAAAGTTCGATGATACTCGAAATTTCGATAATATTCGAACTTTCAATAATAAACGAAAGTTCGATAATATTCGAAATTTCGATAATACCAGAAACTTCGATAATTTCAAATACCGCAACAATTTCGAGTAACCGATAACAACTCGATAAGTTTTCACAGTCGAAGTTCGATGCCTACTCAGCCTTATCGAACACCCCTAATACAACGGGCCTGTCCACCTCTCTTCTTACTCGATTTTTAAAAAAAAATACGTTCGATGATAATTTTCATAAAATCGTATTCAATTTTGGTGCAATATTGCGTACATTTCCTCCCTGAAGCTCTCCAATCATCCTTACAGTATGTAGAATTGAATTTCTTTTAGTTTACGTCTTCTAGTTATACCCGGTAGGATAGAGGGGATAATTAATAACTGGCTCGGTGGAAGAGAATGGTAAGCATAATTTCTGGCAAAATTGAGTTATTAGGTGGAACGAGTTCGGATCGGATCACAGAACAGTATGTAAGTAGTTTAAGTTCGGACATGTAGATGTAGATGGAAGAAAAGCTTATTTGGTCTGTTATTGGATTGCATTATATGCTGAATTTTGTTTTTCAGTTTACTGGAAAATTAACAAGATGTCGCTTATCAATATCTTTCCCCGATTATCTTCCCGCTTAATTAATAAAACTGAATAATTACAAAAGAACTGGTGAAGTGAGATCTAGAAGAAAATGCGAGAACTTTGATAAAACTCAGGTACACGATGTTGTCCACAACAAACACACATAACCTGGGGTCGAACCAGGACCCCTTCATATCAGAGTTGAGCGCTCTTCCAGTCTTGTTTTCTACTTCTAACAACTTTCATAACTACTAAACGTGACAAGGACATGAAAATATCAAGGATTTTTAGAAAAGGTTATGCTTTGCAAAGGGGCTTGAATCCTCAATAAGTTTCATCTCACGATTAGCAGCCAACGCAATACATTGTTCGACTATACGTCACCGGCATCACTGAACCACCTAGAAGCCTCATCGATTGGAATTCAAACCGGTCAATTTATGAGGAAATGAATTTACCTTCATTGCTCTCTCTTCGATTAAAAACATGCAACGGTATCAAAGTGTATACCATCTGAAGGAGTTTCGATATTCTCACAGTGTACACAGAGGCACACCGCCTTTTCATTCAACAATGTATTTCCCCTACACTTCATTCCTCACTCAAAAACTTAAATCGCAGGCCGACTCTCCTCTGAACTCTCAACAATGCATTTCCCCCTACACTCCATTCCTCACTCAAAACTTACGGCATTCCTATTCGAAATATAATGTGGTGGGATTGAGCCTAACTACTAAAGAAAATTAGCTAAATCGGACATATGTTAACAGTAGAATGCGTAGCAACTTGAAACGAACTCAATGCATTCTTTTTTTTTTCAATGATGGCAATTAGCCAGAAACCGTTAGAAGGTTGCGCCTTCTGTGCGGTAAGAGATTTAAATATACTATTGGAGGTCTATAATTTTCGATGATCTAAGTGATGTTCTTAGAGGTGGAGTAGGATTTTCTATTTTAATTACATTCTATCTATCGATTATATGTATATCACAGGATTAACATTACATTTAAACAAGAGTTAAAGTTAAAGTTATTCATAATTTTCAGCCATATTTTATCAACCATACTGTATACTGCCGTATGGATAGTAGTCGAATGAGAAACTTGATAAGTGTAAATTTAAATAACAGTTTCAACCAGGGGTGCACCCACACGCATCAGTTGGTCCGGATTTCCCCAAAAGAACTTGATAAGTCGAAATACACTTGCACGCTTTCTTAATAACATTTTACTTGTACAGCGGGGGACACTTCTAAATGGTACACCTTAACCGTAAATCTCCATATGGCTGTACCATTTAGAAGTGTCCCCCGCTGTACAACATTGATATAGCATAAAGGTTTGATCTTACACTTTATCTATACGCGGTTTGTCCATAAAATAATGAGACTGGCTGCCGCTCGGCGCTCCAGTCGCCAGTAGCACGCTCCCCGGGGAAGGGATTGTGGTGGGGAGTCCAAGCCAAGCAAAGCACTGGATGGCAGTCGCGTCCGAGCTCTGACGTAATGAGGATCACGCGTGGCGCAAAACCTGTTTTTGAGTTCTTGTCACGGCAGAGAACATGTGTAATGGGGCGCATTCGTTAGAGCACCGCTACGTGATTAGACTTTGTTCTAGTCGCCCTTCAATGAGTGGTTTGCACAAAAGTCCTGGACTCCGACCACTGTTCCCTCCAAGTCTTCAACAGTCGACCGTCCGTTCCTTGAACTCACTGAACCACCAGAAAACTTAGGCCCTTGACAAGGCGTTGTTTTTGTAAGACTCCTTGACAAAGGCAAGCGTCTCGGAAGCCGTTTTGCGTAGACGAAAACAAAATTTAATTGCGTAGCGCTCCTCCAGCGAACGCTTCCTTTCTCACATTCTCTGCCGTGATAAAAACTCAAAAACAGCTTTTGCGCCACGCGTGATCCTCACTGCGTCAGAGCTCGGATGCGACTGCCGCCCAATGCGTTGCTTAGCTTTGACCCCTCACCACAATCTTCCCGGGGAACGTGCTACTGGCGACTTGAGCGCCGCGCGAAGGCCAGCCTCATTACTTTATGGACAAACTCTGTAGTTCTATCATTTTTTTCTGAGACTGTATTTATCAATTATTTATCTTCTTTCGGATTTAGAAAAACATAGTTTCAATACTTTATATATGTAGAGCCTTGTAGTATTGAACACCCCCCAACTAAAATTTCTGGGTACGTGCCTGGTTTGAACTCAATAGGTGCCTTGGGTGTCGTACAGCATCGGTTTTCAGATTTACAAACAAAAAATATTTTTCTTAATTTGCTTGAAAACTACGCATACAAATTCATACTCTTCTTTATCTTTTTGTAAAGCCCTGTTCGATCAATTTTTCCCTCGTCAAATATTAATGATGGATAATTTATATTATTCCTGACTAATATATTTTCAGCTTTAGGTATTCATAATCGTAGATCATTTTAACAGCTATAATCTGCTTGAAGTAAATTGCCATAAGCAATTAATTCTCACAATATCTTCAAACATATTCCACAGAATCTTCCTTCATCTTCCCCCGTTGAAAATAGAGTTAAAAAACACTGAAAGCATGGTTACAGATACCAATCAAAGACAGAATATCTAATTAGCTTTCATCTGCCTGGTTCTGAACCACCTTGTGAGAAGATTCTAAATTAACTTTCATATTCTGTTCCGGGTTATTAGATCATGAAAACAATGCATTGTGTTGTGTCTAGACGTAGTTATAGGTTTCTCGTTGCCCAAGAGTTATATAACTACCCAAACAGCCCTTCAATGGTAGACGTGATTATGAGACTTTGAGAAACTGTTTGGCAAGTGTACTCAAGTTAACAGTTACAGACGAAATCTCAAGAAAGAGTTCGTAAAAAGCAAATCAACACGTACAACACACAAACTGGTTGTTTATTTTCTGAAGTTAATTCATTTAATTACTATAACTCATTGAACAAGTTTTAAAAATGTATATATATCTTTTTTAGGAATTTTGTTTACTGAAACTCCTTTATATATTTACCCTGTCCGTCCATGTGTCTGTCAAAACTTCTTTATTTATTTACCCTGTCTGTCTACTGTATGTGTCCGCCTAAACTCCTTTATATATTTACCCTGTCTGTCCATGTATCCGTCTAAACTCCTTTCTATATTTACCCTGTCTGTCCATGTATCCGTCTAAACTCCTTTATATAATTACCCGGTCTGTCCATGTGTCTGTCTTAACTAATTTATATATTTACCACGTCTGTCCATGTGTCCGTCAAAACTCCTTTATACATATTTACCCTGTCTGTCCATTTGTTCGTCCAAAATTCTTTTTATATTTGCCCTGTCTGTCCATGTGCCCGTCCAAACTCCTTTATATATTTACCTTGTCTGTCCATGTGTCCGTCCAAACTTCTTTATATATTTACCCTGTCTGTCTATGTGCCCGTTTAAACTGCTTTATATATTTACCCTCTCTATCCATGTGTCTGTCAAAACTCCTTTATATATTTACCCTATCTGTCTGTGCGTCCGTTCAAACTCCTTTCTATATTTATCCTGTCTGTCCATGTGTCCGTCCAAACTCCTTTATATATTTACCTTGTCTGTCCGTGTGTCCGTCCAAACTTCTTTATATATTTACCCTGTCTGTCTACTGTATGTGTCCGTCTAAACTCCTTTATATAGTTACCCTGTCTGTGAATGTATCCGTCCAAACTCCTTTCTATATTTACCCTGTCTGTCCATGTATCCGTTTAAACTCCTTTATATATTTACCCTCTCTATCCATGTGTCTGTCAAAACTCCTTTATATATTTACCCTATCTGTCTGTGCGTTCGTTCAAACTCCTTTATAGATTTATCCTGTCTGTCCATGTGTTCGTCCAAACTCTTTTATGTATTTATCCTGTCTGTCTGTTTGTCTGTCCATTATATTACAATGGAATGACAATAATAATGATAATAATATTATTAATAATAATAAATTTAAAATAGTAAAAAGAGGAAAACTGATATGAAGCGTAATATAGATAAAAGTCGGTTAAGCAGAAATAATTTCTTGTAAAAATCGTCAAGCTCTCTACCTATCTAAAAGAAGCAAAGGAAATCTAGGAACAGCCGCCTTAAAATTACATTTTAGCTTATTGCTGCTGAAGTTATTACTTAAAAACAATCAGTCAGATCTCATAAAATTTTCACTTGGTTAATACAGTAAGTCTAAATTTATATACTTAAAAAATCTGTCAACCTTTTTAAAATTTGACAATTCCAATTCAGAGGAACTAAAATCATACTATTTCTTATGTTATTATTTGGTATCTTAAAACATATGTTTCGCAAACAGTATTCATTGATATAATATACATTATCTAGCATTTGTTGCGTGCATACTTTGCCAAATCTTTTCTTTCATTCGTAAGGCTCTCCAAACCCTAATAATCATTTCATTATTCATAGCTATCTGAATAGTAGCTCTTTGTCATCTTAAAACATATCCGTCGAATAAAACACTTTTGCACAGATTCTATCTTGTTTGTCAAAGTTGTAGAAACGTTGTTCCATATTACCCAACCAAATCCTATATTTGATCTTACAATTAATTTATATAAATATACGTATTTTTATATCTGAAATACAGGCCACTGTTTAAAAATAAAACCTACTGTCCTTCTGGCACCTTGTACAATGCAATTTATGAGGTAAATAAAATGACCGTCAAATGTAATACCTAGATATTTAATAATGCTTACTTTCTGTATTTGCGCACCATTGACCTCGTGTTTATAATATTGAGTTTTATTTATGTCTCTCATATTTTTTTTACCATCAATTTTTAGTAAATTGCTAGTCTTTCTGTAGTCGTACTCGTTGTTGACTAATCTGGACAATTTCATATTGTCCGCATTTAGCAGAATTAGACTATTTGATATTTTCCGGTAGATCATTTAAAAATAAAGAAAATTAGAGGGGGCCCATGGGGGCCTTTGCGGTATCCCACTTTTTACAGATAGTTTTCAAAGAGTGGATGTACAAGGGTGATAAACCAATAACTTGCTAGTATGATACTTATAACTGACAGAATCAAAAGCTTTTGAAATATCTATGTATATTACAGCGACTTATATTTTTCAGTGTGTGATAGGTAAAGTATGTAAAATGGATTAGATTTGTTACAAATGACTTCCCCTTATAAAAAGCATGTTGAGACTCTGTTTACTTATAATCAGTTCAAATATCTTCGAGAATGCGTTTACAAAAGTTATTGACCTGTAATTGTGCATTTTGTCACCTGAGTTATATATCGGTACAACTTACACTTGCTTCTATATCGAAAGATTTACACCTGCACGTAATGAAACGTTAAATATATTTGTCAAAACTAATTGAAAGTTCAGTTGCACAAGCTTTTACTACATTATGAGAAATGTTATCTGTGTTCTGTTTAATTACTTTAATATCTTCCATTATATCTAATTCAGTAACGATAGGAATTCCGATTAGGGAACTATTACTAACGATATTTTCAGGCAATACACTCTGATCTAAGTCTAAGTTAAAAACTTCATAAAACAAATTCTTCAAAGTCTCAGCAATTTCGATAGTCTCTTGGATTAGCATACTATTTTAATTTATTCGCTTTGGGACTTGTTTACAGTCAGACTTTTCAAAGCTGTTACAAAATTATAGTGTTTTTGCCTTTTGGTTCGTTTATACAACATCTTTGGAGACGATTACAGCATGCTACATAAATATAAGAAATGTATTAGTCATCAGTATTTAGTTTAATCGGTCACAGTTCTCTTGGAAAGAAAGTTTGTTGTATGCTTAGTTATCTATTGAATAATTGACAAACACTAGGAGAAAAAATAATGAGAGCAAAATACGTTTTGATTTCAATTAATAATAACTTGATAATCGAAGTTTAATCATTGTCTATAAATAATGCACATACACTAATAACAGAAATAAAAAAGAAATATAACCATTTTCCAGTGGTTATTGGTTATCGGCTATTGGTAATAGTCAATCGATACGTGATCAACCAGTCGATATGGGTTGAATACAGTGCCGTGCCATGGAAAATCAGAGCCCAAGGCAAGGGTATAGGACGGCGCCCCAGAACATATGAGTGAGGCCGACAGGCCAGCCGCAAAGCGCCTGCTTTTTCCTTGATTTTGAGCATTTTTTATCACTTTTTCCTTCTATTTTATATAGACCTATGTGCACATGCATTTCCCAACATGAGTACCATTATAGGGCCACTTTCTAAAACAGAAAGAGGATTTAAGTACATACTAGTAATATTCAAGTAATTTTTCCTCACGAATTTTGCGCCCCTCTTACTTCAGCGCCCAGAACCGTTGCCTCCCTCCCCGCCCAGCGGCCATTCATTAGTTGTGATTGCAGATTGGAAATCTACAGGCAAAATTACATACGGATGAAAAATTTTATCTTCATATCACTTATGGTTACTGAAATAAACAATAAAATGCAAAAACAGCTGTGTTTGAGTCGTGACCTTGAAGATAATTGCGTAATTAATTCCTAGTTACCTACGAGGGTTGAAAAGTTTTATTTTGGGAAATAACTATTCTCAAATGTGTCTTTAAATGCACAAAAAATTATCAAAATCTGAGTGCACGAAATTTAAAAATGCTTATACTTTGGTTGATTTGAGATAAAATGACCCAATAATAACCGCATGCACGTGACTGGCGATAGTTCGTATTGGTTTCTTCGCGATTCTCCACGACGAATCGAACGAGCGCGGACCGAAATCAAACCCTCGCTGCTACGCGGTGGTAACTTCAACACCCCGACTCTAGATATCTGTTTCGACTCGAAAAAACCGTGCCGCCAGTGGCATACTAGCGGCAATCCTTCGACGTGTTTGCTATATCGACGATCGACATTTACCGGCAAGTGGGCCACTAGGTGTTGCTGACATTTACGGCATGGGAGAACTATCGCTCGACATCGCAATTTTTCACTACAACAAACTACGTTCGAGTACAGACAAAAGAATTCCAGTCCGTTTTGCCCGTATGGTTTCCATAAGCAGTTAAAGCAATATTGTAGACATTTTCTTAACAATGCAAAGCGCAGAAAATTATTGGACTGTTGCCAAAGTTTTTGACAGAATGACATTAAAGGGAATAAACGAATTCCGTTTTGTGCATTATGGTCTCACCAATTCTTGTAGCTAGACGTAACACAAATGAAATTAAGAAGTTATGGATTTAGAACTGGCAAACCATCCCAGGATTTTGTGAACTAAAATTTTTAGATCAAAGTTAATGAGTTTATAACCGTGGTTAGTTTATAAAATGAAACAGAATGTTTTACAATTGAGAACAGATTGTGATGTGAGTGGGAGAAAAGGGTGAAAGAGAAAAGGGGTAAACTTAAGGAAGGTAAAAATCTGCACAATACTTGTCTGGAATCCTGGGTGATTCTCCATCGATTACAGAACTCTCGGTGTTCTGTAATCCTCCTTCAGGAACATGGGAGGCCAGATGGCTCGAACTGAAGCTCCGCAAGGAAGTAACAAAATCCGCATAAACTTATATTGTGATACGATACAAATTGCAAATGTCTTTATTATTGAGACCATTCTCGTTGATAATAATAATAATAAAAAAAACAAGTAAATACCTCCGTTGCCATTTCGGATTAATGTAAGTTCTCAAATTCATGATTGAAAATTGCGGAGCGTTCATTTCTTACATCCTTGTATCAGGTTAACTTCGTCTACTGTCTTTCAACGTGTCTTCTTCCTGTCGGTTTTGTTAAAATACCTCGGTCATTGAATTCCCAGTTCAATGAATCGACAGCTAGCTGGTGAAATGCAAGCGGTCCCGGGTTCGATTCCCGGTGGGGACACGCGGTCAAAAAATTGTAAAATTCTTTTACAGGCCAGCCACTCTGAATTAGGTTTTCCTGGGTTTTCCTCATTCACACCAGGCAAATGCCGGGATGGTAACTAAGTTATAGGTCCCAGGCCGCTTTCTTCCTTCCCTTTTCCCGGTTAGTGTGCTTTATATCTGAATGTGTAAATGAACTGTAAGTTGAACTGAAAGACATAGAAATTACGTAAAATGTAATTTTAACATTGATGTGATAATGATAATTCACTGTCCATGGTTTCATCATTTTTGCATCATTCATCGCGCTGGACAATATATCTTCACAGTTCTATAGTCATGTTATGACAAAACAGAAAGGATAGGCAGACGCTTTGTCCGTGTGGATCTTAGCAACGAACGATGTCTTTTCGATAGATTGGGGTCATGGTGGATTGCTAAAAACAGACAGAATTGATCTTCACGTTTTAGTTTACCTTACGTACCTCCGACTTTCCTTCGTAACAGTAACCGGTGACAATAATATGATTTCTTGCTAGAAAATTTCTTTAAACTTGGCGGTAAAAATTTGGTACATTTCTCGCGAGAGATGTGACGATACGCAATAGCGCGAATGTTACCATTAACTAATTAACCCTATAGCCTATGGAACCCAGAGGTTCAATGCCGCGTTCACGAATTCTCTTCGTTAACTTCAGTCTGTAGCCAACTGGATTCAGTTTCTACTCTGTATTCCTATTTCTTCGAGATTAATCTCAATATTGTCCTTCCATCTGCGTCTAGATCTTCCTAATGGTCGTTTTCTGATCAGGCTTCCATTTAAAACTTTGATAGCGTTTCTACCATTACTCGAGAGACTAATATAGGGGTCATCTGTCTTTCCTTTTTGATCCCCTGCAAATGCTTTTCCTATAATTTGCTGTAGTTTGTCGTAAGTTCAGCAACGTTGCACTTTTTGTGAAGCTGAAGGACTTGTGGCTTCCAGTGAATTACATTAGATTTGATTTTTTTGGCCATGTCACGTTGGGGTGTTCGAGTCTTCTCACCTCCAGTCAACGAAATCCATGAATCACTTCAGGTGATTTTTTTTTTTTTTTTTTTTTTTGGTAAATGAATCATTTATTGTCGAATGTTTCTGCACGGATCCAATGTGTGTGTTTGCTTGAGCATGATGTCCCTAGCTGTGGTCATTCCAGTGATTTAAACCTATTCGTAGCACGATTGTACATACAAAAAAATATATGATTAGAAAAAAAAAAACATAATGTATGCTTTTCAATAATTGCTCAGTTTTGGCGTCATTCCATTAGCATCAAAACATCACTCCGACACCTGTAAACTGAGACAACACACTGATAATAAAACCGGTTTCATGTTTCTGGCACAACTTCACAGGTGACGCAGCGTTGCCAAATCGATCAATTATAAGCAACTCACATGAATATTGTGGTGGACACGAGAGTACATTGAACAAATTCATTTTAGAAACCACAATTTCTTTTAGCTAAAAAGTTCAGCAGTTAGCAACTCTGGTAGTAAGGGAAAGATATAGAAGAAACATCAGGAAGAGAAGAATGGTTGATTTTCTAGGAATTCTGGCGGCTTGTTTAACTCTTCACGATACTCAAAAAGAGAGATGATCTTTTTTTTTTTATCCTCCTCCGGATCCTCTTTTCGTCTCATCTTCTTTATTCTCACTTTACACAAAAATTACCATGAAAAGCAACATAAGAGTCAGATCTATTCTCTTTTTCTTTCACTTCTTTTTTATCTCTTTTTTTCCTGTAAGAATAAAGACGAAAAAAGGTAAAGGAGAACATAAACGTTTTCGTTCCCTACTACCACCACCCTCTGTATGATCTTGTTTCTTTTTTCTCTCTCTATCCCATAATTCCCTTGGGCACTTTTTCCTCTCAAATGCTTCTGAAAAGAGGTTCGGTGGCTAAGCTGAGTTTTGTTTCATAATGCTATCTTCTTGGTTTCCCGCCCCTCTCTATGTTTCCTCCTACATGTAAGGTTCAAAATAATGAAAACTAAGCTTTAGTAACCCCCATTCCCCACGTAAGGGAAAAATAGCTCCTTTTCGGCTATAAAGGGGTAAGTGCAGGTTACCGTAAGTGTAATTGGCTACTATAAGGGGGAGGAGAATTAAACTGCACAATTCAATGATGAAGAAATGAATAAGGAAAAAAATGTGCATTAAACGGCGTTCAGAAAAGTGATAGTTTCCTTATACGAGGCGCATTCAAAAAGTAACATTCCCACGCGTCCCATAGATAGGAAACCGTATGTTGCACGAAGCGACTGCATGCACGTAAGAGAGTAAGGTTCTAGCATGGAGCATGCAAAAGAGGAACTTCCTTAATTCCTCGTGGCAGCGGTTGAAAATGGACGTTCCTATTCCAGCTCCAGCCGTGTATGAAGTGCGAGCAGTGATAAATACACAGTTTCGAATACACAGGGCATAACGCCTATTGAAATCCATCGTCAGCTGTATCGTTGCAAAAATGTCAATGCTGACCCAATGCGCCTTGATTTGTGTTCTGGAGTCAATTGCTTCGGCACCCACCTGGTATCAACTTCTTGAACAACAGATTCTTCGTGATCAGTGGTGTGCAATAAGGAGCGGAAATCTGCGAGAACTGACCGCTAAGTTCCGTTACTGTGAAGCGACGATTCTGCATGATGCATTCGCAAACACAGTCCAGAAGGTCGTCTGTGGTGACGATTGGCCTCCCACTACGCTCCTCATCATGCACATTTCGGCGACCTGATGCAAATTGTCTACACCAGCAAAGCACCATCTGCTTGCTCATGACGTTAGGCCGATAGACCTGGCATAGCAAGATGGGTTTCAATCGGCGCTGTGCCCTGTGGATTCAAAAACTTTATCACTGCTCTCACTTTACACGTGGCAGGAGTTGGAATAGGAACGTCTATCTTCAACCACTGCTACGACAATATTGAGATCACCAGGGAAGTTCCGCTGGCGCACGCGGCATGCTAGGACCTTACTCTCTCACGTGCACGTAGTCACTTCGCTCAACACACGGTTTCCTAGCTATGGGACGCGTGGGAAACTTACTTTCTGGATGTGCCTCGTAGGATGTAAAAGTAAATCTTTAAGTTTTACGTCGCACACTTATGCCGGCTAAGCTAAAGAGACGGTGATGGTGACAAATGAATGAAAAGCTGGAATGAAGAAAGTGGGAGGATACGGGAGAACCCTGAGAAAACCCATGCACATGGTGTTTGTCCAATACCGAGTTCACTTGGCATGAGCTGGGATCGAACCAAGGACCCCATGCACCAAATGCGAACATTCTACCACTGAGCCACCGCGGCCCTTCAATAAATTGAAGTATCCATCAATAGTTGATAGTGTTGTATCTTAGCTTTCTCTTTTTCACTGGAGCTAAATTCAAGAGATGGGCGTTGTAGCTTATCTTTATCTTATGCATTTATTATGGGCGCAGACAACTTGATGTAATAAGTTTAAACCTGGCATTTTTCTAAAATATTAGGCTACAAGTTTTCTAAATTTCATATCAGTGATCAAGTCATTAGTTTTCAATGAATAATGAACTATCATCCTGTCTAGTGTTGTAGAAGTCGATTTGGAGAAAGCTTTCGATAGCTTCTAACATAGTGAATTAATTTATAAACTTTGCGTGTTCTATCATACGAGGGAAAGTCGGAAAGTAAGTTTCCCGTCTCGATTTCCCCAGGAAAGCAAATACCAATGGGGGAACAAGAGAGCGGTTGCACGCGCAACACGCCCAGCGGTATCCTTCGAGCTCGATCCTGCAGATGGCGCCTTCGTAGCGTCTGAGCAAAGCGGAGAAGACTCTCAGTCTCAACCTGGTAGCTATGAACAGAAGGCGCGTTTTTCTGCGCGGTACTGTCACACACTGTTGAAATTCAAGGAGGAAATTCCGAACAAACGCCCTGCCCTTTTCACATCTGCTGTTCTGTTGTTGGATGATAATGCGAGACCACACTTAACGACAGCAACCCAAAACCATATCGCAACTCTTGGGTGGAAGCGCCTTTTTCATTCTCCATACAGTCCTGATCTCGCCCCAGTGACTTCCATCTGTTCTCGGCTTTAAAGAAGATTCTCGGTGGCAGACGCTTTGGAAACAATGCTGAAGTCACAGAAGCTGTGTGACGCTTCTTTTGTATGCAGAGCCCTGAATTTTTCCTGGAAGGGTTTTTGAAGCTTATAGACCAGTATGACAATTGTCTCAATGTATGTGATACTTATCTGGAAAAATAAAGCTAGTCTGATTTTTAATGACACAAGCTATTTTTGGTCTTGCATCCCCACCTCTGTCCACAGTCGGCTGGGGACTCTTCCTCGTAATTACGAGCTGCCCATTTAGCTCACCTATCATTTCTCTCGTAATAGAGTATCTCATATCTCTGTTAATAACAGTTTATTCTACCAATGTTTCAATTCCAAGGAGTTCCCCAAGGCTCAGTGATATCTCCTTATATTACATCTTATAAGTAAGTGTGAGTGGCGTCGACTTATGCAGTTCACAACATCACGTGAACTACTAAATATTGTGCTTTGTTTGTTGTTCTTGAAAATATATAATAATGGTTAGAATATTATCTTATTGTATCGTTTCTTTTTTTCTGTAAATATTATAGCCAACAGATATTTAAATATTATACACACTCTCTCCTCTTGCTTTACCCCTTTTTATATAATTTCCATCATTACGCCATGTTCACAACAGGGCTGGGAACGTGATGAACTGGTCTCTATGTAGCACAGAAGGGCAGGGGAGCAGAGGAATTAAGTTCTTTGTGTTTATTTGTTGAAATTTAACCCCTTTACATCTTCGACTTCATTACAAATTTCTTGATTGCATAATGTTTATTTGCTCAAAAATATTTCTTTTACACATGGAACGGGAACTTCTTATGGACCCAAAGAGGAAGCCCTAGGCTGGAGATTCAAAGAAACCGAGTTGACACCCAACTGGGAAGGGGAAAGAAGGGAATTGGTGGAATTGGTCGTAAGGTGGCTACACTGAATAAATCAACCAACAAACTTCTTATGCATGTGCAGGATCTCAAATACAAGAAAAAACTTTATATGCGGAAACGCCTAATTATGGAGCTGTAACCAATTGAAGGTAATTAGTGGCATTGGGCGTAGGGTTGATAGGTTTCTGAACATATTTGCGACGTTTTGTTTTATTCAGTGTAGCCACCCTAAGAGGAATTCTACTAATTATCTTCATTTGGCCCTATCTCCGTAGTTGGATATTTCAGATCAAAATCCCAGATAAACTTTTTTATTGTATTGAAGTCATGAACTCATATGCAATGTTTCTCAGTTATTTTATTCAGTGTAACCATCTTACGATCAAACCCACTAATTATCTTAAATTGTCCCCATCTTGCAATTAGGAGTTTTCGACCAAGATGCATATAAACGTTCCTCTTATACTGAAGCTCTGAGCACATATACAAACTTTTAGTTGTTTTATTGAGTGTAGCCACCCTACGACTAATTCCACTAATTACATTGAATTGGCCCCATCCCCGAATTGAGCATTTCCGACCAAGTAGCACATAAACTTTTCTCTTGTATTGAGGTCCTGAAAACGTATATAAAGTTATTAGTTGTATTATTCAGTGTTGCCATCCTACAACTAATCCCACTGATTACATTAAATTATTCCATCTCCGTAATTATGGTGACCATGATGACTGGTAAAGACTGGGCGCTACACAAATCATAGAGCTGCTTTGACTCACATGTGATGCATCGGAAGAATTCGGTACAATTCGTGGAGCCGGATCCGAATGCACAATTGAGAAAACGTGAAACAACAAACGAGCACCAACAATGTTGGCAAACTTAGAAAACATGGCGAGCTAGTGACAAGAAAACAGGATTGACAGGAAAAAGATCTATAATACAAACACTAACTATTATTCAAATTAAATCGTAGCAATAATAATAGCAAAACAATTTTGTATAAAACTACGACAATAAAAATAATAGCAAAACAAAAAGTTAGCAGCAATCTGACAACACTGTACTTTCGGGAGGTATTCCTTGTATAGCGCGAGAGACGATACTGGCAAAATATCATGGGGATGGAGTTGACGACTGGGACATATCCTCGCGTTCTATTGAATGCTGAAATTGGTAGATCTAGGTCAAGCTTCACAACTCGTTGCGATCACTATAGGCGTTTCGGACTAAGTCGTACATAATTTTTTTCTCTTATATTGAGGTTCTGAACACATATGCGAAGTTCATTAGTTGTTTTACTCAGTGTAGCCACGTTCCTCTTATACTGAAGCTCTGAGCACATATACAAACTTTTAGTTGTTTTATTGAGTGTAGCCACCCTACGACTAACCCCACTAATTATCTTAAATTGGCCCTATCTTCGTAATTAAGCGTTTCCGACCAAGTCGCACAAAAACTCTTCTCCTGTCTTGAGGTTCTGAACGTGTTAGTTAGTAGTAGTTTTATTTAGTGTAGTTACCCTACAACTAATGTCACTAATTGCTATAAATTGGCCTCATCTCCGAATCAGGCTTTTCCCCCCAAGTCGTACATAAGCTGTTTTCTTGAATGAAGGTCCTGAACACGTATGCGAAGTTTATTAGTTGTTTTATTCGGTGTAGCCACCCTCCAACCAACTCCACTAGTTACCTTAACCCTTTCCGGCCCATTGATAACATTTGGAATTACTAACATTTTATAAACATAAATATAATATTAATTCATGCAGTTTCCCCATCTAATCATTACACTCTTCTTACGAGTCAATCTCATAAGTTGGTACTTCTACTTATTTGCGGTGAAGCAAAACAGGGGATGTAGGATCTAGCATCATTGCAACAGGAAATACTGTGAACATATGTTTTTCCAACACACAAAAAAAAAAAAAAAAAAAAAAATCGGGCTGGAAAGGGTATTGGCTCTATCTCCGAATTATTCGTTTCCGACTAAGTCGTAAATACACTGTTTTCATGAATTAAGGTCCTGAACACGTATGAGAACTTTGTCGGTTGTTTTATTCAGTGTAGCCACCCTACGTCCAATTCCACTAATTGCCTTAAATTAGACTCATATCTGTACTTGAGCGTCCGTGAACAGATAAACTTTTTTTTTCTTGTATTGAGATTCAGAACACGTATGCGAAGTTTGTCGGTTCATTCCTAAAACACCTTGTATAAAATGATTTCGAATTAGAAAAGCTCAGTTTGGTTAAAAAAAAAAAATTAAAGAAGTCGTTCACACTACTCCTATATTTACCTGATGATAAATGCTGTAAAATTTCGGTTGTTTTAAAAATAAACATTGTGTTGGGATAGTGTAAATTCTTGACCAAAGGTATTACTTTAATTAACTTTCCAAATCTACGAGGGTCGTTCCGAAATTAATGTCTCCTTCTTTTGTGTTGACTTTGTATGTCCGTGCCAGATGTCGTTGGTGTAGTGCTAATGCTAGAACCTTCCTCTTTTATTTGCAGCTGGTCCCGTAGTTCCGCGGTAGTTGGCGCTAGCATAGGAGTGTTCCGAAATAGAGCCTGATATGGACGTGCTTATAAAACAACGATGCGTGATTGAATTCCTCACTGCTGAAGGAATTGAAATCCATCGACGCTTGGTAAAGGTTTATGGAGACGATACAATATACGTGATCAGTGTGAGGCGAGGCATTTTCAAGGTGGTGAAAAGGGTGATCATGACAAACCACGGCCCGGTCGACCCTGCACAGCTGTCATCCCTCGCAATGACGAGCGTCTTGATCAACTCATCTGTGCTGATCGCCGGATAACGACCAGAGAATTGTGTACAAAGCTGAATGTGGCGAACATTTTCAAGATTCGAAAGCTGTTGTCAAAGTTGTAACGAAGTGATTAGCCTCAGTTCGTTCCGATTTTTACAAGCGTGGCTTGCAGGCTCTGGTTCATCATTGTCGAAAGTGCATAACGAATGGTGGGAACTATGTGGAAAAATGACAGTCCGTAGTTCCATTAGTTTCCAGGAGGCATTACTGTCGGAACGACCCTCGTACTACTAATTACTAATAAATGTCAATACCACTTTCTTTTTACTGTCAACTTTTAATTGACTTATACCACTACAGCAATTCAGCCGTCTGCCGCTCTAAACATCCAATTAAACATAAACCTTCATGTATCGCAGGCTCATTTTCGACATCAAAACAAATACACACTATTTATATTACATGGAACGCCCTTCATTAGTTCATACAATCTCTCAGCACCTTGTCTGATTATACCTATGTAACATCTTGTCTAATAGTTTTAGATAAGCCCAAGCTTAACTCACAGAATTCTAACACATCGTTAGAAAGGATAACAGATTTTTTTCAAAATAACACAAGTTTTATGTTACTTTAATTGTTTCAGTTTTAAGCAATACTTGCACTTCTGCTTTTTGTTTTTTAATCACTAGCTATTTCTACTTTTGTCATTTTTTTATATACTAAGTTGTTCTCACTTTATTTTCTTTCAGACACAAATCCTTTGAACAGGCCCGCAACCAGACACAGAAGTTTGGGAAGGCCATGGATAAGATAAGGGGGGGGGGGCAAGTCATTAAAAATTCTCTTACAAATATCTAAATTGTGAATTTTGTATTAATAATGGCATTTTGTATTGAGGTATGGAGGGGCCATGAAAATTGGGGGCAAGAACCCCTGGCCCCCCTCTAGTTGCGGGCCTGCCTTTGAATAAAATCAGTAGTGGAAACAAGAAAAAAACTTCTGATGGAGATATTATAACTTATAGTGAGGTGATTGTAGTTTCAGAAAGGTCTAGATGGGATCAAAGCAAAGTTAATACTATTGCCTCATCATCATCATCATCATCATCATCATAAGTATTCTGCCCTTATTGGCAGGTCACTTGCTGCAACTGAGAAGCTTCCATGATCCACGGTCTTCCTGTAATTTCTTCGTCTTCACGTACGATTTTTCTGTTTTGATATCGTCAATTAATTGTAGTCTCCTTCGCCTCCTCCCTCTCTTTCCTGCCACCATACCCTCTAGCACGTCCCTCATGATACAGTTCCTTTACAGCCAATATCCCGGTTTCTCTTCTTCTTCTTCTTCTTAACAATATCTAAAATTGTTCTTTTTTTCTTCCACCATTTCTGAGACCCTCTCATTCGTTATTTCGCTCGACCCAGCTAATTCTTTCCATTCTTCTCCACACTCACATTGCGTATAGAGAGGTAATTATGGTTGCACTTTAGCGTACGTTTTCAAACATCCAGACTACATAACACTTGACCCTATAATTTATGGTGGACTCTGAACCACCGTTTGGGTTCGATGTTCTCCTATCGGGACGGGACCAGGTGTACCAAAAGAGCGCACGCTGGTCACTAGACCAAGAGGAAGAGCTTTAAAAAAAATGTTAGTGTAATAAGAACTATGTAGAGCTAATATACCCTAAATTAAACTAAAAATAAATAAATAGGACAACAGTTTGGACAACATAAACGCATGATTATAAAAGAGGAAAAAAGGTCATGGAAAGATGGAGGTTGTTTGTTGCCATTTCATGTGTGGGTTACACCCATTTCTTCGTTGTGCATCTATTTCGTCCCATTGCCCACCCTCCTTTCGCGCCTCCCCCTCCCGCCCCAAACATATCTCGCTAACCAAAACCCAAGCAACGAAAACTGGACGTAGTTGAAACCACTGCAGATTCCCAAAGGTGCTGTAATTCAAGCGAAGTGTGTGAGTCATGGGTTTAGCATGGCAACCGCTACACGTTAACCGTTGCTGTATTTCACATTCTCCGCAAAACGCATGGCAAAGAGTGGCGGCCGAGAATTTGCTAGCTGTTTGGGAGAGTTGAAAACAGTGGCGGAAAGTGAGAATGGGAGGGGGTAAAGATTTTTGAGTCAGAGAAAAGTATGTGGTTTGAAGAAGCAACTAGAAGCTGAGAGATAGAAAGCTAGATAGGTCCAAAACGCTTGGTTATTAAAAGAGATATATTCAAGTTTTCAACAAACTGCCATTTGGTGTCTCCCAGATGAATTCTTCCCCTTCTTTGGACTTTATTAAGAAGACCGGTTCCTTAGTACATCATGCGCATAACCTTTCTCCACCTTTTCTTTGAATATAAGCAGAAGAGAAAGCCAAGAACATAGAAAGCAGAAGACTTTCGTTAAAGAATTTTATTCTAACTTCCAAAGAGTTGGTTTATCAGCCAAAACTCTTTTATGTTTGCCGTGTCTGTTCATGAGTCCGTCCAAACTCCTTCATATATTTACCCTATCTATTTATGTGTCTGTCCATACTCCTTTATATATTTACCCTGTCTCTCCATGTGTCCTTCCAAACTCCTTTATATATTTACCCTGTCTGCTCATGTGTCCTTCTAAACTCCTTCATATATTTACCCTGTCTGTCACATGTGTCCGTCTAAACTCTTTTCTATATTTACCTTTCTGTCCATGTGTCCGTCCAAACTCATTTATATATTTACCTTGTCTGTATATGTGTCCTTCCAAACTCATTTACATATTTATCCTGTCTGTCCCTGTGTCCGTTCAAACTCCATTATATATTTACCCTATTTGTCCAAGTGTCCGTCCAAACATTTTTATATATTTACCCTGTCTGTCAATGTGTTCGTCCAAACTGCTTTATATATTTACCCTGTCTGTTCGTGTATCCGTCCAAACTTCTTTATATATTTACCCTGTCTGTCCATGGGTTCGTCCAAACTATGTATTGATTTGCATATACACAGCGTAAACGTGGGACTTAACACGAATATTTAATTCCATTTCAACACAAACATATAGTTTCCGAGTCGAGAACACTTATACGACACATTTTTGAAATGAAAAATTAAAAGAAATTTTTAAGTTTTACGTCCCACACTTATACCGGCTAGGCTAAAAGAGACGGCGATAATGAGAAATGAGTGAAATGGTGGAATGAAGAAAGTGGGAGGATACGGGAGAACACTGAGAAAACCCCGAGAGAAACCCATGCACCACAGGTAAACGCTCTACGACTGAGCCACCGCGCCCTGATACTTTTTTTAGACGAAACGAGTTTGTTGTCTTGTATACAACTGTAGTTTCAATTCTCCAGTATTCTTCAATATGCTTTGAGATAATAATCTCCATACCGAAATGAGAAAAAAAACTTTTCTCTGTTTTTCCCTTCGAAAATATAGAGCGTAACCTCGGTTAAAAACTAACTGCACATACATATATGCATACACTCTAAGTTGATTTTCTATATGTGTCATGAAATCTAAAATAATCTTGTCATAATTTAACTAGAAAAAGAAAACGCAAGCCCTGCCTCATAAGTAAACATGAAATTATCATTTCTATTTCATCTTTGTCTGACATTTTGATCATGTATCTTATACATTAGAAAAATATATAAAAAAAAAAAGAAAGGAAAAAATATGAAAGTAGAAATTCTATCTATCTATCTATCTACCCTATATATGTATGTATGTAAGATAGTCGCATTTCGATAGATATTCATACATGCAGGCCCGTCTTGTTCTAAAAGAAACGTGCTCTGGTATGGAAAGCACGCAAAGGGCATCGATTTTAAAATTCTCGAACGAATTCTTTCTCTTCTTTTATTTTCTCTTTTTTTTTTTTCGTTCTTATTTTCTTGTGTCAGGTAACGCAACCTGCTCCTAGTGACCTGCAGTGGGACCAGTTGAGAACAAAAAAAAAAAAAAGGAGAGCCGAGGCGCTGAAAGGAAGTGCGTTGTATTCTATTTTTTGGTAACATGTGAATAACGCCACGCGTCATACTACTGTTTTTCGAGTTGGAGCCTGGTCTTCTTTTCTCTTTTATAGTTTGTCCGCTTGCAGGGTGAGTTATTGGCTACAGGCAGGGCAGAAGAGAGCAAAAGAAGAGTACATCATCGGGGGGGGGGGGGCGTAGAGGAAAGATCCTACGACGTAAACCTGCTTTCCTTACCCCTCCCCATCTCTTAATGGAAAAACCCAAACTATCTACCTATCGTACAAGCTTTCAATACTCCACGAGGAATTCTACATCTTAACTTGTTTTTGCTATATTTCCTATTCTTTTTTTCCACTTATTATCCTTGTTTCTATCATTTTCTTCATTTCCCCTTTGACCTACTTTCACCTATTCGTTTCACTTTGTTTTTACATGCAGTATTGTATAGTGAAGAGCTTGTTGACAAATAATTATGAAACTTTTTTTTTTTTTTTCAAAATAATCTCAACCGGCTTCTTATCCGCAACCCAATTGTTTAAAGTGTTACAAACAACATAAACAGTGTAAATGTAAGTACCATGAGTGTCCGAAATTTTGCAATACAATGCCTGTGCTGTTAAGCAACTATAATCACACTAAACAATGTATAGTTCTTTATAAGCATGTTACTTTACCATAATTAACCCAGCATTCGTTGAGATATTTCATGGTTTAGCTTCAAAGATTATCATCAGAACCTACAGGAATGTGTATGGAACCAAAGCGAAGGTATACTCTTTCAAGCAAGAAATAAGTAAACAAAATCGGTGGATGTATGCCAAAGAAATGCGTGAACACTCACACAACATATATACAAACAGATTGAGTAATCAAAATCGGTTAAAAGTATACATAAAAACCCATGAAACATATACAAATAGATTGAATAATCAAAATCGATGCACGTATGTCAAAGGTATACGTAAACACACTCACAACTCACATATAAACAAATTGAATAATCAAAATCGGTGTAGGTACATCAAAGGTATACGTGAACACACCTACAACATATATACAAACAGATTGAATTGAATCCCTCCTTTGTTTTCTCAAGTAGGTTAATAAAATGTGACATATTTTCAATATACAAGAAATCAGAATGAACAATTAGATCAGCGTTTCCCAACCGGTGTGCCGCGGCACACTGGTGTGCCGTGAATGGGCCGCTAGTGTGCCGTGAGGAATCGAAACCAAATTATTAATTTTAGAGGAATCAAATTGTAAAACGTAGGGAAAATATATATACTTGTAATGCACATTATATGAATCTATAATTTTAAGTTTCATACAGTGTTACCGTTCTGTACGTACATTTCTAATGTTGAAAAAAGTATTTGTTGTCATTGTTATGACCATTATTGCTTCTTTATTGTTGCAGACTATTTCGTAACTTGAAAATTTAAAATATCATTCAATCCTTTCGACAAAGTACCTACATTTGTGTTTTAAAAGTAAATGAGATTTGTTTCTTCGTTAGTTATTTAGTGATCTTTCTTCTTAGTAAAAGGTTGGATACAGTTTTTAAAAAAAGAAACTTGAGTCCAATATTTCATTGCAATTGTTTTCCATTTTTTAATTACAATGAAAAAAAAAAGCATAATGATTTAACACGGGAAAGAACCAGTGTTCGAGCTTTCTTCTTGTGAGAAGGAGATCAATAATTACAGAAAAAATACCACTGTTTTTTTATATTTACAAATAATAATATCTATAAGTGTGCCCGTAGTGTGCCACAAGTGAAAAAGGTTGGGAAACGCTGAATTAGATCGTGCCTCCAGACGCATATCTGCAAGTTAACAGTATAAACAGTCTGTAGTAAACGCAGTCTTTCAGCACCAGACAGCCATACTGAGCACACTGCAATATCACAAACTTATGAGAGAAAAAAAGTTGTTGTTTAACATGTGAAAACAAAAGAAGAAAAGAACTTGTTTCTCATGTAAAAACAGAAAAAGAAAAGAACTTGTTTTTTATGTAAAAACAGAAAAAGAAAAGAACTTGTTTCTCATGTAAAAACAGAAAAAGAAAAGAACTTGTTTTTATGTAAAAAAGGAAAAGCAAATAACTTGTTTTTCATGTAAAAACAAAAGAAAAGGACTTGTTTTTCACGTCAAACAAAAGAAGAAAAGGGCTTGTTTTTTATGTAAAATCAAAGAAGAAAATGACTTATTTCTCAAGTAAAAACAAAAGAAGAAAAGGACTCGTTTCTCATGTAAAAGCAATAGAAGAAAACGACTTTGTTTCTCATGTAAAAACAGAAAAAGAAAAGAACTTGTTTTTCATGTAAAAACAAAAGAAAAGGACTTGTTTTTCATGTAAAAACAAAAGAAGAAAAGACTCGTTTCTCATGTAAAAACAATAGAAGAAAACGACTTTGTTTCTCATGTAAAAACAGAAAAAGAAAAGAAGTTGTTTTTCATTTAAAAACAGAAAAAGAAAAGAATTTGTTTTTCATGTAAAAACAAAAGAAAAGGACTTGTTTTTCACGTAAAAACAAAAGAAGAAAAGGGTTTGTTTTTTATGTAAAATCAAAGAAGAAAATGACTTGTTTCTCATGTGAAAACAAAAGAAGAAAAGGACTCGTTTCTCATGTAAAAACAATAGAAGAAAACGACTTTGTTTCTCATGTAAAAACGGAAAAAGAAAAGAACTGTTTTTTCATGTAAAAACAGAAAAAGAAAAGAACTTGTTTTTCATGTAAAAAAAATAAAAGGACTTGTTTTTCACGTAAAAACAAAAGAAGAAAAGGCTTGTTTTTTATGTAAAATCAGAGAAGAAAATGACTTGTTTCTCATGTAAAAACAAAAGAAGAAAAGGACTCGTTTCTCATGTAAAAACAATAGAAGAAAACGACTTTGTTTCTCATGTAAAACAGAAAAAGAAAAGAAGTTGTTTTTCATGTAAAAACAAAAAAAGAAAACAACTTGTTTTCATGTAAAAATAAAAGAAAAGGACTTGTTTTTCACGTAAAAACAAAAGAAGAAAAGACTCGTTTCTCATGTAAAGACAATAGAAGACAACGACTTTGTTTCTCAGGTAAAAACAAAAGAAGAAAAGGACTTGTTTTTCATGTAAAAACAGAAAAAGAAAAGAACTCGTTTTTTATGTAAAAACAAAATAAAAGGACTTGTTTTTCACCTAAAAGCAAAAGAAGAAAAGGGCTTGTTTTTATGTAAAATCAAAGAAGAAAATGACTTGTTTCTCATGTAAAATCAAAAGGAGAAAAGGACTCGTTTCTCATGTAAAAAATAGAAGAAAACGACTTTGTTTCTCATGTAAAAACGGAAAAAGAAAAGAACTTGTTTTTCATGTAAAAACAGAAAAAGAAAAGAACTTGTTTTTCATGTAAAAACAAAAGAAAAGGACTTGTTTTTCATGTAAAAACAAAAGAAGAAAAGACTCGTTTCTCATGTAAAAACAATAGAAGAAAACGACTTTGTTTCTCATGTAAAAACAGAAAAAGAAAAGAACTTGTTCTTCATGTAAAACCAGAAAAAGAAAAGAACTTGTTTTTCATGTAAAAACAAAAGAAAAGGACTTGTTTTTCATGTAAAAACAAAAGAAAAAAGGGCTTGTTTTTTATGTAAAATCAAAGAAGAAAATGACTTATTTCTCATGTAAAAACAAAAGAAGAAAAGGACTCGTTTCTCATGTAAAAACAATCTGTGCTGATATAAATCATTGTTAGATCTTCCGTATGAGAAAATTTTCTCCTTTATAAGATCGTTAGGCTGAATGAGAATTAGTCTAAATGCGAATTATCAGTTTGCCTAACATGGCGGATGTGATTTCTCTCTGTGAATGACGGATCATAAAATGTTAGCAGGCAGAAGAGTTAGGCGAAGTGGAAAGACACTAGTTCCATTGAGCAAGTCTGGTTGACTCACCACTTCCAATATTGGTTTGTCGTCTCGCAACAAGAGGTGGGCAGCAAGCTATTTGTGAACAAGACTGTAGAAGCAGAAGCATAGCTACAAAAGATTGTATTAATTACAGTTTTCTACATCTTTCGGTTCTACAAGACCTCCCTTTAACGGAAGCAACGGGCAAAATTTGGAGGAGTCGTTTCAGTTTGAAAGTCGGAAGTGAACAGAAAGTAAGGTTACAAGCCTGCAGTGAAACGTGTATATATTATTTCATACAATCAATACAGCTAATATATAGTACATATATTAGGCTATTTTTCCACATAATCTCCATATACGTCGAGGGACTTGTGGCATCGTGGGATTAGTTTGAAGATTCTCTCCTGATAAAAATCTTGTCCTTGTGTGTTCAGCTGCGTTGTCACGAAGTGTTACACCTCGTCCTCTGAAGCGAAGTGACGGCTTCCTAGGTGTTCTTTCAAGTGCGGAAACAGGTGAAACTTGCTTGGAGCGAGGTCTGGACTATAGGGACGGGGGTGTATGATGTCCCAGTGGCATTGATTCAACAGTGTAGTGGTCTTCTGGGCTAATGTTTTCTCTACCAGAAGCAAACTTAAGAAACAATTGTGTGACGTGAAGAAGAGATAATACAGTCTCTCAGTAAATCTCTACCAGCAGCCGGTGAATTTCAGCCCCAGTTACATGTTTCGTCCACAGAAATTGAATAACTGAGCGGACTCCTTCGCGAGATCAGTTATCAAAACGAGTCGCCATTTGTGATTACTTACAACTATCACCGTAGGTGGCGGGTGGCTCAAACTCTGCATAGTTGCAAACTCATGTATTAAAATTACGTAATTCCAGAAATATCGTAATTGTAACCTTAGTTTTTGATCCTTCCTCGTGCATTCTTCTTTCTGCACTTTTCGTATACAATTCATCTTAGTTCGAACTCTCACACGTCTCGTATATGCATCTTCGTGAACAACCTCACCCGGCTTTCTTTCCTTCTAGGTAAAATATCGAAGAAACACGTGTTTAATTATTTTAAATGAAAAGTCTCAATACCAAACATCATGTTTTCAAACCTTCAAGAATTTCAAGCCAAACGATCTTATTACAATAATTACAATCACAATTTCCCTTCCTCCCACGTCAAATTTCCCAGAAAAAAAAATCCTTCCTCAGAGGTACTGTATCTTACGTCAGAAATCCTATGCCTTGTCTGAATTTCAAGTTTCTAGCTCAAGCAGTTCGGCCTGGCTGTTGATCGATCAGACCCACTCAGTCAGAACTTCTTTTACGTACGTATAAACATAGATATAGTTTTTCTGAATAGAACATCTGTAGTGTAATTAACTACCCACTCCGTCCTTATTTCATCATCAAGAGAAAACGCCAACTTAAAAACGCAATGAATAACTTTCGTGGTAACTTTATAGCGTCCTGCAAACGTAATTTTGCCTTGTAAAAAATAATATATTTTCATCTGTATTTTTAGAATGAAGAAAAAAATTATACTGAGAGAAAAACCAGCTTGTCTAAATTACCCGCAGATACACACATGTGGTCATATCCCAAACTCTCTCTCTCACACAGACACACACACACATTTATATATATGCACGCACGCCTGCGTTTTATATGTATAAACAGTATATAACACACGGGTGACTACATATGTACTTATGGGAAAAAACACAAATTTATGATCCATTAGAATCAGGGCATAAAAATGGATATTAAACAAGGGAACTTCACAAATGAAGGGAAAACTTTATTTATTTATGTTTGTCCCTGAAGCATGTCGTATCTACATAAGTATAAAAAGAAATAAAACTAATATATATGGAATAATAAAATACAAAAGTATAAACAATATGGGAACGCTTGAGGAAAATATAAACCCCCAACGGAACATATTACAACTAATTCATATGCTTGGAATAAAGGTTAAACCAAATTCAATATAAACTTATTATAATGTCGTTTCAATGTATTTTCCAAAGATAAATCCAAGTTCCTCCACCTGTCACAGTTAGGAGGGACCAGTAGCTTAGAAATGAGGTTGGTAGTTTTTTTCCACTGCGACTCAAGGTAATATATGAATAATTCCAAATTACAGAATTAGCATTAGGATATTCCACGTCAACAAGAGCACATGTACTCACTTGCATTTGCAGATCAATATTAATCTAGCATAAACCATTTTTAAGAAGGTTTGATTTATAAAAACTACTTTATATATTTACCCTGTTTGTCTATGTATCCATCCAAACTCCTTTATATTATTTACCCTGCCTATCCATGTGTCCGTCGAAACTCCTTTATATATTTACCCTGTTTGTCCATGTGTCTGTCCAGACTTCTTTACATATTTACCCTGTCTGTCCATGTGTCCGTCTGAACTCCATTATATACTTAATCTGTCTGTCCATGTGTCCGTTTAACCCTTTACTTGGCAGTGTTGGTCTCAAGCAACATAGCATTCTATTGCGTTATCCGCACGAATTATAACTTCCGTGATCATTTAATTGGCATTATTGCTTTCATAAAATATTCATGTACATAATTTTCATCAACAGGAGACAGTCAAATTTAGTATTATAGAAGCTTTATCTGGTACGTTCCGCACTTTTTAAATTTTATTTATGGTTTCTCGCTCTGTAGGGAAATATTTCAACGAAACTGTTGGTAAATACTGAGAGTATTCTTAGGATATTTTACCATAATAGGGCAATGCTGCTCAGTAGCTACATATAACATATATTTTATTGCAATGTTGCTTTCAAACAAACACCCTGTATTTTGTAACCAAAGTACAAAAATACTTTAAAATAACGAAATTATGATCAGGAAGACATGGTTCAACCATAAAAGCAAACTATATATTTAAATGGTAATGCCAGTGGCGCATACAGAAATTGTTTTTGAAGGGGGGTTAGAGCAAAATAATTTAGAAAAACAGTGAAACTAATTTTTTTGCTGTTCAAATTTGATAGTAATATATAATACACTTGCATGAAATTAAAAATAGGTTACTTCATGGAGCCAAAGCAGTAGCGTTACCTGATATTCTACCTCTTCTATTTAAAAGGATTATTTTATTAACTAGGAAGAGTCAAGAGAAATCGAAATAATTGTTATTTCGATACCCAATAAAGAATGGGAAGGGAATTTCTTCAAATGTCTTTTGCATGGGAGTTTCGGATATTAGAATATGGTCCTCCTAGTACAGAACGAAAGTTAGCAGAATCAGGCGATGTACTCGAGACATTAGTACAAAAATTCTTCAGTTAGCATCACCATACAAAAGTTATCCACTTGTACTCTGTGGGTATCTGTTTACATCTTAATTCACGATTTGGCTGTTAAATCCATTGGCATTCGTAATTCAAAAGACCAGCAGTTAATATCTAAAGCCAAACACAAGAGGAAGCTTCGATCATCCATTTCCGTAATTCAGATGAAAACTTATTTATCACTTCAGCAAAATATTCACCATTTTTAGTATGAATGACTTCAAATTCCTATTGCCCTGATATTTGGGGAGGCTTCAACCCCAAAGCCCCCCCCCTTTAAATCCGCTATTGGGTAATGCTGTCAATGCTTGTCAATTAAAGGGTTAAACTCCTTTATATATTTACCCTGTCTGTCCATGTGTCCGTTCAAACTCCTTTGTATATTTACCCTCTGTCCATGTGTCCGTCCAAATTCCTTTATATACTTACCTTGTCTGTTCATGTATTCCGTTCATGAGTCTGTTCAGTAATAAGATGATATTACTTATTACTGAATACTTCAAGTACCCTGTTATTCATTTGGTGAATGTGAAATGTGTACCTTATAAAATTTAAGATTAGTAGCAAACTTGTGTTGACTCCCTTGTTAAAAATGCCAATAATGTTCAAAAACTAAAAATTATTGAAATATTAAAACCGTTTGTGTTGTACACTACATATAACGTTTTTGTAGATAGCCATCGTATGCTGGATCTCTGAAATGATAGCAAAACGCTTCACCAACATATCACTATGAAAGTAACTTCATGTAACCGAAATACCAGAGGTAAGTATTCTAGCACTGCGCCATTGTGCCCCCATCGGTGCATAATCGTAGAACGTCAAACTTAATAAATTAATAAATACATAAACAGTTAAATAGTATACAGTTACAAAGAATAAAGTGGGTTACCTAACATTGTTAGCGTGATTAAATCTAGAAGGCTCAGGTGGGCAGGTCATGTGGCAAGAATGAAAGAAAGTAGGAGCGCTTTCAAAGTTTTAACTGGAGGTCCAATTGGAAAACGACCATTAGGAAGACCTAGGCACACATAGGAGGACAATATTAAGATGGATACAAAATAGGAACTGGATCCAACTCAATAGAAAAGTCAATGATTAAGGAAGAAGTCAATGGAGAGATTATATGAACGCAGCATTGAACCACCGGATCCCATGAGCCATAAAAATGAAATCTTTGAGTCTAACGTCCCACGATTATACCCTTTAGGCTAAGGGACATGGATGATTAAGGCAAGTGAATAATGATAGAATAATTGGTGGAACAAGAATGTGGGGAAAATGGGAGAACCTCAAGAAAACCTAGGAACGGAATATTGTCCATAACAATCTTACTTGGGCAGGGATCGAACCAGAGACCCCATGGACCAGAGGTAAGCACTCTACCACTGAGCCTCCTACCCCCTTCAAAGGCGATAGAATTATTGTGCTGCCAAAATGTCTTGAGCCATGGCAAAAATGCAAACTAAAGCTCACACCGTCACACATATCCACGCGTTGAGCCAATAAGGGTTCAGCTGTTGCTAAGCGAGAGAACGCGAATGGAATTCTTTCAGCCGATAGCAGCGTTTGCAACGGAAGACTAAGGATCAAGTCAATGTGGTATATCTTTAGTTAATTAGTTAGAATATACGAGGGCTGTCTAAAAAGTATCCGACCTTTGGCCAGAAAAATAGTTGCGAATACCTGACAGATTTGGGACCCTAATCCCCTTCAAAGTAGGCCCCTTGTGCTTCCACACACTTAGCCCACCGATCCTTCCACTGCTGGAAACACCGCTGGAAGTCTTCTTTTGGAATGTTGTTCAGCTCCGTCGTCGTGTTCCGCATTATGCCTTCTCTACTCTCAAAACGGGATCCCTTCAGAGGCGTCTTCAATTTTGGAAACAACCAGAAGTCACAAGGAGCCAGGTCTGGAGAGTAGGGAGGTTGGCGAACGGTTGTAATTCCATGTTTGGCTAAGAACGTGTGGATCAATTGGGATGAATGTGCTGGGGCGTTGTCATGATGGACGTGCCAGTTCTTCGCTGTCCACATGTCTGGTCTTTTGCGCCGGACTGCGTCACGGAGTCGCCTGAGAACATCTTGATAGTACTCCTTTGTCACTGTTTGTCCTTCCGGTGCGTACTCGTGATGCACAATTCCACGGGCATCGAAGAAAACAGTCAGCAACACCTTGATTTTGTTTCGCACCTGCCGCGCTTTCTTCGGCCTTGGAGAATCGGGCTGCTTCCATTGAGACGATTGTTGTTTTGTTTCTGGGTCGTACCCGTACACACATGACTCATCTCCAGCTATCACGGAATTCAAATACCCAGAATCAGTGTTGGTGGTGTCCAGAAGGTCCTGTGCAAAGTCAAAACGGGTGTCTTTTTGTTCCTTAGACAACAACTTGGGTACAAATTTAGCAGCCACTCGTTTCATGTTCAAATCGTCACGCAAAATTGCATGTCCAGAATCTTTACTCACTCCAACATCTTCTGCAATCTCCCGCACTGTCAAACGGCGATCTACCATCACCAAATTTCGCACCCGCTCAACAACAGCTGCATTCCGAGCAGTTTGGGGCCTGCCGCTACGCTGCTTACTCTCGACTGATGTGCGGCCATCTTTGAATCGGTTGAATTATTGTTTAATTTGTGTTACACCCATCGCATCTTCTCCAAACACCTGCTGAATCTTACGAATTGTTTGGCTTTGAGAATCACCCAGCCTTTGACAGAATTTGATGCAGTATCTTTGCTCAATTCGTTCAGTCATCTTGCGAGAAACACTAAATCCGACGAACACTACCAACAGCACCTCACTTCGCGACCACCAGCTTACGACTGGCACACGCGAACGCGGTGAAAAAATTCATTAAGGTTCCTCCTTCCACCGTGCACGGTGGCGCCGCCTGAGAATCACTACTTTGCGTGGAAAAAATTAAGGTCGGATACTTTTTAGACAGGCCTCGTACAGTGTTATAAAGTCAGTGCATATACAGTATTTTTCTTTTACTAATTTTAAATACTATGTAAAAAAAAGTTTTAAAAAGCCAAATTATTTTTAGCAAGAGAACTTTTTCATTAGTATAATTAATATTTCTATATTTCATGAAAAAGAATGGTATTTTAATTGTTTACTATTAATGATGTCCTTCCTGTAATTAATTTAGTTAATGTTGATTGTTCACTCTTGTACTATTCATATATGAACAGAGAAAGAAATGGATAGCAAGAGAGAGAAGAGATAAATAATAAAAGATTATTAATGACCTAGCTTAATTGCTTTTCTGCTATTCATTTTGCAAAATAATAATAATAATAATAATAATAATAATAATAATAATAATAATAATAATAATAATAATAATAATAATAATAATAATGCAAAGATTAGATGTTTAAAAATATTATAAATTAACAAGACAATATATTATAATATCATTTGTTCCATATGGGAATAAACATTGATCAGGTAGATGAAATAATTTATAAAATAAATTTTTTAAAGTTTTTTTCATATATAAAAAGCAAGGCGCCTCAACAAAATTTTAGTCTCTATTTATTATTCAATTCTTCTCTGTATTGCCTTTTATCTATTTATTCATTAGTTCATGGTTTCTCAACATGGAGGTCGCGACCTCTAGGGGGTCTCGAAAGGGTTTGCTGGGGGTAGCGAAGACCAGCAGAAGACATAAATCTAATTAGAATCTAATACTGGAAAATATTTGTAAATATTATTTTTAATTATATTCTGATAGGCATTTTTATTTTTATACACACTTAAGAACAAAGAAAAAAATAGATCTACTAGACATTTTCAACAGGTGCAGAGTTGTTTAAAACTCAATTTAAATAAAAGAGGTACGATATGAAACTAACGAGAATTGCATATTGAAATGCCAGAAAAATACAAATACAACAAAACCTACATATTGAAATACAATTAAAATTATTAAAGTTGAAAGCTAATGAGGTACATGAGCATGGTGTGATTTCGCTAGTGCGGAAATGTCTAGTTCAATGTTAGTACGAACATTCTCAAGTCATTTAAAATACTCAATAACCTTTTTTTTAACAACTGTCCAAATTTTTTAACCAAAATTAGAAATCACTTTATTTTTTTTTTTTTTTACCATATGACCCAAAACTAATGGAATTATGAAGTTTTAAACTTTCCAAACGGCCTCCATTTTGAAGTAGTATGACGGATCGGGTTCGATATTTGTAATATAAATGAACTGACCAAATTTGTTTTTAGAACTGACCATTCGCTTTTAGGGAAGTTATTGTATCCACTATATACAAGAAATTGATTCTACTATTGTAGAAATAGATGGATATCGTGAAATCTCCGCAATGAGTATATTAAAATTCCCACACAAGCTTATTACAAACCAGATAGCATAAGGGGGTCGCTGGCAAGAGGATGTGATAAAATGAGAGTCTTGATAAGAATTAGGTTGAGAACCACTGATTTAGTATTATGACAAGGGCCTGCGTGTAGTCCCTGATCCTATTTCCCAGTGGGAAAGGATTGAACGCACCTCGTATAAGCAATACTCGAAAAGCTTATTACAAACCGGAAATTACTGCGAGTCGCTGGCAAGAGGATGTAATAAAATGGGGTCGCGACATAAAATAGGTTGAGAAAACGTGCTCTAACTACAATAAAAAAATCTTATTTATCTTCAGCTCCAATCAGCAGAAGTAAATTGCATAATTATTACACTGTATTTTGTGTGCTGCATTCATCTAATTTTAACTCTTAGCATTCGTATTTCTACTCAGCCCTTCCAGATATTGCCAAGTGTAATGACAAGGCCAGTTGAACCTAGGGCAATCACCAGTTTTCCTCCAATCTCCAAACACTATTAATGGACAAAACCAGGGGACTTTCGATTCAGCCTTTCTCCTCTCATTTTTCCCAGGATACTTTGCGGTCGCTGACGTCGCGTGAAAGTATCGCCAATGATGTTATAAAATACAAGACCTGTCCATACCACAAAATCGTGAAGCCATACGTTACAGCATACGTATCCTATAATTAGTGATTTTCTTACCTGTAAATGGTTATTCTGGGCAATTTCTTCTCACTCCTATTTGTACACCCATATGTGCAGCATGTAACCATTGTGAGCCAATATATATGGCAGTCATTTAGTTACCTAATAGGATGATGATACATAAGGGCAGATCCTCTATTTTATAACATCCTTGAGTATCGCGAGGTATCGTTCGAGAGAACAAGTGAAATACTGCATACGTAATTACGCTAGTTGGTATAATGTTTCAAGATGGGCAATGTCACGGACAGTGAGTCAATCAGAACGCTAAACGCGAACTAGGGCTACCAGTTATTTCATATACCTTGGAGCAAAACTGATTTCTAGAAAACCAAAAGCCGACATTTCTTTTTTCTCAAAATAAAAAAATCGTTTTAAAATCGAAACCAGTTTTGATTTCCTTTAAAAAAAAAAAACTTGATTTCTCACTGAAACGTTTTCTCCAAAGAGTTTTGTGTTTTCATTATGTTTTGTGTTTTGTGTTTTCAGGGGTAAAAATGGATGTGAAAAGGTAGGAGGACGCATGACGTCACGCCGTCCCCTGTGCCTATCTTTGCCCATTGTAATTTTCTAGGAAGTAGAGGGACTTATTGTTTTGGAAGCGCGGGAACGGCGTCCTCCCACGTTCTCCCTCACTTTTACTCCTGCTGAAACTAATGTTAGTTTTGCTGAAACCATATTTATTCTTATTCCTGTGGTACTCATTTCGAAACAAGTTATTGATAGAAAACCGAACATTTTTTGATAGAAAATCAACTCGTTTAGTAGATTTGATTGAAAACCAAACCTGTTTTTGAAAGAAAATCAACTGGTTTAGCAGATTTGATAGAAAACCAAACCTATTTTTGATAGAAAATCAACTGGTTTAGTAGATTTGATAGGAAACCAAACCTGTTTTTGATAGAAAATCAACTGGTTTAGTAGATTTGATAGAAAACCAAACCTCGTTTTGATAGAAAATCAACTGGTTTAGCAGATTTGATAGAAAACCACACTGTAAGCAATAACCGTGAAAATAAGTGCCTCCTACCATGAAAAATATACGGTTTACCGTTTTTCTAAAATAATAGTAGGAGACCGTTTTCCTGTCAGATACTTGTGTCGGGCATGCGCATTGGGGACAAAAAGCACGTGTTCGAAGCGAGGATTGATGTTGCGTAGGTTCGGATGTGTTGTGCTTTGTTTTGTTTTGTTTCTTTCTTTCTTTTGTTTGTTTGTTTGTTGGTTGGTTGGTTTAGTGTGTGGTTTTCTGGTGTGATATACAGTACTAGTGTCGAAGATATCCTGGAAAGATTAAGCAAGGTAATGTATGGGAAAGCACCATGTCAATATTTGAAATTTGTTCGATGCAAACAAAATTTGAGTTGTCTATCGTGGCAAGCAGGTCGCTCGAAAATTGCAACGATGTGAAACCAAGAAGCTGCTGGATGTATAAACTAAAGTTCTTATGATAATGTAACCAACTACGAGTGGTGGTGAAGCTAGATTTAGAATCACAATGTTAAAAAAAAAAAACTTAGGAAAAGTGCTTCGTAGTTTACCGTACTTAGTACAGTATTACATAAATTGTGTTGCATCAACTGGAACTTTTCATGTTAAAGAAATAAAAGTATGCTGTTACTCATGTGTACCCGAAGGAGGGGCAGAGGATCACTCCCCTAGCTAATGAAAACGTATTAAATTTCTTAATACAAATAAAAAATACCAAATGTAATAGGGTATATAGTAACCAGGGAGATGAGCCCCTTAGAAAATTTTCATCGGGCGCCCATGCTGTCACTATTCTCGATAAATGAATTGTTAGATTTAAAAAATATTTCTGTAATTGTTTTTATTTTTAATTTTGTTCTGAGTACCTATAATCAGTTCTGGTCTTGTTAATACATTTGAGCGTTTAATAAATATGCAAAAAGTTCGATACTCTGGAAGTTTGGTGACTTTTTTTTTTGGATTGATTCCACTGTTACATAATTATGCAAACACGTATTTATTAATTTGGGATAGCGGATACTGGATACTGTAGGCAGTGTTGTGAGAAGCCATATGCTTTTACACTTGTTTTGTCGTACTTCTGGTCATTCTCAGCTATGTTGTAGGGTCCCTGCTTGGTTATCTGAAACGGTAATAATGCTACTAATCTAATGAATCGCTGATTACAATATTTGAGGTCTATTAGTCTACTGGTACTCATAGCAAAAATACATGCAATAAAGCTAGTCTTAACACTGCTACAGAATATCAATTTATGAATATCTTAAAAGGACATGGATGTTTGTTCCAACTACATCTTCAAAGCGTGCGAAAACTCAGCTATAAAATTCAAGAAATACAGTTTTTTTTTTGTTTGTTTGTTTATATGTAATATCGAATCCTCTTCTGGTGTTTTGTTCAATACATGACAAAATTAGTAATTTTGAAAAGAAAAAGCAATGTATGTGCAAGATGATATCAGAACAATGGTTCGATATTACAAACTAAGAATTAATTTCAACTTTTATTCTTAAGGATATTATGCACGTCGTAGGTGCAACGCTTCTTTCGTTCACTTTTGTGTTTTCTTTAATTAAGTAGTCTTTAACACCAGTGGACCAGTGTGCACTCTGGTTGCATCCATCCACCAAAAATTATTGCTAGCCAGTGTGTGTACTGATACAGTTTCCAGCAATTCAATGATAATTGGGTCAATATATATTGCCCAGCAAGAATTCATACTGGATCTAGCAAGAGGGCATGCTGGACCGGCAATGACCTCTAAATAGGGAATCGGTGTGATAATTACCGTAAATCTTCTACGCTAATAACACACCTGTGTTTTTTTTTAAACGACCCCTAAATATTACGGTAAATTACCGTAAAATGTACGGTACGCAATTTGTGTCTAAACAAGGTCAATATTATTTTGCTTCTAAATATACGGTCTACCGTTTTTATGAAAAAACAGTGATCCGTAAAATTTAGGGTAATCGGATGGCAGCGAGAGTTGACGGTAATCGGTCAGTAAATTTAAGGCGAAATTTTTTACAGTGCAAACTTGTTTTTGAAAGAAAATCAACTGGTTTAGCAGGTTTGATAGAAAACCAAACCTGTTTCTGATAAAAAAAATCAACTGGCTTAGTAGATTTGATAGAAAACCAAACCTGTTTTTGATAGAAAATCAACTGGTTTAGCAGGTTTGATAGAAAATGAAACCTGTTTTTGATAGAAAATCAACTGGTTTAGTAGATTTGATAGAAAACCAAACCTGTTTTTGATAGAAAATCAACCGGTTTAGTAGATTGATAGAAAACCAAACCTGTTTTTGAAAGAAAATCAACTGGTTTAGCAGATTTGATAGAAAACCAAAACTGTTTTTTGATAGAAAATCAACTTGTTTAGCAGATTTGATAGAAAACCAAACCTGTTTCTGATAAAAAATCAACTGGCTTAGTAGATTTGATAGAAAACCAAACCTGTTTTTGATAGAAAATCAACTGGTTTAGCAGGTTTGATAGAAAATGAAACCTGTTTTTGATAGAAAATCAACTGGTTTAGTAGATTGATAGAAAACCAAACCTGTTTTTGATAGAAAATCAAATGGTTTAGCAAATTTGATAGAAAACCAAACCTGTTTTTGGTAGAAAATCAACTGGTTTAGCAGATTTAATAGAGAACCGAACTGTTTTATTTTTTTCTTTTTTAAAAAAAGCTATTTTTGGAAATTTTCCAAAACTGATTTTGGTGTTTCTACAACTGAAAAACCATTTATGTGCCCTCCACTAATGAATACAAGTAGTTTTGTAGTTCTTCAGTTCTATAGCCCGATTGTAGTCGTTACAACTACCTACTACATTACATTTGCATATACCGATACCATCTACAAGTCTTTTTAGTTGAAATATAGTGACATTTCGTCGCTTGTGTACAAACAAAATATCCTTCGGGTTTGTGTTGCAATGTGAAAATTATGCCTGGAGACAAATGTTCATAGAGATTGACAGAATTGAGTTCAGTGTTAAACGTTCAGCGGACAGATAACGGAAGTAATTTGAATATCAACACAATAAAATTGCAAACATGTACAGATGACTCTGATAGTATAAACCAAACCGTATCAAGAAAGCTAGAGGAACCCTAAAATATGTGGAAACTATTTCATAAAAATCATATAAGTTTAAATTTTCTCCATTATTTTATATTTGGAAACAATGTAACGCTATCTATGATTGAAGGAAATTTGATCATGCATTCCCTGCGTTAGTGTGTTGCGGTTTGTAAATATTTTTCTTAGTCACAATTGTCCAGTTGCTGCTATTGCTTGTATGTTGTGTTTTAATATAGACCTAGAATATTTCCATAGGTGAGGATTTTATATACAAATACTAGCCTTTGGCTAGCTGGAGACTCCGCCTCCAGACCCCCACATTTTCTCGCCCTACGGCCTCGCATCTCATATGTATCAGCCTTTACAACAACAGTAAATTTCGTACACTTGCTCTTCATATTTCCTGAATTTGCCCAGGTGGGGGCTTCGCCTCCCACACCCCTGCGTTTTCGGCCTAAGGCCTCGCACCTTTTGAATCCACAATTCTACCGAATTTCAAGTTTCTTTTCTTATTTTAACTATCTAGAGGATAAAATTCTGTATTCCAAGAAAATGCACATTTAAATAACATGGGGATTTCTTAATCCTCCTTTAGACCCATTAAAATTTAAAAAAAAAATAACTTTTGGCAGTTTTCCTGTAGGTTAGTCCTGGAAGACTACAATCATACCGAATTTCATCATTCTGATCCTGCCGGAAGTACCTAAACATTATGGGGTGTAGAAGACGTCCCATATAAATAACATGGGCAAGATTTTTCAGTTATTCATAAAACCACTCTAAAGTTGGAAATTTTAATTTTTACTGACTTACTTAGGTAACGCTAATGAAAACCTACAAGCATACCGAACTTCAAGTTTGTATTCCAATTTCAAGTACCTAAAATATGAGATTATAGGTTAAAAAAGCCCATTTAAATAACATGGGGAATTTATTCATCTCGCCTTTAGAATCCCTAAAAATTAAAAATATTCACTTTTGGCAATTTTTCTCTCGGTTAGTTCCGAAATGCTATTATAGCATGTCAAATTTAATCATTATATCCCTACAGGAAGTGCCCAATAATTTTGGGGTGTAAAAGGTATCCGATATAAATAACATGGGAAAGATTTTCAGTTCCCCATAAAACTAAAGTCGGAAATCTTCATTTTTACTGACTTTTTTAGTTAACGCTAACAAAACGTACAAGCATACCGAATGTCAAGTTTTTATTCCAATTCGTAGTACCTGTATCATGAAATTATAGGTCCAAAAAGAGACCCATTCAAATAGCATGAGAAAATTCTTCATCTTCCCTTTAGATCCCCTAAAAATTAAATTAAAAATATTCACTTTTGGCAATTTCTCTTTCGGTTAGTCCCGAAAACCTACAATCATGCCAAATTTCAACTTTTCATGTCAATCGGAAGTACCTCTTTATTTTATGTCAGTTCATGTAGTTATATATATATACTGTATCTTCATTGTATTTTGTAGTGCATTCGGCAGGAATTATTTTAATGGCTCTGTGTTAGTTCTTTGAAGGGGGCTCAGTGATGAAGCGTTTATCCCTAGTACGTGGGCTGTCTGGTTCGATTCCCCAGCCAAATTAGTTTGTGGTAAACAAAGTCGTTTCCGTGGGTTTACTCGGGGTACCCCCGTTTCCTCCCACTTTCTAATTCCACCAATTATTCAATCACCATTCACTTGCCTTAATCATAGTTTCCTTTAGCCTAAAGGACTTAACATGGAACGTTGAACTGAAATATTTCACTTCATTTTCCTACGAGGGAGCTCTGCATGGAGTAAAGTAAACTACTGTTTATTAAATTCATTACGAATCAAGTAATTTTTAACAATATTATTTTTTTAAATACAATAACTTGTTCTGAAAATCTAAAATACTTAACTTGGGTAATATACGACTAGACTAGAGCTTTGCACAGTTAAATGGTTAGTGTAAGAGCTTCCGACGCGTGAGATCCATATTCGATTCCCGGTTCGGACCCCACATGAAATTGTACATCCATGCTCAAGATTTCACTTAGGAACTAGTATGCTGCATATAACCTCGGTGGTGAAAGCTATGCTAAACTACACTGTAAAAATAAGGTGTTGAAATAACACACAAAATGACTACCCCTTTAGCGTGTTACTTGGGGCCGCGGTGGCTCAGTGGTAGAGCGTTCACCTCTGCTGCTTGGGGTCTCGGGTTCAAACCCTGCTCCCGCCAAGTGAAATTTGTGGTGGACAAACACCGTGTGCGTGGGTTTTTTCGGGGTTCCGCCGTTTCATTCATCTCTCATCATAACCGTCTCCTTTAGTCTAACCAGCATAACCGTGGGACGTAAAACTATAAAGATTTCATTTCATTTCATTTTAGCGTGTTACTTGTGTGTTAATTCAGCACTAAGACATCGCCTTTCGAACATATCAGAAATAACTCGTTACTACCTGAGAGAATTTGCATTGGTATTTATCATTTAATATGAGCAAAGCTTTGCGAAATATCTTTGGCACTTCTGCCAAGTAACGAATAATGTTCTATGTTTTCTGTAATCGGTCACAATAATATTGATGTAAACCTATGAATCGTCTGACAACAGTTACATAGGCAACAGTTCTTCCATCTTATGTTCATATATGCTAAGACACAAGAATAACAGATAAAGAAAACAGATGGAAGCCCAGCTACTTGTGTAACTGTTGTCAGATGATTCACAGACTTACAACAATATTATTGTGACCAATTACAGAAAACATATAACGTTATTAGTTACTTGCCATAAATGCGAAAAATGTTCCACAAAGCTTTGCTCATACCAAACAATAAAAAACAATTTAAATACTTACAGCCAGTAACGAGGTATTTCTGATATGCTCTGAAGGCGATGTGGCTGGTGTTGAATTGACACACAAGTAACACGCTAAAGTGGTAGTCATTTTGTGGTATTTCAACACCTCATTTTTTTGCTGTGTATAGTTCAATCAATGGTTAAATTATTTTATCTCATTGGTTAAGATCCTAGGTTCTGGGGTAGGTCAATGAACAATACAACCAATGTAAATGTTTGTAACATGATCAGGCACGCACCCACAATTTTTTCTTGGGAAAGGTGCAAGCTTTATGGGGTAGATCCAGTACTATAAGCCACTACGTCTACATATGTAGTATTGAACGGGTATTATTCTGCACCTGAAAAGACATTAAGTAATTATAAAATACTTTCACCTATATTTTTGGAAAGAAAAATGATAGAACTAAATTGTTTTTATAAGAGAAAGAGTATAAAATATTAAATAACACTTTTGATAAAGTGGATAGTTTCAAATATCTAGGATCAGTATTAACAGGGAAAATCATATTCACGGAGAAATTAAATGTCGATTAAAAGCAGGGAATTCGTGTTATTATTCAGTTCAAAATCTCTTGTTGTCGCCAATTCTGTCGAGGAATTTGAAGCTTAAAATATATAAAACGATAGATAATCACATAGACTGAAAGTATTTGAGAACAAGATCCTGAGATGAATATTCGGACCACTAGCGGATCCAGAAGGATCGTTTGGAGGGGGCGGTTCGCTTCCTGGAGGATGAGCGTAGCTTCAAGGTGACTAAAATTTTAGTTAGCAAGTATGGGATGCAAACCAATCCGGGGTTGGAGGGGGGTGTAAACCTGATTCGCAGATTCCATTTTGGGACCCGAATTTGTGTGTGTGTGTGTGTGTTTTTTTTTTTTAATGAAAATATGTTCTTTCTTACGGCTTAATGAATCCGTAGATTCACTGCCGCAGTAACAAAAGGACGCAAGTGCATCCTCCCTTGCGCTGTACCAATTAAGTAACTGCTTTCATAATTTGCTTGCATAAGATTACTCTTTATATTCTTCTTCTCAGTCTACTTAAAGATCCATCTAAAACTCTATAAAACTCTTTCTTGCACTTCGTAAATATTCCTTTACAAAAATGAGAGAGAGAGAGATGTTGAAGTATCACACCACAAGGCAGGGAACGAATCCATGGGTCCACCATACGCAGGTGATGGATCCAGGGAGTCCGGATTCCTTCCACAAAATCTCGATTTTTCTGTAAATTCCGTATAATCTTGGTGGTGATTTTACAAATTTTAATATAGTTTATTCTCATTTTAAATTTGGACTCCCTCCCGAAATATCTATCACGAGGTGCATACGTGCCTACCGAAGTACGTGCCTATCATGAGGTATAAGACATATATAACTTACTACGTTTTCTTCATTCATGAGGTCTCGGGTTCAATTCCTGGTGTTACAGCCTTGAAAGGGCTAACTAACGCCAATAGACTGGTAAAAAGTGTCCTCGCTTGGACAAATTTCTGATTTTTTTTTAAATCGCTAAATCCAATGCATCTATTTTAAAACAAATCCATTCATGGGGTCACTAGCCAAATAACCTCAAAACTGGAATTTTTTAAGTTCCATTTATGCCAATGGTAAAAGTTCGATAGTTGAATACGTTTCGAATAGCTGCTTTTTATACTAATTTGAGGACACTGAGGCCAATGGAAGGATCTTTCAACACATTGGTGTATGAAGCGACGAGAAAAATGACATCAATGGATGGACATGCATACCCCATTCTCGTGACTCCATGAACGGATATGCGTTAAAATAGTTCAATTGGATTCAGGGTCCTCAAATTAGTATGAAAATAGCAATTAGAAATTTATTCAAGAGTAGGCACTTTCTACTAGTGGCAATATCGTTTGTTCTCTGGGCGCGTTACAGTGATTCGAATTCCACCTAAAACTGCAGATGTACGTTTCATATAGCATCGGTGCTAAAAGGAAAAAGCTTTCTTCATATTTTGTTGATATTGATATTTGGGAGGGGTGAGTTGTGGTATAAGCCTGTAAAGCGCTTACTTCTTTGGATTTGATTCGAGTCCATGATTTTAGCCAAAGTATGATAAACAAAGCATGTATTTCGAAATAATTGAAAGCCACACATACACCCTGTTTTCATGTGCCTCCCCGAATTTCATGAATTTCTCATTACGGGATTTTCACATGTTTATACTGCCTCTTCCATTCTCGGTCGCTTCACCAAAAATGACAACAGAGTCACGTTCTTCAGTTTCTTACTCATCTTCATCATAAACACACACACTAACAGAACCACCGTAAATTAATATATAACTTGTTGAATTTGAAATGTGTTAAAATTATAGTCCACGCAAAAAATATTTTATCGCTGTCAATGTAACAGAGTAGGGTCACACGGTTAAAAGTTATCTTGCCATTTATTATCTGCCATTAAGCCCCTCCCATTTCTCCTCTGTGTAGATAAATATAGCTTTCCTTTGTTGCACTAAAGTGATCACAGGGAAATATGAAGCTTGACCTAAATCTATCGATTTCACTATCCAATAGAATGCAAGGGTATGTTCTGGTCGTCGACTCCTATCCATGACATTTTTTCAGTGTCCTCTGAGAGGGACATAATCTTTGAACTAAAGCGCTATGCGAAGAACATTTCCTGATGGGCAAAATGTTGTTGGATTTTCGATGCGTTTCGTTTTATGAAACTCAATATTTCACCACGACTTCAATTTGTCAACATTGTTGAGGTTTTCTTAAATGTGTGTTCGGATTGTGGCTTCATAAATCGTACCAAAATCTGATGTATCAAAGGTGAGGAAAACTTTTCCATGATCGGTATAGAACCCAGGATTCACGAGATGTTGGAAGTTATTGATAAACCTTGGCATTATGAATCCATAGAATTGTTCATTTCTCAAGAAAAAAACTTTGAACTGTATTCAATTGATGTATTCAAAGATGAATGTATCAGAAATTCAATTGATAGTACGTTCAGGAATTTTTCACTTAAAGAGAAGAGAGCGAGAAGATAAATATAGGACACTGTTACAAAAGTGTATGCAAAGGGTATTTTGGTTTGTTGCTTGAGCTTAACGTCCCACGGTAACGACATGGCAGCTAAAGAAGACGTTCACTTACTGATTATAGTAAAATCCGAACCACTTTTTTTTTGTTCAAATGTACCGTACTCCAACCGGGAATCGAACCGGGGACCATGAGTACCGTATAGGGTACTTTGTCCAAGTTCAACGCTTTTGCGGTGGTATAATTATAATTAATACTATAACAACAATAAAGTTATATTATACTAGCCTTCGCCTAGGGTGAGGCTTCGCCTCCAGATCCTCAATTTGCTCGGAATACGGGCTCGCCCAATATAGCAAATGCTCATACGTGTTACTATGGTTCAATATTTAGCGTTCTTCCTTCTGTATCTTTCATACAGAATTGAATGGAGCTAAAACTCTGTCGCAAAATTCAAACAGCTCATAAGGCATTTTAGTGAACCACCCCCAGCTCTTTTCCTACATTTCTCTTTATTCAGGTAAATGTAATTGAAGTTTCGGGACCATAATTTCATTTTCATATTCTTTTTCTAGGACACAATTTTAAAATATATCTTTAATTCAAAGAGTGAGCCGTCTTACCCTCCTTCCTACGTCTAACGAATGAATCATATATTCGCTCTTTTGGGGCTTATGGTATCTGACTAAGGAACTAGCGACAAAAGTATTCATAATTCAAATATGTCTGTATTAAGTACTATTAATACCACACATTTTGATTAGACTGCTAGGCTTGTTACACAAATTGGATCGGTTGTGAAAAGGCAATATTTATATTTGCCAATGATAAATGCTGGAAATAAAAAAGGAAGACCTTTGGGGGGGCGGTCGCCCCATCAGCCCCCTCCGTGGATCCGCCAGCGATTCGGACCCAAGAGGAACGGGAATGGGGAATGGCGAAAACTTCATAACGAGGAACTACATAATTTATATGGTTTACCCAACATTGTTAGGGTCGTCAAGTCTAGGAGGCTTAGATGGGCGGGTCATGTAGCTAGAATGGAAGAAAGTAGAAACGCTTTCAAAGTCTTGATTGGAAGACCAATCGGAAAACGACCATTAGGAAGACCTAGGTGCAGATGGGAGGACAATATTAAGATGGATCTCGCAGAGATTGGAATACAAAGTAGAAACCGGATCCAGTTAGCTAAGGATAGAAGTCAATGCAGAGCTTTTGTGAACGCGGCATTGAACCTCCGGGTTCCATAGGCCATAGAGTTAGTTAGTTAGTTAAGAGAAAGAGTATGGATGAAGCGCAAGATCAAATTTTCACGCTACATTAATCATTTCTCTCTTAAACAATTATAGTTTTATTGAAAGAGTGTAAAAATGTATAACGAGTTAGGAAGTTCTTTTGGGGGGGATCGAACCCGGTGGACCCTCCCCGTCGGTGCCACTCTGGACATGATAGGATGTGAAAGAAGATTTAATTGCTGTTGTGCATGGGAGATTAAACGGATTGAACATAAGTACTCGTAATTCCTAATTATAATGAGCAAAGTATTAGAAGTGTTAGTAACTATGGTTAAATAATAAGAAAACGGACAAATAACAATTATTTTGTTATAATATCACAAATAACCAAACCTTGTTTGTTTTTCATTAATCTACAGAGACAGAAAAAAACATATATTTTAGTCGTAGTACTACCCTGAAATAAAGCTTTTTTTGTTTTTTTGTCTTCGTAATTACACCCGCCATGAAAAATGTTACATGTTGAGGAAGAAAAACGGTTACAAGGTGATATTTTAGTGTCTGGGTGACCGCAACTCTATTTACATTCACCCATTTTGCCCTCCTTCATCCCCTCCCGCATCACTACCACCAGACCCACCCACAGCGAACAAACAACCATTACTGGTTGTGTATATATTTGTGTTGTGCGCACGTGCGTCTATGTATGTGCGTATGTGTGTATGTGTGTTTATTTGTTTATTAAACTCTTCATACTCTTTGCTCTAGTGTGCTAAAACATTTGTATATTTACACTCCACGTCCTTTAAAAAAAAGAAAATGAAGTTACATTGTTATCATACTTACTTATGTAATAACCTGGAATGTGATGTGTAACCTAATAAACATAATTTAAGTACAGAGCAAATTTGATATTTGTATAACTACTTAAATATTATATACTGAGTGAATCATTTTTTAAGACCGGCCGATCATGTGGGTTGCCTATTGTGCTAGGCGTTTCCAGTGTTGCCAGTCACACTTCATTTTAGCGAAGAAAACGAAATGTCGCACTCTGATTGCTTGCTCACTACCGCCGTGAAGCTGAATTGTCCAAGCTGTGGAGAAGGAGGAAGGAAGATATTGATGAAAAAGAAAAATAAATACGTAAATAAGAATTTAATAGGGCTAAAAGTTTAAATTTCTCCCTCCTATAATGATTGAACGTCTCTTTGAACAATCAATTTCGACATTTTTAAATGACCCCTCAGACTCTCGCACCAGCCAATTTTAACGCCGTTATGAAATTCCAGATTCTAGACCACACAACATTACAATCTTATAAGGTCCACTTGCGTTATCCTAATACCATTAAAATCTTATAAGGCCAACTAGCGTGATTTTAATAACATTAAAGTCTTATAAGGCCCACTACGAAGATCCTAATAACATTACAGTCTTATAAGGCCCATCAGCGTGATCCTAATAACATTACAATTGTATAAGGCCTACTAGCGTAATGACAATAACATTACACTCTTATCAGGACCACTAGCATGATTATAATAACATTATAATCTTATAAGCTCGAGTAGCAGGATCGTAATAACAATCTTATAAGCCTCACTAGCGTGATATTAATAACATTACAATCTTATAATGTTCACTAGCGAGATCCTAATAATATTGCAATATAATAAGGTTCACCTGCGTGATCCTAATAACATTACAAACTTATAAGCCCCACTAGAGTGATCCTAATAACGTTACAATCTTATAACGCCCAGTAGCGTGATTCTAATAACATTACAATCTTGTATTGTTCACTAGCGTGATTCTAATAACATTACAATCTTATAAGGCCTACTAATGTGATCCTAATAACACTATATAATCTTATAGGGCCCAATAGCGTGATCCTAATAACATTAAAATCTTATAAGCCCACTACATGATCCTAATAACATTTCAATCTTATGAGGCCTACTAGCATGATTCTAATAACATTATAATCTTATAATGCCTACTAGGTTATGCTAATAAAATTGCAATTTCATAAGACCCATTAGCGTGGATCTAATAACATTACAATCTTATAAGGCTCACTAGTGTGATTCTAATAACATTACAATCTTATAAGGCCCATTGACATAATCCTAATAATATTACAATCTTATAAAGACCACTAGCGTGATGCTAATAAAATTACAATTTCATAAGGCCCATTGGCGTGATCCTAACAACATCCAATAGCATAATCCAAATAACATTACAATCTTATAAAATCCACGATCGTGATCCAAATAATATTACAATCTTATAAGCCTCATTAACGTGATCTTATTAACGTATCAATCTTATAAGCCCAACTTACATGATCCTAATAACATTACAATCTTATAAGTGTCACTAGCGTGATTCTAATAGCATTACAATCTAATGAGGTCAACTAGCGTGATCCTAATAATTTCACAGTCATATGAGGCCCACTAGCGTGATTCTAATAACATTAATCTTATAACGCCCACTAGCGTGATCCTAACTGCATTACAATCTTATAACGCCCACTAGCGTGATCCTAATAACATTACAATCTTATAACGCCCACTAGCGTGATCCTAATAAATGAAAGTTATGCACAATCTATCAAACTACTCTCTGAAAGATTCTCTGGATACGGTTTAGATTTTGCATCTATCGACAAAGAATGGAACAGAGCATCCCATATACGATATACAAGGCCATATGGGAGAAAGAATTCCAGCTAAGCTTTGAAGAAATCAAATATATAATTCTTTTTTTTTTCTTTTTTTTTAGAAAAAGAAGGGAAAGGAAATATCGAATGAAGAAATTCGGTACTAAAATAGAGTCTTAAAAATAGAAAGTTACTTTCAAAAGGAAAGAAAGCAATATTAGAGGCAAATATGAAAGAAGGGATACTTTTAACGGATTTTTCTTTTCTCACTGGGCTTTAGCTATTGATCGAGCTGAAAAGGGAAATTTCTGGTCTAAAGTCACACTTATCAAAAGGACAACATACTCTCATGTAGAAAAGGGACAGAAAAAGAAAAAAAACTATCTTCACTTTGTTCGATATTTGCTACAATTCCTTCCACTCTGTCCTTTTAACCTACCCCTTCTTATTGGTTGTTCGCTCTACAACCCTTCCCCCGCCTTTTTTTACTCCCACGACTCAAATTCTCACTCTTTCACATATCTGACAAAGAAAAAAGAAGATTAAAAAGAGATGTGTCCTATATTTTTTGTTACTAGAGGTTTGATTCTTTTTTGCACTAACTGTCGATCCTAGAAAATCTAACACTATATATATATATATATATATATAGATAGATAGATAGATAGATAGATAGATAGATAGATAGATAGATAGATAGATAGATAGATAGATAAATAGATAGATAGATAGATAGATAGATACATCAGGGTTGCCAACCGTCCCGATTCTGTCGGGACTGTACCAATTTCTGACTTATTTGTTCCGCGTCCCGACCGGACACTCGTCGGGACGCAAATTGTTCCGATTTATTGATTTTCAAAGTTAATTAATATTTTACTGAGTCATTTTTACAAAGGATTAACTTATTCTTTTACACGCACACTTTTATGTATAGAGTCAATTCAACAAATCTGTGTTTTAATTTGACTCATGAAAAAAATAGTTATAGTGCTGCCAAAATGTCTTGAGCCGTGGCAAAAATGCGAACTAAAGCTCACACTCTCACACACCCACACGTTGAGCCAATAAGAATTCAGCTGTTGCTAACCGAGAGAAAGCGAGTGGAATTCCTTCAGCCGATAGCAGCGCTTGCAACGCAAGACTAGGGATCAAGTCAATGTGGTACATCTTTAGCATCTCGTCTTTAATTTATAACTATTCCCTAATTGTTTGGAGTTGATAATCCAGCCGATTTTGATGATAGTATATTCCATGCAGCGCTAAAGAAAACATTGCTTTTGCAACCTCTACATAAAAGCGACTGCTACCACAGTGGCAGTAATACTAGCGCTCTCTTTAACGGATGGCCGCCACGCTAGCTTCACCGGGTACCGGCCATCTGCCAGATCTGCCAACAGTGTCGGCGTCTTCTGTCTCAATTTTGGTTTGGCGCGCAATCGCATTGTAATACATTAATCTGTGCTGTACAATATTATTCTGTTCTTCGATGTTAAGTCATAAAGTTATTTTTTTTTACATACAATGATGGATGATAATGAAGACAACATCAATAATGAAACATACACATCGAAATCGCGGGGGGAGGGGAAAAGGGGGCTCCAATACCGATTGTCCCGTCCTGATTTTTTCTTAAGAAAAGTTGGCAATCCTGATATCTATATCGAACGTTGCTAATTGGAAGAAGAGTCTCGGGCCATACAAATACAGTATGTTTTAAACTGTTTTAAACTGACTAATGCAAAAATCTGGAAACTTTCAGAGATGGATAATGTTAACAATTACTCTGAAATCACACTAGTACTTTGGATTCATGCAATTGAGGATGATTTTGATTGTTATGTAAGTTTACAGTCATACAACGGTGAGCAATGTTGTCTGACACAAGAATATGGTGTTATGTAACGATGTTTGAAATAGGCTGATGTGGGCATCTGGAATCATGTATCTATGGTTAAGGTTGGTTGATGCTTGAGTCTGGAATTGATTTGACAATCTGGAGTCAGAAAACAACTTTTGAAATTTACCGATACCAAAGACTTAAATATTAAAAATAATAGTTGATTTGACTGATGCGAGAGTCTGGAGTAATAAAGCTTAAGTTGAATTGACTGATACGAGAGTCTGCAGTAATAAAACTAATGGTGATTTGAGTGATGCGAGAGTCTGGAGTAATAAAGCTTAAGTTGAATTGACTGATACGAGAGTCTGCAGTAATAAAACTAATGTTGACTGATGCGAGAGCCTGGAGTAATGAAACCGCGATTTAAATGAGCTAATACGAGAACCTGAGGCCATAAAATTGACTGAATTGACTGACTTGAAATTAACTGATCTGACAGTCTGAGATCCAGAACCTGGGGACATATAATGACGTTAAAATTGACTGGTATAAGAACCTAAAAACGTCGAAATTGACTGTTCAAAGAAACATTCAACCAAATAGAAGCGGAAATGTATTGTTTTATCAGTAATTAGACCTAATATCGTAATATTGTTATGACATTTAGATACAGACGAAATTCTACCATGAAATACCATAATCCTTTGCAAATATTCAAATTACGAATCTGAGTACATAATACTAAGAGATATCTTATCGATCGGTGAAGCTCACTTTTACCGTGTTAATTATCATAACAGTCAGAATCATTGTGCAAAGAAGCTTTAGAATATGTGAAACTGGTTGTATGCCTTTTCCTTCAATGGACAGATAGGAATGAAGTAAGAAAAAAAGAAACGTGTCATAGAAATGGAGACAAAACTATTGTCTGAGGACTGTCATGTCTATACTTGCTTGCTTGTTCACTCTCTCCCAAGCATCTTTCCACAACCCACCCACAATGATCGAGCACTTTCCTTTGCTGATGAAACAAACAAAAGAAACAACAAACAAGGAAAAAGAGACACATTTCTGTTTCGGTTTTCGGTTTCAAACAATCGACCGTGAAGAAGGGCGCCCAGTTTTCATTCAGTCAACAGGAAGTAGTATCGGAAGTTTAACAAAAGCGAAATGTCTGTACAGCAAAGAAAAAGGAACGCAAGATGAAGAAAAGGAAATATAAAATTGACAAGAAGACCTCTAAAAGAAATCATGATAATTTAAAGAAGACAAAACACTTCTTTCTTTGTCGGTATTGACAGAAAAAGCATTTTGGTCAACAATGCATCAAGTTTAGAAAAGATAAAAATTACAAAAAAGAAAAAAGTTTTACAGTTAAAAGATCATATTTTTTTAACTCAACATTATTGAATTCTTCTTGACGCAATACTCCAGACCTATAATTTCTATACTGTAATAAATTATGTGTGATTTATATTCGCCAAAATATCAGCGACTCTTAAAGTAGACAGACAGACTTTTTCCAAAAAATAAAATGTCCGAGGACTACAAAATCAAAATGTGAGTATGGATAGAGCAGGGACGCACCTACTGGGCAATGTCGGCGGGGTCTGGACTCCTCCTCTAAACTTCGTAACTCAATATATATAAAGAAGTTTGGACGGACACATGAATAGACAGGGTAAATATATAAAGAAGTTTGGAAGGACATACGGAACAGAGGGTAAATATATAAAGAAGTTTTGGAAGGACACATGGACAGACAGGGTGAATATATAAAGAAGTTTGGACGGACACATGAATAGACAGGGTAAATATATAAAGGAGTTTGGAAGGACACATGGACAGACAGGGTGAATATATAAAGAAGTTTGGAGGGACACATGGACAGACAGGGTAAATATATAAAGGAGTTTTGGAAGGACACATGGACAGACAGGGTGAATATATAAAGAAGTTTGGACGGACACTTGGGCAGACATGGTAAATATATAAGAGTTTGGAAGGACACATGGACAGACAGGGTAAATATATAAAAGAGTTTGGATGGACACATGGACAGACAGGGTAAATATATATAAAGGAGTACGGACTGACACATGGACAGACAGGGAAAATGCGTAAAGGAATTTGGACAGACACATGGACATACAAGGGAAATATATAAAGGAGTTTTTGATAAACCAAACACCTTAAAATTATCCTAACAGTGACGCAATACTCCTAACAATGATCCGTCTCCTTTAGCCTAACCGGCATAACCGTGGGACGTAAAACTCAAAGATTTCATTTTATTTTCCTAACAATGATACAATATTACTTATAAGAGCCTAGTACCACAGAGACATCTATTGTCGAAAGCTATAAACTTCCCTTTCCTTTCCTTTCATGACATTTAAAAATAGTCAACAAGTCTTTCAGTAAAGAACTATGATAAATTCTGAATTTTACCTAAAGTTCTCCTTTATAAAGAACATTTGGATTTCTGGTTTCCCTTGTTAAGTTTCAAATGAACGACAAAGAAAGAAAGAATTTCGAAATATCAAGCGTTTCTCTGACTTCATTTTGCGCAGAAAAAAAAGAAGAAAGTGTTTTAAAGGGATCAATCCAATGTAGACTTACCTTTTCATCCACCGTCAGCCATAAATCTAATCTGGCCAACAGAAAAAAGAAAGAAAACAAAAAGAAAAGAAAAGAAAGAAAGAAAAATCTAACTTTTACAACGAAAACCACAACCCTTTTATTGCGGTTTTAGAGCTGACTCTTTTAACACCTAGGAATACGAGTTAAACAGCGTAACAATATCTCTGCAACAGCCTCACATACAGACCTGGAAACTCACTACCTTGGCAGGGTTGCCAGACTACTACAATTCTCATATACTTATATAAGAAGATTTTTGACACTCAAGGAGAGCATGATGGATCAGTGGTAGAGCGCTCAGCTCTCGTATGAGGAGTTCTTGGTTCGACTCCAGGCGAAGTCAGTTTATACTGGACAGGATCGTGTCTGTGGAATGGGATTTTCTTGGGGTTTCCCCGTTTCCTCCCACTTTCTCATTCAATGTATTATTTATTAATGCTAGTGGCTCTCAACTTTTTACGACTTACTACACAATTTACTGAACACTCAGGACATCACTACACATTTGTTTGATATTTTGACTAAATAATAATAATATCCAGTGGCGTATTTAGGGGGGCTTCCGGGATTAAGCCCCCCTGAAATCTTACTTACTATAGTAAAGTATATGAAATATATTGCAGAATTTTCATATTTTCAGGCAAAGCCCCCCGAAACAAAATCGTAAATACGCCACTGATAATATCTATTATAATAGTGAAACCAATTAGATTTTATAATGACTCTATATACCACTGAGCATTATTGCTACCGCTGAAGGTGTTGACTGGTACAGTTTGTCTCGATTTTAACTAATTATTATTACATTCTAAAATTTCGGGACTCACTTTAGGGGACTGCGTGACACACCAGTGTGTCGCAACACATCGGTTGAGAACCACTATACTAATCATTATCTTGCATTAATTATCCTTCTCCTTTAAAATGTAAAAATATAAATTTAATTTAATTTTTCTTTATAGTCATCGAATTACTGCCTAATATGCTATAAAATGTATCATAATACAGGATACTATGTTTAAATTTGTGTCTTTTTAGTTTAACGTCTTACGATTATGCTCCGAGGCTAAGGAAGGCCGTAGAAGGTTTGTGTTGCAATTATTGTAGAGTAAGAAGAATAAATAAAGCAATAAAGAAAATAGAGCATTCATATTTTTTGGTGGCGCAGTCGATACAATTGGGAGTAAGTTACATAAATATTTTTAAACTAAAACTCGCATATATATATATATATATATATATATATATATATATATATATATATATATATATATATATATATATATATATATATATATATATATATATGACGGTAAAACAAGACACGTTCTGCTGTATACTACTATATATATATATATATATATATATATTATAACACAATTGGATTGTGTTAGGTTCGGTTCCAGTTCGGGGCAGGTATACTTACGACCTGTGGGGCTCGTGTCTTGATCGGTACGCCTGAATTATGATTTCACTAAGTATAATTATTTTATTTAGACACTGAGAATTCCCATTTGTAATGAATGTGAATGATGGAACGGAGCATAAAATTCTCTTTTGTGCAGTAGTGGTTAGAGATTGTGGGATGAATTGCATGTAGTCATTAATTAAGATGGGTTCGACCCAAATCAGTTTATGCGCGTACCCACGCTCAGTGACACGCCCGATGCACATCCGTACAATTTCTACACCAACCAAATATTCTTACCGTTCCAGTAGTGATTTGCGTGAGAAACTGGTATGGAGCAACTGAAACATAATGCATGTATGATATTGATTTACTTAAACACAAATATTATACAGACAACATACGTACTTACTTCAACATTGTAGTTTGATACCTCTGCAATTTTTATATTTTAGGATTTTCATTTGTCATTTACCATATTGAATACAAGCCCATGAATTTTATTGGAAAAATAAATAAAAATAAAAAAGGTATTTTGAACACTTGAATTTGAATTTTGCACTATAACGACGAAGCCGGCAAATTGCTTAACAAATCACCAATTCACACACGCACTGGGGCTTTGGAGATTTTGAAAAAGGAAAGGGGGAGGCCAATAGATGTATAGGAGGGCAGTTTTCTAGAATCTTCTTCCCATTTTTCTTCGAAGGGATGTCCTGTTTTCCAAAATAGTTTCTATTCTCATTATTCAGCTGCGTAGTTGGCAATGTACTGGCTTATGTTTCCACTGATTGACAATTTACAAAATATATTGATCTCTTGTTTTACCAATGTTCCTTTATCATAACATGAGTGAAATTCAACATTAGATTTGTTGTTTAGAGCTGAACAACAACGCTGTCACAAAACTAAAAAGGTGTGCTCGTACTTAGTTTGAGCTGATTTGAGGCATTTTGTATTATTTTCGTAGAACTTCACTAAAACTTACGTGAATTATAAAATAACACATTTTCGGCAGTTCACTTCAACTTATATTGATGCAATTTCACAAAGGATTGGTGAATTAGATTAGGATTTTGACGCTGTCCCAAGTACCTCTTCTATTCATGGCTGCATCCATTTTCGCGCACACAGTTCCCGCCTTCTTCTTCTAGCGTCGGTTAGCTTACTCCAATCACACCAAAGGATTATTTAAAAAAAAAATATCCATAAGCAGTATTGTTAACCAAAATATGGATCACGGGTGATAAATAATCTTGCCATTAACATATTATACTTAAAATTCTGAAATCAATAAAAACAACTTAGGATGGCTTTTGAAACTACGGCACTATTTTTTGGAACATCACCACATCACGTCCTTTTTGTTCGGTCAACCGGAAATACAAGTTACTGCTCACAGCACTGCCAACTCATAAAAAGGATAAAACTAACACAAAGTTTGCGTCGACGTATAATCCATACGGCCTCATTCCAATTCAGCCAAGGAAAACTGGGAGAATTTAAAATGGAATGGGAGTGAGGGGGGCCACACGCTCATAATATATATATATATATACAGGGTGACTAGCAATTCGATGCTTTCCTTGCAAGGGAATATTCTACAACTACTTTGGAACATTTTTATCTATATGAACCGGGGGTCGCAAATCAATAGTTTACACATATTGTAGAGCGCTGAAACGTCACGTGTGTAATCCTACACACTGTAAATCTACACCGTTTCTGTGTTGTAGGACCGAACGTGAAGCAAAGTGTAGCGATCGAATACACCGATGTACCGTAACCAAAAGAAGATAGTGTTCAACTCTGAGCGACGACACGTTTATGGGATCAGCATAGGGTGTTACTACTTGCTTTACAGGCAAAGCGTACCACAATTTTCAGGATATATTATGCCTCCTGCTGTGTGCGTTAAACTTAGGCTATTTGAGAAAGAGTTACCCCCGGTAGCGAACGCGGCCAAGGTGTCTATTCAGTAATTTTACTTTCACCATAGTTGTAAATCATACTGTGAGTCAGTCAGGGTTTCCGGGTCTTTTTTCCAGGTCCAGGTGTGTAATAGCAGAGTTCCAATACTCTGCTACAATCCCTTTGCCTGGCAACACGTCTTTCCTTTTTTCCCTTCCTTTTGAAATCTTTTAAACAGCAGGCGGTCTATTGTTCCGAAATGCACCAAATACGCTCGAGCTAACGTTTTCTCCGCACTTTTATTGCTTTCGTGTTTGTGATTAACCATCTACATTTAAATACTTGGTCAGCGTATTTCAAGCGTATGCATGAGCAATAAATACGCTTTACTAACGCCTCAAATAGCCGGGTACTTACGGTATTCTGTAAAATACCAGAGTGTGGCATGATGAGGAAAGTGCACGCCTCCTAGAAAACAACGCACCCGTTCACTGCCCGACTGTTGGCCAGACAGAGGCACGACCATGGGTATGTCGCGTATGTCGACATACTACCATGGGTAATATGTCACAGTTCGCGTTTTCTCTTGACCACAAACCATCTTCATTCCACCTAGGTGCAAGTACTTCTGCGCTGTTGCCACGCTGCTTTGTGAGGTGCAGTAATGGATTTTGGACTACTACACTTTGCTTCCGTTCGGACCTACAACACAGCAACGTTGTAAAGTTATGAGCTGTACATTAATACATAACCTACACAAGCGTGTAGGATTACACATGCAAAATTTCAGCATTCTACGATATATGAACGTAGGAAAAGGTACAGCTCTCTCGCGCATCCCTCGATAGCCGGCAAATTTTAAAGAAATCACACGTGTGCAAATTATACAGAAGCTATTGATTTTGCGAACCCCTTTTCATATAGGTGAAAATGATCCAAAGTACTTGTAGAATATTCCCTTGCAAGGAATGCATCAAATTACCAGTCACCCTGTATGTCTCTCTCTCTCTCTCTCTCTCTATATATATATATATATATATATATATATATATATATATATATATATATACACCAAAATAAGACAAAAAGTATAGATCAACCTGGGTGCACAAATACTTCCTTTCGGAATTATAGACTCCCGAAAACATGAAAAAATGAACTTTAAAGATCCATAGTTCTAATACTATGGGACCTACCGTAGTCGGGTCAAGACTTCACTTAGGAATTAGTATACCCTACCCAAATATCTAAGTTTCAGAATCCGGTGGTACTTCTGTAGCAATTTTTATAGAGGTAGTTGTTGAGTACTTCAAATTATATGCCTGTCAAACTCCCTCTACAAAATTTGCTTCGTGAGTACCTTAGAATTCTGAAACATTTATTTTTGGATAGTGTACATATTAGTTCCTAAGTGAAGTCTTGACCCAACTACAGTACCTATTGTCATTTAAAGTTCAGTTTTTCAATTTTTCAGCAGCCTATAAGTCCGAAAGGAAGCATTTGTTCACCCAGGGTGGTGTATATTTTTCGTCTTATCTTGGTGTCAGGAATCACCTCCCAAACGTTTTCGATGTTGTTTTGAAACACCCTTGTATATATGAATCCAAATACACTCATTTACTACTATATTCGTATTCATATATCCATCCATATATAGATACACATGCACTCATATTCACCTTCATATACATATAGAAATTTTAAATAAACTCATACTCACATATAACAATTAGCTTACATTTTAGATGCATTTTGTATAATACTATAATATTATATTTACTTGTCTTGAAACTAAAGTCCGAATCATGATTTCTTGTCAATTCATTATAATAATTTTAACTCGTAAGAAGTGGTAAGTGGTATATATATATATATATATATATATATATATATATATATATATATATATATATATATATATATATATAAAGAGGTTACGCTGATTAACATTAAAGTAAATCCACTTCAAAATGTCACTACTTTCAACATTCTCATTCATAATTTATAAAAGAAACTTAGTTCAAGTACATTTTATGCGTTTTATATAACGGGATGAACTGAAAAATCCTTTATAATTAATTTAATATTCATTCAATACTAAAGTCAATTTCCCGCTTCGCTTGGTTAAAATAGCAAACATCAGTAATATATTCCGTTAGTCAGTCACTTTTTACTACTACTGAAGCGCTCTCAAATCGATAGAGACAAAGAAAATATAATGAAAAATATGAAAATAATAAGTAATTTATATAAATAAAAATTAAATATTAGTATAGTGGGCTGAATTTTGATTTAAACGGCATCGGAGGTGTCATTATTCATCTCAGCGAACCCGAAAACAATGGATTCGACAATAATATCGGTCATTTTCGATCATTTTTATACATCTCCTCACTTCCCCAAGTTGCGGGGCTGAATTTGGATTTAATTGGCATCGGAAGTGTCACTATTCATCTCAGCGACCTCGAACACTATGGATTGGACACTAACATCGGTCATTTTTCGATCATTTTTTTAATATATATATCTCCCCCTCTTCGTCTCCTACGTTGAACCGTTAAAGTGAAATGATAAAAACTATCCCAGGCTCGAACCTTATCAATGTTGAAAATTTGATCGAGATCGATCGGGTGGTTCAAGAGGTATAAACTCACGAACATATTCACTTTCATTTTTGTATACCTGGGTATATAGATTTCATTAATACATCACAAAATCGTTTCTCCCTATTTATTATCCATTTTGCCCGGAGAACTGTTGACAGACAGACGGATATAACTGTCCTATAAGAATTTTATCACTTAAGTATAGCATAGTTTGAAAGTCTAATGACACTCGGATGAATACTTGATCAACAGTTATCTTACATATTATAATATTATGAACGTTTAAAAACAGACATTTAAGTTTGATAACCTGGCAACCCTGTACCGAACAACTAGTAACTTTTTTCTTCTAAAAATTTCTCGTATTGTAATCTTTCTTTTCGTTGTTTCTTCACCACTTCATGTTTTCTCTTCTGTTTCTGTCTGGTTTTAGTTGCAGCTCTTTCTATTAAATCTCTCAAAGTTCTTCAAATCCTTTAAAAACAGACGAAGTTCAGAGATGTTTTTCTTCTGTCTGTTTCTTGTTTACCTGAGCTCAGTTTTTTACCGCTAGATGGAACTCTTATCGTCTAGTTACTGGGTTTCCAAACTATGCTATGCATAATTATAGGGAGTCTCTTATAACGGATATGTCCGTCTGTCTGTCTGAATGTCTTCAGAGCAACAACTGTAAGAAATAGCGAGCATTATTTCTTTCCTAATGATTCAACATCTCAAGAATCTCTTGCCTTACCGTCTACAGGGTTCCGGGTTCAATTCCCGATGGAAAACCACTGAAATTTTTACGCACTCTGATGGTTTGGATTCATCTTAAACTGTCCACATCTCATATTGCCTCGGTGCTAAACGGGGCGCTAAATTGAATCAAATCTAAGCAATCAAACCGGAAGTGGTACAAATCTATAATTTCCGGTTAAAACTAGGATCACCAACTAACTAACTCAATAACCTATAGAACCCGAAGGTTCAATGGAGCTTTCTCTAAAGGTCTCCATTGAGTTCTATTCTTAGGCAACTGGATCCAGTTTCTATTTTGTACCCTCTGCGCGTAGGTCTTCCTAATGGTCGTTTTCCGATTGGACTTACGGTTAAAACTGTGAAAGCGTTCCTACTTTCTTCCATTCTGGCTACATGACCTGCCAACCTAAGCCTCCTTGATTTGATGACCCTAACAATGTTTGTTAAACGGTATAAACTGTGAAATTCCTCGTCATGAAGTTTCTACCATTCCCCATTCCTATTCCTCTGGGTTCGAATGTTCGTCTCAGGATACTGTTCTCAAACACTTTTATTCTGCCTTCTTCCCTCAGAGTGAGAGACCATATTTCGCAACCATACAGGACAACAAGCACGGTTATCGTTTTATATATATATTTTAAGCTTCAAATTTCTCGAAAGAATTCGCGACGACAAAAGATTTTGAACCGAATAATAACATGAATTCCCTAACTAACTGATTCATACTAGCTTTGCTATATTTAATAACATAATAACTTACACTAAAATACAAATGCTGAGCAAAGCAACGTTTTATTATAAAATAATAATTGTGACAGTTTCGGATATCTAACATATCCTTCTTCAGACACTATCGAAAATAAATTAGATTGCATCATCTTTGATGGGAATGAAAGACAGGAGAATATATATTCTAAAAACACTTCATACAGGACACTTAAGTTTGGCCCTCCACTGTACAACGCGTGTTGTGGTTACTGATCGTTTTTTGCTTTCAATGTGTCATGTGGACCTTCCTCTTCTGTCAGCAGTAACCAGTTCACCTGTGAGTGTCGTGGTGTCAAAGTGGTGCGGTAAAATGGGCGATCTGACAGAGTTCCAAAGAGGCATGACCATTGGTGTCCATCTGGTTGGAGTTTTTGTGGCAACAGTGGCGAACATTGTGGGGGTATTGAAAGGCACTGTGTCCAATGTCACGAGGGCATACACAATTCATGGGCAAACATCTGCAAAGCACAACAGTGGTCGAAATACAATCCTGTCATTTACTGACCGGAGGGCGTTAAAACGGATTGTAGCAGCTAAAAAGAAGACCACTGCAATGAAAATTACGGCTGAACTCAATTCCGGCCTACAGAATCCGGTTTCATCGAAAACAGTGCGACGGGAACTTCATAAAATGAAAATTCATGGCAGGGCCGCTATCGCCAAACCCCTGGTCACAGCAGTAAATGCTGAAGAGGAGTATCCAGTGGTGCAAGGACCACAAGGCGTGGACACATGAGCAGTGGAAACACGTAATGTGGTCCAGTGAATCGACCTTCACCTTGTTTCCAACAACCGGTCCTGTTTACGTATGGAGAACATCGTCGCAGGCCTATGATGCAGACTGTCTGCTCCCAACTGTAAAGCATGGGGGTTGTTCTGTTACAGTATGGGCAGTGATATCGTGGTTTTCTGCAGGTCCCATCATAGCCCTGCATGGAATGATGAATGCTAAGACATATGAGGCTATTTTGGGGGACCAGGTTCTACCAATGGCCCAAATATTGTTCCTTGATAGTGATGGCATCTACCAAGATGATTTGGCACTCTGTCACGCTGCAAAAACGGTGAAATCATGGTTTGAGGAGCATGACCAGAAGCTATCACACCTCCCCTGGGTCTCACAATCACCAGAACTGAATGATTGAGCCATTGTGGTCTGAGTTAGAAAGGCGTGTTTGGTCTCATTACCCTGCAGCAGCATCCCTTAAGGAACTGAGCATGTTTTGGAGGAATAATGGTACAAAATTCCACACACCATGATTCAGGAGCTGTATACGTCCATTCTACGTCGGATCCAAGCTGTTTTGGACGCAAAAGGAGGCCCCACACCATACTAGGTATGATTTTCACACTTTTGCAAACGTTTTAGATTTTTTTGTCCAACCCCTGTATATATATCTATATAGTCATTGTTAAGATTCTTTTAACAGACATATATAACAAAGGCACGGAAAATTCTGAACTCTGATTGGCTGATCAATAAAAAATTACCCAATCATAATAGAAGTTGATCAAATTGAAACTAAACACCAAGATCCTTCCTGGTCCAGTGGAAACTTATCTACAAATTAAGACTTTCCAATAATTTGCCCCACTGTTCGTCAATTTTAAGTCCTGTATAACAATTCATAATACAGCTTTCCTCTTTTTCAATGAACCTGGCCTCCTTCCACTTCCTTATTAAAGTCCTTTGTTCCCTTGCCAACACTTCACTTTCGCACCAATTAATAATGTGCCTCGTGTCCCTTACATGTTTAAAAATGACATTTTTTTCTCTTTCCAATCTAACATCATCTTGATGTTGCTTTAACGTTATTTTAGTTTTTTTTTTTCCCGTTTCACCTATATAACAGCTATTTTTAAAGTGCTTACGTCATCAAATAAAGTAAATATTTTCCCTTCTGGAACGAGAGCTATCAGAAGCAATATCAACATTGGAGCATCAAGAACAAACAATAATGTTGATAATTGCGATAGACCTACAGAAATATAATTTAATGTATATATGTAGAAAGCGGATGTGAGTTAGTGTGAAATTATTATGGATCTGTAGTAAGTACTATTATAGTACTAAGTATTCTGCTTTTTGGCAGGTCCTGGGACTAATGACGTTTCCTTTCTATTTTAATTTTAGATTTGGGCCTGAAAATGTTTCTTTCACGTTTTTCGATCTTCAAGCTTCCTCTTTTAACTCCCAATATTTTCCTCTATTCTTCAAATTCTCGCTTTCCTTCCATCTTTCCTTCTATGGCGGTATGAAGAAGACAATTTCTTCGCAAGATTCCAATCCAATCCAATTGAGTTTCCTACAAAGAATTTTGGCTAGAAGTGTCCTCTTCTCTCCTACCCATTTCAAAATATCTTCATTTGTTACTCTCTCTGTTCATTTTATCTTCTCCATCTTCCTCCAACACCACATTTCGAAGCTCTCTAAATATTTCTTCTCTAACTTCCGTAATGTCCAAGTCTCTGAATCATACAGTTCAATACATTATATATAGTACTTGACCAAGTTCTTCCTTAGTCACATATTAAGCCTGCTAGTTAAGAGTGATCTTTTCTTGTTAAATACATCTTTGGTTATGTTAATTCTTGACCTGATCTCTTTGGTCCAGTAAGGTCTCTCGTCAAAATACTACCCAGATACTTAAAATTATCGACCTTTTCAAGTTCTCTTCATTCTACTGTGGTCCGTAAGGGCGCGTTTTCACAGCATATTGACATGACTTTCGACTTTTCGATGTTGATTTCCATTCCATATAGTTTCCCAGTGTCAACTATTTTGTGAATCATCTCCTGTAGTCCTCCTTCGGTTCTAGCTATAATAACCGTATCATCTGCATACCTGATCTTGTTAGTGATCTGCCCACCAATCTTGAAATCGCCAATTCCCATTAATGCTTCTTTCATTAAACATTCACTGTAAATGTTGAAGAATTAGGGCGACATAGTACATCCTTCTCTGACTCCTCTTCCAATCTTCACACTATTGGTTTCTCCTTCATTCAAGCGCAACTTCAGTCGTTGTCCTACGTACAGGTTTTGAATGAGTCGTCGGTCTCTCCAGCTGATTCCAATTTCTTAAAGTATTTTCAAGAATTTCGTCCACTTGACCCGATCAAAAGCTTTTTTCCACTTTATGAAACACAAATTAATTCTTCTTTTACATCAAGAATTCATTCTGAAATAATTCTCATTAATTAAAATAATGCTTGGATACCCTAAGGATCTTATGGTATTTACGTTGACAATTTTTGCAATAGGGTTGAGAGTAAGTGATTGACGTGTAAATAAAATTGAAAACGACTGACATCAATGTCCAATCCATATTTTTCGGTGTAGGTGAAATAAAAATTGGCTTTTTCGATGCCGTTTCAGTCCAAGTTCTGCCCCATCGGCATGAAAATGAGACTTGGTATGGGGTATGAGTGAGAAGGAAGCCATTATGGTTTTTTGTCATTATTCAATGTCCGAAAACTGAGAGATTCAATTTAAAGAAGAGAGCCAGGTAAGAGAGGAACACCAGATTGAAGTTTCGAATAGATTCTCGGCTTTAGAAGATTCGAAGTGCACTAGTGTTGAGGATACCTTGATTGAAATTAGAGATAGCATTAAAATTTCAGCAATAGAAAAATTGGGACACACGGAAATACGTAGGAATGCATTAAAGTAGCAGAGAAGAGAAAACGGGCAAAATTCCGCTGGCTTCAAAATCCGAATGAAATAGCTACACAAAATTTCGCAGATATCAGGCGGGAAACTTCCAAAACTTTTAGAACAAAGAAACACGATTTTTTAAAAGCTAAAATAAAGGAACTTGAAGATAATAGTAAAAATAAAAACATCCGGGACATGTATAAGGGGACCAGTGAATTTAAGAAAGGCTATCAACCTCGTGCTTATATATTAAAGAAATCTGACGGTACAGTTCTCACTGATACGGATAGCATCGTAAATAGATGGAAAGATTTCTTTGACGATTTGCTTAACACGCAACCAGAAACTAGTGTGCGTGAAGAAAAGGAGATACACTCCGCAGAACCGTATATTCCAGAACCCAACCGAATAGAAGTAGAAAAAGCTTTAAAGAAATTAAAGAAACACAAATCCCCGGGTGTAGATGAAATTCCGGCTGAGTTAATTTTAGCTGGAAGCGAAAAATTGTAGAACAAGATACACAAACTCATTCTCCTTATTTGGAACAAGGAAGAATTTTCACAGTAGTGGAAAGAATCAATCATTGTTCCAATTCACAAGAAAGGCGACAAAACTGACTGTAATAATTATCGAGGCATTTCTCTTATGTCAACAACCTATAAAATCCTTTCAAATATTCTATTAGCAAGATTGACCCCATACGAAGATGAAATTATTGGAGATTATCAGTGCGGATTTAGACGAAATCGATCCACTATCGACCAAATATTTACCATTCGCCAAATACTCGAAAAGAAAGTGGAAATACAATACCCCGGTACATCAACTATTTATTGATTTTAGAAAGGTTTACGACTCGGTTAGGAGAGAAACATTATACAACGTTCTTACAGAACTTGGAATACCGAGACAGCTAATTAGATTCAAAGCATTGGGTGCTATTGACTACAAAGTGAAGAAATGGGGTTAAGACTAAAAGCATTGGGTGCTATTGACTACAAAGTGAAGAAATGGGGTTAAGACTAAAAGCATTGGATGCTATTGACTACAAAATAAAGAAATGGGATTAAGACTAAAAACATTGGGTGCTATTGACTACAAAATGAAGAAATGGGATTAAGACTAAAAGCATTGGATGCTATTGACTACAAAATGAAGAAATGGGATTAAGACTAAAAGCATTGGATACTATTGACTACAAAATGAAGAAATGGGTTTAAGACTAAAAGCATTGGGTGCTATTGACTACAAAATGAAGAAATGGGGTTAAGACTAAAAGCATTGGGTGCTATTGACTACAAAATGAAGAAATGGGGTTAAGACTAAAAGCATTGGGTGCTATTGACTACAAAATGAAGAAATGGGGTTAAGACTAAAAGCATTGGATGCTATTGACTACAAAATGAAGAAATGGGTTTAAGACTAAAAGCATTGGGTGCTATTGACTACAAAATGAAGAAATGGGATTAAGACTAAAAGCATTGGATGCTATTGACTACAAAATAAAGAAATGGGTTTAAGACTAAAAGCATTGGGTGCTATTGACTACAAAATGAAGAAATGGGATTAAGACTAAAAGCATTGGATACTATTGACTACAAAATGAAGAAATGGGATTAAGACTAAAAGCATTGGGTGCTATTGACTACAAAATGAAGAAATGGGTTTAAGACTAAAAGCATTGGGTGCTATTGACTACAAAATGAAGAAATGGGGTTAAGACTAGAAGCATTGGGTGTTATTGACTGCAAAATGACGAAATGGGGTTAAGACTAAAAGCATTGGGTGTTATTGACTACAAAATGAAGAAATGGGGTTAAGAATAAAAACAATGTGTGCTATTGACTATAATATCAGGAAATGGAACTAACACTGAAAGCATTGGATGGTACTGATTATAAAATGAAGGAATGGAGTTAAAACTAAAGGTACTGGGCGTTTTTGACTATAAAATGAACATATAGACTGAGACTGAAAATGTTAGATGCTATTAACTATAAAAAGAAGAAATGAAATTAATACTAAAACCATTGGGCGTTTTTACTACAAAAGGAAGATTTAAAACTAAGACTAAAAGCATTGGCCACTATTGACTATAAAATTTAAACATGGGACTAAGACTAACAGCATTGGGCACTTTTGACTGTAAAAGGAAGAATTAAAACTAAGACTAAAAGCATTGGCCGTTATTGACTATAAAATTAAAAAAATGTGACTAAGAGTAACAGCATTGGGCTCTCTTGACTGTAAAGTGAAGAATTAAAACTAAGACTAAAAGCATTGGCCATTATTGACTATTAAATAAAAAAAATGGGAATAAGACTAACAGTATTGGGCGCTTTTGACTGTAAACTGAAGAAATGGGACTCAGACTGAAAGCATTGGCTGTTCCTGTTGCCATAATAGAAAAAAATAATTTCCCCTATTTAATGGATTTTTAAAAAAAAGTATTAATTTTGTGTCTTTTTTATGGTTATTACTTGCTTTTCAATATGTATTTAATATCCTGTAATCAATTCTTTAGTCCTGTAGAACTGTATGAATTAGATCTAACAAATAAAGAAACAGGAAAGTAACCGAATAAAGAAGAAACACTGGTATATTTAACCTTTCCATATTATCCAACCATGAAACGCACGAAGATTGGCTACGAGTAGATGGAAAAACTCTTTTGAAATGCCAATAGTTGATAATTTTATCATTAAGGGCGCTAGATAAAGGTCTCGAACCAACACTGAAGCACAGTGCCATCTGTTGCAGTAATGTTTAATTAATTGGCATCGTCTTTCCATAAACACCATTTAAATACTGCATTTCCTATAACTTAATTTATTTTATAGTACAGTGACAAGCTAGAGGAAGAAAATAAGTAAAAATATTTTATTGTCATCAGGTTAACGTATATGTACAAAATTTCAGAGCTGTAGGTAATATGGAAGTAATAACGACACCACTTTTAGTTTTTCGACGGGCAAGTATTTTCTCCGTACCGAAAAGGATAGTTTTAGATTAATTGACTTACATTAAAATACATCATTTCGGTGGGAGAGTCGGTGAGTAGGGTTATCCTTCAAGGGACGCCCACCCCCTTTGGCATCGTCACTATATAGAAGTATGTGTAATTTAAGTAGGAAGATTTGATTCTAACAAACATACACACAGAAAATTACCTAATTAAAATCATTGTAAAAAAACGAAAATTTTTCACTTACATAACAAAAATTGTGTTCACAGATTTCGACAATACTAGTAGAGACGTTGCATTCGACGTATCAGAAGAAAAAAAAACTAAAATGTATAGATTTTCTGTTACCTTAACTTGAAGAGTAAACAACGATTTTGAAAATAAAATTTACGTACCCTAGTGCAGATGTATCGTAGAATAAAATAAACTCAGCTAGAGCAAATTATTGGAGAAAATCTTACCTGCAAAGAAACGATAAATAGAATATTAGTAATATATGTCAAAATAAAAAGAAGATTAGCAAATTCTCCAACGTGTTACTAGAAACATCATTTCACTCTCTTCCTCCTATATTTTTCATATACAATTCGTCCAGACCCGAAGTCTCGGACGAGTTCCCTGGTAGCTAAGCGGTTAACGTACGCGTCTTTGGCGTGAAAGACACAGTTCGATTCCCAACGGAAGCTCATCTGGTTCCGTTCAGTTGAATTGATTTTGTTTTTAGCGTCCCGTTCAGTAGCGACTCTATTTGAGACGTGAATCTACTGATTAACGTGGAATCCGAATCACATGAGCTCCAGCCGGGAATCGAACCAGGGTCTGACACGCAAAAGATGCGTACGCTAAACGCTTATCCACGAATAAGTTCAATGTTATGTGGTTCGGATTCCACGTTAAAACTGTAGATCCACGTCTCATATAGCCTCTCTGCTAAAAAGGACGCTAAAGTCAAAATTGAATCGAATCGCAGTCTTGCACAAAATTAGAAGACTCGTATCGGCATTTTAATGAAGTAACACCATCCATTTCTTTACCGTTCTAGGTCAATAATGTGAAAACCTGCTGAAACACGTTTTTTTTCTTTCCCCACCTCTTTTTCTTCCCTTTTAGATCGAATATAAAAAAAAAAACATTGAAACACAAGTCTATTTTTGCGTGGTTTATGCCCGTCATGCTACTCCCCTGTCTTGGCTTTTGCCCGTAACATTTTTTTTTTCTCGTGGTTATTGCCCATGTGATTGCCCGAAAATTACACAAGTTCCGGAGCTGATTCGGAGTTTAATGTTGAAGAACTCTTTGGGAATCTGAATCCTGAATCGCGAACAAAAGCAACAAAACCTGGCAAAAAGAAAGTGAACAAACTCAACATATTTTATGAAATTGCTTTTTTTCTGGTTTTATCCCCAGGTAAGCAAGACTGTGGTGAACAACATCATATTCGAGGGTTTTCTCGGGGTTCTCCCGTTTTCCCCACATTCCACCAATTCATTTACTTGTTTTAGTTATAGTTTCCCTTAGCCTAAAGGGCGTAAACGTGGGACGTTAAACTGAAAGCTTTCATTTCTTTTTTCTATTATTGCTCCGGTATGTAAAGACAGAAACAACAAACAGACAGATGAACGGACTGGATTGTACTATAACATTATGCTTACTATAGTTGGAAAATCTAATAATAACGTGCTATTTATATTACTAAAACAGTAACGTGTATATTTCAACTTATTAGACAGAACCGAAGTCTCATGAATCGTAACCAACACAGCATAAGCCATAGATACAAAGCTAATACAAATTTTGTTTTGTTCTTTTCGATCAATAGAATGTGAGAAAATGTTATGTCTTAAACACCTGTTTTCTTTAGCCTAAAACTGTCATTTCTTATTCACGCATGCAAAAACTAGCCAATGTTAACGAGGTTAAATGATTCATTAATATTAGATTTATGGCATTGTCTTTATATCCTGAAGGAAAAACAAAAGAGAAAGGTTACCATTCACGGACGTTCACTTATTTCTGTTTTTCTCATGGTTTTGAAATTAGGATCTATAAAATACTAGGGTTTAATAAAAGACATGGACGATGTTCTTTTGATGGGTGATAATGTAGGGTCAGTCTAACTTGGAACTTTCCCTGGAGGAGCAAGCATTAATATTTTAGTCCTTCTAGAAAAATATGAAGTTAGATTCCGAGACAAATATGAAATATGAAGTTTGCTCCCTCACTCCGGAATTTAAAACCTCAATAAACATTTTTATGACTTCTATGGACCCCAGCTGAAGTTTTACTGAAGGGGAGGTGCAAATTACGTTTGTACTTCATCTTATTAAAATATATTTTGTTCGGATGATTGGGCAGAAGCAACATCTTAAATTATTTTCAGTTCTTTTGGAAATGGTATGGTGGGCCCAGTCTATACTTCACAAATTACACTGAGGAGCGAATATTTAGCACAACTTAAAGTCTTAAGAGTCTTCATCCCGGCGAAATTAAAATACCGCTAATTTTACAGTAATTATGTGATATCTTCAAATAGATAAAAAGATAATCGAAATGTGGAACAAGAGTGCCCTAGACAATATTATTTTACATGAGAAACCGTTATCACGACTCACTTATCTGCTTTCGATTTCGAGCCATTTTGAAAATCGGCATTTATTTTCGCGTTTCTAAACAGCTGATAACGGAAAGGCACTAGGTGACTTGTGATAACGGTACCTCACGCAAAATAATATTGTCTAGGGAGCTCTTGTTCCATATTTCAATTATCTTTTATCTATTTGAAGATATCACATAATTACTGTAAAATTAACGGTATTTTAATTTCGACGGTATGAAGACTCCTAAGAATATATTTTTCTGGGGGGCCTTAAAGTATAGATTGATACCTTGTATGTCATGGATTTCTACATTAGTGAAAGGATTTTCAATCCAACCTTTACCATGTTGTGGAACAGAGAAATATTCTCGAAAACTTGCAGCTAATGCTTTCAAGTGTCCTACAAGTGTTTTGTGCATTTCAATTATATCCTTTAGCATTGGAAAAGATGACTAGTTATTGTTTTGTACTCACACTGCCCACAGCCGTAGTTTCTTAATCTTAAAAATACGTCTTGCATAACAGTTGTAAGTTCCATTTTATTACAACACATTTTAGTAATTTTTAGGCGTCGCGGACCTCCTGGCTACGTCTCGCGGACCCCTCTTTAAGAATCACTGCTCTAGATGATATGAAACAAACAAAAGAAAAAGACGTTTGGAAGGCGAGGAGGATATTACTTTTACTTTTGTTTGAAAGATATAACTTCGGGGAGGGGGGGATGATGCGATAACAGAACTCAAAGGAACAGAAGTTTTACCTAGTTTGCCCTACACCTCTTGACGGCGTCCCCTGTCAGGATAGGCAATTCGCTTCACGAGTCTGCAGTCCGTCGTTGTATAGAAATTGTAATTCTTGATATATTCAAAAATAGACAAATGTAAACACATGTAAATCGTGACAGAGTAAATAGTAACTACTAGGGAACAACACATCATATAATTCAAACCCACACATTATGCTAATTTACTGATTTCATACAACCTGACAGATAATGTATAAACATGCATATTAACAAACTGACCATAAGATTCAAGTTGATATGAATCAATGTAACTTTCTCGGACATATTTAAATGCATACATCCAGTTACTTCGTGAATACAAGATAATACTCTATGACTTCTGATCAGGGGCGGATCCAGGACCGACTTCTGGGGAAGGGGGCGGTAGGTTGTCATACTGCTACTTTTAAGGGCTCCAAACTTTGGGATGGGTTTTATTTATATATATAAAATAAGAAAATTTCCTCTTCTTGGGGGGGCGATTGCCCCCCCTGTATCCGCCCCTGCTTCTGATTAATTACTCTTTATCCTTTACAGGTGCGGTGGTACTCTAAGCAAAGAATTCCATGTATCATTGTCCTCTGGCACTTCATCCTCTAAATCATCAAGGTAAGTATTATAACTTCCTCTTACTCTTAAATGTAGTAGGTTAGGCTCCGTTCATATTCTACTATACTTAAATACTACACTTTTAATCATTTTGTTCGAAAATTAATATTATACCTCACTACTGATTTCATCACGAAGAAATTAAATGTCGACTAAAAACAGGCAATTCGTGTTACTATTCGGTTCAAAATCTCTTGTCGTCGCGAATTCTGTCGAGGAATTTGAAGCTTAAAATATACAAAACGATAATCATGCCTGCTATTTTGTATGGCTGCGAAACATGGTCGCTTACTCTGAGGGAAGAACATAGACTGAAAGTATTTGAGAACAAGATCCTGAGACGAATATTCGGACTCAAGAGGAACGGGAATGGGGAATGGCGGAAACTTCATAACGAGGAACTACATAATTTATACGGTTTACCGAACATTGTTAGGGTCGTCAAGTCTAGCAGGCCTAGGTGGGCGGATCATGTAGCTAGAATGGAAGAAAGTAGAAACGCTTTCAAAGTCTTGATTGGAAGACCAATCGGAAAACGACCATTAGGAAGACCTAGGCGCAGATGGGAAGACATTATTAAGATGGATCTCGCAGAGATATGAATACAAAGTAGAAACTGGATCCAATTAGCTAAGGATAGAAGTCAGTGGAGAGCTTTTGTGAACGCGGCATTGAACCTTCGAGTTCCATAAGCCATAGAGTTAGTTAGTTAGTTAGTTACTACTGATTTCATTTACATTTTTTACAGGATAGTTATCAGTCGAGACCTTCCTAGCATTAGCACTTCGGGCAAATACATCGAAAGAAAGGAAGGAAGCACTGAAGTCTTCTATGTTCCAGATATACCAGAATATTTTGAATACTTTGAAACTCTAAAAGCATTTTCTGCTTTCCATTATATTTAACAGTGATAAGTTTCTTGGAAAAAGTTCTGTAATTATGGCATTGAAATTTAAAATTACTGATAAAACAAGAATTGCTGAGCCCTGCTACTTGCATCTGGGGGCGCCCACACTGAGCAAAATAACGTATGTGGCGTACATAAAAACGTAGGTTACATGCGTAAATCCTGTAGTTCTTGGACTTAAATTACGACTGTACGTAATATCCTGCACCAAGCGTATAACTGAGAACATATGTTTTATATAACTGCCCCAGGGGCGGATCCAGAACCGACTTCCGGGGGGCGGTGGGTTCTCATACTGCTACTTTTAAGGGTTCCAAACTTTGCGATGGGTTTTATTTATATATATATAATAAAAAAAGTTTCCTCTTCTGAGGGGGAGCGATCGCCCCGATCGCTCTCCTCCCTGGATCCGCCCCTGCCCCTATAAGTGTTCCGTCTATACGCACTTTCTGTATGACTGTATATAGGCGGTCAGGATCTCATACACATATGGACGTATATAACATACAGCTGACATATGTAACGTATGTATACGTTTATAATATATGAAAGACTGTTAGATGTCTGCAGCGAAATGATGTCACATCTAAGCGAGAAATGGCCAGTAGGTATGTACAGGCCGGTAGCCAGCCCAAAAATTTAGGGGGGCCGGCTTAAGTTAGGGGGGGCGATCCAACAATATTATAGTTCATCACCATATTATAGTTCATTTGCAAGCCTACCGTGAAAACTTTCGAGGGGGCCAGCAAAAATTTAGGGGGGCCGGTCCCCCTAGACCCCCCTGGATGCGGGCCTGGGTATGTAGTATATAGATAACGTATGCTCCGTAGAGATTTCCGTAATAAACAGAAGGATCCCGTATATTTATACAATATATCACTGTCCGGATAACGGATTTTTCTCAGTGCATGCTTACAAATTATATTTCAACTATTTTCTTTTCTTCTTTTTTTCTTTTAATCTTTGGTTTTGTACAACTTTCCATTTTGTTTATTTCAGGTAGTGATCAAAAGTCGTAAAAGGAATAAATTAGGAAGCTAATAAGTTAGTTTTAGGGAGAAAAAAAATTACAACTAATTGTTAACGAGAAACAAACAAAAAACAAAACACAATCGAACCAATACGAGTAATCTATATCCATCTCGATATTTTCCTTTCGTTTCTTTTTTTCTCTCTTTCAATCCATTTCATTCCACGAAAACGACTGCCAAACCGCTTGCTCCCCAGCAATTGATTCGCTGTGCCAATTGAACAAAATTTATTATCCCAAGGACTGAAATAAATTACCTCTTGCAAACAGATCGAGCTATCGAATGGACCTCGAAAGCAGAGCACACAGCGCAATAACATTCCAATTTATAACTTTGGTTTCATCTCATCTTCTTCTCTCCCACTCTCTCTCTCTCTCTCGTCTACCCTTTCTGCTACTTTTTTTTTAATTGGATGTGTGCACAAACTGTAATGTACGTATTCTTTTTGGAGGGGGAGAGGGTAAAAAAAAAGAAGAAGAATAAAATGTATTTTAATGACCATACACGAGATAATGAATTCGTCCATCTTGGTTGGTACTAATTTCACATTAATATGTTCTCTTTCATGATATTGCTAGTTTAATTCTACGGATTCGATTGGAAATGTTCTACTTTCTCCAATAATGGATGTAGAGCTATTCCTTGAGTTTTCAGCTTAACGTCTTTCGTCCACGTCTTTTAGACTATATAAGACAAATGATCATTTCAAATGAAGATACTGGAAGAATTGCTAAGAGAATTATTTTTTTTACAACCTGTTCCATCTTTCTTGTAATGTCAGTACTTTTTTAAAATACATTCAAATATCTTAACTTAGCGATTCGTTGAATTGGATTGGCGCCCTTTCAACTGCCGAGGCTACATGAGACGTAGACCTATTGAACTGTATCAACACCAATGGAACAATTAGAATTCGCGTTTAGTGCTCCGTACATTGCCCAAATGTTCTGACCCGAACTCTGTGATCCGAACCGTTTAATCCAGCAGCTATGTAGTATTGTTGGTATTTCCGAGCCAATGTTGAGATTAACCTATTGCTGGATAACGGTTAGTTCCTATTTAGGACACGTTTCAAATTGACTTCTGCCCTTCACAGAAATTGAAACCCGCGAATGTCATAGAATGTCTTCTTCCCGAACAGAGACAAACAGATATTGAACCCAGGATATGTTATAACCTCCAGATTAACGTGCTAACCGAACCACATGAGCCCACCGCCGGGAATCGATCCTGGGTCTTCTGAACCGAAGATGCTTTCGCTAAGCATATATCAACGAGGGAGTTTCTGAACGATTTGTATTCATTCGTAATGTGTTACCTATTATACCACAGAAGCGCTTATCATACGAAATACTTATTATAGGTTTAAATCTAGCGACTATGCTGGCCAGAGTTTACCATTTGCTCGTCCTATCCGTCGGTGAGGAGAAATATGAAGTAAAGAAAGTATGTAATACCAGATACGTGAAGTGATTTGCTAACTGACGATTTTTTTAGGTCAGAGTTTGATGTGCAGACCACTGACTCCAGACTAATAAATTTATCTAGTAATCTTCAGTTTTGAACTTCAAATCGGCGTCACTGTCCGCATCATTTTTCAAAAAACACTACTCTGAACAACAATAATGTTTCTACTTTCTCGTCAACAAAACGAATTTAAATAATGATTGCAGGGTTTTTTGTTTATTTATTTATTTATTTTTGCAGAAGTGACTGTTAAAGATCTTAATGTGTGTTTTATAATTATTTCATACACATCTACAATTTATTTGCACATTGAAAAACTGAAGAAAAGCAAGTGTGCGTTCTAAAACTATCGTATATTTACTATTATCGCAAGGATATTATTAAAGGCTTAAAGTATCGTATGTTACGATAAATTATCGTATGGTTCGCGAGCCTGTGACACACAACCTCGCGCTCTATTGGGTAGTGAAATCGGTAAGTGAAGGTCACGCTACACGACTCCTTGCGATCACTATAGTGTTACAATGAAGAGCGTTATGAAGGTATACTTCCATGTCAATCCGACCTTAAATAATTGGTGTGATTTTCGTTCAACAGTACGAGTTTGCAAAATATTGTTTTTTTTATTTTCTCAAAAAATACGCATGAGGTTGTACACTGATACATACTATTTTGTTCTACTAAGATCTACCGAGTCATGTTTGGACATTTTTTTATGTTAAATGGTAATATAATATTGTAAGATTTCTTATACAGTAAACCCACGATTATCCGTGAGTGCCGCATTTTTTTTTAAACCCTGCTTTAGTCGAACTAATTTATTTTTTCATAAGTAGTCTCTGCGGACTGACACTTTGCATGCAAATAAGAACTGCATATTCCAAAACATGAAAATAAACTGCAATTGAAAAATCAATATTTCCAACAATAGTTCAAGTTTCGAAGTGCAGCTCTGCAGAAGCCGATTGTTGTACGCTATGAAAAACGGGAATTGGGAAGAGTGATTTGCGTGGTAGTAAATTACATTCATTGTTCACTTCGGAGTGAGTGTCCGCGACAACCACTTGAGGGTTAATTACAAAACTCAAAAACACTTTTAATCCAAGCCAACAACTAGGAAAATACACTAGGCCCTACAGTGTAAAGGTATAAAATTACGAACAGGTTTATTATGCATCGTAATTGCATAGGAATTTGTGGCTGAGTGGCAGCAGTGGCAGATCCAGGGGCGGGGGTCGATCGGGGCAATCGCCCCCCCCCTAGAAGATGAAAGTTTTTTTTTTTATTTTATATATAAATTAAACCCATCCCAGATTTTGGAGCTCCTAAAAATAGCTCTAAGTAGCAGTATTACAACCCACTGCCCCCTTCCCCAGAAGTCCGTCCTGGATCCGCCCCTGAGTAGTAGGCTCTTACTCTTTTGTTATGGTCTTGACTTTCACATTCTCCGATCGCTGACCTTTACGACCCGAGTAATACAAACAATAAAATATAGTTTTTATGCTCAAATACTGCATATTTTCGTGTTCCCACTTCATCTTTAGTCTTATTTCGTGTCATCCGCGGTTCCTTTGTCACCTAATTCCGCGGATAACCGTGGCTTTACTGTATTTCTAATGTCTCATACTATACATTCCATTTCAATACATTGCTTTTACCTTTCTGAAATTAACAAAATGTAAAATTTGTGTCCTGACTCCCATTGTGAGCTACCGCTTGTACAAGGAAGACAAAATCGAAATGTTGAAATTGTCTGTGCTAACACAATCGTTATAGCAACATGGGAGATCTTTGTTGCAAGCTTTGCATGCTGTCCACAGTAATGGATATGCATCGCGTTTCACGCCTCGTTCTTCTACGAAGCCAGTGTAACCATGTAGTTTCAGTGACTGCTTTTGGTAATATATGTACTGTATATGATGCGACATTTTACATGACGCTTTTTATTTTCGTACAAATCACAATCTACGAGACTGGAGTTCAAATATGAAATTTTTCAAATGTTTATATGTGAGATTCTTAAATTTAAACGTATTATAAGAATATATATAAAACTCTTCGGACCTTATATGAAATTTGTCGTAGTAGGAGATCTATTACTTTGTATTCTTGTATCGAGTGTTGTTTTGTTTCGAACACATATTGTATCTGCATGAATGTATCTGGCAACAGTGGATTACTGTTGATAAATGAGTTCACTTCATTTTGTATTGTTGGTTAACACATGAAGGGTGACTTTATGCTATAGTGTGTGTTATAAATAGATTTTTTTTTAATGATGCACTTAATATAGTACTTTATTTGTATTGGGTATTGTGATATGCCAGGAAAGTACTGTAGCAGTGGGGCTAAAGCCAGCATCATTGCAGAGCGAAGTGAAAAAGTCCCCATAAAGACAATATGCAAACGCATAGATCGTGCAAAATCAACCTCAATGAAGGTTCTGGTAGCCGCCAAAGGACTGCCTCCGACTGTGGTTTCAAAGAACAAATTCGGTAGTGGGAAGCCAAGAAAAACACCGAAATCTCCTCTCCTAATGAGAGAAATAAAGAAAAAAAACCCTCTACTGACAGAAGCCGAACTAAAAGAAATAAACCCGACAGTGTTGGGAAACGTTAGTGTGCGTATAATTCAGCATCGTTTGCAAAACCACGTGGATTTGCCGTGTCTTACTGCTGCTAAGAAGCCTCTATTCAAGGAGCCTATAGTCATGTTTTCCGACGAAAGCATATTCCAACTGTTTCGAATGGGAGCTGTTAAGGTTCGACGTCCATCATCTTTAGGTCTATACGACCCAAAGTATACGGTTCCGACCGTTAGGCACTCCCAACCTGTAATGGTTTTGGGATGTTTTTAGGTGAAAAGGGCAGATTATATTTACATTTCTTACCACAAAAGGTGACGATGAACGCAGATCGGTATATGAACGTTCTACAGGACCATTTAGTGGATATGCTTCATATGCACGATTTCTTTCATGCATGATAACGCATCTTGTCACAAGGCTAAAAAGGTAACAAACTTTCTTGAGGAGTAAAATATCAAGATGTTAGAATAGCCTGGGAATAGCCCCGATCTAATTCCAATAGAAAACTGTTTGCATCGTATGAAGATATTCTGGGGACAGAAGAAGCTTCAAACCCTACAGACCCTCCAAACAGAATTGGAGAAAATGTGGTGTATTGACATGAACTTAAATTATTTCCGAAATCTTAGTGATTCCTTGCCCAAGCGCATTCAAATGGTTCTCAAAGAGTAAAGGCAACATGACTCAGTACTAATGTATGCATTTTATCTTGTATGTTATACGTTAACAATAGCTTTTCAATAATTTTATGTATTTAATGTGCTTTTGCTATGAAGTCCGATGTACTAATCCTCCAAATATTGACGATCTTTCTCAAAATAGTCCTCATTACATGCAATGCACTTCTCCCAACTTTTTTGCCAATCATAAAAAAACATGCTGGAAGCTGTTTTTGGACAGATCCTTCAAAATCGCCTCCCAGCTTTCACCACTGCCCCTGAAGATGCGAAACGCCGTCCCCGGAGGTGTTTCTTCGAAGTTGGATAAAAAAAAATAAATCGCAAGGGGTTAAATCAGGACTATATGGAGGATGGAGCATACACATGGAAAGTTGGTTTTTGCAAGATAGTCAATAACAATATTGGCAATATTCGGTCTAGCATTATCATGGTGTAGCATCCATCCTGTTTCTTTCAAATGTGTCATTTCCTATGAATGTGACCTTGGAGGGTTTTCAATACACTTTTATAATACCCTCCATGACAGTTGCACGTGGTGGGACGACATGCTGGTACGCCATGCCTCGACTATCGGAAAATGAGATGACCGCTTTATTGGGTGTTGGTACACACAAAACTCTGCTGCTTGGACTCAGGGTCAATGTTGAAACAGAATTTCAATGCACTGTAGTGTTCTCTTTGCGTGTCACTTCCATGACATGCACCACACCGAAACATACTATAGTCTCATATATATATATATATGTGTGTGTGTGTGTGTGTGTTAATGGCTACTGTTTAATGATGTCTTTAAAAGATTTGAATAGTGATGCCCTTCCCGTTACCATGGTTACCGCCATTTTACAGTCTCCAAATTATGCGACGCATAAAAATGGTCACATTTCAAAGAAAAACTCAAATATTTTTTTTACTATAGATCATAGACATTGAATGTGGGCCCCACGAGTGGCAATGCAGACATCAAACTATATTCCCATTCACGCCACACATGCTCCAACATATCTGATGAAATTGATTGGATGGCTAAAACTGATACGAACTTGTTGCAGGTTCTGATTGCAGGTTTTGAGGCAATCGGGGTACATAGACACAATCCTTTACGTAACCTGATGAAAAGAAGTCACAAACCCGCCAAGTCAGGCAACCTCGACGACCACTTGTAGAAGACATTATCATCATTTCCGGCACGTCTAATCTATCTTCCTAGAAGCCGCTCATTTAGATGTTCCCGAACTTGTAAATGCCAATGAGAGGATGCTCCATTTTGTTGGAAAATAAAGTCATTGCTACCTTCTTCTCCCAATTATGGAAATAACCAATTCCTGAGCATGTAGACACAAGTGTGACCACTAATTAGTGAGCACAAAGTAAACACGATTGAATTTACTTTTTCTGTGTTTGGACCCGTCCATTTAATGACATCGTTGTCCATTGTTGACATGCACAAAAATAATTGAGCTTTCCTTTCAAATGTGACCAATTTCTTTCAAGTAAAATTATCCAACGCGCTACCACTTCAAAGTATGATAGTATGTTTATGGCCACGATGTACTTCACAGTATTAAACTGACTGAGAACAATTGAGAGCAAAGAGACACCATTTCATCATATAATCATACAATGTTATTATTGTAACGATATAAATTAGAAAACATAATCATGCTAATTAGCTTTAATATGGATGAATAAAAAGGTAAAACTCTGCAAATATAGCCTAAAACATTGAGAACTTAAAATATAAAAATAAAAGTAACCATTCTAAAATATGCAATTATTATATAATTTGTTACAAGCCTAAACATGTTTCTTGTTATTTGGTTGAAATAATATATTAGCCTTTGTACTATATAGTGGAACCTCTCTACATTAAAAAAATGCTCTCTAATTATAACTATTGTCAAGTATCTTTTACTATAAAGGTAGAGTCGGGTACGCTGGAATTCAAGTACAGTGTGCTGGAATTTGACGCATCAGACTAACAAATTAGAATGTTCCAATTATATGTAATAACAATAATACGATTTTATATTATACATATATATATACAGGATGAACGGTAACTACGTGGAAAAACTTAGACGGGTGATAATACATCTAAAAAGAAGCAAAAAGTCCGAGTGAACATGGGGGAATTTGATTGGTTTTTAGAGTATGATAGTATGTTTATGGCCACGCTGTACTTCACAGTATTAAACTAATGAGAAAAACTGAGAGCAAAAAGACACCATTTCAAGGGTAGTTAGTGTCCCTTTCAGCAATAAGGTTATGAGGTGGGGTCTTACAGTTTAACGTGGAATCTGAATCACATGACGTCCCGCCGGAAATCGAACCCTGGTCGTCCACACCACAGGCGGATACGCTAGCTACTTAGCCACGATGGACCTCATTCCTTCAATGTTAGTGATGGAACAATAAATATGTGAGTTCAGGATATTTATTGATTTTCATTTCTTGGAGCAACCAAGAATAAGAGTCAGAGGCGGCTCTCGAATGGGTTTCTCTTAGATAAAAACACATTAGCACTGCAAGATTAGTCATATCATTTAGTTAATTAAAAATGTACCTGTTCCCGGTGGGGGCACTCGGTCGAAAAAGTGTAACACGCTTTTTCAAGCCAGCTACCCTGAATGAGGTTTTCCTCATTCACACCAGGCAAATGCCGGAGTGGTACCTAACTTATAGGTCCCAGGCCGCTTCCTTCCTTCCCCAATCCTTCTTTCCTTTCCTTTCCCCGGATTGTGTGCTCGCCGAGGGACGTCAGCCCTCAAAACGTCAAGGGTTAAATGGCCTTAGATGCCAAAAGACCAGAAATCTAAATCCTAATTCCAAAAAATGTACCTGGTGGTTTCTATAATTCATAAATCTTTTTTGGCGTTTGGGAATTTTATGTCAATCCAGGGGCACATCAACGAGGGGAGGGGTCCACCGGGTCTGGACTTCTCAAAAAAAAAAAAAATCCTAACTAAACATACATATGTACACTTTCTTAATGATACAATACTTGTTTAACAGGGAAATGATTGATGTATGTAGCATGTATATTTGATCTTACACTTCATCTGTACTCTTTCTCTTATATCCCATCTCGCGCCATGTGGACTTTGTGGTGGACAAACACCGTGCTCGTGGGTTTTCTCGGGGTTCTCCCGTTTCCTCCCACTTTCTTCATTCCACCATTTCATTCATTTCTCATAATCACCGTCTCCTTTAGCCTAACCGGCAGAATCGTGGGACGTAAAACTCAAAGATTTCTTTTTCTTATAAAAACAACCTAGATGTATCATTTCTTTCTTAAAATATAAGTGGAAATATTTTAAAATTACTTATTGTCTTTCCAGGTGCAGAATAATGCCTGTTCATTACTACATAGATACAGTAGCTTGTAGTACCGGATCCCTTCCCAAAGCATGTAACCCTCACAGCAAAAATTTCTGGGTGCGCCCCTGTGTCAAGTGATAGCGTTAGTACTAACATTATGTGCATACGGTTATGAGTATTTAAAATAAAGATAGATTGACAGGCAGTTCTTCTCGAACAAGGCTGTACAAAAAAAAAGTTGAACTTCATAACTTAATAATGGTTGAATGGAGCGTGGCGCTTTACGGATCAGAGACGTGGACATTGAGAAAAGCTGAAATGAGGCGCCTAGTATCAAAATACGCCACATTCACTTAGCTTAGTTTCGAGTAATTTTACAAAACGTGCAGTGAATCTCCATATATACACTTACAAAGTCTCATATTTGAACTAGTTTTCTTAGTATGATATACTAAGCTTTTGAACAAAAGCTGTTTCCATGGAATTCCTTTAGATCAAACATATAACAAACGATATTTAACTCAATTTCGGTTTAAAAAAAAAACAATGGATTTGGCGGCTTTTGATCTTAGGCTGAGGTGAACTGGGCCGCCCGGATACCCGGAAATTTCCGGGTGGGCCCTGCCCTCTGCAAAATCACTTAAGATATTGCTCGATTAGTTATAACTAATACAAAACTCCGTTCTCGCTCGTAAATAGTTCATAGTAACTAACGGGCGTACAGTGCTAGCGAAGGGAGGACTCCTGTCCAACTCATAGTCTTATTTGTTGAAAAATCAATAACACAATTAAAAAGAATCTCAAAAATACATGTAACTTATTAGCTCGAAAATTCAATCTCGTCCATAATTTATGTATTCAATAATGTGATGTGCAATCAATAACATATAAAGAGCATGGAGGTGATTCTCCTACGGTAAGGAAACCGTGTTAGACATGGAGTAGTTGGACGCGAGTGGTGGCGGTAAATAATGGACCTCTAAGCACAGCGGTGATGTCACAAAACGATCCCGAAACCCCAGAAATCGGGCTCCAAAGTATCGAGCTTGGATCCCTTCTATTCACCAATGTGAATCTAGTTCTTGGACGTGGGAGGTGGCAATGGAAAGGTCGTGGTCCCCTGAGCACAGTGGTGATGTCACAAATCGAGCCCGGGTCCTGATGTCCCCAGATATCGGGCCCCGAAAGTATAGGGACGGCTTCCTTCTATTTAGTAATGAAGTATAGAGTTTTTGGACGTGGGTGGTTGCATTGGAAACGTCGTGGTCCCCTGAGCACACAGATGATGTCATAAATCTGACCTGGGTCCCGAAGCCCAAGAAATCGGGCCCCAAAGTATGTTAATGCCATATTCTCCATGCTGTTTGCTCACAAAAGTAACTTTCCTTGTTATACTGAATGAATGATATTCAACCGAACATTACAAGACAATACTCTGATGTTGTGTGTCAGTAAGGGACAGAGCAATATATATATATATATATATATATATATATATATATATATATATATATATATATATGATATCGAATAGAAGAGACCTGAACCCAAACATGTGGGGCCCGAATTCTTGGGTTTTGGGCCATGGGACCGATTTCTAACATCACCGCTGTGCTCAAGGGACCTGGTTCTTTCCGACGCCACGACTCGCGTTTCCAACTCCATGTTTCCTAACTGTATTAGGATTTTCATGGAATATTCTCTATGTTCTTATCCAAGAGTAACAAAGATATTACAAACCTGTGGGAATTAACAGGGCATTAGATTGAGACAATTTCTTTTTATCTTTTATATAAAGTTAACGGGACATAGTGAACCCCAATGGAAACGCACTTCTTTCTTGCAAAATCTTTATTTTTGAACTTATGATTTTTATTTTATTTTATTTTATTTTTTTTTTTTTTTACTTCTTTTCAAAACTCGCATCGGGCAGAAGGAGGTCTCCATTGCTGATGCAATCATAGTTTTTTTTCTTTTTTTTTAAAGTTCGAGTCAATAAAGACGAAATGGAAGAGATGAGATTTCTAATTAGGTGTACCTAACAATAGTGCACGAATATTGACAAGGGTCCATTTGCGAATATTGCGGGGGGAGGGGGCACGCGATCTTAGTTACGTTATTGATAGTAACATTAAGTACTAACTAACTCTATGGCCTATGGAACCCGGAGGTTCAATGCCGCGTTCACAAAAGCTCTCCACTGACTTCTATCCTTAGCTAACTGCATCCAATTTCTACTTTGTATTCCAATCTCTGCGAGATCCATCTTAATATTGTCCTCCCATCTGCGCCTAGGTCTTCCTAATAGTCATTTTCTGATTGGTCTTCCGGTCAAGACTTCGAAAGCGTTTCTACTTTTCTCCATTCTAGCTACATGACCTGCCCACCTAAGTCTCCTAGACTTGACGACCCAACAATGTTGGGTAAACCGTATAAATCATGTAGTTCCTCGTTATGAAGTTTCCGCCATTCCTCATTCCCGTTCCTCTTGGGTCCGAATCTTGTTCTCAAATACTTTCAGTCTATGTTCTTTCCTCAGAGTAAGAGACCATGTTTCGCAACCATACAGAACAACAGACATGATTATAGTTTTGTATATTTTAAGCTTCAAATTACTCGACAGAATTCGGAACGACAAGAGATTTTGAACCGAATAGTAACACGAATTCCCTGCTTTTAGTCGACATTTAATTTATTCGTGAATATGATTTTCCTCTGTTAACACTGATCCTAGATATTTGAAACTATCCACTTTATCTAAAGTATTATTTAATATTTTAACGCATCCATAATTTGCTGTATTACATCCCGACGCACTTCCATGTATTTAGTTTTCTCTGCATTTACTTCTAAACCCTTGTCGCTGCAAGCGTTTAATAAGATCTCTGCATTTCTTTATATTGTTCTCATGTCATCCCCTATTAAATTTACATCATCAGCATATGCCATAACCTGGTGAATACCGTTTAACTCTAGGTACTGGTTGCTATCTTTGATTTTCCTTATAGCGTATTCCAGCACAAAGTTAAATAATAATGGCGACAACGCATCTCCTTGTTTCAAGCCATTTTCGACGTGAAAGCTCGTGGACAAAAATTTTCCTATCCGGACTTTATTTTGAGATTCATTTAAACATATCTTAATTAATTTAATTAGCTTTCTCGGTATTCCAAGTTCTGTAAGAACGTTGTATAATGTTTCTCTCCTAACCGAGTCGTACGCCTTTCTAAAATCAATAAATAGTTGATGTACCGGGCTATTGTATTTCCACTTTTTTTCGAGTATTTGGCGAATGGTAAATATTTGGTCGATAGTTGATCGATTTCGTCTGAATCCGCACTGATAATCTCCAATAATTTCATCTGCGTATGGGGTCAATCTTGCTAATGGAATATTTGAAAGCATTTTATAGGATGTTGATAGAAGAGAAATGCCTCGATAATTATTACAGTCAGTTTTGTCGCCTTTCTTGTGAATTGGAACAATGATTGATTCTTTCCACTCTTGTAGCAATTTTTCCTTGTTCCAGATAAGGAGAATGAATTTGTGTATCTTGTTCCACAATTTTTCGTCTCCAGCTAAAATTAACTCAGCCGGAATTTCATCTACACCCGGAGATTTGTGTTTCTGTAATTTCTTTATAGCGGTTTCTCCCTCTATTCGGTTGGGTTATGGAATATACGGTTTTGCGGTGTGTATCTCCTTTTCTCCACGCACACTAGTTTTTGGTTGCGTGTTAGGCAAATCGTCAAAGAAATCTTTCCATCTATTTAAGATGCTATCCGTATCAGTGAGAACTGTACCGTCAGATTTCTTTAATATATAAACACGAGGTTGATAGCCTTTCTTAAATTCACTGATCCCTTTATACATGTTCCGGATGTTTTATTTTTACTATTATCTTCAAGTTCCTTAATTTTAGCTTTCAAAAAATCGTGTTTCTTTGTTCTAAAAGTTTTGGAAGTTTCCCACCTGGTATCTGCGAAATTTTGTGTAGTTATTTCATTCGGATTTTGTAGCCAGCGTAATTTTGCCTGTTTTCTCTTCTCTGCTAGTTTAATGCATTCCTGGTTGAACCATGGTTTGTTCCTACGTATTTCCGCGTGTCCCAATTTTTCTTTTGCTGAAATTTTAATGCTAATAGTAACATTAAAAATAATATAATTTGAATTGTATTTATGCGTGTGTTACCTTGAATAATTCATTCTAGGGAAATGTATGGATTACACAGGTCATATGGATCTTTAATGTGAAGGAGCCCCCGAAGAAGAACAGGTCACGGAAAGATATTACCGTACTATTACTGATAGTCTTATTTGGAACATGATTAACGATGAGTTTTCTGGTATTTTCTTAATACTTCATTTCATAGCGATTAGCAATAAAGTGTAATCTCACCCTTTCCAATCTCTAGAAAATAAATTTTACAATCATAAAATCATACCGATTGTTTTCATTACCATCTAAATTTTTAAAATTTGAAATCTGAATTGTTGAATTTTGCTAACAGTTTTGAAAAACTCCAGAAAACTCTGCCAGACTACTGTGATGAAACAAATAATAAAGATTGTACTGACATGCAGCCCGGCGCAGATGTTGCAGAATGCAGCAGTTCTGCTAAGTGTAGTGCCTCGAAGGACGAAAGTGAATCTAAGGAATGCATTGCCTCTTTTCCGGAAGGCCAGTCTTATAAGATATGTAACGAAAATCATCCGTGTAAGCAGTATTACTTGTGTTCCTACAGATTGCTATAAGATAAACATCAAGGTTTCCACTTTCCAAACACTATTTACTGTTCAATTACTCAAGTATCGTGTGAGCGAACATTCAGTTATAATCATATTCTGGAATAATTTGTGCTTATGGCCATTGGAAGGGATGTTCTGCAGAAAATCTCTAATGATGAAATTATCGATGAAATTCGGAAATCTTCTGTCTTTAGAAAAACGCTGCAGTAAAAGTTGGTTTGATAAATGAACTTCAGTACTCACGAATTTTATAAGATTGCAAAACGCATCAGAAACATGACTGACAATTATACTTTACCACCACTGTGTTTCAATAAAAATGCGAATTTTTACATCAGAAGTTCGTGCTGTTCGTTCCGTTTTTCTTTCTTGATTTTGAGAGGATGATTCCTAACTGCCGTTAGTAGAAAAAAATATTTTAGGCTAATGCTAATATATTGTAGTGATGTGCCAATTTAATTAGTGTTTAAGAAGTCAACAAGAAATTATTTCTTATTAAACTCAGCGTCCTTTATCAGAAAGGTTTTTAAACCATTTCTCTAAACTTTCTGTGTTTTCAAAATGTTACTTTCTTCTTTCTTACCTCCATAATTGGATGGTTACTAATGTTCTTCATTATATATCATATAAACATATCTACAAAGATAAACTTATTTTACGCAATAAAATTAAGTTTATTATAATTTATTCCTCATTTGCATGCACCATTCATGAAAATTAAATTCCTCATAATTTTGAAGATGGAATCGTTGAAGACGGAATTTTGAAGGAAATTAGTCCCAGAAGCGACAGTCCTATTAGCGACAATAACTTTTATCTGTCCTATGAGCGACCGATTCATTTACATTGAGATAACGGAAGATGATATGATTCCCTCTCGTAAAATATGTTTGCGTCCGAACAACCCTGCTATGAAAAATGTACGCGCCAGTGATACTGTTCGTCAAATATATTTTCCTTCTACTGTGAGTGCAAATAAACCTTATCTTAGTTTTGAGTTAGATTTTACATAAAACATATCAAATAACTTAACAAGACAACAGGCATATTTTTGGGAGACCCGAGTTCGTTTCCCGGTAGGAGCTCATGTGGTTCGGATTCCACGTTAATCAGTAGGTCCCGTCACATAAGCGTCGCTGGTGAAAGGGACGTTACACTCAAAATCAACTCAACAGGCATATTTCCATGAAAAATATATTCATTTGCAATTAATTATTGAACATCCAATTGTAATATCCCCTTTCTTCAGAAGCTCTGCTTTCTTCACTTAATTTAAATTATTCATTAAGCAAAGCAATATATTTTATTTATGAAAACTTAAACGTAAAAATTTCGCCAACTATCTACTTTTTAGACTTTCTAAGAGACTATGAATAAAATAAAAACTGCTTACTATAAGTTGATAATTTTGACAAGGGAAGGAGGTGGCATATGTATATGTAGAAGTGAGTTTCACAAAAGATGAACAATATAAGTTCCTAAGTATGATAAAGACAGTTGCTTATGTGTGTGTTTGCATTAAAGAGATTACTTATTCTGACAAATCCTGCTTTCCGCAACTTATAACACACCAACATCATGACCAACACGTTGCCAGTCCCAAGCCTGGATAAAGTGTATGGAGTAATTAAGGAAAAATATACATCACATTCTTTAATGATTTGTCATTACTACTTGCAAGCCATGTTTATTAAAGAACGCCTTATATTTATAAATGCAAGGGTAAGGTTACACCTGAAATTTATGATTAAGCAAGAAGTATGATAGAAGCGGCTGGGAGAAATGAGACCTCTAGGAACGTAAATTTTTCATAGTACATTTTGCCACTAACGTGAAACAAGTTAAAGAAGAGGGAAGCTTATCTTTTTCCATTATCTTAGTGTGAAAGAATCGGTGACTCATAGGCCAGTTAACAGATCGAATCGGTCGCTCATAGGACAGTTAACAGATCTGACGCACATAGGACGCAGGTAGGATGACACCTTTTGAAAGCACATGTAGGATTCATTGCAAAGAATTTCAGACTGTAGAAGATAAAGCGAAATAATCTTGGCTATAGATATGCATACACATTTTACATTTCGTGGGGGGGGGGGGGGTTTAGCCATCCGAGTCTCCAGCTAAGAGTTCATTCGTAATAGAGCAGTCCAGATTCCAGACCAACTTGTTATTCATCAAGGCCCTTAAGCATCGTCCTCCGGGTGGGCCCTTGTACTCCCAGTCCGCCTCTGATCCTAGGCGCCTCAAATATCCATGCTGTAAGCATTTGAAATCTGTTGTTGGCGCAGAATGCTGCGCGTATCATGGACCAAAAGGCAAAGGAACGAAGGCGTCCTAGAGGAAGCTAATAAAGGACGACAGATCATGAAGATAATAGGAAAAAGAAGAAACAGCATGCTTGGTCATCTTACTCGGTACTCTGATTGGATCACCGTGTTGATAGAGGAAAAGGCGGAAGGAAAAACCAGGAAAAGAAAGACCAAGGAAAGAATATCTAGATGCAGTTACAAAGAAGAGATCGTATCAAATTATAAAACAGCTCTACTAAGAGAGAGAAAAGTTTTAAAATTTTCATGTTGCCCACCAACCTATGGTTGAGGTGAGAAAGAAGAAGACCTCGTTTTCGAAGAAGAAAAAGGAAAATGATATATTTCAATGTACTTTTTCTAATACCAAGGTCGTTATATGACCATTAGAAATCACCTTCTTCTTTTAACAAAAAATAATATATTATTTTATTACAGCTTCTCGACACGCCCTCCCTATCAACCCCTGCATGACAGAAATCGAATTTATGTTAGTAGCGTTACAATGCTAAGTAAGGACGGGAAAAATATTATATGATATTTAATGAATAATGTATTCTACCGCCCACTTTATCCTATATTTCAAGAATCAAATATGAAAGTAATATTATGATAATTTGATTTCACTTCTTCTTCCATGTTCAATTGCGTGTCTTAAGTGTGACAAATCGTGACAAATTTTCATCTTTAAGAAACCAGTCTCAATATATATATATATATTCTTGTCATGGTTTTATAAATTTCTGCTTAGCTGTAAAACCAATGACACATAACCCATAAAATATAGACTGTGACGTTTTTTTTTTTTTTTTCAAAAATACAGAGTTTATAATATTGGCAATACATCACACCAACAGTTAAACATTTTTGGTATAACCATAAATGGTTCCAGTATTTGTAGTCATGAGCACTATCCTTTTTCCATAATAGATCAAGCACATTTAATTTCGTTTTTTTATTAATGAACCACCAGAATAACCGTTCTTCGCACGGGGAGAATACGTTTCATTTTCGGCATAAAATATTAATAGGGAAAGAAATTGGATTTAAACGGCATCAGAAGCGTCACTGTTCATCTCAGTGACCCCAAAAACTAAGGATTCGACACTAATATCGGTAATTTTCGATCATTTTTAAATATCTTTCCCCTCCCATAAATTGCACCGTCAAAGTGAAATGATAAAAACAATCCCAGGCCCGAAACTCATCCATGTGGCAAATTTGATCGAGATCAGTCTCGTGGTTCAAAAGTTATTAAGTTTTCTTTATTTATATATATATTCCCCTCCCCCAAGCTGCGTGGCTGAGTTTGGATTTGAACGGCATCGGGAAGTGTCACTGTTCATCTCAGCGACCCCTAAAACTGGATTCGACACCAATATCGGTCATATTCGATTATTTTAAATATTTCCCCTCCCCTAAATTGTACCGTCAAAGTGAAAAGATAAAATGCATCCAAGGCTCGAACCTCATCTCTGTTGAAAATTTGATCGAGATCGGTCGGGTGCTTCAAAAGTTATTAAGTTACAAATATAGTCACTTTCATTAGTACGAAATCTTGTGATTTGTAACAAAAATCGAAACAGAGCACTTTATTTTCTTTATCTCATTTTCCCCAAGGGAACAAGTTTACAAAATTTGCAACCTACAGTATAATTTGTAGAATTTCAATTTGACTGATTGTTCGGTGTCCGCTATGGCTCAAGTCTTGAACCCTCGTATTTCTTCTTATTACAAATGATTCACAACTTTGGTGCAAAAATCTGATCAACTCTTAAAGGCTAGGATTTGAACTGTTTGTTCTACACTTGAAAAAAGATAAAAAAAAGAGAGAGAAGATTATACAGGATAAATCAAAATGATCCAATTTCAGAAATTTGTTATGTGAAATCTAATGAACATATGTTATTGTGAGACATGCGTTTGGAAAGGTTAACTATCAAAGTTTAGTTTCCATGCAGTGTTTCCATTTTCTACCGCTGAGTGTCAGCAGCGAGTAGTTAAAGAAAATACCGTTGAATGGAGAACAGAGATCTTTCCAAGGATGTTATAAAATAGAGGATCTGCCCTTACAAGAAAATCTTGAAGCCACACGTCACAGTTTCGCCACCCCTACTCTGCCCACTCCACCCAATAAGGTCACAATGTTTTGAGCCAACAATCGTGGCGGAAACGAAAGTAGCCAATCAGACGATGGCGGAAACGAGAGTAGCCAATCAGACGTACCGATGCTCGGTTGTTTTTTTGGCTTCATTGATTTAGTAGGATGAAGATACATATGTGCAGGTCCTCTATTTTATAACATCCTTGGATCTTTCAAGGTGCTTGAATATCATATAAATAAGTATGTGATTAATGTGCAACGGCATTCCCGTATCAAATATCGGAGAGATCCACCTACGGAGGACATTCGTAAGTGGTGTAAACGTTTCAAAGATTCAGGTCGTGCTTTTACAACAGCAATTGCTGATATTGACCGCAACATGCTATTGTGCTGCCAAAATGTCTTGAGCCGTGGCAAAAATGCGAACTAAAGCTCACACCCACGCGTTGAGCCAATAAGGATTCAGCTGTTGCTAAGCGGGAGCAAGCGAGTGGAATTCCTTCAGCCGATAGCAGCGCTTGCAACGGAAGACTAGGGATCAAGTCAATGTGGTATATTTACACAAAAGATTTGACAAGAGATAGACTATCGGTTTGATTTGTGCCGTGTTACGCAAGGTGCTAACTAACATAGAACATTTGTTACAGGTTTGAAGAAAACTTTGACGGTTTACCGTTCTTAAGCACATGTCTCACACAATAACAAATGTTTACTAGATTTTTACAGAATAGATTTCTGAAATCGAGTATATCATTTTGACTTGTATGAATTGTACTTGACTCTGTACGACACATCCAATCTCGATCTAATTTGGCATTAACGTAAATATTAACCGTGAGGTAATACTAGAATTTTTGGTAGATACGCGATCGACCGTTTTCAAAGAATAGGCTATATCGTATACCACCCCATATACGATTGTTCTTTCGTAAATTCAACATGACTATACGCTGCAGTCTAAACCTTTTTAGTGGGTATACGTGGTATATTCATGTATACCCTCCATTACATCCCTGCCTCACAGTATGATGATAAAGTAGAGCTTTTCGCTAGGAGTATTGATCCAAAGAAGCAATGTGAGTGGAGAATAAAACAGGGTAAGGCAGTCCTAGACAAGTACTCCCAATGCATGATTAGTCGTTCTCAAACAATAGAGGAAAATTTCAAAAAAATTTCAAAAAATTGAGAATGTATCAAGATTATGCCCTTTAGGCTAAGGAATACGATAATTAAGACAAGTGAATGATGATGGAAGAATTGGTAGAATGAGAATGTGGAAGCAACATAGTACTCTGAGAACAACCACAAACTTACTTTGCCGTAGGTCGAACCAGGGACCCCACTCTCCAGAGCTAACCGCTCTACCACTGAGCCACGTACACACGGGAGAGTTCGAAGACTCAAACAAAACACACGCTATGTTTTATGAAAATTGTAAAATTTGTACAAAAGTCATCGTAAAATATTTTCTAATTAGGGAGTATTAAATTCTTCTTCCCTCATTCTTGGTCGAATTCAATTCCAGTATTTTATTGGTAAACCTCAAAGGAAATAAAAATTTGCGTTAAAATTAGACAAATTTTTACAAAAGTTGTTATGGAATAGGCAAATAGACTAACAAAGGCGAATGGAAGAAGTTCGTTTGGGCTCGCTGCAACTAAATGCTTTTCCTACCCACAATATCATTACAGATTTCCGTACTGTGTCATGGATAATCCAAACTCAAATACCTTCATAACTACGGAACAAGCTATACTCTTATAGTGAAATGTCTATATCCTTTCTCTTTCTGCCGATGTATAGGGCAAAAACAGCAAGAGATAACAAGACAAGACTTCTGATATGAATTCGGTTTCCTAAAAATAGATTCCGTCTTCTCCCTCAATCGTCTATTCAAACCGGAAGTGATAAAAAACCAACCATGCCCAGCTTCAACATTGATCGCTATACAACAAAATAATTGTAACAAATGGCGCAAAAGTTTTCGTGAAATTTCGTTTCAGTGCCCCACGAATAAGATCCAGGGCAATGATCATTATTCGGATAAAACGGTAATAAATAATGAGAAGTAATTCTTCTGACAACGATTCAGTGTCCGTAGAACAGGTTCTATCTTCGTCCCTATCCACCACTGATTATCATTCGGAGGAAACGGTAATGCATAGTAAGAAACAAATCTTTTGATGTGGTTTCAGTGTCCGACAAACAGGTTCTATCTTCTCTCCTATCTACCACTGATTATCATTCGGAGAAAAGGGTACTAAATAGTGACAAGCAATTCTTTTGATATGGTTTCAGTGTTCGGCGAACTGATTCGATTTCCACTCCTATCTACCACTGATTATCATTCGGAGAAAAGGGTAATAAATAGTGAAAAGTGATTCGTTTGATATGGAATGAATGTCCGACGAACAGGTTTTATCTCCACTCCTATCTACCACTGATTATCATTCGAAGAAAAGAGTAACAAATTGTGACAAGTAATTCTTTTTATATGGATTCAGTGCCCGACTAACAAGTTCTATCTCCACCACTGATCACCATTCGGAGAAAACGGTAATAAATAGTGACAAGCAATCCTTTTGATGTGGTCTCAATGTTCGACGAACAGGTTCTATCTCCACCTCTATTTACCACTGGTTATCATTCGGAGAAAAGGATACTAAATAGGGACAAGCAATCCTTTTGATGTGGTTTCAGTGTTCGACGAACTGGTTCTATCTCCACCTCTGTTTACCACTGATTATCGTTCGGAGAAAAGGGTAACAAATAGTGACAAGGAATTCTTTTTATGTGGATTAAGTGTCCGACTAACAAGTTCTATCTCCACCACTGATCACCATTCGGAGAAAACGGTAATAAATAGTGACAAGCAATCCTTTTGATGTGGTCTCAATGTTCGACGAACAGGTTCTATCTCCACCTCTATTTACCACTGGTTATCATTCGGAGAAAAGGATACTAAATAGTGACAAGCAATCCTTTTGATGTGGTTTCAGTGTTCGACGAACTGGTTCTATCTCCACCTTTATTTAACACTGGTTATCATTCAGAGAAAAGGGTAATAAATAGTGAGAAGCAATCCTTTGATGGGATTTCAGTGTCCGACGAACACGTTCTATCTCTACTCCTACCCACCACTGATAACCATTGGGAGGAAACGATAATAAATAGTGAGAAACAATTGTCTTAATATGGATTCAGTGTCCGGCGAACAGGGTGTATCTCCGTCCTTATTTCTTTATTAAAAGCGAAGGCTGAAGAAATCTGCTACAACTTCCGGTTTCAATTCCGCTCATCGTAAAACAATGACGATGATTAATAGCCTTTTCCTCCTTTTTCATATGAATTCGGCATCTCAAGAACAAATTACATTTGAAACCGTATCTGTATATTACCAACGAAACGATAGATCCACCACTTCCGGTTTTAATATCGAATCCCCGTAGCTTGAAAGTCTACTGTAATTTTTCAATATGAAAGAAAAGTCACTTTTTCTATGAAATGTCTATTATTTTTTAAACTGTTAAATGATAAATGATGTTGTCTATATTTTGTTTCAATGCTGATTCTGTCATCCATTGAAATGCTGATTTTGTCATCCACAAGGCAATTATAATACAACAGGTTTTAACACAGCTTATTCAATAATATTAACTGTTGATTACATTTTGTAACCTTCGGCGAAGATAAACATGTTTCATTTATTGTATAAACAACGTTTCATCCCTTTTTGTTTGTTTGCTTGTTTGTTTGTTCTTCTTATTATTACACAGCTTATTATTATTACATAGCGTGAAAAGAGAAACATGATTCCGTTTATGGTAGAAACTATTACTATTAGTTTGTTCAATTTGATACAATCTGCTGGATTTCACACATTGAGATAATACATTTGCAAGAGATGAAGATTGTGCACTTGTTATAACTTAATATTCCAATATTCGGATTTATTGTTTAAATCAGACCGCGTATGTTGTCTTAAGGTTATTTATAACGTCCAAATAGTTTGTGTCTAAAACGGTAGGTGGCGCCACCGTCACCAATGTTAACATATACAACTAATAAAATTAAAATAATCAAAAATAAAATAAACAATTCAAAAATTAAGCAAAAACGGATATAATCTATTTAATGGACGTTACAAAATCTAGGGAATGGTACATGTCGATTTCACATATTCTTATTAGTTTCATTGGTAGAGGCCACCATTGTTACGTAAACAATCAACTTTATCTGCCGTACTTTCTACCAGAAACTGACCAAACTTTGCACACACATTTAAGATTGAAATATCTAGGGAATGGTACACACATATGTACGGTACCACATATGTACGGTACCACAACCTATTACAATTTATTTAACGTGAAAAGTGTTTTTTTAGCTCTTGGAGTAAAAATAAAACTTTACCCTTTACTTAAAGTAAGGGTACGGTGGCTGAGTGGCAAAACGCTTACTTCTGGTGTGTAGAGTCCTTGGTTCGATTCCCGGCCAAGTAAGCTTGTCTGATACAACATTGTATCCGTGGGTTTTCTCGGAATATTCCCATTCCTCCTACATTCTCATTCTACCATCATTTACATGTTTTAATCATCGTCTTCCTTAGCCTAAATGGCAAAAACCTGGGACTTTAAACGGAAAGATTTCGTTTTCACGTCTTCAGCTAAATTAAATATTCATCTTCCAAGTACATATTTAGGAATTTACTTCTGGGAGTGGGGACCGAATTCATTACAAGGATAAATTATATTAAAATTTGTAAGATCACCCCTAAAATTATACTAAGTACAGAGAAAAGTCGGAATTTAGAAGGGATCCGAACCCCAGAACTTACCCTTTGTCTACCTTCTTGTCTCCCAAAAATTCGTACAAACAAATGACTTTCGTTTCACAATGTAAAAAACGAGAGTCTTCCAAACTATACCAAATCGAAACTGAAACTGAAAGCAATATATTGATAACTTCTTATTCAAATAGAGGGATAAGATCATTGGTAGAATTTGTTGCTCAGACTTTAAATTCATATCAAAAGACCGTTACTCGCTCTCTCTTATCTTTTTTCAGACGCCGAATCCACATTAAAAGACAATTACTTGCTCTTTCTTATCGTTCCTCAGACGCCGAATCCACATTAAAAGACAATTACTTGCTCTTTCTTATCGTTCCTCAGACGCTGAATCCTCATTAAAAGACAATTACTCGCTCTCTCTTATCGTTCCTCAGACGCCGAATCCACATTAAAAGACAATTACTCGCTCTTTCTTATCGTTCCTCAGACGCTGAATCCATATTAAAAGACAATTACTCGCTCTTTCTTATCGTTCCTCAGACGCTGAATCCACATTAAAAGACAATTACTCGCTCTCTCTTATCGTTCCTCAGACGCTGAATCCATATTAAAAGACAATTACTCGCTCTTTCTTATCGTTCCTCAGACGCTGAATCCACATTAAAAGACCATTACTCACTCTCTCTTATCGTTCCTCAGACGCTGAATCCACATTAAAAGACAATTACTCGCTCTTTCTTATCGTTCCTCAGACGCTGAATCCATATTAAAAGACAATTAATCGCTCTCTCTTATCGTTCCTCAGACGCTGAATCCACATTAAAAGACAATTACTCGCTCTCTCTTATCTTTCCTCAGACGCTGAATCCACATTAAAAGACCATTACGCACTGTCTCTTATCGTTCCTCAGACGCTGAATCCACATTAAAAGACAATTACTCGCTCTCTCTTATATTTCCTCAGACGCTGAATCCATATTAAAAGACAATTAATCGCTCTCTATTATCGTTCCTCAGACGCTGAATCCACATTAAAATACAATTACTCGCTCTCTCTTATCGTTTCTCAGACGCTGAATCCACATTAAAAGACCATTACTCACTCTCTCTTATCGTTCCTCAGACGCTGAATCCACATTAAAAGACAATTACTAGCTCTCTCTTATCGTTCCTCAGACGCTGAATCCACATTAAAAGACAATTACTCGCTCTCTCTTATATTTCCTCAGACGCTGAATCCATATTAAAAGACAATTAATCGCTCTCTATTATCGTTCCTCAGACGCTGAATCCACATTAAAATACAATTACTCGCTCTCTCTTATCGTTCCTCAGACGCTGAATCCACATTAAAAGACAATTACTCGCTCTCTCTTATCGTTCCTCAGACGCTGAATCCACATTAAAAGACAATTACTCGCTCTTTCTTATCGTTCCTCAGACGCTGAATCCACATAAAAGACCATTACTCACTCTCTCTTATCGTTCCTCAGACGCCGAATCCACATTAAAAGACAATTACTCGCTCTTTCTTATCGTTCCTCAGACGCTGAATCCATATTAAAAGACAATTACTCGCTCTCTCTTATCGTTCCTCAGACGCTGAATCCACATTAAAAGACAATTACTCGCTCTCTCTTATCTTTCCTCAGACGCTGAATCCACATTAAAAGACCATTACGCACTGTCTCTTATCGTTCCTCAGACGCTGAATCCACATTAAAAGACAATTACTCGCTCTCTCTTATATTTCCTCAGACGCTGAATCCATATTAAAAGACAATTAATCTCTCTCTATTATCGTTCCTCAGACGCTGAATCCACATTAAAATACAATTACTCGCTCTCTCTTATCGTTCCTCAGACGCTGAATCCACATTAAAAGAGAATTACTAGCTCTTTCTTATCGTTCCTCAGACGCTGAATCCACATTAAAAGACAATTACTCGCTCTTTCTTATCGTTCCTCAGACGCTGAATCCACAATAAAGACAATTACTCGCTCTCTCTTATTGTTCCTCAGACGCTGAATCCACATTAAAAGACAATTACTCGCTCTCTCTTATTGTTCCTCAGACGCTGAATCCACATTAAAAGACAATTACTCGCTCTTTCTTATCGTTCCTCAGACGCTGAATCCACATTAAAAGACAATTGTTCGCTCTCTCTTATCGTTCCTCAGGCGCTGAATCCACATTAAAAGACAATTACTCGCTCTTTCTTATCGTTCCTCAGACGCTGAATCCACATTAAAAGACAATTACTCGCTCTTTCTTATCGTTCCTCAGACGCTGAATCCACATTAAAAGACAATTACTCGCTCTCTCTTATTGTTCCTCAGACGCTGAATCCACATTAAAAGACAATTACTCGCTCTCTCTTATTGTTCCTCAGACGCTGAATCCACATTAAAAGACAATTACTCGCTCTTTCTTATCGTTCCTCAGACACTGAATCCACATTAAAAGACAATTGTTCGCTCTCTCTTATCGTTCCTCAGGCGCTGAATCCACATTAAAAGACAATTACTCGCTCTTTCTTATTGTTCCTCAGACGCTGAATCCACATTAAAAGACAATTACTAGCTCTTTCTTATCGTTCCTCAGACGCTGAATCCACATTAAAAGACAATTGTTCGCTCTCTCTTATCGTTCCTCAGACGCTGAATCCACATTAAAATACAATTACTCGCTCTCTCTTATCGTTTCTCAGACGCTGAATCCACATTAAAAGACCATTACTCACTCTCTCTTATCGTTCCTCAGACGCTGAATCCACATTAAAAGACAATTACTAGCTCTCTCTTATCGTTCCTCAGACGCTGAATCCACATTAAAAGACAATTACTCGCTCTCTCTTATATTTCCTCAGACGCTGAATCCATATTAAAAGACAATTAATCGCTCTCTATTATCGTTCCTCAGACGCTGAATCCACATTAAAATACAATTACTCGCTCTCTCTTATCGTTCCTCAGACGCTGAATCCACATTAAAAGACAATTACTCGCTCTCTCTTATCGTTCCTCAGACGCTGAATCCACATTAAAAGACAATTACTCGCTCTTTCTTATCGTTCCTCAGACGCTGAATCCACATAAAAGACAATTACTCGCTCTCTCTTATCTTTCCTCAGACGCTGAATCCACATTAAAAGACCATTACGCACTGTCTCTTATCGTTCCTCAGACGCTGAATCCACATTAAAAGACAATTACTCGCTCTCTCTTATATTTCCTCAGACGCTGAATCCATATTAAAAGACAATTAATCTCTCTCTATTATCGTTCCTCAGACGCTGAATCCACATTAAAATACAATTACTCGCTCTCTCTTATCGTTCCTCAGACGCTGAATCCACATTAAAAGAGAATTACTAGCTCTTTCTTATCGTTCCTCAGACGCTGAATCCACATTAAAAGAGAATTACTAGCTCTTTCTTATCGTTCCTCAGACGCTGAATCCACATTAAAAGACAATTACTCGCTCTCTCTTATTGTTCCTCAGACGCTGAATCCACATTAAAAGACAATTACTCGCTCTTTCTTATCGTTCCTCAGACGCTGAATCCATATTAAAAGACAATTACTCGCTCTCTCTTATCGTTCCTCAGACGCTGAATCCACATTAAAAGACAATTACTCGCTCTCTCTTATCGTTCCTCAGACGCTGAATCCACATTAAAAGAGAATTACTAGCTCTTTCTTATCGTTCCTCAGACGCTGAATCCACATTAAAAGACAATTACTCGCTCTCTCTTATTGTTCCTCAGTCGCTGAATCCACATTAAAAGACAATTACTCGCTCTCTCTTATTGTTCCTCAGACGCTGAATCCACATTAAAAGACAATTACTCGCTCTTTCTTATCGTTCCTCAGACGCTGAATCCACATTAAAAGACAATTGTTCGCTCTCTCTTATCGTTCCTCAGGCGCTGAATCCACATTAAAAGACAATTACTCGCTCTTTCTTATCGTTCCTCAGACGCTGAATCCACATTAAAAGACAATTACTCGCTCTTTCTTATCGTTCCTCAGACGCTGAATCCACATTAAAAGACAATTACTCGCTCTCTCTTATTGTTCCTCAGACGCTGAATCCACATTAAAAGAGAATTACTAGCTCTTTCTTATCGTTCCTCAGACGCTGAATCCACATTAAAAGACAATTACTCGCTCTCTCTTATATTTCCTCAGACGCTGAATCCATATTAAAAGACAATTAATCTCTCTCTATTATCGTTCCTCAGACGCTGAATCCACATTAAAAGACAATTGTTCGCTCTCTCTTATCGTTCCTCAGACGCTGAATCCACATTAAAAGAGAATTACTAGCTCTTTCTTATCGTTCCTCAGACGCTGAATCCACATTAAAAGACAATTACTCGCTCTTTCTTATCGTTCCTCAGACGCTGAATCCACATTAAAAGACAATTACTCGCTCTCTCTTATTGTTCCTCAGACGCTGAATCCACATTAAAAGACAATTACTCGCTCTCTCTTATTGTTCCTCAGACGCTGAATCCACATTAAAAGACAATTACTCGCTCTTTCTTATCGTTCCTCAGACGCTGAATCCATATTAAAAGACAATTACTCGCTCTCTGTTATCGTTCCTCAGACGCTGAATCCACATTAAAAGACAATTACTCGCTCTCTCTTATCGTTCCTCAGACGCTGAATCCACATTAAAAGACAATTACTCGCTCTTTCTTATCGTTCCTCAGACGCTGAATCCACATTAAAAGACAATTATTCGCTCTCTCTTATCGTTCCTCAGACTCTGAATCCACATTAAAAGACAATTACTCGCTCTCTCTTATCGTTCCTCAGACGCTGAATCCACATTAAAAGACAATTACTCGCTCTTTCTTATCGTTCCTCAGACGCTGATTCCACATTAAAAGACAATTACTCGCTCTCTCTTATCGTTCCTCAGACGCTAAATCCACATTAAAAGACAATTACTCGCTCTTTCTTATCGCTCCTCAGACGCTGAATCCATATTAAAAGACAATTACTCGCTCTTTCTTATCGTTCCTCAGACGCTGAATCCACATTAAAAGACAATTACTCGCTCTTTCTTATCGTTCCTCAGACGCTGAATCCGCATTAAAAGACAATTACTCGCTCTTTCTTATCGTTCCTCAGACGCTTAATCCACATTAAAAGACAATTAGACAATTACTCGCTCTTTCTTATCGCTCCTCAGACGCTGATTCCACATTAAAAGACAATTACTCGCTCTCTCTTATCGTTCCTCAAGACAATGAATCCAAATCAAAAGACCATTTCTCGCTCTCTCTTATCATGTTTGCTCCATGGATATCAATATTGTAACCGGAAATAGTTTTTTCTTTCCTACATCTTTGGTTATTTTGCCCGAATATTTCATCGTGGCCCTCTTGTTGGCAATTTTCCTATCTAATTTTCAACAATTCTTCTGTGGTATCTAATTTTAATGATTTCCATTCACCGATTTTCCTCCTTTTCCTAGAATTTATCCCTCAAGTATCGTAGCCAGCAAATTGTTCTCGGGGAGGAGAATTAATTTTGTTTTTAGGGAGCTGGATTTTTTGCATACTTCAAGGAAACCAAAAGTCTTTCTTTAGGGGAACTCCATTTGGGCGGCCAGGAAATATTGGGAGGCGGCTCCCCTATGCCTCCCCGCGTGGCTACTGTTTTATGCCCATGTAACGGCGTACTACGTACTTTAAAAATGTAATTATGATTTTTGAAGTTATTATTGACTAAGTAGCACTCTCAGATGTCAGAGCGACAGTAACTTTGATTTGTAAAACATCCACCTATGAACATCACTTCCTATTAGATTGGGATGAAACATATCATTCTGTTCTATCCTTGTCCAAACCCGGCTAGGTCCGGGGTGGGGAAAGGTCATATTCTCCCTTCGTATCTCCCTCTCAAGGGTTTACAGAGTCTTTCTTAAATGGGTACCTGACGAGGGTAGAGGCAAAACAAATCGGAAGATAGTGCTCACCACTGACTTCCTCTATCTACAGTGGTCATAGAAGTGAGAAACTTTGCTTTCTCACCGTGCAATGAACACATTGGGATCTCCTTGTTGAAGGTAGCAACTAAAAGGAAAAAAAAAAACACCAACTAGCATCAATTACCAGCTTCGCTGGGTTAAGAGTCTTTATACTGGCGAAATTAAAACACCGCTAATTTTACAGTAATTATGTGATATCTTCAAATAGATAAAAGATAATTGAAATATGGAACAAGAGCGCCCTAGACAATATTATTTTGCGTGATGTACCGTTATACACAAGTCTCCTAGTGGCTTTCCGTTTTCAGCTGTTTAGAAACGCGAAAATAAATGCCGATTTTCAAAATGGCTCGAAATCGAAAGCAGATAAGTGAGTCGTGATAACGGTTTCTCATGTAAAATAATATTGTCTAGGGAGCTCTTGTTCCACATTTCGATTATATTTTATCTATTTGAAGATATCACATAATTACTGTAAAATTAGCGGTATTTTAATTTCGCCGGGATGAAGACTCTTAAAATAAAAAAAATAGTAATATGTTTCGTTGTAGTTACTTTTTGCTATTACTATTGCTATTAGTGCTCTCTGATAGACGATATTAATCTTGCATTCTTCAACCAAAACATGAATTTTCGGAATTTCCAATTCGAGACATTACCAGATAAAGTTGGCCAGGGCTAAGTTCGGAAATCGTAAGTGTCACTGTTCATCATAGCGACCTCGAAAATTATGGATTCGACACTATATAATATCGGTCATTTTCGATCATTTTTATACATCTCTCTCTCTCCGTCCCCTAAGTTATACCGTCAACGTGAAATAACAAATCCAATCCCAGGCCCGAATCACATCTAAGTTGAAACCTTGATCGAGATCGGTCGAAAGTAAAAATTTATAATCACTTTCATAATTTTATATATATATAGATAATTGAGTAGGTCTAAATACTTTTCTTTAACAGAATAAAACTAAATGTCAACCGGAAGCAGGAAATTCAGGTTATTATTCAGTTCAAAATCTTTTGTCGTCGCTATTTCTGTGGCAGAATTAAAGCTTTAAATATATAAAATGATAAGATCATGCCTGTTATGCTGTATGGTTGCGAAACAGGTCGCTTGCCCTGAGGAAAGAACGCAGACTTAAAATACTTGAGAATAAAATACTGACACGAATATTCGGACCCAAGAGGAACAGGAATGGGAAAAGGCGGAAACTTCATAACGAGGAACTACATAATTTATATGGTTTACCAAACACTTGTAGAGTCATCAAGTCTAGGAAGGCTTAGGTGGGCAGTCCATGTAGCCAGAATGGAAGAAGTTAGGGACGCTTTCAAACTTTTAACTGAAAATCTAATCACAATCACAAAGACAGCCGCAAATGAGAGAACAGTATTAAGATGGAACTCGAAGAAATATGAATACAAAGTAGAAACTGTGTCCAGTTGGCTAAGGATATAAGACAATAGTGTGCTTTTGGGAATGCAACACTGAACCTTTGAGTTACATACGCCACAGATCTACGGTAGTTAAATACTTTTCTTTGCTCGAATAATAATAATAACTAGCTGAACCTGCTCTCTACACAACGCATCATTCACATATGAGCATGAATCTCCTCGTCATTCCTTACATCTGTACATGTCCTTTTACAAACACAAGTGAAAGAAGTCTTGATAAAAATCGACAAGGGGTACGATAAAGGGGAGATTTTTTCGATTATTTTTCAATATCTCGCACCGTTTGCAAGATTTGAGCCTACTTCCGGTTGGAGTTTCTAATTCATGAATGACCAGTGTTTTCTTTCTTTTTGCATGCACTATGTAATTAGCAAATATAGTACATATACAATTAATTATTATGTCAGTGATATATGGTGTTCATTGGACAAAACACACCAAACAATAAAGATCCATCATCGACTGCAGAAATGGTTGTCATTCATTTTTGATTATCATTTGGCCATGAAAGAAGTGCCTGAGAGGTATGCAACCCATATATGCAACTTTGTTGTGTTGGAATGTATAACTCATAGGGTATTATGCTTAACTTTTTTTCTTCAAAATTTCAACACCCCAATGTACCCCTAAAAAATGTAATAAAGAAATAACGGCTGTGTTTTTTTAAACATTCAGTTAGAATTTTACAGTATAAACAAAATTTGGAACGACCAGCGAAAACGGTACATTTCTAGCACTTGTGGTTTTTGAGATATCATTGTCGAAAGGATTGGAGACAAACATATAAACCTAACATTTTAATATATAGACTAGCTGAACCGACGCTCTCTACACAGCGCATCATTAACATATCAACATGAATCTCCTTGTCATTCCTGACATTTGTACATGTTCGTTTACAGACACAAGTGAAAGACATCTTGATAAAAAGAAAAAAAATCGGCGAGAGATTTTTCGATTATTTAGTCAATCTCGCATAGTTTGCAAGATTGAACTTACTTCGTTTGATTTTCTAATTTATGTACGATCAATGTTTTCTTTCTTCTTGCGTGTAGTATGTAATAAGCAAATATATTACATACACAATTAACTATAATGTCAGTGATATATGGTGTTCATTGGGCAAAACACTCCAAACAATAAAGATTAACCCTACAGAGGAGAAATGGTTATCCTTCGTTTTTCATTATCATTTGGCCATGAAAGAAACGCCTGGGAGATATGCAACCCTGGAATACAACTGTGTTGCGTTGGAATGTAAAACTCATAGGATATGATTTTTTTTAAATTTCAACGCTTCCAGTGTATCCCTAAAAACTGTAATCAAGAAATAACGGCCACGGTTTTTTAAGTATTCAATTAAAACTGCACAATATACACAAAATTTGGAATCGACTCGTCGAAAGCGGCACATTTCTAGCACTTGTAGTTTGCGAGATCTCGTTGTCGAAGGGATTGGAGACTAACTTATAAACTTTTCTTTGGAAACAAACATAAATATAAACCTACCATTTTAAAATATAGATAATAATAATAATAATAATAATAATAATAATAATAATAATAATAATAATAATAATAATAATAATAATAATAATAATAATAATAATAATAATAATAGAGTGAGGTCTATTTCACATTGTGTCTGTGTGTTTCACATTTCACAGCGACGATAAACTCCCAAACTATAGGAAACCAGGAAACCTATATGCTATATCCTCTATGAGAAGTGATTATTTATCAGTTCCAATTTCAATAGATGGATAAGAAACTGCAGTCCCTCAGTTGTAGAACGCTCACCTCTGGTGCTTGGTGTAACTGGTTGGACCCTATCTTTTATTTTTTTTTCATATATCATAAATAATTTTTTCGGTACTCATAATGCTTTACTGATGTACGTAATTTAAGTAATGGAGGGAAGTGAAGAATTAGCGCAGTGTTCCACACTTTTTATTTGTATTATATAACGCAGAGTTATTAATTAATCTACCTTTTAAATCATCAATATGTCAGTCTAAAAAACTTCTTGGCCTCGAGACATTTTTCTAATTACCTTTTCATGCTCTTCTTTCCCTAATAGCACTAGAGAAATATCAATATTTCCCTCGCGGTTATTAGATAATTTTAAGCCTATTTTTCTACTTTTTTTTAACGATCGAGAGAGGTAATTTTTAATAAAATTTTAAATGTATATTTCTTCTTCTTCTTTCTCGTTAAAGGAATTAGATTCATTTGAACAATATTTTACACTAGCATCAACATTAGGAAATATATCGTGACCCTGCGTAGCGTTGTCCCTACCGCTCTTGTTTTTGGTGCGAGCGGTACCGGATGCGACTCCCGGTGGGGACACTCGGTCGAAAAAGGGTAAAGACTTTTTCAGGCCAGAAATCGTGAGTAAGGTTTTTCCTGGGTTTTCCTCATTCACACCAGGAAAATGCCGGGATGGTACCTAACATATATGTCCCAAGGCCGCTTCCTTCCTTCCCCAATCCTTTCTCCCTTCCCTTTCTTCGGATAATGTGATAGCCTAGCGACGTCATCCATCATAGAGATGGACTAACACGGTCATAGATGCCGAAAGCCCAGAAATCTAATTCCTAATCCTAATCCTAGTGACGGTCTAACATGGCCATAGATGCCGAAAGTCCAGAAATCTAATTCCTAATCCTAATCCTAGTGACGGTCTAGCATGTGTATAGATACCGAAAGCCCAGAAATTTAATTCCTAATCCTAATCCTAGTGACGGTCTAGCATGTGTATAGATACCGAAAGCCCAGAAATATAATTCCTAATACTAATCCTAGTGACGGTCTAACATGGTCATAGATGCCGAAAGCTTAGAAATCTAATTCCTAATCCTAATCCTAGTGACGGTCTAACATGGCCATAGATGCCGAAAGCCCACAAATCTAATTCCTAATCCTAATCCTAGTGACGTTCTAGCATGTGTATAGATACCGAAAGCCCAGAAATCTAATTCCTAATCCTAATCCTAATGACGGTCTAGCATGTGTATAGATACCGAAAGAACAGAAATCTAATTCCTAATCCTAATCCTAGTGACGGTCTAACATGGTCATAGATGCCGAAAGCCCAGAAATCTAATTCCTAATCCTAATCCTAGTGACGGTCTAACATGGCCATAGATGCCGAAAGCCCAGAAATCTAATTCCTAATCCTAATACTAGTGACGGTCTAACATGGTCATAGATGCCGAAAGCCCAGAAATGTAATTCCTAATCCTAATCCTAGTGACGGTCTAGCATGTGTATAGGTACCGAAAGCCCAGAAATCTAATTCCTAATCCTAATCCTAGTGACGGTCTAACATGGCCATAGATGCCGAAAGCCCAGAAATCTAATTCCTAATCCTAATCCTAGTGACGGTCTAGCATGTGTATAGGTACCGAAAGCCCAGAAATCTAATTCCTAATCCTAATCCTAGTGACGGTCTAACATGGCCATAGATGCCGAAAGCCCAGAAATCTAATTCCTAATCCTAATCCTAGTGACGGTCTAGCATGTGTATAGGTACCGAAAGCCCAGAAATCTAATTCCTAATCCTAATCCTAGTGACGGTCTAACATGGCCATAGATGCCGAAAGCCCAGAAATCTAATTCCTAATCCTAATCCTAGTGACGGGCTAACATGGCTGTAGATGCCGAAAGCCCAGAAATATAATTCCTAATCCTAATCCCTAAGAAAACACATCAAAGAATACATGCATAAACGAAAATGCATGGAAGAACATGTCCGTAACATTGTCATAAATATCAAATTGCAACCCACTCGTATTTATGATCATAGCATTAAAGCGTTTAGTTTCATACTAAATAGAATAAACTCTGGTAAAGACAGAAAAGACAATCACACGAAATTTACATCTATGGGTTATGGATAGCCACCATTATCCGTTAAGACTTTAATGGATTGATCCTAGTAACGAACACGGCGGAGATAATCGCTCTAGCTGTCTATTGCAACAAACTGAATTCAAAGTTTCTTTTTCGTTCAAGAGTTATCGTGTGGAGTAACGGGCGTACTAACATTACAATCTTATAAGGCCCACTTGGGTATCCTAATAACATTACAATCTTATATAAGTCCAGTTAGCGTGATCTTAATAACATTACAATCATATATAAGGCCTATTAGCGTGATCTTAATAACATTACAATCTTATAAGGCCCACTAGAATGATCCTAATAACATTACAATCTTATATAAGAGCCATTAGCATGATCTTAATAACATTACAATCTTATATAAGGCCCATTAGCGTGATCTTAATAACATTACAATCTTATAAGGCCCACTAGGGTAATTCTAATAACATTACAGTCTTATATGAAGGCCCACTAACATCATCTTAATAACATTACAATCTTATACGGCTTACTAGCATCACCCTAATAACGTTACAATCTTATAAGGTACATTAGCGAGATCATAATAACATTACCATCTTATATAAGGCCCATTAGCATGGTTCTAATAACATTACAAACTTATAAGCCTCACTAGCATGAAAGGCCAACTAGCATGATTCTAATAACCTTACAATCTTGTAGGAACTACTAGCGTGATCCTAATAACACTTGCTTGATTCTAATAAATCCTAGCTATACAATTGATTTACTGTTTTTTTTCGACCAGAATCATTAACGAAATGTGAAAGAGGCCATTTTAATATCAGAGTCTCAGAGGTCGTTGCATGCACACATAAAAAGAAATATTGATTTATTTGTTGTTAGGTCATTAAAGTTTAATTAGTTGTTTGTTTTATTAATTTATTATCGTCATAAATATGTATATGCACTACATTTTTGGAAATAATACACTTGGAATAATAACATTTGTAATAACCAATGCTTTCAGCCTCACACCTCTGAGTGTGTCAAATGTAAAGGCTTGTTATCTAATAAACAAATTTAATTATTGCATTTTAACATGCATATTTAAAAAAAATCTATAATAAGTTATATGACCAATATTATGATCATATTAATATAGTATTTCTATGAAAATTAATATCATACATTCTGTTGTTAGTAGTAAAAATATAGAAATATCATTATTACATTCCTGGTTCGACCGGAAGTGGAGATAACTCACAGAGCGTTAATTTTGTTTTTGTTAATTATGAATGTATGGATTTTATTGGCTGAAAGCTATCATAAGCTTGCATCATCGTTTGAGAATGAAGTAAATGAAGATACAGCATTGTTGCGCTGTGTCAGTTCAACAATTAACTAATTATTACTTAAACCGGAGCCATTCGGTTGCGGTTTTCAAAGAAACAACCGATGATCATGAACCGAAGAACCGGTGGGCTACAGAAATTCAAGTCTTTTGGTTTAAACAAAAGAATCTACAAATAGTCTGGACAAAATCATGTCGTCTACATTTCAAAAATCTTAAAACTAACTAAATTCTTGGTTTTTCTTATAATGATGAGAGTGATTCTGGTGATATTTTGACTTACAAAATTATTCATTTTGACATCCGAGATGTGAGAAATTTTAGGTAATTTCGACAAACCCAATTTCTCAAAAGCTTAGATTCCAGTTTCGAAGCAAACTCGCTCAGAACGAAACGTGTCTCATAAAGAACGAAACTTTTGAAATGTCCAATATATCTGTTGTAGTAAGTTGGCAACACTAAACGGTACACATTTTTCACCTTTGCCTACAGGCTCGTATTTAAATATTGTATGCTCCTGTGCTCTAAATAATTTGCCGCTCCTGCACAAATTTTGCCTCCCCCTTCCCACTCCCGAAAACGACCAATATTAGAGTTGAATTCATAGTTTTTGGGGTCGCTGAGATGCATAATGACAGTTTTAATCCAATTCAACTACTCCCCAGGAAGGGATTTAATTCATTGTTTTTGAGGTCGCTGAGTTTAAAGGCATCAGTTTTCATGATGATCAAGTTCATCCTCACCCTTTGGGGTAGGGTTGTGAGAGGATAACTTTTTTAAAAAAAAATATCAGATAAGCTAGCTAATTAGTAACTACTATAGTTAGAGAAAATTAAACACATTAACTTATTTTCTCGCCCTTGAGTGGGACTTTACGGTTTGCTAATTTTAAATGTTACTTTATTCTAAATCTTAAAAAAAAATCCTGAGGACCGCGGTGGCTCAGTGATAGAGTATTCATCTCAGAAGCATAGGGTCCTTGGTTTGATCCCAACTCGCGCCAAGTGAGCTTTGTGGTGGACAAACACGGTGTGCGTGGGTTTTCTCGGGATTCTCCAGTTTCGTCCCACTTTCTTCATTCCACTATTTCGTTCAACCTCATCATCACGGTCTTCTTTAGCCTCACCGGCATAATCGTGGGACGTAAAATTTAAAGATCTCATTTCATTTTTTTTTAAAAAAAACTCCAAAGTTTTGCCGCCCTGTGCTCGAGCACAGAATAGCACTTACCTAAATAGGGGCCTGATTGTCTTTGTGGTTAGTAGTCACAGAGCACCTAGTATCACACAAACGTCATCTGTTTTCTGTACGGGTAGAAATTAGGGATGGCCAGAACCGGTTCCTGGTGGAACCGGTTTTCGGGTCTGAACGGATCCGGTGCTATAAGATCCGGTTCCGGAACCGGTTTTTCGGATCCAGGTCTAGAATAGGTTCTTCGGATCCAGGTCTGGAACCGGTTCTTCGGATCAAGGTCTAGAACCGGTTCTTCGGATCCAGGTGCGGAACCGCAGCCAGATCCGGTTCCGAAAACCAGATCGTCAAGAACCGGTTCCTCGTGGAACCTGTTCTACTGGAACCCAAACTTTATGACCATCCCTACGCTAAACCCGAGCTGCTGGTAGGCTGTGAACAGTATACCCCCTATGCTAGATGAAATTGTAGAAGCGACAGGCAGTCGCCCAGGCGGCGGCAGCTTGTCTCATTTGGCTAAATAAACTGGGTAACTGGCAAACTCATTGGCTAAAAAGGCAAACTGGCCAACTCATTTGGCTAAACACCCACTGGTGAACCAAATTTTTTTCTGGGGGCACAAGCGGGTCTGGGCAGGGAAGGCACAAGCGCGTGGTCTTCTTTGCACTTCTTTTGAAGGTGAACTTTGTGCCTCCTTTACGGGTGTTTGGGGGCTTTCGGATCCAGGTCTGGAACCGGCTCCTAAGATCCGGTTCTGGAACCGGGTTTTCGGATTCAAGTCTGGAACCGGTTCCTAAGATCCGGTTCTGGAACCGGGTTTTCGGATCCAGGTCCGGATCCAGGTCCGGTTCCATAACCGGTTCTGAAAACCGGATCTCCGAGAACCGGTTCTTCGCGGAACAGGTTCCGCCAGAACCGGAACTTTGTGGCCATCCCTAGTAGAAATGGAGAACTTCATGACGGAACAGCGTGTTTTCATAGTGAAAACTTACGTATTATAAATGTAGTGAATGTTGTGAATCCCTACTGTGAACGGAATCAGTGTAAGAAGTAGTGTTACAATAGTAGCAGCAACAAGAGAATATCGAGTTGCAGTTCAAATTGGGGGAAATGGTAATACAAACGTACGAAAATATTGGTGCAGATGTACGAAACGGAAGGAGCAAGGGAGAAAAAATTAGGGATGGCCAGAACCGGTTTCTGGTGGAACCGGTTTACGGGTCTGAACGGATCCGATTCTATAATATCCGGTTCCAGAACCGATTCTTCGGATCCAGGTCTGGAACCGGTTCTTCGAATTCAGGTCTGGAACCGGTTCTGAAAATCGGATCTCCGAGAACCGGTTTCTCGCGGAACCGGTTCCGCCGGAGCCGGAACTTTGTGGATATTCCTAGAAAAAATATGTTTACTACTTCTGTAACTTGTTAGTAACTCCGTATTAATACCTTATCCTATGTTCTCCTCATATATGCATCTGTACATTTATAGCATTAAGAAGCAACGTGTAAATCGCACAGACCTTCTATCTTGTCATTTATGCTGTAACAAACGCTTTATTACAAGAATTAATTATGCTTGAAGCAGGTTGCTACAACTTTCAATTTACTTAATGGTGTGTTCCGGAGAGTGCACAATGGAAGTAAAATAATATATTGCGCGCAATAAATCTACTTCTCGCATGCACTTAAAGGTAGGAAACGTTTTTAGGAGTTCTTGATTGTTATTGAGAACTGAGCTGCAAGCTATTTGAATAATCCACAACAAAATTATTTAATGCAAAACATACTCTAGGCAGGTGTTTACTTACTTTAACTACCTTTCAAAATGTTGTAAAAACGATTTACTGCTTATGCGAATGGTAAGGTAGTGCCTGTGCCCAGCGCCGTAACTTAGATTTTTTTTTTTTTGGAGGGGAATTACGCGTATTTGGGCCCCCTAGAAAAAGTTGTTTTTCTAATTCTTGGGCCTCTCTAACCATCATTCTCTTACTCTTCATGGCCTCACCCGGGAGCCCGGGAGCCCTTCCGCATGGCAAGGTCTGCGGGGCCGTTAGTTACGCCTCTGGGCCCGTTCCAGGCCCGTATCCAGGGGAGTCTAGGACGCCATCTCCCTAAATTTTCGCTGGCCCTCCTAAAATTTTTACGGTAGGCTTGCAATTGAATTATAATATGGTTGGATCGGGCCCCCTAACTTCGGCCGGGCCCTCCCTACATTTTTGGGCTGGCTGCCAGTCTGGCCCGTTCCACACATGATAAATTAATTAAGGGGACAATATTGATAAATCTCAAAGCTATACGAATAAATATTGTTTCTAGGGCTCTTACTAGTAGATTTTTTTTTTTTACTGAAATGGGCCCACGGCTCATTTTTGTTTTATTTACCTTTTGTGTGCTGTTTTGTTTAAGTAATGTAGTGAACCTGTTTGATGCTTCATTTATAATTTCATGTTCGTGTCGTATATGGAGTAAGAAAATTTTGTCTTAAAGTGGACCCCCTCGAACAGCGGAAAGCTTCCCTTGGGGGCAGTTGCCCCCTGACTCCTCACAAGTTACTGCTCTGCCTGTGCGCTTGAATAAGTTTTATAATTGCGCTTTTAAATTTAATTTGAGGATGTTTAACTAATTTAAAACACATCCGTCCTTGGAGTCACACGAGAAAACTGACCTCAAAATTATAGGATATTTATATATTTAATTATTTCTCAACTTTGAGGTCATTTCCTAGTGATTCTATGGACAAAAAGCTTTAATAATATTTCCATTGGATTTACTGTCCTGAAATTAGTATAAAAAAGTACAATTAGAAATTTATACAAGCATGTGGAGTTTTTTTTTTTTTTTTTACCATTCAGACGAGCGGTAGTTCTTTCAAATTGATTTGCAGGAATCTCTCCCTCTCTACACACACACACACACACACACAGATATATATATTGTAAAACTTTGTCTCATATAGGATTTTGGGTAGAGCATAATCAAGGTGAGCTATAAATGGTCTTTGATCGTAAGGTCGCAGACAGGATCTCCAACAGAGCCCTGAAGCAGGCAAAGAGGAGTGGATTTTAGGTGCCCAAAGCTCCGAAGCAAGCAGTGGGTAGGTTAGATGGCCAACAGAGCCCCGAAGCAGGCAAAGCCAGGAGAAAGGATAGGCGTAGTCCCGTAGCAGACTAGAGGCCCTGGGGTTAGGTTACTCCTAAGGTCCCGAAGCAGACAGTAGGAGGGTTACCAGAAAACTGGTGTCGAGTTGCCTTCGTCCATCCAATTTATAGGGTCCTTTTGGGTGGCGGTGGCGCTGCTGCTCCGATGTTGTCTTCTGCTCCATGGGAGGGGCGAGAAGCCGTCGTCTGCATGTGATTATAGGTCCCTCTGGTGGGAGATCCTCTTGCTGAACCATGTGGTGGTGTTTCTAAACATTGATGCGTGGAATTGCTTGTTTACGACATCACATAGGATATTACAATATATATATATATATATATATATATATATATATATATATATATATATATATATATATCTATATCTATATCTATATCTATATATATATATATATATATATATATATATATATATATATATATATATATATATATATATATATGTGTGTGTGTGTGTGTGTGTGGGTGTGTGTGTGTGTGGTTTGTTCGGAAAGTAGTAGAACTGATATTTTTCAATTATTCACAATTTTGACACATCGACTTTATAATTGTCAAAATAAGCCCCTGCTGCATCAACACAGCATTTCCAGCGACTCTGCTAATCACTGAAGGTTCCCTGCAACACAGAATCTGTAATGCTCTTCTGCTCCCTCGTTACGGTTTCTTGAATGGCTTTTACCGAGCCGTGGTTCCGTCCTTTCAATGACTCTTTTCAGTTCGAGGAAGAGAAAGAAGTCTGCAGGAGCCATATCTGAGGCGTAGGGTGGCAGGGAAAGCCGTGTGATGTCATGTTTGGTCAGTAAGTTCATGAAAACAAAGGCAGTCTGGCTCGGCGCATTGTCATGTTGAAGCTTCCGTGATCCAGTAATTGCTGGACGGACGGGAGCCTCTTGTTTCCTGAGTCTTTCAAGTACCTCCACGTCGAATGTAGCAGATTTGCCGTTGAAGGGCTTATTGACCGTTGCTCACCTTCAGCTTGCTCTCTTCCCTCCCGAAACAATTTGTACCACTCAAAAGCACTTGATCGACCTATGGCATCACTTCCATAAGCAGACTTGATCATGCCATTGGACTCACCGCAGTTTTATCCAGTTCTACGCAAAACTTCACCGCGTATGGCTGCTCTAACAAACGATTCATTGTGGAGACAAGGTGCGTTGAAAGGAGTTTACCTTAAACTCGATCTACACTCCGTGAAGGCTTGGAGACGACTGGCGCGCTGGTAGCTGAGACCCCCCACCATCGAACCAGAGCAGTAACACCCCCCCCTTAATCAAGTTTTGGCGGGAAAAAATTAGTCCTACTACTTCTTGGACAAACCCTGTTCGTATATACATACATATAGATAGATAGATAGTTAGATAGATAGATAGATAGATAGATAGATAGATAGATAGATAGATAGATAGATAGATAGATAGATAGATAGATAGATAGATAGATAGATAGATAGATAGATAGATAGATAGATAGATAGATATAGTTTCTCTGCTGACAGAAAAAAACGCAAAACAGGAAATCCCTAAAACAGTGAGAAAAATGATAAGACTGCAACACTTACAAAAGATAAAATAACATTAAATAATAAACAAATGAGCATCAGATATCACGCACAGTACGCTTCAGTTTTATCTCAACATTTTACCATTTTTTTTAACAGATAGAAATTGTTAATTAATATATTACACACTACACAGTAATATATCAACATCTTCCTCCCCATTGCCAAATATTGAAATATATCTGTAGAAACGGTAGATATAGAATTTTTTTGTGCGTATGTATGATTCTTTCGTCCGATCATGTATGTGTGTCTAGAAATGTATAATTATGATCGTAAATTATACAAGGCATACGACGCTGGGCGACCTTTTAAACTTTGAAATTGACAGGGAAACGGAATAAACTAGTGTGTGTGCATGTGTGCGAGAGAAGCAAAAATAGAGAGGAAAAAAAAACTGAATCTCATGCATACATAACATACTTTGACTCATTAAATTTTCATATCGACATTAATGTGAGGCTCTTGAATAAACTCGCATATGTTTTATTTGCTTATGAATAACGATATATACACGGTACAGTAACATGTACTGAAACCCGAAGGCAATTCCTCCGTAATCAAGAACAAATTAAAATAAATCTATATTGCCCATTATTTATGTTACAGAAGAAAACAAAGAAATGGCGTTTTATGAGCCAATGTTGCCAGTTACTGGTTCTAACAGATTTGTGAACTACTAAATATTACTGTAGGTCAGCGGCGCCTTTTTTATATATATATATATATATGTGTGTGTGTGTGTGTGTGTGTGTGGCTGTGTGTGTGTGTGTGTGTGTGTGTGTGTGTGTGTAACTTTCAGGAGGAGAGAGATTTTGAGGTGAGTTGGTTTCGTTCTCAGACATCTAAGCAAAGATATTCAGATTCTATGGAGATTCAAGTAATCTTTGGGAATTTAGGACCCCGTGCCCCCCAGGATCGGCACCAAGACCTGCCCTACCATATGTGCAACACCTGCATTTGTCCGGGGCGCTATGTTTGGAGGGGCGGCAAAAATCTGTCATAACTATATTATTTAAAATAAATATTTCTTGTGTGAAACAGACTTCATGATGACGGTTCTTAAATTTACTAAGTTGACCTTCTATTTGAATACTAGATCCATAGGTCGCATTAGTTTAAGGTCACATGAACAGTGCTAAAGCAAATAATTAAACAAATTCCAGCATGAATAGCTTGATTGTTGTCAAATACAAGAACTCAATTTTTGAACAGTAGCGAATACCTGTTCCATGTAGTTAGTTATCTAACTAACTAACTAACTAACTCTATGGCCTATGGAACCCGGAGGTTCAGTGCCGCGTTCACAAAAGCTCTCCACTGATTTCTATCCTTAGCTAATTGCATCCAGTTTCTACTTTGTATTCCTATCTCTGCGAGATCCATCTTCATATTGTCCTCCCATCTCCGCCTTGGTCTTCCTAATGGTCGTTTTCCTATGGGTCTACCAGTCAAGACTTTGAAAGCGTTTCTACTTTCTTCCATTCTAGCTACATGACCTGCCCACCTAAGCCTCCTAGACTTGACGACCCTAACAATGTTGGGTAAACCGTATAAATTATGTAGTTCCTCGTTATGAAGTTTCCGCCATTCCCCATTCCCGTTCCTCTGGGGTCCGAATATTCTTCTCAGGATTTTGTTCTCAAATACTTTCAGTCTATGTTCTTCCCTCAGAGTAAGCGACCATGTTTCACAACCATACAGAACAACAGGCATGATTATCGTTTTATATATTTTAAGCTTCAATATCGTTTTATATATTTCATGTAGTTAGTTATCACAGTTTTGATATGAAAACTAGTTTTGTCTTTGTCACAAGCAAGTTCGTTATCAACGAAGATGGAAACATGTTTTTTTTAAAAAAAAAAATAATAGATATAGAAGGAAAATGAAGAAATAAAGATAAAAGAGCTAGTTGCATTGTAATTGCAAACTGATATGTTGAGATTGAAGTTCGATATTGAATTCTATAAAAAGGATTACCATCTTACCTCTACAGGTGTGTTTGCTTTATCTTTCACTAACATAATAGATTATTATTTAAAGAAAAAATAGACACAACGAAATTGTACTTTGTATTTGTAGTGTTTATGCCTTTCTGAGTGCTAGTGCTCTTTCCCTCCACTTTGTTGTTCATGATTGGGCAGCATACTTAAAATCGTAAATTTTAAGATTTATTCTTTCTGGACAATGCTGGGTGTTGCAAATGATGCCATTTCATGGTGCAGCAGATTGTCTAGGGACGGCCCTGTCGGCACCCATATTGTGTTTCTAGTAAATATATTTCAATTCTCGGGGGGGGGGGGGAATCATTCAAATATAACAATTAACAAATGTCATGTGTCATTTTTCAAAGAAATAGTTATTTATTTTCTTAAGTTGACCAACTTGTTGAGTTTGAGTTCAATGTTTGCGTCTTTTCTGCAATAACAAGGTCACGATCGACGGGGCCTACTTTAACGTAATAATAATAATAATAATAATAATAATAATAATAATAATAATAATAATAATAATAATAATAATAATAATAATAATAATAATAATAATACCTACAAGGTACATTCGCGAAGTGTCCCCTCGGGAATCATGTAAAACTGATTTAAATGCAAAGTTATCCATGGTTCAACGTGTATTGTACTAATTTTAGCGGCCCATATGGGTAATTTGCATATTTATGAGCCTTCATATACCCGGAATTCAATCATACATTAATATAACGCTCGGTCACAAAATTGCTTTTAGTTTCTTTAGATGTAATTGAACATGAATGTGGGCATATGCAAAACAAATTGGATCAAGTACTGCTTTTCTGACATGTGTTATTCACACCGGCCACCAACTTGGATCCGCCATATTGGATTCAACTTTCGGTTTTTCAAATGGGAATAGGTGCATGTGATATATCAAACTCATACAAAATTTTCTCGGAAATTCATTGGTGGATCCAATTTGTTTTGCATATGCCCACATTCATGTTCAGTTACATCTAAAGAAACTAAAAGCAATTTTGTGTCCAAGCGTTATAGTAGTGAATGAATTCCAGATATATGTAGGTCCATAAATATGCAAATTACCCACATGGGCCGCTAAAATTAATATAATACACTTTGGGCCGAGGAGAACTTTGCATTTAAATCAATTTTAGACGAATCCCTAGTGGACACTTCGCGAATGTATCTTATTAGTACCCATGGGCGGCGGTTAGAGGGAACAAGAGGGGACAGTTTGCCCCCCACTTTTTGAAGTGACCCCTTAGAGTATATAGTTTAATTTTGAGATGTAAAGTTTTTGAATGTATTACTGGTTCATAATAGAAAATAATGGTGCCATATAATATTTGCCGTTGCGTGAGTACGTATTGGTTATTTGTCTTCCTGTGGAGTTAAGAAAGCTACAGAAATTGCGTTTCAATTGGAATTCAAAGCAATTAATAAACAATTGCGTATTTCTTTAAAGATCGTAGCACATACAGTACTTGTAGTATTTGCTGTCTTTCATTTTCTAACAGTTATAACATACATTTAATGGTATGTGTGGAATTAAAAATATAAGTTGTTCATTAATTCCCAGTTTCAATATAACTTCTATATAACAATCTTCATTGTTCATTACTATGATTAATATTACCCTGTCTATTTATTTATTTTGTAAATTTGATATTAAATAATCTGATCACACAATTTTCCAGACAGGACTTTTAAGATGTTCATGAGCAAGGCATCAAATCTCTTCTTGTCTTTCGTTGTTTAAGAGTACAAAGGGCTAGTACCTACTTGCGTGGTTCTTGTCAATTTACTTAATAAAATATGAAATACGATATACGGTATTTTAACTGAAAAAGATAGTATCCTATTAAACAAAGTGTTAGAAACAACCAGGAAAACTAACATTGATATACAAATATTCAGATCATGTCTTGCACCCCACTTTTAACATCCAATCGCCGCCATTGTTAGTACCTCTTACCGCCTTTCATCTGAGTCCAGTCTTGGAAACAGAAGTGGTACTAGGTTTGTATGAATTGCAGTCTCAATATGGAGATAAGACGGAGGTGAATCTCATTCTAAATATATAATGGACTAGGGATGGCCAGACAGATCCGAATCCTATAAGATCCGGATCTCGGATCCGGATCCAGATATCCGGTTCCTAGATCCGGATCCAAAATTTCGGATCTTGAATTCGGATCCGGATATCCGATTCTTGGATCCGGATCCGAAATTTCGGATCTTGGATCCGGATTCGGATATCCGGTTCCTGGATCCAGATCCGAAATTTCGAAGTTCAGATTCGGACTCCTGTTTTGAATATTTTAGGCCTTAGATTCAGACACAGAACTAAAATATCCATATGTATAAACTATATATATATAACACTTACTACGTGAATTTTATCTAGGGATGCGCAGAGACGAGTCGAGACAGGATTTTCCTGACAAAATTCGAGTCGAGACACAGCTCTTCCAATAAAGAAATATACATTTTTCGAGTCGAGACATCACTTTTACAGCCCATTTTCGAGACGAGACAGCCACAAATCTTGTCTCGTGCGCATCGATAATTTTATCTAATTCAGTGGGAAGACAATTCAATTTAAATGACAAGAGATTACATCAAAATCTCATTTTCACATTTTTCGGGGTTAGGCCACTGTTGCGCACACCCCATCATTTAGTCTTTAGTATATCTTTAAACGTACTACAAGTATGCCACTTTTGTCTCAAGTCAGTAGTTGTATAGATCTGCCTTTTGTTATATATTGATCGAGTTAGGATCAAAATTCGATTGTTTGTGAAACCTATGATAATATTTTGAGATTGAGTTATAACGTTGAAAAACTGCATAGTAATGCTGCATATTTTCTTTGTCCCACATTGGAAATTAATGTAGTCTATCTTATACAGTCGGCTCTTATGATTAATCCAATGCTCTAAACTCCTGCAGCATTACGCTAAAATCATGGAAATCTTTGAATTTTCATCATCATTTCTATTTTTTTTATTACGAGCAAAATAAATATCATAAGGGGTATTTTACATAATACATATAGACGCAGATCAGTCAGTTGATTGCTTGAAGTTTATAACAAAGCTATTACATCTCTAAGACACTGGCGATCTTAGAGCAAAATCCACAGCTTTCCCATAAAATCTTAAATCTCTCTAGATAAAAAGGGAAAAGTCCTGAGTGAGTGAATGAGTGACAAATCACTGTAGAGACCAAATCGCTTAAGCTAGAAACTTGAAATTTAGACAGTATATAGAATTTGTGACGTAGGATACCACTAAGGAAGGACTTTGGGAAATTCGAAGTCGGTAAATATATATTTGTGGTAAATTTAATACAAAAAAAAAATTATAAATACGAAAATTAGAATGAGTAAAACAAAATGTTGCTAAATGGATAAGAAAAGTTTTATTTTCATTTTATTGTTATTTTTACTGCTCTTTTGACATGAAATTTGCCACATACATGTCTTTGCCGATTATACACACATACTAACATTATAAGAAATACTGGATAAATTTGTTATCAAATTATATTCCTACAACAACACATTTATACACATGCGACAATAATTTTAGACATGAGTGTACACTCGTCTAGAGATCACATTCATAGTATATGTACTAAATTTTAAACTAATAGTTTTTATAAGATTCTTCATTGGGAGGTCCGAACTATATTCCTACCCTCCAAAATAGAAGGGGTCGTATACTCAAAAAAGAAAATTAGAAATTATGATTTTCCAAAAGAAAAAAAGAAAGAAAAAAGAAAAAGGAAAAAAAGAGAATGGTTCTAAAGATTTTGTTAATTTTTCCAAATCAATATTTCATTAACAACCCTATAATCAGTAGCACACTCACTGGGGTCCTCTGGGTCCGGATCTCCCTTAAAATTTCAAAACTCACTAACATTTGTAAACTTTCTTAACAGAACTTTACTTACTCCTTTATTGGGCAGTGTAGCTCTCAAGCAACATCGCATTCTGTTGCGTTATCCGCCCGAATTATAACTTCAGTGATCATTTAATTGACATTATTGCTTTCATACAATAGTCATATACATGATTTGCGGGTCGCTTCTTTAGATACTTCTAATCTTCAACAGTGGACAGTCAAATTTAGTATTGTAGAAGCTTTATCTGCTACGTTCCGTGATTTTTTTTAATTTGTGGTTTCTCGCTCTGTAGGGAAATATTTCCACAAAACTGTTGATAAATACTGAGAGTATTCTTATGATATTTTACCATAATAGGGCAATGCTGCTCAGTACCTACATATAAGACCTATTTTATGGCAATGTTGCTTTTAAATAAACACCCTGTATTTTGAAATCAAAGTACAAAAATACTTTTAAAATTACGAAATTATAATCAGGAAGACATGGTTCAACCATAAAAGCAAACTAAATATTTTAATGGTAATGCTATCAATGGTTGCCAATTAAAGAATTAACAGAGAAGTGATTGATGTGGGCTAAAGTTTTGATTTTACGCCTCATCTGTACACTTTCTTATCTTATAAAAATAATCCATCATTTTTTCCCTAAAAATATAGGTAGCAATAATTAATAATTATTTGTTGTTTCCTCGGGTGCGCAATAAGGCACGTTCAATATTACATAGATGTATTGGATTCACCAAAAATGCTTTGGATCCCTCCCAACAAACATTTCTGGATGCATGCCTGACTATAATATGCATGCCTGACTATATAATATGCATAGTCATAATATTATGCCTGACTAATATTATTAGTCAGTCATAATATTATGCCTGACTAATATTATTAGTCAGTCATAATATGCATGCCTGACTAATATTATTAGTCAGTCATAATATGCATGCCTGACTATGCATATTATTAGTCAGTCATAATATGCATGCCTGACTATAGCCATAATATGCATACATAATATTATTAGTCAGTCATAATATGCATGCCTGACTATTATGCATATTATGACTATATTATGCATATAGTCATAATATGCATGCCTGACTATAGTTCGCTTTCTCGGAAAATTTCAAAATGGACAGTTTACCACTTGGGGCGAGTTCATTAGGGACAATTTTCTCAAAAATGACTCACACAACTTTGTTCATATTTCATAAATAAATTTTCCATTAAAAATCTTACAATATGGTATTCATTTTTCGTTTTAAAAAGTCACAATATGGTATGTCATTTTTCGTTATAAAAGTCAAAAACGGTAGTTCGCTCATGCGAATGATTTTTTTTTTAAACAATTTTCTGAATAACAATTCCGTTAATTTTGTTTTTATTTCATAAATAAATTAATGCGGAACTTGAAGTTTATAATATATAAAGCGATAATTATGCCTGTTGTGCTGTGTGGTTGCAAAAATATGATCGCTTACTCTGAGGGAAGACCGCAGAATTTGAGAAGAAGATTTTGAGACGAATATTCGGACCCAAGGAGAACGGGAATGGGGAATGGCGGAAACTTCACAACAAGGAACTACATAATTTTATCAAATATTCTTAGGGTCATCAAATGTAGGGGGCTTAGGTAGGCGGGTCATGAAGGGAAAATAGAAGAAAGTAGGAACGTTTTTCAAGTTTTAAGTGGAAGACCGATCGCAAAACGGAAGACCTAGGCGTAGATGGAAGAACAATATTAAGATGGATCTCGCAGAAATAGGAATACAAAATAGAAACTATATCCAGTTGGCTAAGGATAGAAGTCAATAGCGAGATTCTGTGAACGCAGCATTGAACTCCCGGGTTCCATAGGCTATAGAGTGATTGAGTTAGTTTCATAAATAAATATTTTATAACAACCCTATAATACGGTATAAATATTTTGCATGAAAAACTCTACTAGGGGTAGTTTACTCTTGGGAGTTGAGTTCGTTTCTACGGACAGTTTTCTCAAACACTGTTCAGTTCTTTCTCAAATACTGTGCATATTCTATAAATAAATATTTTTCTACTAACCTTCCAATATGGCATGAATAAATTCTCATGAAAAAAAAAAAAACGGGGGGTATGAAAGAAGAACTGAAGCTTTCTTAGTGTCGTGATGAATAGAATTATTCTCGGACAATCAGCCAGCTGAATTTAACGTCGTCCACATTGACAGTGTGAAACATCTGTTTTCCGAACAGTGGTATATTGTATAAATAAATGGAATCCTTATGTTTACTACAGAAACCTGTACGGAGCATACGTTAGCCGTATGCTACATACCCATTGCCTTTTTCCCCACTTAGATATTACATCATGCCGCTACAGAATGTTTGACATCTAAGAGTCTTCCGTATATTATATACGTCAGCTACATGTTATATACGTTTATCTGTATGTGAGAGCCTGACTGCCTATATACAGTTCTTTCTTTCCCAAAATCTACAAAATTTGTTTATGGAACTTACATTTTTATGTACGCTATATACGTGTTTCTTTGCTCAGTGCAACGTTTCGAGAATCGACACCATTGTTCTGGTCTCAGGGTAAAGTATGACGACGAGGTAAAGCAGAGTAGAGATGAGAACAATGTTGTCGGTTCTCGGAACATTGGACGACGTGGAATTCCCCTGGCTGATTGTCCGAGAACAATTATATCCTTTCTAAAGGATAGTTTGCTTTTAGGAGTGAGTTTTCTTCGAAAAAAAAAAAGTTTCTCGGAAAAGCCTATTCTTTTTTGTTTATATTTTATGAATAAATGTTTCAGTCATAACTACGGCATGACCTGATTTAATTCAAAAGTGAGAGGGAAAAAATTTAGTGTGGCGACTCATACCCTTTATTATCATAAAAGTCTTAACTTAATGGATGCCAATTATAAAGTAAGTAACTATTGATAAAGAATAAAATAAAATGTCTAGTTTACAACGATACTTCTATTTATACTTGTATTTCAATCCTTACTTGTATTTGTGGGCAGAATTTACTTTTAAATTATGCAGAAGCTGTTTAAGAAAGGGAGAAGAAGAATATGACAAAAAAAAGATATAGATCAAGGATGTTATAAATAGAGGATCTGCCCATATTTATCGTCATCCTATTAAATCGATGAAGCCAAAAAACAACCGAGCATCTGCACGTCTGATTGGCTACTCTCGTTTCCACCATCGTCTGATTGGCTACTTTCGTTTCCGCCATGATTCTTGGCTCAAAACATTGCGATCCTATTGGGCGGAGTGGGCAGAGTAGGGGTGGCGAAACTGTGACGTATGGCTTCAAGATTTTGTTGTAAGGGCAGATCCTCTATTTTATAAGATCCTTGATATAGATGTAATTTCTCTTTCAGTTGTTATACGTTGCTATTTTGTTAATATAGTAACTCGGAATTCGACGATGTGAAATTGGTTGTCATAGCAACACAAAATAAATCATGCATAATTGCGGATCCACCTAGTGAACACTATATGTACAATTTTTAAGGTGTGTAAAAAAGTTTAATGTGCCACATCCTACAATAAAAGGTAATATCATGATGCCGTGTGTAAATGGTTTTTGATGAAAATCAGTAGCCTTTGTAGTTATATAAATATATATGAACTGGTGATTTCGTCTTATATAATTTGGTGGTCCTCGCCGCAGGATTGTTAGTTATAAGATTCTCGTCCAAAAAATATGCCGTTTAGGCTAATTAATGATAGCGAATGATTATGACGTAATAGGGGGAATGAAAATGTGGGATTAAACGGGAGAATCTCGAGAAAATCCACGGACGCAGTGTTGCTCACGAGAGTAGGAATCCAGAAATGTTTGCTGGGAGGGGTCCAATATGACTATATAATCTTGAATCTGTCTTTTTTGTGCACCCGAAAGAAAAAAAGATAAATAGTTGTTAATTACTGCCACTGGGGGCGTACGCAGGAATTTATTTTGGGAGGGGTCTAAAGCGTTTCGGGAGGGGTCTAAATACAATTTGAGGCTAAATTATATGAAAATTTCTAAAAATTGCCCCTGAAAGTAGACTACGTCTACAAAAAAAGTCGGGTTTCGGGGGGTCCGGACCCCCAGGACCATCCCACTGCTTACGCTTCTGACTGTCACCTATGTCTTTATTTTTAAAAATGGTAGAACTAGATTAATTTTTATAATAAGAGAAAGAATATAGATGAGGCGTGAAATCAAATCTTTAGCCTATATCAATCATTTCTCTGTTAAATAACTATAATACTCTTTAAAAGAAAAGTTCAAAAATGTTACGAAATTTTTGTGGGATTCGGCCACGGCGTATCCCCGTGGGTTCGCTTCGGTTGTCCACCACAAATTTGTGTGTGTCCGAATACGGCTCGAAATAGGCACCCTTTGCATCAAAGATAAGCGCTCTATCACATTTTAAAAACTCTTTTCTTCCTCTGGTTCCACTTTTTTTTTTTTTTTAAATGGCTACTAAACTCGATAAGGACACGAACACAGAAACATCGGAGACAATTAAGAACGCCCATGTTTTTCAGAGGGGCTCGATTGTGCTTCGTGATTTCAAGCCGCACAGCAAAACTACTTAGCTATTGCTAAAGACAACATTGAGCCACCTTGTATGCTAAATAAATGATGATAAAAAAAATGAAATGAAATATTTGAGTTTTACGTCTCACGATTATGCCGGTGAGGCTAAAGGAGACAGTGATGATGAGTAATGAATGAAATGGTGGAATGAAGAAAGTGGGAGGAAACGGAAGAACCCCGAGGAAACCCACGCACACGGTGTTTGTCCACCACAAAGTTCAATTGACTTGAGAGATGATCGAACCCGGGACCCCAGGCAACAGAGGTGAACGCTCTACCACTGAGCTACCGCGGCCCCAAACTGATGATAAACTAACACAAAAATGAAATGAAATAAAATTTTCGGTTTAACGTTCCACGATTATGTCCCTTTAGGCTAAGGAAGATGATGATTAAAGCAAGTGAGAATGATGATAGAAACATTGGTGGAATGAGAATGTGCGAAGAAACGGGAACACCCCGAGAAAACCCGCGGACACAATGTTGTCCACCACAAACTTACTTATCCGTGGATCGAAGCAGGGACCTTATGCACCAAAGGTAAGCGCTTTACTATTGAGCTACCGTGTCCCCGCTACTACACAAAAGAATGACAATGGACTAGATATAGAATTACTATATTTGATGAAATTTATAATTTCACTCTTAATTGTCGGAATGTACATAATATTTTGGGATCGAACCGAGAACTTTTCATTCGTGTCAAGGGGTGCGCGGTGGCTCAGTGGTAGAGCATTCACCTCTGGTGCTTGGGGTCCCGGGTTCGAACCCAGCCCCCGCCAAGTGAACTTTGTGGTGGACAAACACCGTGCTCGTGGGTTTTCTCGGGGTTCTCCCGTTTCCTCCCACTTTCTTCATTCCACCATTTCACTCATATCTCATTATCACCGTCTCCTTTAGCCTAACCGGCATAACCGTGGGACGTAAAACAAAGATTTCATTTCATTTCATTTCATTCGTGTCAATTAATACGTCCCATACTGTAAAATTTTATCGTGTAAATTTGTAAAAATTGCTGCGAAATGCTGTCAAATAATATAGTAGTTATATTGTTAAATTAAATTACAATCAAATGTGTAAATAATATGGTTCCTATTAAAATAAAGAATAATTCGACGTTAATACAATATTTCTAATTTTACTAACAATTACATTAAGCTTGATACATACTATCCGTTCAGACACGCATAGCATGTTCACCAAAAAGCTTTTAACCATCGGATCAAGTACGTAGCTTCGTACGCACGTAAACAAAAAGTTATACTAACTAGGAAACCGATTGAAGTGTGACACGAAATTGTGGACGAGTTTATGCATAAACGAAGTGTTTTTGTGTACAATTAAACCCATTAGAGGGGAAAACCCTTGATCTCAATCGTTTCGGAGATATAGAGGGTTAAGAGGAAAGCTGGTGCTGTGATATTTTGTGGATGTGTTCCGAGTGAATATGTTTGAAAATTGCGTTTAAATGTTAAGAAAGATGCACCAGAGCGAGTAAAAGTGTTGTTGAATGTTGAGTGGCGTAGCTTTTACCCGGCGTCGGAAAAAGAAGGGGCTATGAGGAATAACAAACGCCATTGACACAAAGAACAAAATTGTATGATATTACTTGCTATTATTTTTTATCCTATTTGACCTGATGATGCTTTTATTCGATTCTGTTTACCAAGACGCCTATACACAGACATCTTTCACGCCTATTTCAGGCAACAATGAAACTCTTTTATTTTCGCCTTCTCCCTCCAAAACATTCTTTCCCTAGAATTTGTATGGACTCTTCGGTTTTGTAACCCTCATGTCTAAGGCGACATATTACTAAAGTTTCGTGGATGAAGTAACTCTTCATTTTTAAAAGTCTCTTTTACTTGTACTACCGCTACATATTCAAAAATTCGCAAACTATCGGAGCACCAGCCTTCCCTTTATGCCTCTATATCTCCGGAACTTTTGAGATCGAGGATTTCTCTCTTTAATGGGTTTAATTGTACACAGAAACACTTCGTTTACGCATAAACTCGTCCACAATTTCGTGTCACACTTCAATCGGTTTCCTCGTAAGTAAAAAATACTTGCACTCAAAAGCATGTTAGATTCTATTTCCTGATACGTTACCTGTGTGAACAAATAATATGATCCGGCCCTTATTTATGTTACTCTTGATTTCAATTTACAAAATAACTCCATGGCCCCGCGTAGCGTAGGACGCTAACTCTCTCGCCTTTGGTGCGAAGAGTCCCGGGTTCGATTCCCAGCGGGGACACTGGGATGAAAAGTTGTAACAGCTCTTTTCAGGCTAGCCATTTTGAGTAAGTTTTTTCCTGAGCTTTCCTCATTCACACCAGGCAAATGCCGGGATGGTACCTAAAATAATAGCCCCAGACCGCTTCCTGCGTTCAATTTCCTCGGATAGTGTGATTCCCGAGGAACGTCATCCCTGCATGTGACGGGCTAACATGGTGAAAGCCCAGAAATCTAATCCTTAATCCTTACAAAATAATTTCACAGCCATAGATCGATGTCATTTTATTATATATTCGCCCCAGTGTGTAGATTGGGGATGGCCACAAAGTTCCAGTTCCGCGAGGAACCACTTATTGTAGATCCGGTTTTCAGAACCGTTCCGGAACCGGTTCCAGACCTGGATTCGAAAAACCGGTTTCGGAACCGGATCGTGGGAACCTGTTCCAGACCTGGATCCGAAAAACCGGTTCCGAAACCGGATCTTCTAGAACGAGATCCGTTCAGAGCCGAAAACCGGCTCTACCAGGAACCGGTTCTGGCCATCCCTAGTGTAGATATATAACTAACATGTGACAGCTATTTAAAGCACTGGTAATAAAAAGAAGGATTAAACTAGTTGCATTATTGATACCCAAAGTTAGGGCTGTGTGGCTATACTTTTTTAGTAAAGAATTTTCCGTATTCAGTTTCAAACAAAAGAAAAATATTTGCGCGAGGTAAACTCCTCAAAAGAATTGAATTGAAATGCAATTTTTAGTTTAACGTCCCGCGATTGTGTCTTTTAGACTAAAGGAGGCGGATAGTTGATGGAAGTAAACGATTATGAAAGAGTTGGTGGAATGAGTATGTGACAGGAAACGGGAGACTCCCGAGGAAATCCACTGACATAACGTTGTTCACCATAAACTGACATAGCCTTAGCGCTCTTCCTCTAAATCAGTATACCCTCCCCCCTCCCGAAGAAGGTAGACTACTATAAGACTGTCAATGAGTATATTATACTAGCATAAAACCCGTCCTTCTCACGGGGAAGTATACGTTTCATTTTGGACATAAAAGGCTGAATTTGGATTTAAACGGCATCGGAAGTGTCACTATTCGTCTCAGTGATTACGAAAACCGGTCATTTTCGATCGTTTGTATATATATATCTTCACCTCCTCCTTCCCAAAGCTGCCGGGCTGAGTTTGAAAATGAAATGAAATGAAATCTTTGAGTTTTACGTCCACAGTAATGCCAGTTAGGCTAAAGGAGACGGTGATTATGAAATGGTTTAATGAAGAAAGTGGGAGGAAACGGAAGAACTCCAAGGAAACCCGCGCACACGGTGTTTGTCCACCACAAGGTTCACTTGGCAGGGGCTGGGATCGAACCCGGGACCCCAAGCACCAGAAGTGAACGCTCTACCACTGAGCTACAGGGGTTCCCAGGAGTTGAATTTGGATTTAAATGGCATCGGAAGTGTCACTGTTCATCTCAGCGACCTAGAAGACTATGGATTCGACACTAATCATTTTTAAATATCTCCTCCCCCTCCTCCCCTAGATGCGCCGTCAAAGTGAAATGATAAAAACCATCCCAAACCCAAGCTTCATCTATGTTGAAAATTTGATTAAGATCCGTCGGGTGGTTCTAGAGTTATTAAGTTAAAACATAGTGACTTTCATTTCTATAATATAGAATAGACGATAATAGATCTGCTGAAGTTACTAGGTACTCCATGAAAACAGTCAATCCTATCTCATATCCTTTGAGATATACAACGCTAACAAACTTACCAGCAGTAATGTTTGCCTATGTTTAAGCTTCGTTTTACTCCATAGAATTACACGAAGTTTTTTTTTTTTTTCTATAATAATTTCTCTGAAACATGTGCTACTGAAGGCTTTATTTTGCTGGAATGGGTTACAGTATCCCAACGGCAATTCAGAATTTTGTTCAGATCAGTCAAGCGGTTTAAAATAATAAAACGAAATACACTTTTCGGGTGAGAATTAATAATTTGTGTCCCTCCACTTCAATTACTCCACTTTTCAAAATATTTTTCTTCGCGTCAACACACCGTTTCATTTTGATCTTCAGCTTTCGAAATATGGGTCACAGAACAATTAATCTGTATATAGTAATACCCCAACTTACGCAAATTCGGAGTTATGTGATTCTTTTTTTTTCGTTTGGTACACTTCCGCCTTTTATCTTCGGTATTCCACGTGCTTTGATGCGCATTGGATACGTTTTTGCGTGAAATTTAGTGTGATTACGATTGTACGATCGGCAGAATTTAAAATTGAGTTGCCTAGTATCAAAATCCGCCATATCCATTTCGCTTAGTTTCGAGTAATCTCGCAAAACGTGCAGTGGAGCTTGATATACACGCATACAAAACGCCATATTTGAACTATTTTTTCTTTACTATGAAATATGAAGCTTTTAAACAAAATTCTGTTTCCATGCAATTCCTTTAGATCAAACATATAACAAACGATATATAACTCAATATCGGTTAAAAAAATGAATTTAGCGGCTTTTGATATTACGCGCCTCAATTGTTTTGTTGTATGTTTAGAAACCCTTTAAAAAAGCCATGTCATTCAAAGAAAGTACTCTGAGAAAAATCCATTATGTCCGGACAAAGGTGTATTGAACAAATATGCGGAATCGATATGTTTACTACGAAAATCTGTACTACTGTAAATCTGTACGATATGTTTACTGATCTCCTCACAGAGAAGAAAGCTCGAGCACTGATTTCTCCCCGTGGTAAATCATTATGCTTATTTTTTTCATTCTCATTTAAAAATAGAAAACGACTGCAATGTGATATGGGACCAAGGCTTCTAAAAATACACTTTTTCTTGAAAACTGTATCCAACCTTTTACTAAGAAGGAAGATCACTAAATAATGAATGAACAAATAAATCTCTTTTACTTTTAAAACACAAATCTAGGTAATTTGTATGCATGTTTGCTTTGTCGAAAGGACTGAATGTATTTTAAAATTTCAAGTTGCGAAGTAGTCTGCAACAATAAAGAAGCAATAATGGTCATAAGAATGATAACAAATACTATTTTTAACATTAAAAATGTACAGAAAAGTAACAGTATGAAACTTAAAATTGTGGATTCATAGTAGAGGTTCATAGTAATGTGAAATACAAATATACATTTTTCCCTATGTCTTGCTACAGAATTAATAATTTTGTTTCGATTTCCTCGCGGCACACTAGCGGCCCATTCGCGGCACACCGGTTGGGAAACGCTGGGATAGTACGTACAGATGGAACACTTATACAGAAAGTATTATAAAACATACGTTTTCAGTTATGTTTGTTGCAGGATGTTATATGTACGTTAAATCCAAAAAAACACAGGATTTACGCATGCAACCTGCGTTTTTACATACACCACATAGTTTTTTTTCTCTGTGTATTTATTTGTTATTAATGTGTATTAAAAGAACTGCAATTTTGTTACATTTTTGTAAACTAGTGTTTCTGTTCATTCTTGCTCCCAATTAATCAAATGTGCTTTCTTATATGCAGACCTGTTTCCCGATTTAGCTACTACACGAATTTGACTGAAGCAATTTTCCTCGGTCACGTCTATCGGGTATCTTCAAGGATTAGTGTCCTTTATTATCAATATCTTTTAGTTTAACGTCCCACAATCAGGCCCGTAGCCAGCCCAAAAATGTAGGGGGGGGCTGAAGTTAGGGGGGCACGATCCAGCCATATGATAGTTCATCACCATATTATAGTTCATTTGCAAGCCTACCATGAAAATTCCAGGGTGGGGCAGCAAAAATTTAGGGGAGGCCCGCCCCCCTAGGCAACCTGGATACGGACCTGTCCACAATTATGCCTTATTAGGCTAAGGAAAACAGATGAATAAGGCAAGTGAATGATGATGGTAGAATTTGTGGAATGAGAATGTCGAAGAAACGGGAATACCCACGGAGATGATGATGTGCACTACAAAGTTTCTAGGCCGGAGATCGAACCAACGACTCCACACATTAGAGACAAGCGCTCTACAACTGAGCCACCAGGCATTTCTGCATTATTTTCAAATATACATATTTAAGGAAAGGTCTAGCAAGATACTACCGTTTTGTTAACGTTTAATGGTAGAAAAATCTCTAAACGGGAAAGATAACACGAACCAATAGATCTGAATAAGCTGAGCAAAATTATATGGGTAGCTGTATATACTCATGCGTAGTTTACGAAAAAATCCAAAAAACTTTTAAACTTAAAAATAAATACTCTATTAAGATGTAACTGATGGAAAAGCAGAGTAAGAGTGAGGGGAACGCGGGTGGACGTGGTAGAGGTCTGCACGGGCCCGCGGGCTTAGGCTCGGCCTGGTCATCGGGCCGGACTCGGGCCTACAAAGCATATATCACTTCGGGCTCGAGTTGTAAATTTTTAAATATAGAACCATATTTCTCGGACCTTTTCGGGCCTAACTTTGTAAATATACTGTAAAACGAATTTACACTGAGAAAAAAATTGTAGGTGGCGTACTTAAAAAGATAGGTTACATGCGTAATTCCTGTAGTTTTTTTTTAACTTAACGTACAGCAGACGTATAACTGAAAACGAATGTTTTATAATACTTTCTGTATAAGTGTTCCATCTATACGTACTTTCCGTATGAAACAATGTAGGCGGTCAGGATAAATGGACGCATATAACATATAGCTGACGAAGGTAACATATGCATATGCATGTGATATAAGGAAAACTGTTAGATACCAGACATCCTGCAACGACATGATGTAGATAATATCTAAGGGCAGTGCCTATGTAGCATACGGATAACGTATGTTCCGTACTGATTTCTATAGTAAGCAAGAGGATACCGTATGTTTGTACAATCCGCGGCAAAAAACCTGCAACATGAGGATGTAAGTTTATTGTGAAACTACGCCTAACAGCACAGGGAATGAACATAACGTCTAAGTGGAACGAATCGCGCCAGGATAAAACTCGGCCTCCTCCTGTGCATACTTATTTTGGAGCAAAAGACTTCGTCATTTCACAATAAACTTATATGCTCATGTTGCAGGTTTTTTGCCGCGTATTGTACAATATACCGCTGTCCGGAGAACGGATTTTTCTCTTTGTATCGAGTTGTTCTTTTTGGAGAACTTTTAAAGCATAACTACAAAACTTAAACCTCTAATTGTTGCAAATAAAAATACAATTTTGTGTTAATTATTGAGTTTGTGTAATTCGGGCTTATTTCGGGCTCATTTGATTATCACACGGGATCGGGCTTAAATGCTAAAACATATTTCGGACTTGGGTCGGGCCTCACATTTAAAATTCACGGGCTGGGCTGGGCCAGGCCTGGGCTAAAACAATTCGGCCCGTCCAGATCTCTAGGACGTCGTTTCCCAACTTGTAGAAATTATCTATGACGTCTCTCCACTTCCTTAAAAAAAAAATACAATTGGCAAAGACAGGAACAGGGACGACATGACGTCATACGTCCTCCTACCTTTTCAGATCCACTTTTACTCGTATACACAAGTATACCCTCATAAGACTTTTCATATTAACACTACTAAGACGCCTTAATTTTTGTTCAACTGCAATATTATAGAAAGATGAGACATAGACGGATCAATACATCGGTATCAAGCTGAACATAATGAAACGCTTGACGGTAAATTCTGATGCTTAGTTTTCGAGAAAATCGCAAACTACTAACGTCTATGCCGTAAATAAATAAGTCATTTTGTTGTCAAATTGACAAAGTGAATTTATTCTACTGGAATATTATTTTATTCATTTACATATGCTGTATATTAAGTAGCAGATTGCATATAATGTTTTACATGTCTCCTAACAATGACACACATACTGTAACAGTGATACACAGAATCTTAAAAGTAATGCACATACAATTTGTAATAATCAACCATTTTGTTTGTCATGAGCCATTGTAATTTAGCAATGATTAATTGGCAAGTACTTTGCCAGTATTTTATCATAACATTCAGAGGAAAAAAAGAATAATAAAGAATGAATGATAGACTGTAAATTGCAGTGTTAGTAGGTTTCCTTAAGGAAATTTCCCTCAACTGACTCAAAATTTTCCCTTTTCTTATCAAATTTTTCCTAGCTTGTTGAGTATCCACAACGTATGACCGAAATTATGTGATAAGATTAATTTAGCTATATGAAAGGAAATGCCAACCACATTCGGTTCTGTTTTCTACTTTTTCCTTTACAGTTTTTAAATACACACGGGGCTCAGTGGTAGAGTATTCACCTCTCGTGTATGGGGTCTTTGGTTTGATCCCAGTTCGTGCCAAATAAGTTTTGTGCTGAACAAACACTGTGTACGTGAGTTTTTGTGGGGGGGGGGGTATTCCGTTTCCTCCCACTTTCTTCATTTCACCAACTTTTTCATTCATTTCTCATCATCACCGTCTCTTTTAGCCTAGCCGGCATAATAGTGGGACGTAAAACAAAGATTTCATTTTAAAATACACATAAATGAATCCAATCAACAATTAGTGTAAATTATACTACTTTGAACACACACACACACACACATGCTCTTAAATTATTGCTATTGTGTTGGTTATTTCTCAAGAACAAACAAAAATTTAAGCATTTATTTTGGTCAATCAGTCAGCGTGAAAATGTCCCTGAATTTTTCGCGCTTTAGCGAAAATTTCCCTTTTTTACTTTTTGCTACCTTTAGTTGATATTTCCCAAAATTAGGAAAGTTTCTCTCAAACTACGAACCCTGTTAAATTGTCGGCGTTTCTTGTCAAGAAACCCCTGAGATTCCTATAGTTGATTAATACCCATAGCTATACAAAGCGGATCTCGTTGAGTACTGGTGATTAGCATATTATCTTTTATTTCTATTTATCTGGCTTTGTAAACCACAATTCGATTCTTCTTAATTTCAGGTAATTACTGAAATCCCTTGTGATTAGTGGCTTAACAATGCAATTGCTTATATAGTGATAGATTCATATGAGAAATAATTATAGTAGGAAAACGTATTATAAATTGTTCCACACCATAATTGGATTTTAGAAAAAGACTAGCCTTTGGCTCTGGGGGCTCCGCCTCCAGGCCATCGAGTCTACTCGGCCTATGGCCTCGCATTTCTTATTTATCGGCCTTTGCATCAACAGTGAATTTCGTGAACTTGCTCTTCATATTTCCTGAATCTGCCCATCCAGGGGCTTCGGCCCCACGCACTGTCTTTACTCTGCCTACTCGCACCTCTTGAAACGATAATTCTATCGTTTCTTTTCGTATTTCAACTATCTAAAAGATAAGATTTTGTATCCCAAGAAAACGCCTATTTAAATAGCATGGGAATTTTTCATCCCCCTTTAGACCTCTAAAAAATTAAAAATATTCACTTTTGGCAATTTTCCTGTTGGTTAGTCCTGGGAGGCTATAATCATACCAAATTTCATGACTCTAATCCTGGGGGAAGTGCCTAAACATTTTGGGGTGTATAAGACGTCCCATTTAAATAACATGGGAAAGATTTTTCAGTTCCCCATAAAACCACTCTATAGTTGGAAATTTTTATTTCTGATGATTCACTCAGGTAACGCCAGCGAAAACGTACAAGCATACCGAATTTCAACTTTTTATTCAAATTCTAAGTACCTAAAATATGAGATTATAGGTCCAAAAAGAGTCCCATTAAATAACATGGGGAAATTCTTCATCCCACCTTTAGACACTCTAAAAATTAAAAATATTTACTTTTGGCAAGTTTCCTGTGGGTTTGTCCCGAAAACCTACAATCATGTCGAATTTAATCATTGTAGTCCTACAGGAAGTGCTCAATAATTGGGGGGTGTAAAAGATGTCTCATATAAATAACATGGGAAAGATTTTTCAGTTCCCTATAAAACCACTCTAAAGTTGGATTTTTTAAATTTTTACTGATTTACTTAGGTAGTGCTAACGAAAACGTACAAGCATACCGAATTTTAACTTTTTATTCCAATTCTAAGTACCTAAAACATGAGCTTATAGGTAAAAAAAAGACCCATTTAAATAACATAGGAAAATTCTTCATCCCCTCTTTAGACTCCCTAAACATTAAAAATATGCACTTTTGGCAATTTTCCTGTCGGTTAGTTCTGGAGATCTACAATCATGCCAAATTTTATCATTGTAGCCCTATAGGAAGTGCTCAATAATTTATGTCAGCTCATGTAGTTGTATATATAGTAAAGATTGAGAATTGCTCTCGTAATAGAAGAGAATATACTGTATATTAGGACTTTCTAAGCATTCATATTTAGATGATAATTACACATAGGATTTTAATGCAAATGCATATTTTGTTTGCTCATGTGCATCTCTGTTAAACTTGGTAGGGGTTTCGAAGAACAATAATATAGGTCGAATTTGAAGTTTTATAGTGGATATAAATGCATATTTCAAAGATTAGACCATATATTACTGCTTAATAGCATATTCAGCATATTCTATAAGTTTTTATTTTAGATATATGCTTATAGCATGCAATAAATCCACTTTAGTTTGTATGTTTAGTGCATTTAAGTGTCTATGCAATTGAATGTCTTTTTGCATTGTATGATGGAAGAATACCTAGTTTATAGGGAACGAATATTGTTAGCAACCGATCAGCAGAGCAAAGCCGCCTACAAGTGCCAAGATGTTAAGAGAAATATGATCATTATAAAGACATTGTGGTATTGTGACAACATCAATTCAGAAACAAGAGACGGCGAGGAATGCTGTACAACTAATGCTTAGTTCCAGTTGATGAACTTCAGCTTGAGCTCCAGTCAGTTCCTGGTAAATTTCGGAAACTGTGTGGAAAAGAAATTGATGTATATTATTGCCAGAAATTCGACTACAAAACAGGGGGCGGATCCAGGACGGATCTCTGCAGGAGGGCGGTGGGTTGTAATACTGCTACTTAGAGCTAGTTTTAATAGCTCCAAACTCTGGGATGTTTTTTATTTACATATAAAATAAGAAAGTTATCTCTTCTTGGGGGACAGGGGGCGCGGTGGCTCAGTGGTAGAGCGTTCACCTCCGGTGCTTGGAGTCCCTGGTTCGATTCCACCTCGCGCCGTGTGGACTTTGTGGTGGACAAACACCGTGCTCGTGGGTTTTCTCGGGGTTCTCCCGTTTCCTCCCACTTTCTTCATTCCACCATTTCACTCATATCTTATCATCACCGTCTCCTTTAGCCTAACCGGCATAACCGTGGGACGTGGGGAACGATCGTCCCGATTGCCCCATGGATCCACCACTGCTACAAAACAACTGAAGCCATGGAAAAATATCTTCAAGGGTTAAATTTCAATTTACAAGAAAATATAGATATTAAACTTGCTCCTTTCTATAAATATTGTCCAGTAACATCTGTTAATGTTAACAGGTGATTTTCTGGCTACAAATATCACAAATTGACACCAAATAATGAACAAAAGTATCTTGTGCTTATAACAGGAAGGTGTAAATCCTTAAAAACGACATTTTCTTTTGTACAAAGGAAACGTGCAGAAAAGTGTGGTTCGTATTATTTCGCGTAAAGTAAATGCACTGCAAAATACACATGTGAAGAAAAACTAGAGATTGGAGTCTCATACCACAGTATTTATCTTAATATCATAACTTATGTGTGTTTCAAGAAATGTAAACTTCACTTCGAATGTTATATTTCACCCACAAAACTTTGCTGCATATTTGAGAATGCTATCACATTGTTAGTGCATATTTTAACTCATTTAACGGCATAGTTGCTTGTATATTTCATGAATAAAAATCCGGTGTTTAATTGTAATACAGAAACCATACAATCTAGATGTCTACAGGCTCATTTTTCTAAACTTTTGTTAATAAGCCAATAAAAAATTACTGCACCAAAAAACCCTCCTTTTGGTACACTTTGTGAAAGCAATTTTTATTTTTTTTAACAGTTATTATTTCAAAATATTCTGGAAGTTAAAGTATAATACTAAAATTTAACTAGATATAAAATTTAATCTATGAGAAAATGCTTTTTACTTAGTAAAATAAAATGTGTTGCCTATTAGTTCCTTATTCTCAAAAATTGTGAATTTAGTAAAAATGTGATGTCATAGGCTTAGATTAGGAATAGAGCAAAAATGAAAACTATCTCAAATCATTGACTAGTTCACTCAATACTATTTTAAAATTACTAGAAAATTTTGGAGATTGTATTGTTCTTTTAATTCTGAAATATTTTGAGAAAATTTGTTAAAAATAAGAATATTACTGAATAGTGACGTCTTAGATCAATGTTTGAATTGTTCGGTTTGGTTCCATATAAGATGCATGAAAATAAACACGGAGCAAAATTACTATTTCGCGTACAGGACGAATGATAGAGTTAAATACACGGTAAGATTTGTACTATTGCTAGAAATATGATGAAAATTTGTATATTACATTATTTACCTAATATTGTTTTAGCATTTAGGATTTAGATTTCTAAGCTTTCGGCATCTATGGCCATTTAGCCCGTCACGTTTGAGTTTTGACGTCTCTCGGCGAACACACTATTTGGGGAAAGGGAAGCAAGGAAGCGGCCTGGGACCTATAAGTTAGGTACCACTCCAGCATTTGCCTGGTATGAATGAGGCAAACCTCGTTGAGGGTGGCTGACCCGAAAAAACGTTTCACACTTTTTCGACCGAGTGCTCCCACCGGGAATCGAACCCGGGACCGCTTACACCGAAAGTGAGAGCGTTAGCGACTACGCTACGCGGGTCCACTAATATTGTTTCATTTGGAAGTTTAATATATTCATGAAGTTAGTTTAAAACAACAAAATACCAGATCTATTTTGCGAGGAGATGTAAACAAACAAGATTTTATTATTATCTCATGTTTGTTTTATTTTTCTTATTTTTACTGATTTGAAATGAAGGTTCTAGTTTCAGCTCCACGAATATGTCCTTCAGACTAAAGGAAATTGTTGAGTTAATAAAAGAGGATGATTATAAATTAATTAGTGGAATAAAAATGTGGAAGGAAATCGGAGAAGCTTGAGAAAACACATGGACTCGATATTGTTCTCCATAAACTCCTGTGACCGGAAATCGGATCAGGGGCTCCTCCTTTTGGTCCAGGAATACATTTTCTTCCCGGTAAAATTGAGAATAATAATGGTTCAATCTATATTAAGTAATTAGAAATAACTTAAGTAAAAGGCTATTAGTCACCGCAAGAAACAAACCACATCACTAGGAAGTACTTTCGAAGAACATCGTGTTCATCTTCAGCCTAGGCATATTTCGAAAAGGATTTAAAAGCCTTTTACTTACGTTATTTCTAATTATTATCACCGCTCGCAATACAGTGATAAATATATTAAGTAATGTTCGTCACATGCTTTTCGTAATACAACTTTCTGATTGATATGACGTTAACTTCAAAAAAATGGGCCATTTATTTCTGCAAGTCCGAGCTAAATAATGTAAGCATAATGTTTCAATTGTTTTCCAGCAAAAAAAAATAAAAATAAAAAAATCTAAAAGCTATAGAATTGAAACAATTTATAAGTTTCTCTTACTTCTAGGAAAACCACGTATACAACGTTTGTCTATAGGAACTGGCATTGAACATACGACTCATCATATCAACGTTAAGGACAGTTATCTTCTCTCCACGATATCCTTTTTTCGTCCTAGGATGCAACGTAAAGCCAGAGATAAAAGATTTTTTTCACTCTATTATTTTATCCAATAAAACGTGTGATGGCTATGTCACTTATGAATCAGGCCCGTAGCCAAAAGAATAGAACACGGAGTCCGAAATAATTTTTGAAGAGGTGAATTCACGTTATGTTCTCTACTGCTTATTTTTATTTATTATTAGCATCAATTATCCGTTTCGCTGGAAAAAAAAAATAGTAGTATGCTCTGTTAGTTAGTTTTACAATTACTAAAGCGCTCTCTGATATAGGTCATTTTCGATCATTTTCTTATATATCCCCCCTCCCCTCTCCCCAAGTTGTGGGGCTGAATTTGCATTTAAACGCCATCGGAAGTGTCACTGTTCATCTCAGCGACCCCGAAAACTATGGATCCGACACTAATGTCGATCATTTTTGTATATCTCACTCCCTTCCCTAAGTTGTACCAACAAAGTGAAATGATAAAAATCATCTCAGTCCGGAACCTCATGTATGTTGAAAATTTGATCGAGATTGTTCGAGTGGTTCAAGAGTAATTTAGTCACAAACATAGTCACTCATTTTTTATGTATATGGATTATTTTTAATGTATATTTACGCAAAAAAATAACTGAAAATTTCACAGGCCTGAGCACCCTTTTATGACTTTATTTTTTAACATTTCTGAGGTTATCTCTCTTGTCTGTAAACCTGCAGCATGCTTGTTCCAAAATAAGAGATTATACAATTTGGATCACGGAATTGACTGTCTCGAACGATATGTAAATTCTCGTATTAGTCAGTCAAATAGCAGAAAGAGAATTTTGAATTGAAATTTAATGTATTTTTTGAGCAACAAATTCATAATAGGATATTAAAAAACAGAATCCTTAATCCTTACTGAAGGATGTTGTCCTTAAGACGTTACGATAAGACAAAATTATGTACTTATAAGTAAAATTCTCTACTGTTACAATCCGCAAAGGACTTAAAAGAGAGTACAGAATTTTCAGTAATGTGTGGTTACCACACGGACTTCTATTGCAGTTATTTCTATCATTCTAAACAGGGGATCGGTATTTTTCCGTTCAAGAAATAACTTAATCGCCTGAGTTACCACAGATAAAATACTTGCTTCAACCGAGAACTGAGCTCGGAATCGCCACGCGCAATAAAAGTACGAGTCAGTGAGTGCGTAAATATAATTGAAATCATAAAACATTCAAATGGTTCACTTCATAAAAAAATAAATTAAAAAGCGCTCAGCATCCAGCCAAAAATATTATAAAATTGGTAAGCGTTGTAAATTGTGCCTGAAATAGTACTTGTCTCTTTATAAAAAAATAAATAAAATAATATTCAAAGCATACATTTACATAGTAAATAAATAATTGAATATTCTAATTCTAATTTTAGAAGCGAAATTGACATAAAACAAAATGGGGATATTTTTTGTTTTCGAATGATGTAGAAAAGAAGTCCTACCTTTCTTTGGAAAATTTTCGATATTTTTTTTATATAGTATATAAAATATTCACAGTGTTCTTCGAGTTCACGGTCAATATCCGACGATTTATAAGTATTGTTGTTGCAGTGTCACACGTTTGACGTGGAAATGGTATTCGCGGAGCAGGAGACATTCGAACGGGGGAAAAATTCTCTCTTCGCTTCGCGCTTGCCGTCGTCGGTCGTCGAATCGAAGTCGTCGCTAGAGTTCTCCCCCGTAAAGAGCACGTCGCAAACCGTCCCACTGACTTCCTCTACGTCACGACGCCAACTAAAACTGACTGGATTGGATGGGCCAGCAAATTCGCGCGCATAAAACCGCCAACGGCACACCACGAGGGAGAAACAACGATGCGAAGTCACGGCACGGTAGAGCTAGTACCTAGCCGTGACGAATACAACTTTGTCTTGTTCGTGAAAGATATTCTGCTAATTTCTACAATGTTATTGGCTCTTAACGAAAGAGAGTGTTCAAAGGTGAGACTTATATCAAACAATATATCTTTTTGAAGTGAATATAAAATGGCATGTGTAAGTGTAAATCCGTCATGCTTATTTTTTGAAAAATGGAGAAAATATGGTTACATGCAACATATCTTCGAAAACCTGAAAATTCATCCTGTACAAGAACTATGCTATTCTTTGACATGTAACTAGAGTTTCTTCCGAGCATGATTGTGGGAGGGCACACCTCCTTGGAGCTCTCAGAGTGCCCCCCCCCCGGAGGAGACAAAATAATACGTCTATAATATAATAATAAATAGAATAGTACCGTGTAAAAAAATATATATGCCCCTCCGAATACTAAATGTGTCCCCTGGGATATTTTTTTCTTAAAAGAAACACTATATGTAACTGAATCTGAAATGTACTCTTATAATATTCCTTATTCCGTCAAACACCGTGTGCGTGGGTTTTCTCGGGTTCTCCCGTTTCCTCCCACTTTCTTCATTCCACCATCTCATTCATTTCTCATAATCACCGTCTCCTTTAGCCTAACCGGCATAACCGTGGGACGTAAAACTCAAAGATTTCATTTCATTATTTCCTTATTCCGTCACTATCAAGATAACACAGTACATAGTATGAGTAATGAGATACGGAATAAAGTTATCAATAACTCATTTTTAAATTATGATTTCTGGGCCGCAATGACTTCTGGGTCGAGCACAGATTTCTGATGAATGGGGAACCTGGTTTCATCCCAGCTCGTCTCTAAGTGGGTTTAGTGGTTGCACAAACACCGTATCCGTAGTTTTTTCTCGGAGTTTTCACGCGAACGGCGAAAGTGGAATTGGTGCATTACCAAAAGGTGTAAGTTAAGATACACCTATTGGTAAATTCTCAGATATGCCTAATTGGTTATTATAGCGTTTTGTATCATCTTTGGGCATCTTTTTTCTCGTTAAGCGCTATTGTAAAAAGATTCATTGTTAAGTGGCAGATTGTATGGATTGTTAGAATATTTCTGTTCTGTTAACTATGATACACATACTATTTCTAACACTAACGCGTGTACTCTTAACAGTTACATATATTATAAACCCAACAGTAACTTTCATTCAGGTTTCAAATATACTTTAATTAGTTTAATTAATCTCTGGTAAAGAGAGTAAAGAAAATTGCGCAAAACCAAATGAAAGGATAGGGAATATTTTACGAGTAAGAAAAGCAACATAGCCCTTATCATAGGCAACCAACAATGTTTTGCTGAGGAACGGGTTGCATAGAAGCTAAGGAGTATCATGCATTTTAAACACAGTGCTACCCGTGAAAAAGATAAAGGATTGAAGTGAAATGAAACGAAATCTTTGAGTTGAGTTGAGTTGATTTTAGTTAAGCGTCCCTTTCAGCAGCGAGGCTATATGAGACGTGGACCTACTGATTAACCTGGAATCCGAACCACATGAGCTCCCGCCGCGAATCAAACACGGGTCTCCCACGCCAAAGGCGCGTACGCTAACCGCTTGGCCACGAGGGAGCTCTACGAAATCTTATTTCTAGAGTTTTACGTCCCATGTTTATGCTGGTTAGGCTAAAGGAGATGATGATGATGAGAAATGATGAAACGGTGGAATGAAGGAAGTGGAAGGAAAAGGGAAAACCCGGAGAATGCCCACACACACGGTATTTGTCCACCACTACAAAGTTCACTTGGTGTGAACTGGGATCGAACCAGGGATCCCATGCTCTACCAGCGAGCAATCGCGGCCAAGTTAACGGATTTAATCTGTTAATGAAGTAAACCAAGATAATAGCTCAGGCTCTCTGATGTTAAACGAAGAATTTAAAAATTCACTTTCCTTCGAAAGTTATCGTGTGGAGTAACGGGCTAACTTAGGTTCTACTAGCAGTACAATCTTGTAAGTCCCACTGTGTGTCCCAAAATAGATTTAATTTGATTTGATTGGGTTTAGCGCCAATTTCAGCAGCGAGGCTATATGAGACGTTGACCTACAGCTTAACGTGGGATCCGAACCACATGAACTATCTCCGGATAATTAAAATAGAAACTGAATTCACCAGTGCAAAACAAACGAGCAAGAAGGAAAAAAAGAAACATGAGAAAAGGAGAGAAAAATTTATAAATGGCCAAGCATGCACTTACACATTACTTCAATTTAGAACAAATTATTTTAAATTTTTACCGATGGTATAATTTTATATATCTTAATTTAACATAAAAATATTATACCAGCCCAATTCAATAACTGGTTAAGTTGGGTTCAGAAAGTGTATCCTAGCAACTTTCATTAAAGGAAGACCTACCTCAGCGACAGCTTACAACTTTATAAGTTGCCTTATATTTTGTAGAAATTAAGAATATTGAAATAATTAAGTGAAATCTAACATCCCTTTCCGGCAAGGTCGTAGTTCTGGAATTCTCAAGTTTACACAATAAAAAATCGTATTTCGTTCTCGGCGTTTATGTAGTGGCTAGGGAGCGCGCGAATTTGGTGCCACATGGTTCCGGGTTCGATTCCCTGTGGAAGAAACTTAAAATTCGAACGCATCATAGTAGATCGGATTTCACCTCCAACTATAGGTTTACGTCTTATATAGTCTCGATGCTAAAGGGGAGCTAAGCTGCAATCCAACCAAGTAGCCACAATAGCATTTAAGGGCGCGGTGGCTCAGTGGTAGAGCGTTCACCTCCGGTGCTTGGGGTCCCTGGTTCGATCCCAGCTCGCGCCGTGTGGACTTTCTGGTGGACAAACACCGTGCTCGTGGGTTTTCTCGGGATTTTCCTGTTTCCTCCCACTTTCTTCATTCCACCATTTCTTTCAATTCTCATAATCACCGTCTCCTTTAGCCTAACCGACATAACCGTGAGACGTAAAACTTAAGATTTCATTTCCAAAATAGCATTTCAAGTCATCCTTCTGTTGTCCATATAGTGAGTTTTCTTTTTTCAGACGAAACTCTCACAAAGTATTCCCAATAAAGTTTTCATTTTCACATGTTAGACTATAGGAAAATTATGTCCCTTGCGAAAACCGAGGTTATGTGAGACGGTCCCACTGCTTTAAAACAGGATCCGAACTACTATTCGGGTTAGTATTCAAGATGAATACTAAGAATCGAATCTAGGATCTATTTAATCACTTTACCCAGGAGGTCTCGTATTTTTAAGCTTAGAACCTAAATTAAACGATCCTACTCAATAGCTTCATAGTACTGGGCGTGTATTTCTCCTCTCTTTTTAGTATTCTAAAATATTTTCGTTTTTTTTTTTAATTCTTCAACATAAGTTGCGATGACAAAAGACTTTGTAACGGGTAGTAGCATTAATTTTTTTTTTTTTAACTATGTTCTTGTTATATACAAGGGTATTTCCAAAAGCTTCTATACTGACACCGAAGTATCGCGCGTGCATGGCGTGTGTAGCGCTATCTTCTCGAAGCCACAGTTTTTCACTGCAGCATTGGTAACAACAGCCGTATAGGCTGGAGCAGATTAACACACAGTAATCGATTCAAATCACTGCCTGTAATGAACTGACACGCCTAGATACAGTGTTCCTAGGTTTCCTTTTAGAAAAAAAATCTCTTGATTGGCACAATTTTTTTCCTTTTCTTATCAAATTTTCCGTAGTTTGTTGAGTGTTCGATTCGTTTCACAGAAGTTATGATAAGATTACTTTAGTTATATTAAAGGAAGTGCCAACCACATTTGTTCAGTTCATTTGTTTCTTATTTCTTTTTATTTTACTTTTTCCTTCACTTTTTACAAGAAAAATATACACAAATACACCCAGCCAACAATGAGTATTTTGAACACAAACACACATATACATATATATACTGGGTGTTTCAAAACAACACCGACAACGTTTTTGAGGTGATTCCTGACACCAAGATAAGACGAAAAGTATAGACCAGCCTGGGTGCACAAATGCTTCCTTTCGGAGTTATAGGTTGGCGAAAACACACACAAAAAAATGAACTTTAAAGACCCATAGCTCCAATACTATGGGACCTACCGTAGTCGGGTCAAGACTTTATTTAAGAACTAGTATGCGCCCTATCCAAATACCCTTGTTTCAGAATACTGCGGTATTTCTGCAGCAATTTTATAGAAGTAGTTGGTGAGACTTTCGAATTATATGCCCGTAGTCAAACTGAAACACCCTGTATATATATATATATATATATATATATATATATATATATATATATATATATATATATATATATATATATATATATATATATACTGTAAATATCGAAAACTATCTTTTCCCTTTTTGCAAAATTTATTTATAAAATTTCCCTCAAACTTCGAACACTGCCCAGACACTTGAAACTGATACATGATTTCTTCCATAGATGGCCTACCTCGATGTAGGCTTTTACAAAGTCACTCTAAATAAAGGATTTGTCGTATCGGTGATAAAGTGATTCGAGATTTATGCAAAAAAATTGAATATCTTAGGAGTTTTGTTTTCATTACGCTGTTATTAAAATGTGTATCCTAAAGGTTTCAAATATTTTCAAGAAGCTACTCTCTCCGTGTGAAGAACGGACATTATAGCTATAATTATGAAGTATTACATAAATTTATCTTCTATGTGACTCCAAACTTTTTATCATTGAAGAGTATACTTGAAACAAATATACTAAAAGCAAAGAAACTTTATATATTCTCCCTCAATTTTATACAAATAAAGACTTTAAATTAAATAAATAAACACTGATAGAAACTCTCGTATACATGGTCCGATTCAGGAAAAGGAATTGGATCACAAAATGTGTGACTGTAGACAACATACTGCTAGTAATTTTGAAGGTAATTAGTAAGAGAACGTGCGTAGTTGCCGGTGAAAATTGATTGTTTATGGATCATAGCCTGTATCTATAATGGCAGAACAACACCAATTAACGCCTACTAAGCAACTAAATAACTAGTAGTGTACTCGAACAGAAACCAGAGGTTTCCCATAGAAGTGTGCTTGTTCACACCATACTGGAAAAATTTCTGTAGTTTAAATTACTAAATATCAATGTAAAATAATTTACTCTTCATTGTTGTTGTTGTTGTTGTTGTTGTTGTTGTTGTTGTTGTTAGATATCCAGTTTAAAATGGTCTCTGAGCAGCATCTGTTGATTGTTAAATAAATAAATTTTGTAAGTTGATATACATTACTTTAGATAAAATTACAAAATTTGCTGTTGTTTTTACAAATTTACAGTAAATTTATAAGAAAATATGATATTTTTATTAACAAAAATATAATCGTACACAATTTCATACTACTAATTTTACTTTATAGGTGCAAAGTGATTTACATAGAGGCTTGGCAAATTGATTGCTACCGTTTTTCTCTAAATTTACCTATGATTGTTTTTTACAGTGCGGGCAGGGCCATAAGAATCGTTCGGGACGTCAAGGAGCGGTCTGTGGCCAAAGAGTGTAAGTACCTCTCAGCGTGCTAGAGACGAGGATAAAACTCAAAGACCGAGCGTCTTAGAGAGTGGTGAGATTATTGAGAGGACCGGGCGTCCAAGCAAAGAGAAGCTCTCAAAAACCAGGCATCCTAGAGAAAGGTAAGGAAATTGCGAGGACCACTTGTCCAAGCGAGGGAGCTCTCAGAGACCAGGCATCCTAGAGAGTGGTAAGGATAAAGGAGCGCTCAGAGATCAGACGTCCTAGAAGTAGTAAGGAGAAAGCTGCTCTCAGAGATCAGGCGTCCTAGAAACTAGTAAGGATAAAGGAGCTCTCAGAGATCAGGTGTCCTAGAGAGTAGTAAGGATAAGGGAACTCTCAGAGACAAGGCGTCTTAGAGAGTGGTAACGATAAAGGAACTCTCAGAGACCAGGCGTCCTAGAGTGTGGTAAGGATAAAGGAGCTCTCAGAGACCAGGCGTCCCAGAGAGTGGTAAGGATAAAGGAGCTCTCAGAGACCAGGCGTCCTAGAGAGAGGTAAGGATAAAGGAGCTCTCAGAGACCAGGCGTCCTAAAGAGTGGTAAGGATGAAGGAGCTCTCAGAGACTAGGCGTCCTAAAGAGTGGTAAGGATGAAGGAGCTCTCAGAGACCAGGCGTCCTAGAGAGAGGTAAGGATAAAGGAGCTCTCAGAGACCAGGCGTCCTAAAGAGTGGTAAGGATGAAGGAGCTCTCAGAGACTAGGCGTCCTAAAGAGTGGTAAGGATGAAGGAGCTCTCAGAGACCAGGCGTTCTAGAGAGTGAACAAGACGATCAATCAGTGAACAATGACGTCTCCTGCGGTGCTGTGGCTTCTTCTATCCTGAAATGTTGCTGACTTCATTGATCTTCGTTCCTTGACAATTGTTGACAATGGTTGACAACATCTTCTTCGTGGTTGTCATCTGAAGTTGTTTACAATCTGCACGAGGAATATTGACTTCCATAGAGCGAAAACAGAAAGAGAAAACGAGTGTTTGACTTTTCGATATGGATTCAGCTTCAGAGCGACAGTTATTCCTCTATTGTAACCAGAAGTTATAGATATACTTCAAGTTTCAGCATTGAATTACATAGTTTGGAAATCTAGCTACAGTTTCACATGTAATTTTAATCACACTCGATCCTAGTCATAGGAGCTAAATACACGGTTCTGGTTGGTTGAAATTATCCGTTTCTCGCCACGTAGCATACCTGTAGCACAAATCAAACGCCAGCTGGTGTCGGTCCTCATGGCAGTGCATACTAGCGAATGGGCTAATAACGAAAAAAGCTTTTGGCGTGGGTTCAAACCCGGCCTCAGGAAAGTTTTTTTTATTTTTTTAAATTTTCATAACTCTTTTATCATTAAAATAAGATAAAAATAATACTCATTTGCCCTTGCACGTAATATATAATGCATAAAAAATGATTACTTACGGTAAGAAACATAGCTGAGCGAGCGTCAGCGAGTGAAGGGGGTCAGAAACCCTGCAGGGCTCGTTTTATTCCATCTTTGCCAACATGGATAATACCACGTAACATCACGTCTCAACTTAGGTGTAAATGTAACCTCATCCGCTTCCTTGTGACCAACTTTAAAACAATTGGCTAGGGCTAAAAATATATGCGTTTCTCACTGTGAAACGGAAGTAATTTGTTTTCATCACTGCAACGAAATGTTTTTAAAACATTATATATATATAAAGGAATTAACATTAATCACTGCACACTAGAACGAAACAAGAGAAAAATGAAATATGAAAAATAAAGGTTGTGACAAATAGGTTTTTAATTAATTGTAACTTAATATACTATATCATTAAGAGAAAGGAAGTGTTATGAAAAAAACGAAGTAAATCAATTAATTACCTTCACTTACAAATTGTTGCTTCTCTCACTAGATTCATCAAGGTCTCATTTTGTTTTCTCCCTAACAATTGATACCATGAATTCAGGATTTAATTAATCTATCGATAATTACAAATGATGCAATTACTTCCACCCTCACTTCATTACAACAGTCTTTCCCAGAACTCCCAGAGTGTCTGCGATTTTACAGTTTGAAATATTCCAGATTCTGTTATTATTTTAATTTTGTTGATTTGCATGTAATCACAGCGTAAATTGTAACTACAATCAGGGATAAAAGTGAATCTGGAAAGGTTAGGGTGAGGCATATAGTCGCGCCGTCCTTCTTGCATATCTTTGCCCACTGTATTTTTTTTTAGGAAGTGGGAGGACATTATAGATAGTTTATGGAAGTGGGGGAACGAAAACCTCCCGCGTTCCTCCTCACTTTTACCCCTGACTACATTACAAATTGCTTTTATCCTTTGTTTGTTTTCTTGAAAGAAGGTGGATCACCACCCGGAAGTCAGTGCATCTTTTAGCTCATTGCCTTAACTACTGCGCAATGAAATGTTGCATATCATAAATATTGTACTATAAGATAAAGTTATGTTTCAGCTACAACATAAGATACTGATTTGTTTGAATGTACCTTCTAATATCGAAAAAGGAAACAAATATAAGAAAATATTTAATTTATTTTACAATGAGCACACAAGATGACACTTGCTGTTAGATCTTACTAGAAGTGATCAGTTTTATCAAATGTTTATTTGTGTGTGTAAAGCACTTTAATGTAAAGATCTTATTACGACATAGATATATTGTTTGACCGTTTTTCGTGTTATGTTTCACATTTTATTTAAATATTAATTTATATTTAAGGAAATAGATTTTGAGACGAAACTTGCGCAGAACGCCATAATGCGTTGTTGCCAAATTTGTACGTTTTCTGTGGTAGTCACAATAAGAAAATTCCTGGATTCTAGCGTTGCAGTTCGAGATGCGGAACTTTGCTGTGAATTGCGGTAAGGATCGAAAACTAATTTCTGCAGTAAGTAGGCCTATCCAAGTTGAATTGCATGATTACTTCATTTGTTATCTGACATCAGTAAACACTCGACACTATCTGGCAACGCCGCACTATTCCAGCAGCATTTAGCACAGCACCGAGAACACCTAATGATCCACCTTAATATAACGAACCATATTTATAAGGCGCATATCAAGAGTACTTGTCGTTTCGTCGTAGTTCTAAGACTAATAACGATGAATTAATATAAATAATTACACCTGAACTAACTTTGGACTTTAATGCTTAGCTCTACAAGATTTCAAGCTTCTAATTTTGTTCATTTTTGAATCAAAAGATCCGATATATTTTAATCAACAATTTTCCTGTACGTCTTATATCTGGAGAACTACATAACAGTGTAGCCAAACCCAAACTATAATTCTACTCAGACTGATATCTTTATTCCGCAGAATATACGAAAACTCGATTTAGGGGTCGTTCAAAAATGTTGTGGCCCCTGATCCAATTGGCCTAAAAGATCCAACATATTTCAACAAAAAAATTTCTTGTACGTCTTATATTTGGAGAACTACATACAGTGTAGCCAAACCCAAACTATCACTTAACTCAATATGATGTGTTTCTTCCGTAAAAAAGAAAAAGAAAAAGAAAAAGAAAGAAGGAAAAAAGAAAAAAAGAAAAAGAAAAACGAACACTAGATTTAGGGGCCGTTCAAAAATTTTGTGGAATCTGATCCAAAAATGCATCAAAAGATCCAATATATTTCAATCAAAAGGTTTCTTGTACGCTTTATCTGGAGAACTACATATAGTGTAGCCAAACCCAAACTAACACTTAACGGAGTATCAGGCCCGAAACCAGCAACAAAGGTTTGGGGGGACCATGAAAACGTTAGGGGGGCCAAGTCATTAAAATATTCTCTTACAAATATCTAAATTGTGTTTTTTGTATTGAAGTCTGGAGGGGTCACGAAAAGTTTATGTCGGCCCCTCTGGTTGCGCACCTGCTGAGTATGATGTGCTTATTCCGCAAAAAAAAAAAAAAAAAATGCAGGAACTCGATTTAGGGGCCGTTCAAAAATGTTGTGGCCCCTGATCCAAAAATTAATTATTGGCTAAAATCACAATCTTTCGATGCATTTCTTTGGATCATTTCTAAAATTCTTGGCCAAAGTCCAATCTTTTGATCTTTTTTTTTTGATAATTCTAAAATTCTTGTTTTAATATATTCGTCCGTGAGTTTTTTTTTTTTTTTTTTTCACTGACCTGAAATTACGGCTGTAATGCTCCAGAACTGATATTATAGGAGGAGGTTATTTTCAAAAGAGAACATTTCCAGTCTGTTTTTTTTGGGGGGGGGGGCTAAATTGATCTTTAACAGTTTCTGAACCTATGGGTTTCTGAACTCTGTAAGATTACGCTATAGCGTTTATGAAAGCGGGAAGGTTTCTTGGTAGGAATTACAATGTAAAGTTAGTTAGTGGTGTCTAGGAAAAAGGAATATATCCAACCTCGTTCATTTACTTCTGTTCAAAAAATAGCAAATTATAGAGCATTCAATTCCAAAGATTGAGAAACCGTTAAATGTCTATTTCGCAATAGAAATGTTTCCTTTTTTGAAAATAAGCGCATCATAAAGCTATTTGTTTGTCACTGGGTTTCTAGGACTGTGTGGCTTATCAGGGTTTTCTAGGTCACTCAGGCCAGATCTGAGTAAAAGTCGTAACCTAGGTGACCTATTGCACTTGTCATTACTGGGAGATTAAAAAAAAATAAACGTTTTCAGTTGATAATTGAAATGCAACTTATTATCCTGATTAATTATTCTGTTAGTGATTAGTGAACTCTGTCAGAGATTTTTGTAATGCATTGTATATTAAAGAACAAGGAATGCACGTATGATTTTTAAAAAAAAAAAGTATGAAAGAGATGCTTCTAATTACGTGTGTGGCCATATATTGTTTTCTTCTGGCAGCATGGATCCCTCGCAATGCCATGTGTTTAAATATTGAGGAAGTTAGGGATCTCTTGCCTGTCAGATATCAATTAACAGATTAATAATTTTCTTCTACAACAAGCAAGACTTTATTTTACATGAATTAAAGACCAAAAATATAAAATCAGTTTATGCTTTTTCGCAGAAGACCAATTCGACAAGTTTGGAGCCTTATATAAATGACAGCATTTTTGGTACTAATGAAAAATACAACTTACGGTATAAATGTTAATTTTCCACCCATGTTGCGCAGATGCTGGTCGATTGCTCGATGAGATGCTGGTTGGTTGCTGAGAGATGACCCTTGGTCCTCTCCCTTACCTTTTTATATGGTATAAATTTCGTCAGTCAGACCCTGAGGTTCTCCATAACAACCTAGTTTGTTCACTTAATTACTTCTTACGCTACGTGACTGCCGGAGAACCTCATTAGTCCACGATAAGTGTGACTGTTTATCCCAAAATTCTTTTGTAACCTAATTTAAGTACACATACATTTTTTATATATAATTACTAGAAAACAATGTTAGTTATTTGACAAAAAACTTTTTTGATATATTCCTTTTTGCAATATGTTGAGCTAACTTTTTTTTTCAACTCATACCATAGTTTCATTACACATGTTACCACATTTTCCTGGGTTTACGCTTGGAGCGAGATTTCGAAAAGGCATTTCTCTCCATCGACACCAGGGGTGTAGTCGAGGGTACACGGCGGTACACGCCGTATACACGATGCTTAATCTTAGTCATTAGAGTGTACCTTCTGCTTCAAAGTGTATAGTTTCGTTTATTTATTTATTTATTTAATCGGTCCATGACTCCAATGATAAAGTGACTATATCACCATTTTCCTGTTATATTAGCAAGTGTTCAAATATATGAGTCATGAAAAAAAAAGTCCGGCTCGATTTTTTCTCTTCCTTCTCGAAGTGAGTTGGTTCCTTCTCCATACCTACATCCATTTATGTTATTAATGCTGTGATTTAGGTAAGGAGTGTCAGCAGGAAAATAGCATGAAATGCTTTGAGACTATAAAACAGTAAACATATTCTTTATATTGAATTAATTCATACATACGATTTACATTGTTCATTAAAAATGCCTTCAATGTTTTTTATGATAATGATAGATTATTACAAATCAGCGTATACTCTCAGAAAATTTTAGAACTGCAGCACTGTTCCACACTGAATAAAGCTACAAATGCACCTTTTTTGCCGTAAACAGCCATGAAGAAACCGATAATGATTCTGCCTGATACAATGATCTCGCAAGGGAAGGTCCCACAAGTTGTCGTTCAAAGCTGATTGCCACATAGCACATCTGATAGAGCATTATGAGAAATAAAAATGAGCAAAATTTATGGTGCCTATGGATTCAAAATTTGAATATCCAAAAAATTATATCGTGGAACTATGTACACTCATGTCCAAAATTATTGTCGCATGTCTAGAAATATGTTCTTCTAATAATATAATTTGATAACGAATTCGCCCGGTATCTTTTATAATGTTAGTATGTATATAGTCGGCAAAGACATGTATGTGGCAAATTTCATGTCAAAAGAGCACTAAATAAGAACAATAAAACTAAAACAAAAATTTCTTGTCCATTTAGCAACATTTTGTTTTACTCATTCTAATTTTCGTATTTATAATTCTTTTTCTATGAAATTTACCACAAATATACATTCCCCGATTATACACATAATATCAGTATTAAAAGTGCCCTGCAAAATCATTATCAAGTTATATTCTTACAAGAAGACAATTATAGATAAGGGACAATAATTTTGGACATGAGTATACATACCTTGAATATCTTGAAAACCCTTAAAGCAATCAAAACAAAAGTTGCACAATATAATGAAAACAAAATGTCCTATCGAAAACCACAAACAGTGTTGCCGTAGGTGAAGCAGTGTTGACATAAAAATATTTTGTTTGAAATAACACCATATACAGGTGCACAGATTTAAAATGCACTATTATCACTAAACATAACAGTGAAGTGTAGTGATACAGTGTTGCACACTGTTGGAGCTACGTGTGCTGAAAATGTTCAATGGAGAAGTCTGATAGGTGGCGACAGATGGTAATAAAGCAATGCATTAGAAAAAGTGATGATTTTCCATTATAGTTTTGTAGCCAAGGTGAATAAGCAGACAACTCTAAAAAACAAAGTAATACACGCGAGGAAAGAAACACGTGTTTTCTAATTCTGTAAACTGGTTCTACAGATTATCTTATCAATATTTGGAAGAGTGCTTTGTTGGTTTATGTCTTTCGTGTAAAGTGACATATTCTTTTACTTCCTCTTCTATATACCATATGATTATGTTTCTACACTCTAATATTACCATATTCACATTGGAAATATAATTATTTTATTATTACCTCATTTCGTTTTTAGTCGGCCCGGATAGCCGTGTAGTCTAGAAGCCAACATATTAGAGATCGCGGGTTCCAGTCCCACCTCGGACATGTTTTTGTTGTACTTTTCACCTTATATTTCATTGTTATCTCTTTCATAGTGGTTCGGATCCCACTTTACACTATAGGCCCCTTCCTATATAGCTTCGGAGCTGACACAGGATGTAAAAATGACATAATTCAATTTCGTTTTACAAATGTATCAATATTTTGACACTGTTGACATTTTGCTATGTTATACTATCTGTGTTATGCATTTGAACTAAATTCATAGTATGACACCCAGATTCATTTATTGCCATCTGTTGCCACATATCAAACTTCTCCATTGTTCATTTTCAGTGCACGTAGCTCCAACAGTGTGCAACATTGTTTCTTACACTTCACTGTTATGTTTAGTGATAATAGTGCATATTTAAATCTATGCACACTTGTATGTGGTGTTGTTTTAAACAAAATATTTTATGCTGAGTTGGAACACTGCTTCACCTATGGCAACTTGTTTGTGGTTTTCGATAGGGCATTTTGTTCTCATTATATTGTGTAACTTTTGTTTTGATTCCTTTAACGGTTTTGAAAATATTTTACTTTAAACGTGCATAATTCATTATATAATTTTTTTGGATACTCAAATTTGGAAGCCGTGTAGCTCCTATCCTTCTGGTCCATAACACCTTAAATTTTGCTAATTTTCATTTCTCATAATGCTCTATGAGATATGCTGTGTGGGAATCAGATTTGAGCCACAACTTGTGGGGCTTTCCCGTGTTAGTAATCGACGCACCAGTATGAGAGACTTGGGTGCGAAATCAAACATTAGTGCGGAAAATGTGGAAAAAATTATCCACGAACAACCTATACTTCCGGAAAATTATAGCCAGATAGGTCCCAAAAATGCTAACGTTCGATCGGAATCAGTATAGGGAAAACGTATCGTCTCGCCATTTGTAGTGATTTCAGAGAGAAGACAAGAGCTTCCTTGTCAAGATAATCACGTTCGATGATAGCTGGGTGCATCATTACACTCCGGAGTCAAACCGTTCGAGCATGGAATGAAAGCATCCAGACTCGCCGGAGACGAAAAAATTCAAGGCACAACCGTCAGCTGGCAAAATGATGCTAAGAGTATTCTGGAACAATAACAGGGTGATATACACTAATTTCCTGGCACGGTGGCCACAATCAATGTGGCGTTCTACAGCAACCTCCTCTGGACCGAAGTCAAAGAGGCTTTGAGAAGAAAACGGCCTCAAACGGTGAAGGATGACTTCATCACCCTGCTTGACAACGCGCGTCCTCATATGGCCACGACAACGTTCACAACTATCACCAAAGTTGGTTAGGAGATCCTAGATCAACCCTCGGAATAGCTCTTGCAATTTCCATCTTTTTAGTCCCCGCAAGGAAAACTTGGGAAGACAAAAATTCATTACCGAAAGGTCAAAACGCATATGCTGAAATGGCTGAAAGATCGTCCCAAATAATTCTATGCCGCAGGGATACGGGCACTGCCACACCGATTCACAAGTGTGTGCGTGTACATGGTGAGTACCTTGAAAATTGATTCGCATGTTGTCTTCTGTATGCAACAGAAAAAAAGAAATTCGGTTATAATTTGAACCTTCCAAGTATAGTAGCCTACTTTCTACTTACGAGTAACGGGTCCAAATGAATGAATCGAGTTGTGGGGTGAGACATAGTGCGCCTGATAGAGGATGTGAAAATATGCATATGTGCAAAGTTATAACAGCTGAGCTCCATAAGAAACGGAGTGAGAAAGGGTCAAAGTTGGTGGGAGAAGGGCTATGCTGTGTTATGGAAATACATCAAATAAACTGTTGAATCGTGAAAATAGTGGAAGATAGACAATGCAAACAGTGGAAGTTTCACATATTGGCAAAAGAAAAATCGGCAGACTAGATCATGAACCTCCGCCGCCATCTTGAAATCCGCCATTTTGAAATCTGTGATTTTTTTAAAATGGAAAGGTAGATATATCAATTAGGACCAGCATGTTCTCAAAAAATCAATTATGAACTTTAGTGATCGTTATCTGTACTTATTTGGGAGATTTAGGATCATCTTTATAGTTATTTACAAAAATCTAGGAGACTGATACTCATATGCTGAAAGTTTGGATTATCACGAAAACACATGTAAGTTAAACATATCTACAAGCCAAGAAAACTAACAGTGAAATTTGATATCCAAATAATATATTATTACATTATTATCATCAAATGTCACTGTTGGATATCTAATCTCACTGTTAGTTTTCTTGACATGTAGATATGTTTAACTTACATGTGTTTTCGTGATAATCCAAACTTTCAGCATATGAGTATCAGTCTCCTAGATTTTTGTAAATAACTATAAAGATGATCCTAAATCTCCCAAATAAGTACAGATAACGATCACTAAAGTTCATAATTGATTTTTTGAGAACATGCTGGTCCTAATTGATATATCTACCTTTCCATTTTAAAAAAATCACAGATTTCAAAATGGCGGATTTCAAGATGGCGGCGGAGGTTCATGATCTAGTCTGCCGATTTTTCTTTTGCCAATATGTGAAACTTCCACTGTTTGCATTGTCTATCTTCCACTATTTTCACGATTCAACAGTTTATTTGATGTATTTCCATAACACAGCATAGCCCTTCTCCCACCAACTTTGACCCTTTCTCACTCCGTTTCTTATGGAGCTCAGCTGTTATAACTTTGCACATATGCATATTTTCACATCCTCTATCACGCCCACTATGTCTCATCCCGCAACTCGATTCACCCATTTGAACCCTTCCCTTGTTAGAGCACTTTAGAAACTGTTACGCTTCGCCACTGACAAAGCAGGCACGATGCGAGTAGGTATTTTAAAATATGAAGTTGAATGTTTTCTTTGTTTTAATGATATTAAACGATATTCAACAGTTACAGTGCTGCAAAGTAAATTTTTTAAAAAATATTACTTTGAAAACAATAATCAGTGCAAAAATATCATCAACGTTACACAAATTAAAACGACCGACAGATACTCTAATAACGCTATTTGCCAACTATGTTACCTTTATTTTTCTTTCTTTCTTTCATTTTAAAGCAAATAGTTAATCAGAATGGAAACGAAAAGGTGTTTGCAAAATTTAGAAGGTACAAAAAAAGAAAACTACCAGCGTTGTCAATATAGCTGCAAAATCACATACGTTGTTCGAACCAGCGAGTCATCCAATAAACCTAAACTCTGATTGACATGTTCACTCAAAGATGTATGCTCAACTCGCGTCCGATCTAATTGAACAAAATGAATCAATGGCTCGGATACAAATGGAATTAGTCACGCAGTTAAAATGTATATCATTTTTTTCCCTCCCTGTCCAATATAGTTTGATTGGAATTTAAAACACAACACTAAAACACAGTGTGTTTGTATATATACTGTATATATATATATGCACTAATGAAATTATTGTTTTTATGTCTGTCGATATAAAATGTTTTATCTATTTCTTGTATTTTTTCACTAGTTGTTAGTGTTTTTTTAATTATTATTGTGATTAGCCTCTGAATTAGAGGAATTATGTAATTAAAAGTGCTATAGGAGAATTTTTATATGTCGTAAGCGACTTGCTGTGTACACCAATTCTGAACACCCACCTGAACATACAATAGTCTCATATATATATATATATATATATATATATATATATATATATATATATATATATATATATATATATATATATATATATATATATATATATATATATATATGTGTGTGTGTGTGTGTGTGTGTGTGTGTGGAGTTATGCAAATTCGTGTAAATTGAAAAGAAAAATAAATCAAGTTAATACTTCGTTTGGAAGTTGTCTGTTTTTCAAATTACGATGTAAAATATGTCTGATCGAAAAATGAAATGAAATCTTTTAGTTTAACGTCCAACGATTATTTCCTTTAGGCTAAGAGAGACAATGATTATGACAAGTGAATGATGATGGAAGAATTGGCGAAGTGAAATTTGGAAGAAAACAGGTGTTCTCCGAGAAAAAAAAACACCACAAATTTACTTGGGTGCGGACCGAACCTGGTACCCCACACACCAGAGATAACCGTTCTACCATTCAGCCACAGTGCCCCCATACTCTGAAATCTGTCGAAAGACAGACGGATGGGAAGGCATAGCAGTTCTACCAGACGGTCTATACTAATAATAGCATACAAAGTTACAACGGTATGTTGTACTATTATTTACCTGTACCGGTCTTAGAAAGATGATCAGAGGTGCGACAACGGAGCATATTTTGTAAAGAAGAAGAAAAATTGTATTGAAAAGATTATTAGTGCTCCTTAGTTACCAAAAATTGAATATATAAATAAGTAAGATTGTTGAGTAATTGATTGCAGGGTTATCAGAAGAATTGATGGTTAGGAAGTTAATCGTTTGTAATAGGTATTAGTCCACCAGCGAACGAGTGCGGGCGGCCGATTTTGGAACTAAAATACAAACAACAGTGTTTCTAACCGGATCACTTGTAATTAATCTATCACAGTTGTTTTTGCCCTGTTCATAATAAACCACTTCACGCATATGTTCAAGTTAAGACAAACACAATTTCAAAAGTTATGGAAGTTATTTTCAGAACATTTTAAGGGGGGACTGCAAAAAAAAAAAAAGTACATACACCCTCTATATTAATATGACAATAACTTGCGAATAAACTAACCTCAGTGTTGTACAAAGGAACACTGAGAACTTCGTAGCATTAGAGTGTAAGGAATTCCTAATTCATCTGTTAACGAAACCTCGAAGTTCATCTTTGTGAATCAAAGTTATACTTTGGCAACTGCGCTTTCATTGTTTAAAGCAAGTTCTATTGTGTAGTTTTGAGATAAGGCGTCTTCGAAATTGCTACCAATTTGGACCATGTGATCGATCGATTGACAGTAACTTCAGTAACAAATTTGCATTGAGATCATTTTCGGATGTGCTGCAAAAGACTGGTGAGAGAGAAACTGATAATCTAACCGCCTCCGAAGGAGATTTGGATCCGCCCCTAATTAAGAACGTAGATAAAGATAACTTTCTCTTATATCTAACCTGTCATTATTTAGCATGGTTTGGTAATTTAAAAATCCAGTATTTCTACCATATTTTGAAAAAAAAAATATTTAAAAGAAATAAACCCAATGTTACATTGAGGCGGTAGGGGAGTGATTAAAATTTAAAGTGGGGAGCCTGACAATTGATTTCTTATAGCTCGTTAAATTCAGAAAAAATGAATTTCATATTAAAAAAGAAATACGAAATAAATTTTCAGGGTAACTCTTACATTTATTATGTTATTATAAAGTTAATGGTACTTTTGAAATTCATTAGAGTGAATAGATATATATTTAAGTAACAAAGCCACTTGCGTAAGTTTTTCAAAATATCAAGTTAGAAGAACGAAGTTTGTCTTCCACTGCTACCTCATTGCTCAAAGATACCGGCGATGAAACAATTGGCCGGAAATCTACGTAGCACATTTTAGTGCTGACACTTGAAATACAGCTGTTTAAAGACGATTGATTACCTTTGTCTTTGAATTTCATATGTGCACACAGGATTTGTTAAACAAGACCGTACATCTGATATGTTTGAACTATATGCAACTTATGCTCACGGGCTAAACTCAGTCTTCTGAAGTCAATCGACAAATGATTACAATTTACAGACATAAAGACACCACTAGGCTCCCAAGTTTCAAAATTATATTGTGTATGAGAACAGATAATAGAATTAATTCTTTGTCACAAGAGACCTAGGGTCTGAAAGAAATTCAGAGGGAGTTCAAAGGGAATTTCTATACTCATAAATAAAAGTTGTGAATTTATTGTGTATTGAACCAATGATATTTATGCTTACATTACCCATACGCTGATGTTTTATCGATACTTTTATTTCACATTTACCAAAAGACTGGATTACGATTATAATCCTAAAAGAAAAATACATTGTAATCAGCTTTTACAAGGCAATCCCGAAAGACAAACTATCCAATCCCGTAGCCCTTTAAAAAATTAAGGAAAATTTCTTCTTCACTTCCTTTTCCCCCAAAGGGTTCACATTAATCGAAACAATGAAATGAAATTTCTTTAGTTTAACGTCCCATGATTATGCTCTTTATGCTAGAGGAGACAGATGATTAATGAAAGTGAAACATTGTAAAATTAATTGTTGGGCTCTCACAGAACCACGTACAACAAAGACACATGCGCTAGCCAATAGACCAACGGAGAGAACTTCCACAGTTCTCGAGTGGAAACGTATCGGAATTCTTTTTTGGCTACAACTCAAGAAAATAATTTAGTTGTCAATCGATAGACCTACATTAAAACAAATACAAGCATCGCAAGCCTTAACTTGATTTAAACTTATAGTTACAAGATATTGCGCAAGTATCTAAGCTACTAACCCATAATTAATATTTTAGTCATTACATCTTATTACTGAGTTTTACAGGTTTCTACTGTTTTATAATGAAATCAAATAAAACGTAATCAATTTTTTTTATATATAATCTGCTTAATACACGGTAGAAACTCACTTGTATGCTATCTTGTTCTTAAATTGTTAATTTCCATGCATATGCCATTATCCACAATACATATGCATTACTGCAGGAATAACCATTACTGCATTCAATAACAACTATATAATTGATGGAGTTCTTTATTAAGCGAATCAGATTAGGCTACTTATAACATGTAAACTGCAACTTTTGAAAATCGTTGGATACACTGCAGAGTGACGCTCTCCGTACCCCTGTCCCACCGCGCGTACCTAGAAACTGATGTAAACACTACACTAGCGCCCTCCACGAAAAACCGCACTAATATCCTGGTCAGGTAATATATTAACCGAAGGTGTAAATAAATGATATTTACGTTTCAAAGTTCTGTTTTAGATATTGTGGCTCAAGAAATATTTATTAAGAACCAGTGGTGTTACATAATTAAATGGTGCCTTCATACCGGGAGTTAGTGTATCGTTCTGAAGTACAGTAACAACGGACACAATTGAGCCCAATATTTATGTTACTATATTAAGAAGCGGTAAACGAATAAACCGAGGTATGTCGGAAACTGAAGGTATACAAGACCGACCTATGCAAAGTGGTAGTCATGCTCCTGATACCGTGACAGATCTTTTAAAACAGATATCATGCCAAATGAACCAACTTCAACAAAAAATGGTTACTCAACAACAATTTGAGGAATTCCAGAATGTAACCCAGGAATTCCAGAATGTAACCCATCAACAATTGGAGGAGTTCCAACAAAAAATGGTTACTCAACAACAATTTGAGGAATTCCAGAATGTAACCCAGGAATTCCAGAATGTAACCCATCAACAATTGGAGGAGTTCCAACAAAAAATGGTTACTCAACAACAATTTGAGGAATTCCAGAATGTAACCCATCAACAATTGGAGGACTCCCTAAAGCAATTGCAACTTAAAATTGAGGAACGACTGGAAGATAAAATGGATCGATTACAATGTAAAATAGAAGGTCAATTGGAGGAACAGATTTCCACGAGATGTAAGCAGTATGACCAAAAGATGGAACGAATATCCCAAAATTACACTGAGATGCAGGATGTGGTCAAAGCCATGGAATCGGTAATTAACGAACACACCTTTCACATCCGAGAACTCCGGGAGGATATGAATTGTTGCCAAGAGTGGTACCATACTACTAAGGAAGAGCACGACGGTGGACATAGACATCAGTCTCACAGTGGACAAAGAAATCAGGCTATGTATAATGGATTAGAACCAGTAATCTCTCATGATGGTGGTTATAGAAATCAGTCTCCTTTTAAGGAAACAGAACCAGCAATACCTCATCGAGTTTTGGAGGATAGTGAGTCTTCGGGATACAGTGAAGGAAGTACCGAAGTTGGAAGAAGAAAGAAATATTCATCCCGTAGGAATTCAAAATGTTACGGTAAATATTCAAAATCTCATAATAATGACAAACCTTTGCGATTTAGCGAGGTAAAGTCATTGACCAAATTTAGCGGTGGACCTGATGATATTCCTGCACGGGTATTTATCGAGAAGTTCGAGGACGAATGCGACTTGATAGGAATCAAAGAATCAAAATTCCTGAAGATACTTCCACACGTCCTACAACCTCCATGTTTAACGTGGTTCAAAGCTATTCGAGAAAATCTCCATGCTTATTCAGATTTTAAAGCGGCCCTACTATCCAATTATGAAAACGACTTTATGCTTGCTAACAGGGATGCTTTATTACGTACCAAAGTTTTCGATCCCCGAAGTCACAAAAATGTTACGGAATTTGTAGTATCGACATACAACGAATTAAAAGCTCTAAATCCTAATCATCCGGAGTCACGTATAATTGCTTCAATTCGCATACTATTGCCGTTTAGATTACAACAAATGTTAATGTCTGCACAATGTGTCAATTTCAGTCATATGGTCATGTTAGTGCAGAACTTCGAGAGTCAATATTTGATGCAGAAAAATAATAAAAATCCCAATAGAGGTCAGGGTAATGTTAGCCGCAATCCTATTAATTATGCTCATGTTCGCAATCTAAGTGTACAAAATGGAAATAGCTCACACACACAAGGAAATGGCAATCGTCATTTTAATGAAGGAGCGTGTAATCCAAATAATACCGGTAACTCAACTCAACCTAATGGAAGAAATAATAATAGGAATTTCAGAAATAATCATCGAAATTATAATCGAAGTAACAACAATTATCGTGATTATGCACAAAATCGATTCATAGGTGGTAGCAATTATAATAATAGAAATCCAAATTCTGTGTATGCATACAATCGATCCGATTCTACTCAAGAATGCGGAATACAATGTTCCTTAATTGCGCCCTTTGAACGAATAACTTGAACCATTAAAAAGGCGTCCGGCAGATGTGTATTAGATCGACTTTGCTTATGTCTATGGTTAATGTGTTCTTTATTCAGTTTATTATTTTAGCAACCTACCGAAAATACTAGAAAGATATGAATGGACTTAATCAAAAATGTAGTCCCTCCTGAGATCATAAGTAAAATTAATATAAATAATGTATAATAGAGGGAACTCAATCTCAAAAAGAGATAAACGTCGTATTTCATCTATATATATAAAAGAGAACGTACAAAATTTTGTCCGCTCATCACGCTAATACGGCTGAACCAATTTCTTTCATTTTTGGGGGGTTATTAGGATTTGGACCCTAGATGGTTTTTATCATATCACTTTAATTTTTAATTACCAGTGTCTTGAGATAATTGACCATTCAAGTGTCCATAACGTACAAATCCTTTGTTATTAGTTCATCATAGGTAAAAATAAACGTATTTATATGCAACCCGCATGACCGTGTCACTCGGCGGGTTAACATAAATGACAGGCGATATACAGCGGAAAATAGCTTGAATCTTCTGTTTAAAATTTTTTAATTGATTTGCTTATTTTTACAGACACTTTTACAATATGCCAGCACCGGGATGACCGCAGCGAAGCGGGGCGGGTTAACATAAATGACAGGCGATATAATGTTAAGATTTACTGCAATCTTCTATGGTTTTTATCATATCACTTGAAAGCGAAAAAGTAAAAATTATCTAAGTAACAAAGTTTATTGCGTTCCGGGGTGACCGCAGCGAAGCGGGGTGAACGCTGCTAGTAATTATATAACTTATTTATTGTATTTTTCTTCATGTTATTTTATCTTCAACTATTTTTCTAGTGTAACAATTATTTTCTTCAATGTTAAAGTATGCTATATTGTTTTATTGTGTTCACAACACTATAATTACTCATTAAGCCCTTTATGCGATCTATATGTATATTCAAGTAGAATGTTTATTCCGTGTTTACATCTGGATCAATTCTATTAGAGAACATATTTATATTTAATTCTGTGCAATTATCCTCAATTTCATGAATTAAACTATATACATTATAGTAAATATAGTAAAAAAAAATGTGGACCGTATTATTATTGTTATTTTTCTGTTGATGTACTTTGATATTTATATTACAATGTAAGGCCAAAGAATATGCTTAATTATGTGATTGATTTTATGATACAGATGTAAAATATAATTTTATGTATATACAAGGGCTGATCAAAATGTGTATACTTGTACGGTCCAGGATTCTTTTCATTTATTGTTAATAAATAAATGAAATCCATGTTCGTGGCGCCAGATACAACGGTATGTTGTACTATTATTTACCTGTACCGGTCTTAGAAAGATGATCAGAGGTGCGACAACGGAGCATATTTTGTAAAGAAGAAGAAAATTTGTATTGAAAAGATTATTAGTGCTCCTTAGTTACCAAAAATTGAATATATAAATAAGTAAGATTGTTGAGTAATTGATTGCAGGGTTATCAGAAGAATTGATGGTTAGGAAGTTAATCGTTTGTAATAGGTATATTAACCGAAGGTGTAAATAAATGATATTTACGTTTCAAAGTTCTGTTTTAGATATTGTGGCTCAAGAAATATTTATTAAGAACCAGTGGTGTTACAAAGTGTGATCAAGAAATGCGAACTACTGTCTATAATCTTTATTATAAATTAACTAGACAAGTTACAGTTTCGGAAGTATATCACTTCCTTCTTCAGACTACTACTCCAACTGAAATCATAAATCGATTTCAGATACTTCCGAAACTGTAACACGTCTAGTTAATTTATAATAAAGATTATAGACAGCCTTGTAAGAAAGTTGTATTTAGTTTGTGTTTAAGATGGACACAAGGCCTTCTTATCATAATATCCAAGAAATGCTGTGAGTGAATTCTTTAAGCAGCGGCAACTGTTGGCACTACAACCTACAACCATTTGATGTAATTTGTTCGATAGCCTGATCCTAGAGACAGGCAGCGTCAAGTTGGAACTAGTGGTGGGCACAAAAACCGGTTAAGTTTTCACAAAAACCGGTTCGGTTTCTCGCCGTTTTTTCTAAAAAAAAGAATTTGTTCTATTTCTGACCAGAATAGTGTTTTGTTGTTCTCCGGATAACGAATATGTTTCCACAAAAATAGTTTTATGTGTTTTCCAAAAGTTTTCACTGAAACCACTTTCGGTGAAAACCGAACCGGTTTTGAAGAAAACCGAAATCGGTTTCAGTGAAAAACCGAACCTTTTTTGGCGAAAACCGAAACCGTCTTTGGTGAAAAACCGAACCGTTTTTTTGAGGAAACCGAAACCGGCTTCGGTGAAAAACCGAACCGGTTTTGGAGAAAACCGAAATGTCGGTTTTTAGGGTTTCGATTTTTCTAGAAATCTGTTTCCGGTTTTTATAAAAACCAATTTTGCCCATCCCTAGTTGAAACACGTTCTGACTTCTCAGTCAGCCTGCAGAGCCCAGTGTTGCCAATTTAGGAGATAAGTCACTAAATCTAGGGGATTCGACTTCCAGAATAGGGACAAAAAATAATATTTCCGATTAGCGACTATTTTGGTGATTTTAAAATGGCAATTTGGAGACTTATTTAGAATCAGCCCAAGCGTCAATGAGCTCTGCAAATATACATCCTATATACGGTACGAAAGCTCTAAAATTCCGCTTTCTTTTCTGATAAGTTACGTCTTGCCCTCTATCGAAGAACAATTTTAACCTCCATTTAATTTGAAGAGCTTCCATTGAAATGCGCAAATAATTCAAATTTAGGCTCGAATAAACGGTGAAGTGCATGCAAAATATAAATAGATACAAATTTAAAAAACGGTTTTAAAGGGGCTGGTAAGAAATTTGTACCGGTCACCGGTTTTAATTAAAATTACAGCAATATTTCCGGCCAGGCCGGTGAAAAACCAGTTGGCAACACTAGTTACGTTATTTTCCAAGCCTGCAATAATTCACCGTATTTTTTGATCACACCTCGCAGATTGGAAATGTAATAATAAAACAAAATACCTTCTTTTTAATAACCTAAATCTGCACAGCTATGAGCCGGAATGTGTATAAATATATTTGCAAATTTAAACACAAAGAAAGTGGAAAAAGGATTTGTGGACGTTGTTAGCAAACATGTTCAAACAAGCCAACCAACAATTTTCAGGGGGTTACTACAAACAATCTCTTCATCTTATTTGAATTCTGAAAGTGTTCGCGGCTCAGAGCCATTTTCTCCATACTAATAACTGCCGCGCGCGAAAAGGGACAATTTGTGAAAACTAAATTATGACTTCACACAAATTGGTAATTGCAGAAACCTACCCGTGTGCGTTTTTTTCTTTCTTTCTTTTCTCTCTATCTATCTTTCCTTTTTTTTACGGTCTCTGATTCCACCCTCTCTTCTGGACAAAAAGAAAGAAAAGAACCAAAGATGAGATGAAAGAGGGGACAAACAGAAGGAAAAACAGAAGTAACGACATAAAGGACTAACTCCATTGTTGGGACAGATGTATACGCCACTGGCTGTAGAAAGCAATAAACAATCCTTAAAATAATGTTATTATTATTATTATTAATTTTTTTTTCGAGAAACCATTTGGACGAAGACATCATATACAAATAACATACATGGAAACACACAAACCTACATACAGGGTGTCCGAAAAGTAATGGCAAAAATTGAAACCACAGATTCCTGACATGGAAACAAGCAAAAAAGTTTATATGACATATAGTTCGGAATTGAACAGGGGCGGAGATAGACAGGTTCAAGTGTAGGAGGAAAGGAACTTCACACCTGCCTACCGGGATAATAATAGTAACTGGATAGGCTACAGTAGCCCTATAGCTTGGCCTCTCGGATCACCGGATTTGAATTCTCTTGATTTTTGTGTTTGGGGACACCTCAAAAACGTTGTTTACAACTCTTCTATTCACACACTTGCCGACTTACAAAACCGCATTGAACAGTTACGCAGCACACCGAGAACAATGGAACGTATTCGAAACTCATTGCAGCTACGATTAGCACGTTGCATAGATATGGAAGGACAGCACTTGGAACATCTTCCGTAGATACGTTTGTTGTCAGTACGTATGACCTAGTAATTTGTACGCAATGCTACTCTGTGTTAGATACTACGTTACAAGTACAGTGCGCCTTTGTTTATTCTGCATGTTATTTTATTACACTATATGACTAGTTACATTTGTTCTTTCTACCCTTTCTCTCTCTCTCTCTCTCTCTCTCTCTCTACAAATTTCTATCTGGTATACTACTTTCCATTGCTTCCTTGAATTATGCAACCATGCTCAGTAGTCTTTGTTTTGACTTCCATTGTACAGTCACGTACATTAATAAATGGAGGCTGAAGCCATTATTTCTTATGGCTCGAACCTCCATTTATTAATGTTCGTGACTGTACATGTGCGTGCTATTGTGCCATGGAAAACAGCTTCTTTCTGTATGATTTCCATCTTCACAGCACCGTTTCATTACCCTGCCGTACAGACATTCGGTGAATCCAGTAGCGTAACGCAAAATTGTCGCCCCACCGCAGGATTATTTTTGGGCCCCTCCATGCTCATTAACTTCCCACTATATTATGTCCCTGTAGAAGACAATGGGTCATAAATCATAATTAACATAGTGACCATGGAATATAATTAAATTACAATTAAAATGAATCATGCTAAATGTCGAAGTTCATTTGAAGCGGTGTAATCTTCTATCATTTTCTTTTCTGCAAATATTTCTATTATATTACTTACGCCTATTGCTCTTGTTCTTTCACATTCAACACTTAAAATACTGAGGCTGGTCAATCGTTCTTGAAACATGGAACTGCGTAAATAGTTCATTATCAGTTTTAATTTTTTGAAAAACATCTCTCCGCTGCAGAAACATTTATTGGTAAGGTCGGAAATAACAAAAAAGCTGTGTTTACACCGGAAATGCTAGAAGCCAAAGTATAGTTATCTATTAATAGGAGATATGCTAGTTCCTGAATTGTTGTTTTTAACTTTATTTCATTGTGTAATACCAATTTGAAATCGCAAGTTATAAAGGTTCTGAACTGAATGTAGTAATAGGAATACGTATTCCTTTTGCTTAAATTTTTTTGCGCCAAAAAGAGACATTTTCAGCACATTGTACAGTCGGCAGCAAAATTATTTTTCTTAATCCCCGAGTGCTAAGATGACTTTTTAATACTGATATTACTAGAATGGATATTTTTTTCATCCAGAGCATATTTTTCCTTTTCTAAAGTAAACAATATTATTCAGGGAAATGGATATTCCGTATTCAGTTCATTTTTTGTTGCTTACAGTTTTTGACATATTCTTCATGGTGCCCCCCCCCCGCACTGCAGGCCTTGCGGACCCCTCAATTACGCCACTGGGTGAATCCCTAAATGACATATGGAGAATGTATATCGCAATTATGTAACATGCGCTTAACAGGTCAAGCAGATATGATATTTACGTATTTCTGGTCCCCCTTCCTAGCTTCTATCATAATTCCGGTAGGGAGATGTGAAGTTACTTTCCCATCATATTCTAATCTGTCCAGCTCCGCCCCTATCAACTTCCGGACTATTTAACATAGAAACTTTTTTTTTTTTTTTGCTAGTTTTGCCGTCAGGAATCTGTGGTTTCATTTTTCGACATTACTTTTTGTACACCCTGTATACGTCACTAATATCAATAGTTTTGCATTATTTTTACATGCCACTCCTTCCAACTCACATCCCTTGGGTTGTCTCATTTCCACTTTTTTTTTTTTTTTTTTTTTTTTTTTTTTTTTTTAGTTTGAACATAATTTGTCTACCATGTTTGGTTAAATTTGCTCCACCAGCGCTTTGGAGTTACGCTGGAATACACGTTTATACACATACATCCAAATAGACATATGCTGAACAACTTAGTTGGCGTTGCTCCTGTACATTCCCAATCCAGTCTACACGATCCTTCATGTCTAAACTTGCGATTAACCATAATCACGATTGTAACCTAATAGCCTGAAGAAAGCAAACTGCGATTTGATACTAATCTCAGTCATATGAGACATTTTATTTCTCACTCTTTCTGACCCGGATACCGCTGAGGCCTAAGCTTGGACTTTAACGCTATCGGGATTGTAATTATTAATCTTAGCGACATTGACAACGCTCGATTCGACATTAATAACGGTCGTTTTCGATTATTATTTATATGTCAAGTCCTTTTCACTACCCTAGGGGTGATAACGGGAGTTAAACTTAAAGGCTATAGGAAGATCACCAAGGATTCCAAAAATTATGGATTCAATACTAATATCGGTAGCCTTTGATTTTTTTCTTCATATCACCATTTCCCACTAGGGGTACTAACGGTAACTGAATGTACACCTAAAATCCATCAGGAGTGTCACTGTTCGTCTCACCGACCCCGAAAACTATGAACACTATACGAATATTGGTTGTTTTCTATCCATATGTTACCCCTTCCAGTCTTTCTATGTGCGCTAGGTAGGAGATCTTACCCCTACTGGAGGCTGAATTTGAACTCAAAAGCCATCGGAACTGCAACCAATCAATTTGAAAACCCCGAAGCTATGGAATCGATACTAATATCGGTAGTTCTTTTTATTACTATACGCCTGTCAATTACACATCCCCTTAGGAATGCTCAGAGGGTCTTGCACTCACTGGGAGCTGAACTTGAACGTAAATGGCATTAGGACTACCATTAATTAACTTAGCGACGCTGAAATGCCAGTGCTATTAACAAGATTATTAATACATAATACCTAAAATGTCTTACAAAATGATGCTCCATCATCTCTAAATATATGATTTTGAATCCCCAAAGTAAATTAACTAACTAACTCTATGGCCCATTGAACTCAGAGATTCAATGCCGCGTTCACAAAAGCTCCCCACTGACTTCTATCCTTAGCCAACTGGACTCAGTTTCTACAGAGAGTTCATAAAGTTTGGGTACATGGGAAAAACACATTTTAGTCAATTTAATGTTAAGGAATAATATTTTCAACATGATTTCCGTGCTGTTTAATGCATAATTTGACGCGATTTGCAAGATTAAGGTGAACTCGATGGAATAGATCGATTTCAACACACTGATTGGTTATGCGTTCTGTGAGGATTTTTAAATTTCTCATCTTCATCGAGTAAACTTTCTCTTTCAGTATATCCCAGAAAAAAAATCCAGGGGAGAAAGGTCTGGCGAACGAGGGGACCACTCCACAACACCTCTTCTGCTAATCCAGTGAGGAAAATTGCCATTCAATCAATCTCTAACAGCTGCAGCAAAATGAGCAGGGACCCCATCCTGCTGAAACCAGTCTGGATGTCCCTCACCCAAACTCAGTTTGAAGCATCAAGGTCTCGCAGCATTTTCAGATAAGTCTCACCCGTTACATGTTCGTCAAAGAAGAAACGTTCTAACACATGAGCTTCCCACAAACCACACCATACCATCACTTTTTGGCAGCCCTGCTGTTTGAATGGACTCATCCAATGTAGATTGCCTTGAGACCAGTATCGAAGATATTGCCTGTTCACTTCACATTGACATAAAACAGCTTTATCACTGAACAACACACAGCCTTTAGTAAAATTGATATTTTCTTCCAATTTATCTGCAAACCATTCACACATCTGCATGTGTCTGTCGGTGTCATATTCATTTAAGTGATGCAATATCTGTATCTTGTACGGATAAAACTTCTCCTCTGCCAGGATTTTGTGGATGGTTGACCTTGGAACACCCGACTCCGTGGATGTCCGACGAAGCGATTTCTTTGGGCTTGCATAAACCTCAGCAAAGACAGCCTCTTTCGTTTCGTCTGAAGTCTTTGGTCGTCTGGAATGAGGTTTGACCAACACACTGCATGTTTCTTAAAATTTGGTGACTAATTTCAACTACGGCAGTAAAACAAATAGGTTGGCGATGAGGGTGTCGAAGGTTAAATTCTTCCGCAATTTTGTGATACGACCATTCTTCTCGTCCACTTAAGAGTATCAACTCGATTCGTTCTTCTTTAGACAGAGCCATAATTCAATCTGAAAAAACAAAAACAATTATTAGAATTTCTTATGTACCCAGATTTTGTGGACACACTGTACTTTGTATTCCTATTTCTGTGAAGTCCACCTTAATATTGTCCTTCCATCTGCGCTTAGGTCTTCCTAATGGTTGTTTTCCGATTGGTCTTCCAATTAAGGCTTTGAAAGTGTCCCTACTTTCTTCCATTCTGGCTACATGACAGCCCACCTGAGCTCAAAAATGTATTAGAAATAGTAAACTTATTATTTTTCTTTAAGTGCCTAATTATTTTGTCCTATGGCGCAGGGCCTGCGTCGACTGTCCAACTTGATCTACCCATGGGACGGCAATGACTTCAACTTCATTTTTTAGACACTTACCTAGTTCACAAAGCAATTATAGTTCCTCAAAACTGTCTTGAGAAATAGCAACTGATTTTCATGATTGTTTTTGCCACTTAAACGAACAAGTTTAAAAATATATGTTATCCTGGTAGAATTAGCTTTTGCGAGCCTCAATGCATATTTCTATCCCAATAGTGGAGATAGTCCTTAAGAGGCCTAATCACCGCGAAATTAAAATACCGCTAATTTTACAGTAATTGTGTGATATCTTCAAATAGATAAAAGATTATGTGGAACAAGAGCGCCCTAGACAATATTATTTTGCATGTCACCTAGTACCTTTCCGTTTGCAGCCATTTAGAAACGCGAAAATAAATGCCGATTCACTAAATGACTGGAAATCGAAAGCAAATACGTGATCCGTGATAACGGCATATAATGTAAAATAATATTGTCTACGATGCTCTTGTTCCACTTTTCGATTACCTTTTATCTATTTGAAGATATCATATAATTACTGTAAAATTGGCAGTATTTTAATTTTGGCGTGAAAGGGTTTCTTAAGTCAGATGGAAACCAAGAGGAAATGACAGTGATAAAGAAAGAAAAATGGTCGGACCAACGATTAGTATAGACAAGAAAACAAAACAAGAAACATAAACAAGGCAGAGAAAGGAACAAGGCAGAGGGATCTGGAATGTAGCTAGTAAAGAAACACAATTGACTTTTCTTTCTTCTAACTACTCCCTTTCCTCTTTCCTTCAGAAGAACGAAATGGCGGAAGAAAAGAGAAACACGCCATTGAGCGTATGGTAAATTAAGTGACCTGAATGTGTTTCCCCGCAACAAATTCAATTTTCTTCCTGAATGAGAAGAGAAGAGCGAAATAAAATACTAACATATCTACTGAGTTTACTGTACGTTGAAACCGGATTGAATAAATAATTTTTGCTACTCAAAATCAAAAAGATGGAGAAGCTAAACCACCTTTCAAATTTGTCCTCTTGACATAGAACATAAAAATGTCATTTAACATAGTAGGGAGGGAATGTAACATAAAAAATGATTAGAGTCTTAAGAAACAGAACAAAACAAGTTGCATAAAATCAACAGGTCCCTCGCACAAATATGAGTACAAAGTAGAAACTAGATCCAGTTAGCTAAATACAGAAGTGAATGGAGAGCTTTGGTGAATGCGTCATTGAATCTTCGGGTTCCACAATACATAGTGTAGAGTTAGTTAACATGAAATGCAATCGCTCAACGTATAATTGTGTTCATATAAGGTAACTGGAGGTATAAACGCCAGTGCAGCTAAATACGCCAAGTTTCAGTGCTGAGACGTTTCCAACGAAATCCGCTAAAATGCGCCTGCAATATGTGCCACAGTCTTGGACAAGTTCGATTTGACGAATACTCCGGGAGACAGCGCTGAGACCGCCACGGCGTGCAGTGTTGTTTGCTTCGGAAAGGTTCCGTGGAAACGTTATTATTTCAAGAGGTAAGAATCATTTATTAGTACCGTGCTAACTCAGAACATTGCCGTTGTTAACAGCAATGTACGCTTTATTTCATGTCCGTCTAGGAACACTTTGTTTCGTAAGTATAATTTCAGTATGTGTGATTCCATGGCTACTAAATCAATACCAAGCATGGTGCAACGAAATACGCCAGGTCTTGTGCGGGACTGACTGCAGAAGACAAAGATGTTTTCATTTGTCCCACATGTTCCATGTAATATCGGTGTGGTTTTTTAAAGTCATAGTACAGTGACACTGTTTATTTTCTTAGGGACTAAAACTTTTCAGTTTGGAACTTCATTCCAACTTTGGAGATTATCGTTTTTACATTTTATCTTTATATCTTCATCTTGCACTTTGGTTATTTTATTTTTTGCTTCAGCCATGTTGTGTAATAATATTTGAGTTCGTATAATATAGACGATGCAAGTAATTGCAAGATATATTACAGGTTTCTAGTAGTAGTTGGCGTATCCTAGACTTTGGCGTAATTACCTGCACGTATTGGTAAATACGCCACTTTGTAATACTTTTTCTTTTACTTTGGGTACAAAATAAAAGTGAGTTGCATCATTGCCACATTTTTTTCTACATGAGGAAAAGGTTACTCTGCAACGCACATGTCTTGTTCTTTGTGTTTCATGAAAATTAAGGCAATAAAAAAAAATACAACACTCTTAACATGGCGTATTTACCTGCACCTACCTTAGATGTATAGTTATTTCTCAAACACACTGTAACACATGTTGTTCATTATAAAACAGAACCTTTGATAGTTGACGTAATTGCTACTCCATTCTCAGGTAGCATATTTCATCTATACAACTACTATATTGGATAACAATACTACAGGATGGTACAAAAAAAATTTGTTACAATATTTTGGAAAGAAATTCCTTACATCAAAATATGGGGGGAAAGGTCGTATAGGCCTGTAGCTGGAAGGGCATTGTTTCATAGTTATAAAGTGCCTGCCGAAATTGTAAAAAAAAAAAAAAAAAAAAAAAAAAAACCTTTTAAAGGTCCATAATTTTACTACTATAAGACTGATCGTAGTCGAGTCAAGACATCACTGAGAAACAAGTATCTGAAGTATCCAAATATCCATCTTTCAGAACCTCCGGTACTTGCACAGCCATTTTTTGAGAGATTGTTTGGGAGTACTTATCGCTCTCCATCTTCGTCTAAAAATTGGTGTAGAAGTACTGGAGCATTCTTAAACATAGATATTTCGATAGTTCACATACTAGTTCCTCATTGTTCGGTGGTTCATGGCGTACCATATTTGTAATATTCTTTTACTGGTTTGTCCGTTTTTGTAAAAAAAAAGAAAGAAAAAAGAAAAGAAAATAATAAAAATGAAAATAATAAAAAATAAAAAAGGTACATAAAAGGGCATGGTTTAAAGTATTAGATGCCATGCTAGAAAAATATACCTCACCTCAACCTACTGAGGAATAATAACCAAAAAAGATATATATATATATATATATATATATATATATATATATATATATATATATATATATATATATATATATATATATATATATATATATATACACACGAAAATAAAAGTAAAGAGAGAAAATAAAGGCAGAGGCAAAGTTGCTATTGCCCTATAATAAGTCCAAAAGTAATTGGCAACGGCAGGGGAATGTGGAGGCCTTAAATTAAAAAAAAAAATACCAGTTCCTCAGTCATGTCTTAACTCGACTACTACAGGTATCATAGTAATGGAACTATGACCTTCTAAAGTTTACTTGTTTCACGTTTTCGGCATCCTATAACTCCGAAACTATCCACTTTTGAGCAGGGTCCATATGAATTTTTGTTCCAAAATACTGTGACACAGTTATGCAACACCCTGTATATAATCTACTTTAAAATACTTGGAAATGTGTTGACTAAAAGATAGGTAAAAAAAATTAAGTAAAATCTGCTATGAAAGAACATCTTCTTATCCTACGGCAATACACAGTTCCCTATATCCATCCATTACTGGAAATATGCCATTGGTTTGCTCCGTTCCATCTAACTCTGTGCGGGAAGTTGGTTAAATATTGAAAACTTCTGCGGAAAAAAAAAATGAATGAGCACATCAAGCAATCACCATGGTCATCGGTCTGAGAGCTAGGTTTTTTTTGGGGGGGGTGGAGAAAACGCTCGAGGGAATTCTTCTGGGACAGTTATAGGGACATTAATTAATGATATGGTGAAAACTAGAAGATAAAATATTTACAGTGGCAAATGGTTATATATGCTCTCTTATAAAAGTGTTCTCTTCCTCCCAGTTCTCTGATCGATTCAGAAATAGTCCCACAATTTTCACTCGTCATTGGGGTCCATTTCCTTCTGGGCTTCTCTCTCCCCCCCCCCCATACTTCTCCTAACAAGACCCTTTTCCAAACGTGTATATATATACATTCTGCGTTTCTGTTCCCCATTCTTCCTTGAGATCTGTATCGTTTTCTCGGCCATGGCGTAAAACCACAGCCTGCATTATGAACTTGGGGGAAAATTGTTCCTTTTCTCTCTTACGTCCCGCGGAACGGCTTCTTTATTAGGAGAAAGATAGACAATATACTGTGTTGTGTTCTTGATTTCATTAAGTGGTGAGGCAATTTGCCTGAATAAATGACCGTCTCGATTAGCTATGATGAAGCGTTTGCCTCTCCATTTCGAAAATGATAACTTCACTTCACTTCACGTTTGGCCTGGTTTTTGTTCTAATATTTATGAGAGCACTGTTCTATCTACGACGCTATCTTAATGAATTGATGAAGGTAAATGATCCCCACTGTTAGCGCACAGATTTTACAATTCTATCCAACATTGATTTTTCTTGTGAAGAAAACTATCAACTTGATTTAAAGCAATATTTGTGATTACTTTCTCTCTAACTTTGCATAAAAGTAGACATTAACTTTCTCAGTACGTGTGTGAAATATTTTCCTATTTCGATCTTTAATTTCTTTTTAAAATTCCTTTTATGAAGTAACCAAATAAATAGCACATATGAATGGAAAGATGGAAATACTTTCTGTCTTGTAAACTCAGTCAAGTATTTCTTTGTGATCAGAGCCGGTTCCCATATGTGCATTTGTATGGGTCGGCAAGTTTTGAGGGGCGATAAAATCTGTCATAACTATATTATTTAAAATAAATATTTCTTGTTGAAAACAGACTTCATGATGATGATAGTTAAAGTTACTAAGCTGACCTTCTATTTGAATACTACATTCATAAATCATGTTTAGGTTGCATTAGTTTAAGGTCACATGGACAGTGCTAAAGCAAACCGTGAAACAAATCCCAGCATGAATTGGTTGATTGTTGTCAAATACAAGAACACAATTCTCGAATAGTAGCGAACACCTGTTCCATTTAGTTAGTTATCACAGTTTTGATTCGAAAACTTGTCTTGTCTCTATCGCAAAAAAAAAAGTTCCTTATAATAGAAAGTGGAAACATTTTTTTAAAAAAATTTAATACATATAGAAGGAAAATCAAGAGCAAGTTGAACTGAAATTGCAAACTGATATATTGAGACTGAAGTTCGATATTGAATTCTATATTTTTTTTAAAAAAAGGCAAAAAATTACTATCTTCCCCTTTAGATGTGTTTGCTTTATCTTTCAGTAACATAATAAATTATTATTTAAAGAAAAAGAGACACAATCAGATTGTATTTGTTGTGTTTCTGAGTGCGAGAGCTCTTTCCCTCCTCTTGGTTGTTCATGATAGGGTAGCAATACTTAAACTCGTGGCTTTTAAGATTTGTTCTTTCTGGAGAAAGAGGGCCGGCAAATGATGTCGTTGCATGGGGCGGCAAATTGCTTACGGCCAGCCCTAAAGTTTGGGGGAGCCTAGGACCCCCAGCCTGGAGCTATCCCCCTCCACTGGCCTTAAGAGGCCTCATCCCGGCGAAATTAAAATGCCGCTAATTTTACAGTAATTATATAATATCTTCAAATAGATAAAACATAATCGAAATGTGGAACAAGAGCGCCCTAGACAATATTATTTTACATGAGATACCATTATCACAATTCACTCATCTGCTTTCGATTTCAAGCCATTTTGGAAAATCGGCATTTATTTTCGCGTTTCTAAACGGCTGAAAACGGAAAGCCACTAGGTGACTTGTGGTAAACGGTACCTCACGCAAAATAATATTGTCTAGGGCGCTCTTGTTGCACATTTCAATTATATTTTATCTTTTTGAAGATATCACATGATTACTGTAAAATTAGCGGTATTTTAATTTCGCCGGAATGAGGGCCTCTTAATAATAAATAGGAAAGCACATTCGTGTTCAATATAATCAGTATCCATTTTCAAATAGGCAAGCAGGTAGACAGAAGAGTAAACGTAGTGGAGCGGTATTAACAATTAGCGTTACTCACGGACTGAGATGTTTATGTATCATAAGTAGATTTTTCTTAACATTTAAAAGAAGGAAAAGAATTAACATTTTTAAAACATGTCATTAAAGTTTGTAACGTCCTTATTTCTTTTTCATTATGATTCCTACGTTTTTTTTTTTTTTTTTTGTTTTTTTTTTAATGACAAAAGCAAAGTTGAGAACAATTTGAAAAGAAGATGTTAAAGTTAATGAGATGTGTTGAGAAGGGAGTTTAGTTCTTAAAAAGAAAAAAATGGGTAAAGGGAATGTAAAGGCTTGAAATAACATTTGTAATTCAAATTTTCACTAATTTTCATCTGCAATAATCGGTTTAATTCTATTTTCATCAGAGAGACAAAAAAAAAAAGAAAGAAAAAAGAAAACGCAACAATTTCTTCCGGTAATTGTCTTTTTCACCCCATCCCTGCCTTTTTCGAATAATAAGACATACAAAGATCGTGGCGATGTTAACTGCTCCTTTTCTTCTTCTTCTTCTTCTTCTTCTTCTTCTTTTCGTGGTGGGAAAACGATCAAACGTTTTACAAGTCAAAGTACCCTCAAAAGACGCGATAATAAAAACATTAGATAACAGAAACAGATGGCCTATTTCACGAGATTCTGAAATATCAACATTACAGTGTTTAAGAACTTTTTTCTTACACTTTGGATGTTAATTAAAAAGTACAAAGGGCTTAAAAACTAAAAAGATAAATAAAAGAACTTAATTTTCTTTTCTCCTTCTCTTTCTCTCTCTTTCTCTTTCCTTAATTTATTATTTTTCTATATGCCTTAGTAGAGTTCTTGAGGGAAATCACATTGGTAAACCAGTTGAGAATGCTCCAAGAACATTGCCACAACGAACTTAAAAAGAATTAATTTTTCTTATTAACTTCTACAGGCTTTATACCGATTGTTCTATGTAAACAATTCTAGTAATCGGGCCCGTATTTAGGTAGGTGCTATTATGTGCTCGAGCACAGGGCGGCAGAATTTAAGGGGCGGCAAAATTTTGGATTTTTGTAAGATTCAGAGTAAAGTAATATTTAAAACTAATAACCCGCAAAGTCCCGCGGAAGCGCAAGAAAATATGTTAATGTGTTTAATTTGCTCTAATTACAGTAGCTATTAATTAGCTAGCTTTTCTGATTATTTTTAAAAAGTCATCCTCTCACACCCCCACCACAAGAGGTGTGAGGATGAACTTGAACATCATGAAAACTGATACAAATAAACGCAGTGACTTCGAAAACTATGAATTTAACACTAATATATGTCGTTTTCAATTACTTTTAAAATCTCGCCCGTTTCCAGGGAGTGAAGAATGACCTTGGATTGGATTAAAACTGTCACTATTCATCTCAGCGACCCCAAAAACTGAATTCAACTCTAATGTTGGTCGTTTTGAGAGGACTGCAAACTCTGTGCGGGTGCGGCAAATTATTTAAACAAACGTATAATATATAAATACGGGGCTGCTTGTAATATATCTATCAATTTATAATTTCCTTCAGTTCTAAATTTTTTCCACAAGACTTCTGTTAAAACGTTCTACAATATGTTGTTTTATGAAGACACGTGCTCAAAATGGAGGGCTCAAAATTACAAAATTCGCAAAATGTCATCTCCCTATGACTTCCGGTTCCCGAGATATGGCTCCTTAAATCTCCCAAAATCCGAGCTTTTTTGGCCAATATCTGGAGAACGGTGGCCAGTTTCTCCAGTGGCCACCAGTTACTGTTTGGTACCAAAATGTTCACCATCCTTTTTAGGTATTGATGAACACCAAAAATATCTATGACATATGGTTTCAGAGATATGGCTCTTTCAATCTTCCGAAATCGAAACTTTTTTGGCCAATATCTCGGGAACGGTAAGAGTGACACGAATGCTCTATCGAATGGAGAGCTGAAAATTGAAAAATTCGCAAATAATAAACACAGACACACAGATAGAGAATTCAGTAATGAACCTTTTTAAGTTCGTTGAAAAAATCATTTTATTGTTATAACTTAAGGAAAGAACATTTATCAAACATACTAATGTTTTTATACAACAATTATTCTGGTTGGAGGGGTTCCTGGTTCAACACCCGTCCACGCAAATTTGTGATATACAACATCGTATCTATGGGTTTCACCCGTTTTCAACCGACTTAAAAAAAAGAGAGAGATTCTCACAGTTTGACAAGTTTTTATACATACTTTGTGTCTGTGTTCACCCATAACTTCGACATAGGTGCACTACTTTTGATAATTCTCTGAGTCTATGTTCAAGAATAACTTCGACACAGGTGCACTGATTTTGATGATTCTCTATGTTTCTATTTTCAAACATAACTTCGACATAGGTGCACTATTATTAATGACTTTCCATGTGCCTGTGTTAACGCATAACATTGACATAAGAGCACCAATTTTAATGATTCTCTATGTATCTATGTTCATGCCTAACTTCGACATAGGTGAACCGATTTTGGTGATTCCTTTCTTTGTTTGAAGCAGCATACTTTCCCAGTGGTCCCACATAAAGTTCTTTAGAATATAAGGATAGTCTTTGGAGACCATGAAACACCTCAATGAGTGTAGTGTGAAAACCGTAATTAACCGACTTTAATATGCATATGTCCACACACAACTTCGAGATAGACCCACCCAGTTTGATGATTTTTTAAAAAGACTGTCTTTCCGTGTGATCTCACGTAAACGTCACAAGGATCTAACAATAATTTTCGGAGCTAGACCATTCCACTCTCCAATGGTTAACAGTACTACAAAATTATGTCTTTTCGGGTAGAGTTAAAAAACGGTACACGGACCTTTTTGGACTTTCCCAATCACCTTGTATTATAAAATTCCTCCTCTGTACAATAATAAGTAATTACAGATCAAATATTAAGTTCTTCTTGAATATTTGGTAGTTTGTTGATGAGTTTGTAGGAGCCGAGAGACCAAACGTCCTAGGGTGACAGGAACCAAGGCTCTTGCAGCCAAGGATTAGGTATAGGTACTTCTCAGAGATCAGGCACCCTAGAGAGGCAAATAAAACTCAGAGACCAGGCGTTCTAGAGAGTGATGAGGTGTCTGCAGAGACGAGGCGTTCTAGCAAAAGGAATTCTCAAACACCAGACGTCGTAGAGAGTGATAAGGATAAAGAGGCTCTCAGAGACCAGACGTCCTAGAGACTGGTAAGGATAAAGAGGCTCTCAGAGACCAGGCGTCCTAGAGAGTGGTAAGGATAAAGAGGCTCTTAAAGACCAGGCGTCCTAGAGAGTGGTAAGGATAAAGAAGGTCTCAGAGAGGCGTCCTAGAGAGTGGTAAGGATAAAGGAGCTCTCAGAGACCAGGCATACTAGAGAGTGGTAAGGATAAAGGAGCTCTCAGAGACCAGGCATACTAGAGAGTGGTAAGGATAAAGGAGCTCTCAGAGACCAGGCATACTAGAGAGTGGTAAGGATAAAGGAGCTCTCAGAAACCAGACATCCTAGAGAGTGGTAAGGATAAAGGAGCTCTCAGAGACCAGGTGTCGTCCTAGAGAGTGATAAGGATAAAGAGGCTCTCAGAGACCAGGCGTCCTAGAGTGTTAAAGATAAAGTAGCTCTCAGAGACCAGACATCCTAGAGACTGGTAAATATAAAGGAGGTCTCAGAGAGCTGGCGTCCTAGAGAGTGGTAAGGATAAAAGAGCTCTCAGAGACCAGGTGTCGTCCTAGAGAGTGATAAGGATAAAGAGGCTCTCAGAGACCAGGCGTCCTAGAGAGTGGTAAGGATAAAGAGGCTCTCAGAGACCAGGCGTCCTAGAGAGTGATAAGGATAAAGAAGGTCTCAGAGAGGCGTCCTAGAGAGTGGTAAGGATAAAGGAGCTCTCAGAGACCAGGCATACTAGAGAGTGGTAAGGATAAAGGAGCTCTCAGAGACCAGGCATCCTAGAGAGTGGTAAGGATAAAGGAGCTCTCAGAAACCAGACATCCTAGAGAGTGGTAAGGATAAAGGAGCTCTCAGAGACCAGGCGTCGTAGAGTGGTAAGGATAAAGGAGCTCTCAGAAACCAGGCGTTCTAGAGAGTGGTAAGGATAAAGTAGCTCTCAGAGACCAGGCGTCCTAGAGTGTTAAAGATAAAGTAGCTCTCAGAGACCAGGCGTCCTAGAGACTGGTAAATATAAAGGAGGTCTCAGAGAGCTGGCGTCCTAGAGAGTGGTAAGGATAAAAGAGCTCTCAGAGACCAGGCGCCCTGAAGAGTGGTAAGGATAAAGGAACTTTCAGAGACCAGGCGTCTTAAAGAGTGGAGGTGATAATCAATCTTTACAGACTGATGCCTTCTAGAGTGTTCCGTTTCCTTTTATGCAGAAATGTTGTTACGTTCATTAATCTTCGTTATTTGACGATCATTGGCGATGGTTGACGATCTCTTCTTCGTGGTTGTCGTCTGAAGTTGTTTTCAGTCAGCGCATGGTGTTGGGAGCAATGTAGAATTTTACAGTATTCATACTATAATTGTATGATCTCGCATAATTTCGACTACGTTCCATCGATTTTGGTGATTCTTTTTTCTTAAGAAAAAGTGTTCTTTCCTTGTGGTCTTATGTAAACTTCATGAGGATCTAAGGATAGTCTTCAGAGCTAGACCATGAAACTCATCTTACAGTCTTCGGAACTGACAGTGTTTTCATCATTAATTTTGTGTATGATGTAATTTTGATCATTCTTTTTTGTTTGTTTGTTTGTTTGTTTGTTTAAAATAATACTCGTTCCTTGTGATCACATTTAAACTTCATAAAAATCTAACGATTGTCTTCGGAGCTTTGACTATCATCATTTCATAAAATTATCATCGAAACTAATTTTATATACATATGTAGGTATTAATTTGTTTGGCTTAGCACACACTTCAAATTTTTATAGATAATATTGAGGAATTATTTTGTGCTTTTAAGCTCTTTATTATTATTATTATCTTAGCTTTTAAGCTCTTTATTATTATTATTATCTTTGCTTTTAAGCGCTTTTATTATTTTCTATCTTTTACCGCTTATATTTTGTTCTTTTTAAGATTTTATCCCCCACACTCCTGATCCACAAATTCATTACTCTTTCGTCTCCTTAGCTTAAAACTGTGGTGCAAACAACTACAAATTCCATTTCATTTTACAATAAATTGTACATTTTTGGGGGTGCATGGTGGCTTAGTGGTAGAGAGCATAGTTCTGACGCGTAGGGTCCCTGGTTCGATCCCCGACCAAGCAAGTCTGTGGTGGACAACTTCGTGTCTGAGGTCCGCGGTGGCTCAGTGGTAGAGCGTTCACCTCTGGTGCTTGGGGTCCCGGGTTCGCTCCCAGCCCCCGCCAAGTGAACTTTGTGGTGGACAAACACCGTGTGCGTGGGTTTTCTCGGGGTTCTCCCGTTTCCTCCCACTTTCTTCATTTCACTCATTTCTCATTATCACCGTCTCCTTTAGCCTAACTGGCATAACCGTGGGACGTTAAACTTGAAAGATTTCATTTCATTTTTCAACTTCGTGTCTGTGGGTATTCTCGTGGCACACCTGTTTCCTCCTGGTTTCTCATTCCACCAACTATTCAATCGTTACTAACTCGCTTTATCATCCGTCTCCCTTAACTTGAAAGGCGTAATCGTGGGACGTTAAATTGAAAGATGTCATTTGATTTCAAATGATGTATTTTAATTTTCCTCCCTTAGCTGGCAACTATCGAATTTTATTATTTTTTGGCTATGTGACCCTTACAAGTCACCACTGCTATGCCTTTGGATACTAGGCTAGACTGTTTGAAGTTATCTTTTAAAAAAAAAAATCAGAAGAGAGAAGAGAACTCAATGTCAGAGTACATGCTTCCAACACGTATGGTTTAGGATCAATCCCAGGGCAAGTAAACTAATAGCAGCCGAATTGAATCATGCCCTTAACGTTTCAGTAGTGTTCCTGCGTTTTCTTCCACTTGCAATTTACAAGATCATTAACCCTTGCACTACCTTTTTTTTTTTTTTTTTTTTGTAACGGGACTATCAAGGGAGAGTCATTTTGTACCCACTTGTTAAGAATAAATGTTATCTCGCAAAAGAAACAAATTACAAAACTCTCACAGAAACTTAAATGAACAGTACATAAGATAAAACTAACAACTATTTATTTTACTGCCATCTGGAAGTGACACTTCAGTCACATCTCCTACCAACGTGGGGTAATACTTTGTGCCGACCAGTCTAAAATAGCAAATTTATGGGACATACTGTTCAATTTGCACCATCGTAAGATATACGCCTTAGCTAAATATGTTGAGCAATAGCACTTATTTTTCACAATTTTAAAGATACTATTATAAGAGTAATTAAAAAAAACACTATGATGGGCACAAAGTACCCCCGTTGGTAGTGCAAGGGTTAAACTTCACAATTCCAACCGATTACCTTGTTTCTTGTTAGTATCACCTGGTTCATTTTTATTTCTTCGATTGGATACTTTGCTAACAGTTCCAGTTAAATGTATATCATTTCCTAATTCCACTGTGAATCACTAACAAACAGATCGTTGTACTAGGTCTTGTGAACAATCAAATATTAATCTCTGCCTTGTTACTGAGGCAATTAGACTTTGACGAAATATACTTCATTACCTGCCTCAAGTATCATTGGCTGAAAAAAAGATGTCTTTGGGCTATTTCTCTATCATTACTATTAGTTAAACACAAGATGGGTATACGACATAACGTTCCAGGGATAGTTGATACCTACTTCACTTGAAGCATATAAACTTTATCTCAACACTTGATTTACATTATCTAATTTTTGATTAATTTGTTCTATTTGTTGGAATTTGCATTCGAATTCGTTAATTTGAGGGGACAATTGATTTGATAGGATTTATTTATTCTCTGCGCAACAAGAGCTGGCTTCTGACAGTTGGCTAGAGTGCGTGGATTATTGGAGGCGCTGTTGCCAAAAAATGATAGCGCATAATAATAACAACCATATTCTCCCTCTCTAATAAAATATTCCTTCCTAAAAAAAATTCTGGTGCCGTCCTACGTGCGACAGTCTTATGTGCGACAGGAACTGTTAACTGTCCTATGAGCGACTGATTCGATCTGTTAACTGGCCTATGAGTCACTGATTCGTTCATACTAAGATAATGGAAGAAGATAAGGTTCCCTCTTCTTTAACTTATTTCACGCTAGTGTGATTTAGAACCTAACAAAATGTACTATGAAAAATTTACGTTCCTAGAAGTCTCATTTCTTCCAGCCGTTTCACAAGTACGAGGAATATACACCCTTAACAATTAACAACTGAAAAATTAAACCTTAATGTTTTACCTATAGGAAAAGCCTCAGGCCCCTCCCTCCATTTATGTAATCTAAAAACATGGTGTACCCGAAGAAATTATTACACAAATCTCCTGCAGGACATAATTCATCTAATGATAAGGCATTATATTAGATTGTTATACTACAAACTTTTATGTATAAGTCTAAACAAGGGGGAAATGTGATTCAAGCAATTAGTTTACGTTTTGGTAGCTTACAACAGGGAGAAAGATAATTTAAAGAGTTTGTTTACATTTTGGATTGTTTAGACTGCACTGTATTGTAATTGGTGGGATTAGTTGGGAATAGCCAATCAGATATAAGGGATCTCAAAAGCTGTCTTTTATTATTGAAATGCTTTTCTCATTTTATTCATAGTTTTAGAAAGTGTAAAAAGTAGATAGTTGGCGAAACTGTTACACATTTAAGTTTTCCAAAATAAAATGTTTTGCTTTACTTAGTGAGTTATTAGATTTGAATTAAATTAAGTACAGAAAGCAGAGCTTTTGAAGAAAGAAGATATTACTATGGATTTTCAATAATTAATTACATAGAAATATACTTCTCTTGGAAATATCCCTTTATCGCGTTGTTATTTGATATGTTTCATGTCAAATCTAACTCAAAATTTAAGATAAGTTTCACTTGCATTCACAGTAGAGGGAAAATATATTTGACGAACTCTGTCACTGTCACGTACATTTTTGGGTAGCAAGGTTGTTCGAACGCTAATAACGCCAGAAGCAAACATATTTGACCCGAGAGGGAATCATATCTTTCATCATCTCAATGTAAATGAATCGGTCGCTCGTATGACGGATAACAGTTCTTGTCGCTAATAGGACTGTCGCTTCTAGGACTAATTCAAAAATTCTTACATCGAAACCATATCTTTTACGTACTTTCCGTAGAGTTTACTCCCCCCCGTAAATAGACTATCTTTACATTACGAATCAAGAAGAAAATTTAAAGTGGGGTAAAAGGAGTCCTTTATTCTCTTTGAACGTTATATAGCATTTCCCAGGACAATTTTATATGTTGAACCACTTTTATTTTTCATTGTTGTTCCAGAATTTTCAGTCATTATCTTTATTTTGTAAACTTAGCACACACTGAAACTATTCGCAACCAAACACTTAACATAGCACACACTATCTCATACTAAAACAACTATTTCACCGAATATTCAGCCCTCAACTATCGGCAACAGCGCGGTTGTTGCCTAGAAACAGTGTGAAAGAATACTGCAGTGATTCTAACAATCCTCTCTTTCACTTCGTTTACTAAACGGCACGTACATGTATCTGTCAGAGACCAACTTTCGTTGCGCAGACAATATTTAACCACGTTCATGATTAAATATGGAGTCTTGGATAAATTCTCTCCTTCCATACTAGATTGTATATAAGACAGAATTTTGCGAAATGTGACCTCCAAAGGGAAAAGAGGGCTTGATTTCTTTTCTGATCTTCAAATCTCTGTAACTATTCAGTGTACCCAAGTAGCAAGAAAGCTTTCGGCTAGTTGGCGCGTGCTTGGAGTTTGGCTTTCAACGCTTGCACTTAAAACGCATGCTTTCATACAATCTGCCTTTTGTTGTACTTGCAAGCGATGCTTTAGACCCTTCGCAGAGCGTCATAGCATCACTGGCCGTTCATTGGCTTTTGACTTGTCGTCAGCGTAAAACGCTGGCGTCAAGCTTGAATTGAACACTGAATGCAAGGTTGCCCACGTGTAACTTCGTTACTGGAATCCAGCTTGCGTTATGCTTGCACGTTTTCCAATGAAGCTGGATACAAGCTTGGCCGACTTGCAATGCAAGCTTACTGCAAGCGATTTGCAAGTTGGCTCTGCTACTAGGGTAGTACCTTTAAATTTTATATGAATAATTACTACTTACCCTAAGCCAGAGTTTCTCAACCTGGAGGTCGCGAAGATAAACGGAAGAAATAAATATAATTATAATCTAGTACCGTAAAATATTTTTAAATATTACTTTGAATTTCGTTCTGATAGGCATATTTTTATTTTTATACATACTGTTAACAACAAAAAAATAGGTCTACTAAACATTTTCAACAGGTGAAGAGTTGTCTAAAAATCAATTTAAATGAAACAGGTGTGATGTGAAACTAATGACAAATGCATATTGCATGTGACCTCCATACCAGAAAGATACAAATGCAACAAAACTCGCATATTGAAATACAATTAAAATTGAAAGCTAATGAGACACTTGAGCATGGTGTGATTTCACTAGTGCGGCAATGTCTGGTTCAATCTTCGTGGCGCACATTATCAAGTCATTTAAAATATTCAAGAACTTTCTATAACAACTGTCCGAGTTTTTTTTTTTTTTTTACCAAATTAGAAATCACTTTATTTTTTTATCATATGACTCAAAATGAAGGGAGTTATGGTTTTAAAATTTTCAAACGTCTTCCATTTTGAAACAGTATGAAGGATCGAATTCGATTTTTGTAATATGAATGAACTGACCAAATTGGGTATTAATCCATTCGGTTTTACGGAAGTTATTGTATCCACTATATACAAGAAATGGATTGATATTATTATAAAAAAATTTTATTATTATAGAAATAGATGGATACCGTTAGATTTCCACAATAGGTATATTAAAAACCGGTACAAGCTTGTTGAGTTGAGTTGATTTTTGTTTAGCGTCCCTTTCAGCAGCGAGGCTATATGAGACGTGGACCTACTGATTAACGTGGAATCCAAACCACATGAGCTCCCGCCGGGAATCGAACCCGAGTCTCCCACGCCAAAGGCGCTTACGCTAACCGCTTAGCCACGAGGAAGCTCCCCCATACAACCTTATTACAAACCAGAAATAATAAGGGCGTCACTGGCAAGGGGATGCGATAAAATGGGGACGTGATAGGAATTAGATTGAGAACCACTACCCTGAGCAAAAGATATAGTATTCTTTTGTACTTCCGCAACAATTTCTATAGAGGTAGTTTGTGAGTACTTCAAATTATATGCCCGTAACCAAATTCAATTCATAAAAATTGTTGTGTGAGTACCTTAGGATTCTGAAACATGTATTTTTAGATAGTGCACATATTATTTCCTAAATGAAGTCTTGACCATATCACGGTAAGTCCCAAAGTTTTGGAGCTATGCACTTTTAAAGTCCTTTTTTTTCATGTTTTTGGCAGCCTATAACTCCGAAAGGAAGCATTTGTGCACCTAAGTTGCTCTATACTTTTTGTCTTATCTTGGTGTGAGGAATCACCTCCCAAACATTGTCGGTGTTGTTTTGAAACACCCTGTATAGAAAGTTTTTTTTTCGTATCCTATGCTGAGAGTAAGACAGATATTTACAAAATGCAATCCTTAAGATGAAAAACAAGGCTTCAAAATATTTTTTCGACCTTCACCAGATCTCCTAATCAGCTTGGCATTCACTAGTAAAACTGGAATATTCTGCAAATGGTTTCATTCAACGAAATGCGATCCTAATTGAGACGATAGAAGTTAATGTTTTCATCAGTCCATTACAACTTTTAAAACAGTCACTTGAAATCTGATGAAAATATTCTCCTTGTAACCTATAATGCAGGTAAAATATTTGCGACATATTGCCCCAAACGGAGGAAGAGAGTTTGAATGACTTTTGATGATCTCCGAAAACTACTAGTTAATTGAAATATTCTCCAGGTACCTTAGGCCGAGGGTATGACGAACTTCTAGTGAATCTGACACTTCCGGGAGAAATGGTGCTTTGAAATTTTTTCAACGTTTATTAGGTTCCCGAAATTATCAAAAGTAGTAACTTGAAATCTCTATATCTTCGTCTGAAATTCAACAGCGTGTATCTCCAATTTTGGCGAATTTGAGTTTTTGATACCATTAGAATCAGTATAGAACATAGATATCCAAACTCGCGAGCCCGACGCTCGTGAGCACTCGAGACTCACGCTCAATCGGGCTCGGGCTCAATAATTAAGCGCGATCTCGAGTCAGACCGAGCCCACTTGAGATTAGTAAGCGCGAGCCCCTGTGAGCGCGAACTCAATCGAGAGAAGAGAGTTCGAGCACAGTTATCATGAGCACGATGATCATGAGCCCGAATGAGCGCGAGCCCAGTTCAGAGAAATGATCGCGAGTGCAAATGAGCGCGAGCCCAGTTGAGAAAAGTGATCACGAGCGCGAGTCAGCGCGAGCCCAGTTGAGACAGGTGACTGTGAGCCCGAGAGAGTGCGAGTCTAGTTGAGACAGGTGAGCGCGAGCCCGAGTGAGCCCAGTGGAAAATGACCGTCTATGGCAGCGTTTCCCAACCGGTGTGCCGCGGCACACTGGTGTGCCGTGAATGGGCCGCTGGTGTGCCGCGAGGAAATAGAAACAAAATTATTAAGTCTAAGCAATCAAATTGCAAGACATAAGGAAAAATGTATATTTGTATTTCACATTACTATGAACCTCTAATATGAATCTACAATTTTATGTTTCATACCGTGTTACTTTTCTGTTCATTTTTAATGTTGAAAAAAGTATTTGTTATCATTATTATGACGATTATTGCTTCTTTATTGTTGGAGGCTATTTCGTAACTTGAAATTTTAAAATATGCAATCCATTCAAAAAAATAAACATGAATACAAATTACGTTCATTTGTGATTTAAAAGTAAAAGAGATTTGCTTGTTCGTTTGTTATTTAGTCATCTTCCTTCTTAGTGAAAGCTAAGATATAGTTTTCGAAAAAGAAAACGTATTTTTAAAAATCTTAGTCCTATATCTCACTGCAATTGTTTTCAATTTTTAAATTAGAATGAAAAATAAGCATGACGATATACCACGGGTGAAAACCAGTGATCGAGCTTTCTTCTCAGATCAGTAATCACAGAAAAAATACCACGATATTTTATATTTTCAAATAATAATGTCTATGGGTGTGCCGCGAGAATTCAAGTTACAACCGTAGTGTGCCGCAAGTTGAAAAAGGTTGGGAAACGCTGGTCTATGGTATAGAATGGCACCCAATTTGGTTACGTAGTACATCTATATCACGACAAATGGCTCTGTTATTTCCTTAAAAGTAATACCGCGTATAATGAGGCTAAAGCTAGTTATTAAACAGTTTTTTTGTCTCTCCTGTAAAATTGGTGAAAGGTTACTTGGGCGGTATTAAATCTCAGATGATGATATATAAAAATGAAAGCGACTATCTTTGTGCCTTAATAACTCTTGAACCACCCAACCGATCTCGATCAAATTTTCAACATGGATGGGGTTCGGTCCTGGGATGGATTTTAACATTTTACTTTGACCCTGCAACATAGGGAAGGGGGAGAAAGTATATATATATATATATATATATATATATATATATATATATATATATATATATATATATATATATATATATATATATATATATATATATATATATATATATATATATATATATATATATGATGGAAAAATTACCTGTATTAGTGTCGAATACATAGTTTTCGGGGTCGCTGAGATAAACAGTGATACTTCCGATGCCGTTTAAATCCAAATTCATCCCCGCAACTTGACTAGGAGAAGAGGGAGATATACAGAGTATTTCAAAATAACACCGACAACGTTTGGGAGGTGATTCCTGACACCAAGATAAGACAAAATGTATAGACCAAGCTGGATGCACAAATGCTTCCTTCGGAGTTATAGGCTGCCGAAAACATGAAAAAAATGAACTTTAAAGGTCCAGAGCCCCAATACTATAGGACATAACGTAGTCGGGTCAAGACTTTATTTAGGAACTAATATGTACCCTATCCAATAATACATGTTTCAGGAGCCTAAGGTACTCACGCAACAGTTTTTTATACAGGGAGTTCGGTTACGGGCATATAATTTGAAGTATTCACGAATTATCTTATTGAGCTTTAGGCCAAGGATAGCTAATACGGAATTTTACGAAATACGCCCAAAAACGGGGGAAATCGTGCTTTCACTTTTCTCTGCTGTTGGTTAGATTTTCGAAAAAGTTGAGCGTAGATAATTAAAATGTACGTTTGTTCTTCTCGATTATTTACTACACTTTTACTACACTTGATACAAGTATTTTACTACACTTCAAATAGAATCTCAATCTCTTAGCTTCCGTGTTATAGTAATCACCCTCTGATTCTAGTTACAATCGTCACTGTATAACATTTCTGATTTAAATAAGCTTTAATATAACTTACCATTAACTAACTAAGTAACTCTATGGCCTATGGAACCCGAAGGTTCAATGCCGCATTCACAAAAGCTTTCCATTGACTTCTATCCTTAACCAATTAACCCAGTTTCTACATTGTGTTTCTATTTCTGCTAGATCCATCTTAATATTGTCTTCCATCTGCGCCTAGTTTTCCTAATGGTCATTTTCGGACTGAATTTTCAGTTAAAACTTTGAAAGCGTACCTACTATCTTCTATTCTGGCTACATGACATTCTCAACCTGATCCTCCTAGATTTGATGACCCTAACAATGTTTGGTAAACGGTATAACTTATGTAGATCCTCATCATGAAGTTTCTGCCATTCTCCGTTCCGTTTCTCTTGGGTCCGAATATTCGTCTCAGGATCTTGTTCTCAAATACTTTCAGTCTACGTTCTTTCCTCAGAGTAAGCGACCATTTACCTTAAAAAATATATATTCAAGATGTATAACAGCAAGAATACAGTTCAAAACCCGAGTAGGATGAAGTTAAAATGAATCAAGTAAATTTTCTTTAAAGAGTTTGTCCATGTTCCCTGTGAAAGAAATTTCTGTGTACTCTTGACTTCTGTAAGGATATGTATAGGTCGATGTCTATATGTTAAAGTTCTTACGCATTTCGAGAAAACAGCGAATTCTATGGAAGCTCCTGTTAAATTATACAACGTAGACAGAGAAAATATATGTGTCGTACGTAGAAAAGTAGGTTACATGCGTAAATCATGTAGTTTTTGAACTTAACATACAACCCTATGTAACATCCTACAACAATCATATAACTGAAAACCTATGTTTTAAATGTACTTTCCGTATAAGTATTCAGAATAAACGTATTTTCTGCATGGACGTATATAACATATGGGTGACGTATATAATATACGTATATGTATGTAATATACGACAGGCTGTTACATGTCAGACATCCTACAGCGGAATGATGGAACATATAAACGGGAAAAGGCAGTATTATGTAGCATATGGATAGCGTATGCTTCGCACAGATTTCTGTACTAAACTTACGGATTCCGTATATTTGTGCAATATATTGCCGTCCAGATAACTGATTTTCCTCAGTGTAGGAAAAATACATGTATAAGTTTAAGCGTCACTTAACTGCATTAATTTGTTTCTTTCGGTGATTATTCCTCTTCAAGATTTTTCTTCTAAATCTAACAGGCGATGATTGTGATGAAAATAAAAAAATTGTTTCAGATTAGCCAAACCGTTTACAAAAAGAAAATGAAAATCGAGAATGCATTTTTTTTTTTCGGCAAATAATGGATCTCTTCCACTTGCTAATAACTCGCTTTGTCCCAATAAAAACAGACGGACATATTTACGTAACAACAGGTCGCTGTCTTCTTCTTCGTTGATGGAACTCTAAACAGAGAAAGAGGGCAAAGTAGCAGGAACATCCCAATTGAATGTTGGAGAGACAGAGTTTTCGGGCGATTATTATTCTTCTCACGACGTGGCTCTTTCTTTCGTGGATCCTGGAAGAAAGAAAAAAAAGCTTTAGAAAAAAGGAAGCAAATAGAGAACAAAGGAACTGAAGAAAACAGGAGAGAAAGCAGCTAGAGTAAACTTCAATAGCAAAAGAAAAGATTTTTGTCCGTCTTTGCTGTACAAAGCATTTTCTTTTCTTGCCTCTTCTCCATCTTCTTTTCTGAAAAGATAAAAAAAAAAAAGAAAGTTTGCGGATACAAGTAAAGTGTATCACGTTAGCTATCTTTGCTTAAAAAAAAAAAAAAAAAAAAAAAAAAGAATGTGCAAGTTATGAAAATTTTGCAATTTACTGATTACACAAAGTAATTACTGATTGTACTGAAATACTTGGTCTACTTCTGTCCAGAATTTCTGTCGCATGTCTTTCAAAATTACATAAATGAGAAATAATGTTATGATAGAAAATGATCTTATGATAGAAAATGTTAAACGTCTTCTTAAAAATATGCAGAAAAAGAAAACATATAATTCCAAAAAAAATATTTCCGTAAGAATATTAAGAAATAAAGAAGTTATAATTAATAAAAGAAATCTCCGAAACTTTCGGGCAGCGAAATTTACAAAGAGAGAGAGGGAATTTTATGCTTTATTAGAAGTACAAATTAAATCTCTCATAATGTTAGTTATTAAACGTATTAGACAGCCCTAATAATCTTAGATATTGGGGGCGCGGTGGCTCAGTGGTAGAGCGTTCACTTTCAGTGCTTGGGGTCCCTGGTTCGATCGCAGCTTGCGCCGTGTGGACTTTGTGGTGGACAAACACTGTGCTCGTGGGTTTTCTCGGGGTTCTCCAGTTTCCTCCCACTTTCTTCATTCCACCATTTCATTCATTTCTCATAATCACCGTCTCCTTTAGCCTCATAGGTATAACCGTGAAACGTAAAACTCTAAGATTTTTATTTCATTTCATAATCTTAGGTATTAAACATTTTACACGTAATCAAACAATTAAAAAGAAATAAGCCACAGGATATGCGAAGCGATCAGGCAGTTTGTGGTAGTGATTTTCTGATATGCGTCTGCTAAGAAAACCAACTTTAACATACCTGCATAGAGTAGATGGTTAGCATGTGTTCCCGAAGTATTTCATTCTTATCCACATTTATCAGTTCGAATCTCATACCCTACACTAACTTTTTGTTTAAAAAAAAACAAAAGCTTGATTTTGTCAATTCGTTAAAACAACGTGTTGTTCTTAAAACGTTCCTTAGTATTATCGTCTTCATTCTATTTTTATAAAAATATTTCCAAATAATCCAGAATTACGTCTTTTTCTTTTTTAAAAAAAGTATTACAATTATCAGGAATTTTATAAAAAGAGGAAACTTCATTTCTAATCATTACCCTAACCGGAAGGGGAAACCGATAAATATTTGAAATGGTAATTAACATATGAGTAAACTTTAATGAAACATTACTGAACTGAAACATTTACTCCGTATGGTCTCTGCATGCGATTTATAGAAAATGAACAGAAATAATGAACATAAACTATTAGTTGTCAATTAAAAGTGTAGTAAAAATAATTCTAAACCCAAATAGAATATTCACTCTTTGGTACATGAAAATAATAAACATTTTACAAAAATAATTGCAGAAAAGTAATTTGATAACATTTTCCCAGCGAACGTTGTTAGTGTTCACACTTCGTAATTGGAAGTCTGCAGATTCGAATTTCGATACCAAGCATCGGGACTTGTGATTTTGCAGTCCCACCCGCGCGAATGTGGGATACCTTTAACACATAAATTTTGGCAAACTTTCTTCTATTGTCAGTGTTTCAGTGTACAATGGCCTTTTGCTGAATCGTAAATATTTTTAGTAATTAAAAAAATATGCATTATGTATACAATAACCATGTTTGATAGCTAATAGGGTATGAAATTGAAGTTATAGAATACTACTAGATGGTGTTATACAGTTAAATAGCAGCTAGAAATTATTTATTCTAAAATAGCCTAAACTGTTAGAAATAAATGGGAACTCAATATTGAATCTTCAAATAAATTATTAATTTCCAATGATCTCATTGTCTCAATTTTAAAGTTAATGAGACCTGGCTCTACGCCTACAATCATGTGCAATCATCCATCCTAGTTGGATCAGTTTCCATTACTTCAATTCCCAGAAACAGTTGTGGTTCAGAAGCAATGGAAACGCTTAGTCAACGTTCGATAGTTTCTTTTTTACGAGTTTTGTTGGGAAAATGCATATAGACGCACACAAATCAGCGTCTAATCGAATAGTAGAAGTTATCTTTTGCGTGCTTCAATAATAGTAATTGTGATAATAATATCCAATATGTAGCATTACAAATGGTATTATTTGTCACATAAAAAATGCGTTTTTCGCGGGATATTATCTTTTTTCCCTTATTACGAGAATGAAATCGGTACACGTTCTTTTCTACCACCCCGCGATTTAATTAAATGTTTTAAAGTTTTAAAAGCTCAATCACAAACTAAATCAATAAATGCATGATCTCTCTCTTTACAGTTCACACAAGATACTATACAAAAAAGGGCGCCCATTAGGGGGGCAAGGTGGGGCGCTCCCCCCTTGAAGAAAGTTTATGTCGAAATATCGAAAACTCAATCGATTTTTTATAATAGTTACAGCAAAATTTGAAACTATATTTGAAATGTCGCTTATATTCCCCCCCTTGGAAACCACAACATGGGCGCCCTTGTATACAAATATCGTAAAAATTAATAAAAAGAAGAAGAAACAACGTTCTTTCACAGCATGAAGCTTACGGTTATTGCCATATATTTATTGAGTAGATAACTTGTGCTATCTCATTTCGTAGCTCATTGTATTCCTGGAGAATTCCCGTTCCCGCGACCAGAGTTCGAATCTTTGTCCGACTTCTTTTTTTATTTTTATTATTTCATTGATCAGGTAGGACTTCAGTAAAAATAAAAATATGGTTACAGTTTAAGATGTGATTCGATAATCTGCAAGTATTTATTTATATATTTATTGTCAAGCGAACAAGATGAAGTAGAATTTCGCAAGCGTAAAACTGTTCTCGATTTTACTACTAATAAGTTTACAGCTCAAATTAAATTACCTTCAATTGTAGTCCATAATTAGCTATGGTACAGAAGATGCATTTCAGTTGTTTTGTGTGTGGTCAGCACATTGGCTTCCATCATCTTTATTTCTGGAATTGAATATAACTTATGTTTTTCATTTAGACGTAAAATACTCATCTTTAGTTCTTGACAAAACAGAGATCATTGTTCAAAATGTCACTATGTCATTACATTTCGTCATATAAAGAAATTTCTTTAAAAATATCACATTTATACTTGAAAATGTCGAAGATAATATGACAAACATTATGAACAATTCTATAATAGAATTGGGCCGCGGTGGCTCAGTGGTAGAGCGTTCACCTCTGGTGCTTGGGGTCCTGGATTCGATCCCAGCCCCCGCCAAGTGAACTTTGTGGTGGACAAACACCGTGTGCATGGGTTTCCTCGCGGTTCTCCTGTTTCCTCCCACTTTCTTTCCGTTTTCCGATTTTTAAAAATATAAATTAACGTATCCAACACCGGATTTTTGGTCAAAAGATATTTTTTTTCTTTGGACATATTTCAGGGAGAACACGTAACGTCAACATTTCATTAGCAAATGTAGCAAGTAATCCAATTGAATAATGCCAAAAAATAGCCTACTTTGCTTGCTTGAACCTATTTTTAGTGGAAGTTCCTACATTAGTCTTTTCAGGTATTTGAATACTTCGGAAGATTTCACAGAATGTTTCGTATTATACATATATGTTTGTCCTGTTTGGTACAAGAAAGTTTATTATGAAGAAAATGGTCTGCAGAGCTCTTTCTAGAATGTCTGTTATTAGTTGTAGTACCTGATTTGATTTTAGCGTCCCATTCAGCAGCGAGGCTATATGAGATGGACTTACAGCTTAACGTGGGATCCGAAACACATCAGTTCCCGCCGTGAATCGAACTCCGTTTTTAGAAAAAAAAAGTATCTGATCACAGACAGTTCATGCCCATTGGGGTTCGAACAGATCCTATTATTATACTGATATTGGGAAGCAGTGATGAAATTGGTTAAGAATTTCGTGATCTGGAAGCAGTCAGACTCGTGTCCCGGTATGACGGGAACAGACCTGGAGACGACAAATCCTTATCTTTTGTGAGATGAAATTTAATATATAAAATCCTTATTTAAAATGAGCGTGCACGTGTCCAACCGTGTTTAGAAATTTCAGTATTAAGTGGAGAAGAGTGGTAGTTTGTATCTTTTTTGCTCAATATTTAAGAATGATGACATCGAGGTTGTGATTTGTCATCACAGCAAAACGGATGAAACATTTGGAACTATCTTTTAAATATACTGTATTTAGCATTTGGTCCAGTCGGGTTTCTGTCATTCATTAACACATGTATCATAAGAGGAAGCAATGAACATAAACATCTTATTTTAAAATATGTGAGCCCATCTTCCGTTCCATCATCCGCTTTTGAGGTAAAAAGGGGGCAAGTTCCAAATACATTATCAATATGTAAAAGTGACATCGTGATTGTCTGTCCGATCATCCGGGAAATCGAATGAACCATTTGAAATGAATATTTGAATACATTTAGTACTTGGAAGAAAATGGTTAGTTGACGGCCACTGGAAACTTAAGAAAACTGCGATACAATTTAAAGGAAGGTCAACTATGCCTAAATATAACATTTCAGGTGGATGTGAACACGAGGAAAGAAGTAATAGCGGATTAAATTGAAAAACAGAATGTGATGCGCGAAAACGAAAAAACGTAACTTTTTATAAGGTTTGAAGACATGCTTAACAGATTATTTACCCCAATCACTCGATTATTTCTTACGCGTATCTGAAGTGTTTAGTTGCGCCCTCAATGGGTGCTGACTGATTGCGGCTACATTAAAATTTGTTTCTTATTGAGTTTCATTACTAAACTTCACTTCAATCTCCGTAACTTCTCCACGTGTGTATCTCTACCTGATTCTTTTTCATTCAGGCACAGTTGATCATTCTCTAAATAGTGTCCAAGTTCACCAGCGGGAGCCATCTGACCATTTCTTACAAGCGGAAAGCAGACTTTGATAAATGAACTTCGGGGCCATCCTTCGTGAGTCAGTAGTGCACATTCAAAGTGTTAATCTTACAAACTGGGAGCGCACAATAACCAGAAATAGTGGAGAAAAAGCGTCTTAAAGATTCCGACTCCGCATATATGATACGATGCGTACGTAAAGTTATCAAGTTACGGCGTGGCAGAGCTAGGAGCGCCTACGATCTCCGTGTAAAGGGTCACGGGTTCGATACCCGCTTGAGTAGACTTTTTTGCTTTAACCAATAAAGTAACCATTTGTAACTACAAGCAAAATATTAATTCACTATATGCTTATAATGCATAAAAAATAGACATATTCAAATCAGTTGTAAAATCTTGAGTCTATATCTATGGACAGTGTGCGAATTACAAGGAGGATGAGGGGGGAATTCCCTTTGGAAATACTGGGTATATGCAATAATCAGCGGTGTCATTTGAGACTTCACTTGAAGGGTCAAGAGCACCATCGACATAAGACTTTCACGTCTTGTACTAATATATTAGTAGACAACCGATTAAAGTATGTTTATTCCTCAAACTCTTGAGTGGCAATTGCCCCTTCTGCTCTCCCTAAATGACGCCCCTGGCTACAACTGTCGTCTGAAGCACAATCCATCCCCCTTACAAAAGTCCAATCAATTCGCATACTGTTCATAGATATAGACACGAAGCGTCAAGAACGTCTTTTACACAAGGACTGTGCTAACCATAATATGACCCGCAGTATCAATATACGACGCGGAATAGGTTACATTTTGTTGCTAGTTAACATGGAATATTGAAAGCTTTTACAGCTAATTTGAACATTTCTATTGTTTTATGTAATATAAACACATGAAGAACGTTTAGAGATTGAGGGACAGAAGGTAGATTATTCCTATTAGAAAAGTATCTAAAAATACATATTCTGCTCCACTAGTACACTACAAATACTCATTTCTTTAAAGAATTTTCTAGGCCCCAGTGAACTTGTTTACTTTCTTTAAATAGGATCTATTAATTTCACCTTTTTACACAGTAATAAGTTTCTTTGGATTTTGATAGTATGATGCCAGCTTTGTTTAAAAGAAAAGTTGTCCTTGGCAACCTAACATTCCAAATAATTGCAATAGAATATATCGCATATTCCGCCTGCTTGCTGATTATCGTTCACTCTCTTCTTTCCATTCGGTGCATTCTAACTTTGTTTTCTTTCTTACTTTATTTGCTTTTTTTTCCTCTAGTATAGAAAGCACGGTGACTCCTTGGTAAAGTGATCACTTCCAGCGCGAGAGATCTCTTGTTAGATCACGGCTGTACAAGATGCATACATTGTGCTTGGTTCTATAAGTTTTACCTATCTTTCATGCATAAGAGTTACTCTTTCAAATGACAAGACTAGCTTCGATTGAGACAATACGGCCTGCCACATAGAATCAATAGTGTCTGTCATAGGGTTTCTCTGTTGCATTATGCCGCTAAACTGTTATAAATTCTTCTTAGTACCACTACGATGTCTTGACTCAACGGTAATCCATGTCCGGAGAGCGACGACCATATGCATCCTCCTACTCTGGACGTCGGGGGCGCGGTGGCTCAGTGGTAGAGCGTTCACCTCCGGTGCTTGGGGTCCCTGGTTCGATCCCAGCTAGCGCCGTGTGGACTTTGTGGTGGAAAAACACCGTGTTTTTCTCGCGGTTCTCCCGTTTCCTCCCACTTTCTTCCTTCCACCATTTCATTCATTTCTCATCATCACCGTCTCCTTTAGCCTAACCGGCATAACCGTAGGACGTAAAACTTAAAGATTTCATTTCATTTCATTTCCTACTCTGTACGGTTCTTCTCGCACTGTTAGGGTTACCCATTATTTTCTATAGTTGGAACTGCAGGTGTGTCGTCATTGAAATTGTGGGAAAAACTTTAAGAACACTTCACAAAAAGCACATTTCTTTTTAAAATTTTGTTCTTCCTTTACGAAGTAACCTAAGAAAGCAACTAGGAAAGGAAAACGATAGAAAACAATACTATGTTAGCATCCTTCTGCTATGTAATACGTGAATAAGAGGACTGATAATAAACGAAAGTGAATTCTGAAGGGGTGGAGGAGAAGAGAGAACCCCTGGAAAATACATATACACAATGTTACTGTTATTCGACAAACCATCCAAGAAAACTCACATGAGCTAGAATTGAACGAGGGATACTCTGTACCAGACCTTAAGTAGTCTTGAGTCATATATTACAAGTAAAACAAACACTCTACATTGAAAACATTGTACTACTGTATTTCAGCTTTATTATGTTCCTTTATTACATATTATTATTAACAATAATCATAATATTTCTTGATGATTAGATTTTCTCGATATATTTTCAAACCAGTATCGACATTTCAGATTTTGTCGGGAGAGGGAGAAAGGTTGTCCACCAACATAAGAGTATCATGACCTTTTTTTTATTAGTATACAATTTACTAGAAGCATGTGCTTCTTAAACTCATGAAGGTAATTGCACTTGCAATCCCCAAATGACGCCCCTGTTTCAAACCATTTTGACATCCTACGGAGTAGAGAGTTTCGCAGGATCTTTATTATAGATTAGGTAGTGCCACGTAGTACGTGGATTGCATTGAACATTTATAATCAGAACGAAATATTTCAATGTTCAATCTATGTGAGTAATATTTGTTTATTTACACCTCAATAAAATGGATCATTAACATTAGTTTGCCTTGCTCGGCAAATGCACAGTGTATGATTCTTCTGAGATATTTTAAAATCTACATCCGTGTGTTTCAATTAAAGAAGTCAAATAAAAATGTGTTTCATGGTTAGCTGATAAAAATACAACGAAATAATCTAAATTTATTGGGTATGCATCCCTTATAATTCCACTCCCCCCTCACCGTTCAAAAAATGAGTAAATGAAGTGAGCAAAGTGTCTAATAGTGTTTCTTAAATTTTGCAGAAATTGAGCAATATATCGTATTCCTAGCAACGGGAATATCAAAGAGTACTGATAGGACATATTATTAAAACGTCTTGTTGTGATGTTAGAAGTTCGTTCAATTTTAACGTATCAGGTTATTTGAGTCAACTGGTTTGCTTTTAAATTAATAAACCATTTCTACTTAAAGCTATAAGATTTAAATACTTTAGCACTTACATAATCCTTGAACCAGGAAATTTACATTAGTAAACCGATACATTAATTTATTTTCTCATATTTCTATACGTATTTTCTGTTCACTTTTCTAAAAGTAAATATTTGAAAACGAATGTAAAAAATATATTAAATATCTCTGATTATTCTGAACAACCACTCCCTACATTCCAAATGGGAATTCAAATCGTTCCCACAATGCAACAAAAGTGACTCTGCGACACTACCACTACCGGCTAGAGTTGTAACTCGTCTGCTACTGGCAGTAGCTAAGTGTATCATTGGCTAATTCTATCAGACTCAAGCACTCTGAATGATTTGATTAGTTCTTGCTTTTAGTAGTTCGTAGTACCCAACTTCCTCGAGTGGCGGCGCCACAGTCTCTACAGTTTCAGCGGGAAGAGCAGCTGAGCCCCCTTATACTATATTATTACTTATACTATATTAAAGATATTCAAAAAAAACAATGGAAAGCAAGTTCACAACAAATAAGCACGTAGTATTGTCCTATACGTAACAATTCTCTTTCGTAGCTGCTGTTCCTATCGTTACAAATTAAACAATCAGTTAGACAAGTGTTTTCATTTTGGTACGCGTTTATTACCAATAAAAGGCTTCATTACGTACAAACATCACTCGCTAGCTATATGGCAGCGGAAGCAGACCAATGGTCCCGTAGTTCCATATTAAAAAAAAAAAAAAAAAAAAAAAATAGTGTGGTACCCTTAGTGTTTCGTCGCAGAGCGGAGTCATACTACGGATACTCCAATATTTTGAAGTTGCATATCGTTCTCCCCGGATTGGGCTGAAGAACTATGTAGAATTCCAATTTGGCATCTAGTCTTCGGACTGAAATTTTAGTAGAAACTACGGAGTAATCAGCTGGCTGCCGGCACACATCATCTGCAGTGTGACAACCCTGGATGAGACAACTCTTCAAATGACTTCACAGATTATGACAAACCTTGACTGCCGAAGATATGTGTGTCGCCACGAAGGACAATTCAAGTCCCATTTGGAATTGGTACTTGATTAAAATGCAATTCAACATCGAGATGCAAATGTTGAAATTTTCGCTCATCAATGACACTTACTTGTGAGCTGTGTAAACAGATCTTAGTCAAGATGACCAGATGTAATGTGAATTATGGTTTCTAATGATTTATTGCGGACCTTTAGAATCCATGGTTACAAGTCTTATCATTTCGATTTTGTATAGAAGCTGCTTCTGGATGCATTATGTTTATCATAAGAACCAGGAAGTACACCTCATAGTTACGTTACGTACTTTGATCTTCTACTGTAGATGCTCAAGAGTTTCCTGAAATTATTCTGTGTGAGCAAGTCTGGAACGAAAGATGAGCTTCGAACGTTACCATATAGTCTAGGCTCTGTCCATAAGAGCTGTAGAAAAGTCGGGGATGACAGCAGATCTCTTCAGAACCTGTTAGAGGGTGATCAATTAATGAAAAAAATCGAAGGTAACACTTCCGCAACCGGGGCCTTCATTGTGAAATTCAATATTCAAAATGGCGCCCGCGCGCAAGTACCAAATTATATTTGAACTGATATATCTTCTCACAGAAACAAGTTAGAAACTTCATTTTTGTACCAAATTAAAGATAATTGATAGTAGAAGTAAGAAAACTAAGTATATTGTTTACATGTTGCCGCCATATTTAAAAATAACGGTTATTTTGGCCAAAAAATAGTTTTTCTCGTTTCTCTTTTTCCATTTCATGACAAATAACTATGAAGTTATTAAAAATATGAAAACGCAGCCCAAACTAATTAAAGGAGCATAATTTTGGCTTTCTATCGTTACCAAAATCTTTAGTAGATCTTAAAAAATGACGGAGCTATTTAAATTTAAGTGGCGCAGGGTGTAGCGTTTTTTGGACTGTTTAATAAATTACCGGAAAAACACTCACTACGCGGGGGCTATTACTTTTTAACAAGTTAAAATAGTCCATTCATTTTATCGATAAATTAAAGGTAATAGGTTGCTGTGTCGTAGGAAGTGAAATAATAATCTTATTGCATTTGTCAAATATTATTATTAACATGTTTGTTCATATAATATGTAGCTAATGTTGCAGACTCTAATGTGGACAGTGGAATAATAAAAATCCATAGTTGGCACCAATATCTTAGACATTGACTATAGAAAACCTGTTTGCCATCTCCCTATCCCGAGACACCTCTTCCTCTGTATCCGTATTATACGTAAATGCCTGCATCATTTGCCAGAATCGTGACGAATCTTCAGGTAAAACAATGTCTTTCCGAGGGAGAGAAGATGTTATAGCTGCGGCTGAAATTCGCAAGGGTGGTGTTCTGAAAAGACTTAAAGATTTTCAGCGAGGTGTAGAATTTGTATATCATTGTTATGAGGCTTTCTATATGTTATATTCAAATAAGAATGTGTTGTTACGGAAGTAAATGAAAAGAGAACGTAGTGAAACTGAGGAGCTGGATTAACGTTCAATAATCTGAGTCAATCGCAAAGAAAATGAGAGTAGGTATTCCAGTTCGACAATCACCGTCTTCAAACAAGAAAGCAAGAAATGTTTTATGTGTAGTATGTGGGAAAGAGAAATACAACGGAATTAAACAAAAGTACAGAATATGTGAATCAAATCGTGCAAATACATTTTCATCCGCAACTATATTCTTTAAAGATGACGGATTTACGAGAACTTGTGACTTGGAGAATGAATTACCTGTTTTCGGTGCAGATCTCTATTATCATAAGGTCTGTCTTGAGCACTATCTTCTGAAGTTCAATAAATATTCTCAGAAATCAGATAGCGCAAATACCGAGTCGAAGAAAACTAATAAAAATGAAGTGCTTAATACAGTGGCGCCAATTATCGAGAAACTATTGGATGAGAGTGTGGATTGACATTGTCGGAAATTCGAGACTTCATTAATGGAAACGGTGAACTGATTTTCAATAACAACGAAGTTAAACTTTGGAGAAAAAGTAAGGTTTTCGAAGCCTTCGAAAATAAATAAACCGATTCTAGGTTTCAACTCATTATTTAATGCCAAAGAAGTAGCTGACAAACTGAGATCGATTAACAACTTACGGGTGCAGCGAAAGAAGTACGAATGGCTCTTCTTCACACAGATTTCGGTATTGAAGGAGAATTTGGGGACAGTCAACAAGTTCATAAGTCCTGGCCAACAACTAGAATTTCTCAACCTCTTTTGGATTTCCTAGCAGAAGTGCTACAAGTGGTCAAGCTGAACATCATATCTGGGACGCAAGCAAAGATCTACATATCACTGACGAACACAGTGAAAACGATCTTGTAGACTTTTCCGACCAACAAAATCTAAATTTTCAGAATCAATTGAATTCAATCTTCCAGACTTTATTCTATAATATATATCGTAGTAGGAAAGCAACCCCCATGCATTTGATGGTGGGACATTCAATTCATGAGAAATGCAAAATCAGACAATTGATCTCAACTATGAATAAATTAGGTGTGTCAGTTGGCTATAAAGATATCATGCAAGCACGAAGCAACCTTGCACAATATACACTAAATACCTGTTTCTCCATCTTGTCTTTTTCAAGCCACTTTCAGGAGAATAGTTTCACGGTAGGAGCTGTGGACAATTTCGACCGTGAAGAAGCTACTCTGTCAGAAATCCGTGATAGCCAAGATACAGTCATGGTGCTTTTCCGAAAAGTGCCAACAAAAGTCACATCGAAACTGAAATTGTCGAAGTCAATATTAGCAAGACCTGCAGTCATCTTTAATCCTTCCTTCCATCTCAGCAACTGAAGAAATAAGAAAGGAAGGTAAAACCTATATCGATTCAAAACACGCTGACAATTTCTCCCGAACTGTATGATTTGGACATCCATAATCTGTCAGAAGGAGTTTACTCAAGACATAATGCATACGAGCTAGAAACTAAAGAATCCACTATAACGCGGGGTACTGTGAATGCGACAATAACGGATTCAGATGTTTACAAGAAACAAGTTGGCTTTCTTCCAGTACTGCCGTATCCAGTAACGGAATATAATAGTGTATACACAGCAATGAAAAAAAAAACTTCCAGAGCCTACTTATACACTTAAACCAATCTTCAATGCCTATAGTATGTGACGAAGGGGTGTATCACATTCCTGCCGAAATTCAACTTAGGAGCAATGAATTTTCAAACACTGTCCTCATGCTAGGATCATTCCACATGACCTTCTTGTCTGCACAGGAAAGTACATTTCTGGTAGTGGGTTGGAGTCTCTTTTCATAGAAGATGTTTGGGTCCAATGTAACCGAGAGTATTCTAAAGGGAACTATCTACGTTAGGGCAGTGAGATGGCAGGGCAGGTGAATATTATACGTCTGTCATCCAGCAGTTCGTTGACACTATGACTATTATGAAAGAAAGACAAGCTTAACGTGCTCTTATCAGTTCATAGAGTTGGGCATTAATTCAGATGAAATATTCAAGCTTTGCAGAACTTTTCAGAGAAACTCAGCTCAACCTCAGGGCAGTGCCGCTGCCTTGAACAGTTTTTACATATTTTATTTCTGTTAAAAAGCCTTATAAGAGCTGACCGAGAAGGATACTGGCCGCTGCATCTGTGTATAGTACAGCAGTTGCTTCCGGTATTCATGACATTCAATCGAATCAATTTCCTGTGGTGCGCGTCACTCTATCTTGAACAAATTAGAAATTTGGAGACTCAACACCCGGAAATAGATGCTCAGTTCATGAATGGTCATTTCGTAGTCAGAAGAATGAACAATGTATTTAGCGCAGTTGGTGCTGATATGATACTTGAACAGACTATAAATAGATCTAAGAAATCATCGGAAGAAATTATGGGTCAGACGCAACTATGAATTATATTATGGAGTGGGAACTGTCGTATCACGGAGTTCTTTCGACATGCCGAATCTTCAGTCAGATTCTTGGTATATCCCAAACAGACCATGAGTTCCTTGGTAATGTACTTAAAGTTCGTAACTCTGTTAAGAGAATGGTAGAATTTTATGGAGCGCAGGGAAAACCCGTACAAAGTTCACAGTCCTGTGAAGTTGTACCATTTCATGCCACATGAAGTTGTACCAGATTCTAATGCAGAAGAAATCCTGAATTACCTGACACGTAGCCATGAAGCTTATGTGGCATTCCGAAACGAGCGATTTTTGTACAAAATAACTCCGTTGTCGAAGACCATTCACAGACGAATACTTCCACTGTTTCGTCAAGCAAATAAAGTAGTCTACTTTGTCTACTTTGCAAAAGTTGTTGGGATCGTCTGAGTACGTCTCCAAAGGAAATTTATCAATGAATACAGCAACTATTGCTGATGTTATGAACCAACTTCGTAAAACTCGAGTGAAAGGTTTACAAACATTTGCTGATCTGTTTGATGTATTCTTCAGGAGGTGCACCAATGCTTAAACATGCACCCGCAGGGATTTTATGTGGCTAATCACCTCGGTCAAAAATGTGCAAAGACAGCAAAGGGTAACCGCCTCACCTATATTACTAACTAATCTGTTATGTACACATTCCTACCGGTGCAAATGGAGAGATTTTTGGCTTTCTCGGAAAACAAAATTGAAATCCAAGATGTCTTAAAAGACTATTTCTGCACAAAAGCAAAGTTTATAGTCTTTGAAATGTATCTGAGTGAATTACTGCTTGAAAATGGTGCAACTCCTGCTATATCTGTCACTGCCTCTTAAATTGTTCCAAAAATTACATGAGTGTTTCATGCTGAGTGTCAGTAATTTTACATTATGCTCTGAAAAGAAATACGTAAATATTCTCTAAAGCACAGCTAAAATCATATATTCGTAAGAATTTTGAAACTGTAGAAAACCTTAGTTAAATATTACTAGCTCTCACAAGCACACATGATATTACCATCAAATTAAGTAAATTCTCATGACATCAAAGTATGCAAAATTAAATATTATAATAATTACATTAGCTACATATTATATGAACAAACATGTTAATAATAATATTTGACAAATGCAATAAGATTATTATTTCACTTCCTACGACACAGCAACCTATTACCTTTAACTTATCGATAAAATCAATGGACTATTTTAATTTGTTAAGAAGTAATAGCCCCCGCGTAGTGAGTGTTTTTCCTATAATTTATAAAACAGTCCAAAAAACGCTACACCCTGCGCCACTTAAATTTAAATAGTTCCGTCACTTTTTAAGATCTACTAAAGATATTGGTAACGATAGATAGCCAAGATTATGCTTCTTTAATTAGTTTGGGCTGCGTTTTCATATTTTTAATAACTTCATAGTTATTTGTCATGAAATGGAAAAAGAGAAACGAGAAAAACTAATTTTTGGCCCAAATAACCGTTATTTTTAAATATGGCGGCAACATGTAAACAATATACTTAGTTTTCTTACTTCTACTATCAATTATCTTTAATTTGGTACAAAAACGAAGTTTCTAACTTGTTTCTGTGAGAAGATATATCAGTTCAAATATAATTTGGTACTTGCGTGCGGGCGCCATTTTGAATATTGAATTTCACAATGAAGGCCCCGGTTGCGGAAGTGTTACCTTCGATTTTTTTCATTAATTGATCACCCTCTAACAGGTTCTGAAGAGATCTGCTGTCATCCCCTATTTTTCTACAGCTCTTATGGACAGAGCCTGGATTAATAAATAGATGTGACTTAATGGGTGTATATTTCAATCTTATCCTGAATGGGCCGATTTTTGTTGGTGGCTGTACCTGGTTGGCTAGGATCTAAGGTCTTCTTATCTACTGGACACAAATTACTTGTAATGGTGAGGTCAAAAAAAGTTTCCATCAAGATGATTTGTTCATTCAGCGATTAAAATTAATGTACTGTGACCACAGATTTCCAATGCATTTAGACATGAGGCAGTGCCTGAATAGCAACCTGGATCAAGAAACTATTAGATCGATTTTTTTGTTGGAAAATTTGCAGTAATTTGTTGGTTTTGTTGTATGTGCTTGTAATTATTATGAAGTTCCAACAATAAAATTATATGCTTTTTAACTGTTGTTATTTATCAACAATACAGTAACAATAGAAGACTTGATTATCTTAGTTACAAATGCTAGAACCTTTCCTTTTCCTTGTGAAAATATTTGTTTCAGCTACATTTTCTCTTCAAAGAATAGAGAAATAGTAAAACAGAAATGGAAAATATTACTACTATTAATGATTTGTTTGTTCAAGTGATGGGAACTGGTTCTTTGTAAAAATGGCAACGTAGACTTCAGTCGTAGCATCCAAGTTGTTACATGGTCTCTAACGAATTACAAGACAGTTTATTTTGTTGTGCTTGTTATATGCTTGAAATAGACAAAATTACACATAGCTGAATTTATATATATTTCACATAATCCTGAACGCTATGATATTCTAACGTAGTAATTAGGTTAATTTTACAGAATCAATATTTATCTTCGGAAGGAACAGACTATGTGTAACGACGAACTTAGCTTAATGACTCCTGGACATTACATTTTACTTGTACTTATAGAATGTCGGCCGTATAATGGAGTTGTTCCTTATTCCTAGATTAGCTTACAACTTCATGCACAAGCACTAACTGATATGTATTTAGTGCTTTAGATGTCTTCAGCTTTAGATTCGCTTTCATACTAACATTGTAAGAATCCGGCAGAAGACAACTGTATATATATTCCCTATATTAAACATCATATTAATTACATTATTTCAATTACTCTTAACACATTTAATTGTATAATTCAATATCCTTATTATAATTATGTATCTTTTTTATCTTAATAAACCTTCGCCTATGTCGAAATTATTCTTACTTTTCCGTCCATTATACAATGCATAACTTCATAACTTTGTAATGCTGGATTAACTGGCTAATCTTGAGTTATTCAACTCCTTTAAATCATGTTAGGTGCTGTGCTACTGAATACCATTATTGACATTTTTTTAAATAATATAGCCTATTTGGCCATTAACATATTAGCTTTACTAACAATGAAGGCCAATAGCATATATCATATCAGGTTGTATCTCCCTCCGAAGAAATTCAATTTTAAAGAAATAGTCATTGCGAAATACTAAAATTTTGTTTGCTTTGTATTTTTAAACCATATTTTTTAACTAAATCGTATTTATCTGGTGCCACGGCGATACAGAAGAATAAGGGCCTAAGCCCCCAGAAGAGATTATTTAGCTACTCATGTTGCTTATTTTCAGGTCCACCATTATAAAATCTTCAATATTCTAATAATTTATCTAATTTTCTGTTATTTCAAACATTAATAATTCTTCTTTTTTACATCATGTTTTCTTCTTTTTTAAACATTTTTAAAGTACAGAATCTCTTTTCTCTTCTTCTTCTCGCAATTAATTTATTTTTAATTAATTAATGTATTAAATGGGTAAATAACAAATTTTGGTGCATGTAAATAATAAAGTGGCCAATTAAATACAGTAGGAAATTACGACTTTAGAAAAATTAAACAAACTATAACTATTACGAATTGCATAACATAAACACATTAACTTATAAACTAATTCTGTAAATAAAATAAACTGTCACGAGTAACAAATAAAAACAGAACTGTTAATGCCAGTAGTGGGGCATAACAAGGTAGGAGGACGTATGATGTCACACCGTCCCCCATGCCTATCTTTGCTCATTGTAATTTTTTAGGAAGTAGGGTGACGCCATCGGAAGTACCCACGCGTTCCCCCACACTTTTACCCCTGCCTTATTCTTAATCTGCACTCCCATTCCTACCTAAATATATTCAGTTCGGTTACATATTTCAGAAGTGATATTTCCGTTTTTATCCTTGATATTTTCTATCGGAATTTATTTACCTCTTAATTGATATATTTTATGGGGTTAAGTTCCAAAGTTGGGCATCCGTTTCCATGAAAATTTTTAAAATTTACAGGAAAGATATGGATAACTTAATCGTTTGTCTGCTTGATAATATATAAGGGTCTCGAAAAATCTGTTTATTTGTTATATATAAGCGGTCATAAACATGGGACTATACGCCGAGCGGAGGGAACTACTTGGCGCAAGGTAACCGAACAGTTGCATTGTGGGAAAGTAACGAGCATTTATGTTATCAACATGGCGAATGTATATACAAGGACAATGGAGTAACAGTTTTAACATTTGTGAAGCAATACGTTGATAACGAACAAAATCTTTTAAAAGTTTGTGAAGAGCACGGATTAATGAACCTAATAACAAATTGCTGAAAATGTGGAAAGGAGACAACAGCGAAAAAAAGTTGCGAAAGCGGACGCCCAACTTCGGAATAAATGCCATTTTATGTTTGACATGTTACTGTAAGCATTTTCACAAACATTTCTTTTAAAGTTTACACCTACTTAACTGCCTAATCTAAGGAAAAAACAGAAATGATATGGTACAGTGTATAGGTATTCCAAACTTATTTTCATTGATAAATAGTAATATTGGTCCAGTGGCGTCATTTCAGACTTCGCTTGGGACTGTCAAGAGGGCCACCGACATAAGACTTTCACGTTTTGTACTGGTATATTAGTAGACATTCGATTAAAATATATCTATTCCTCAAACTCTTGGGGGGGGGGCAATTGCCCCCTCCTGCCCTCCCTAAAAGACGCCCCTGTATTGGTCTAACATTGAACGTAAGTTTCTGCATGATGCCCGCACAATATTGTGAATATTAAATATGTAGAAAATAACCATAATACTCACCTGGTATTTATCTGTACTCCAGAATGGTAGTACATATAACAGTTGCATTTCAGATCTTGATCTCAATCGATGTACTAGTGGAAATAAAACATTCTCGACGTTACATATCTTCTAGATATTTCATCTGCTTGTCCAATAAATTCTTTAAAATTATTATAAAATAGATCTAGGGCTAGCAAGGGGTGCTTTGAAGCTCCCGCAGCCTTTCCCTTGACCTGCGGGGAGGTTGCGAGCTAGTTTGACCATGTGGGAGGACTCTGCAATGCAAATTATCAAGTGCCTCGTACGTGGCCCGTAAGTAGCCCGGAGAATAACTATGCATACCGCCCTTAGTCTTCTGTTCCCATGCAGTATTCAGCTTTTTTCCTTTTTGATTCTAGTTAAAATTTAATTGAATTGTATAACTTCAATTTTAAAACAAATCTATAATTTGATGTAAAATCTACCTACTTCACATAATCTATATAATACCAGAGTCTACAAAGAAAAAAGGCTTAAATATACTACTGAAACGTACGTTAAAGGTCAGATACAAGAATGATAGTAAAAGATTATAGTAGTAGTAATAGTAGAAGTAGTAGTAATATAAATAGTGAGAAACTAGTAATATTAACAATAGTCGTAGCATCACGAATACGCCCAAGGTAGAAACAAATACTCGGATTCAAGGTTGTTCCTCTTGCCGTAAAGCAACCAAAAACAATAGGTGTATGATGAAAGCAAAGAGGAACATTTTAAAGTAAGTTCCATCAAAATCGTACAATCTGTTCGAAAGTTATCGTCGGATATCGCATACAAACAGACAGCAAGATCCATAGGGAGCTTCGCACCCAAAATTTCCAAAGTTTTCAATAATGCTCGAAGTTTAGATATTACACGAAATTTCGACAATATCTAATACTCGATACGTTTCGAGTGGAGGATAATAAATTTCCAAACCGAAGTTCGATAAGTCTTCAGCCTTATTGAATTACCTTACCTCTACCTATATCACAAGCCATCTCCGTCCAGAACTTTAATTGAAATCCTCAAAACCAGATGCAACATTTTCCTTTTTCTGCCTACCCTGTAGTTGGATGGCCCAATCGGTAAAATGGTAGTTTGTCGATTAATGGAGTCTTGGATTCCAATCCTGTTCGAGTGATGCATCTTTTCTCTTCCTCTCTCTCTCTCTCTCTCCCTTCCCCGACAGACTACTTAAGCTTTGTACGTACATAAACATTGGTCTTAAAGACATGTGGGAAGAAACTCTTCTTTCACTTCATTTCAAGGCAGTAACTTTTAAAATGAACACCCTGTATATATGTAGTGCATATTAAGTACACCTATGATAACCTCGATTGCATTGTTTCTTGCAAATGCACTTTTGTCCACGATAATACATTTTCTTCCCATGGATGGGAAGAATAGGTGGGTCCGAATAGGTATACTTCGTACTTAGGCCTATATCGTAGGGAATTTTGAGGGAGTGATGGTAATTTTATTTTTCACAGTTTGCAACCCTAGTTTTAATGGTAATGAGCATTCGGGTTCCTTACTGTAGCCATCGAATGCGTTGGTTATCTTAGACTACAATTTTTATCCCTCAAAATCTTCTGTGCGTTGTTTAATGAACACAAACCACGAAATGTTTAATGTTCTTACGACAATACGACTTCTTCACTTATCCCCTGTGTTAATTAGATTCGTGATTGAACGTATATACTGAGGCAATCCACTTCATACATATATATAAAGAAAAAAGAGGGAGAGAGAATGAAGTGTTCAAACTATTGGAGGAAAACTTGGGAGAAGAGAAGCTCAGTTGATTGACTACGTAAAAGATGTTCCTTCAAGGAGGAAGAACCTAGAATTGATGGAAACAGTCTGGTACTGACAGGTGGCTTTCCGAAATTCACCCCAAGCACCAATTGAACCCACGGTTGCCCTTCGAATTTACTTTCTTTTCCCTCTTGCTTTCGAGTTTAAGACACACTACACTCCATAGGGGTTCCCTACAGTCGAAATAATCTCTTTGTTACTATTACATAAAATTACATATACAGAGTGATCAAAAAGTTACGCAACTCATGCTGTAAATATTCAATCTCGTTTCTTCTTTCTTTTGTTCCACGTTTCAGGCAATGTCAATTAAAGTAAGGATTTTTTGTACAGTACCAACAGCAGAATGGTACATACTTTAGGGAAGAATTTTCATCGTATAAGGAATTACGAAAACACCTGGCACGCTATCCACAGCAGAGATAGAGTTCAGTGAGTTGTGGATCAAGTGGGTCAAGATTTGTGAGTGGGTCGTGTGTCAACAGGACTTAACGCACTGATATCCACCACCCACCGTGATCTACTCTGAATCACCGACCCACTACTACCAAGAGATCCAGTCTCTTCACTGCATTGTAGTAGAGACCTGCACGGTCCGAGCTCGGCCCTTCGGGTCGGGCTTGGGCGGGCCGACTCTCTTATTTCTTTGGGCCGGGCCGGGCTCGGGCGGGCCGACACTGATTTCTCTTCAGATCCGGCCGGGCTGGGGTCGATTAATTGCAATTCTCTAATAATTATTGACTTTCGTTAAACGATAATTAGAATAAAGGCAAACGTTGAAGAAGTATGCCCGTAAAAAATGTTACAAAATGAAACTTTTAAAATTTATCGGGCCCGGGCCGGGCTTGGACCAAGAATTCCAAACAAACTTATCGGGCCGGTCCGGGCTTGGGCCGAAAATCTCCAAAACTTTTCGAGCCCGGGCTGGGCCGGGCCTAGGTACATTCGGGCTGGATTGGGCTCGGGCCGAAAAATTCGGCCCGTGCAGGTCTCTACATTGTAGACAGCTTATTCTGAACACTGGTGAACGTTTTACTTTCAAGGCTCTTATTTTTCTTCCTTTTTCATTTGTTTTTATTTATTTACCTGAGATGAGTATATCTAAGTTAAAAAAACTTCAAGCACTTTTGGAAATTTATATTTGTAATTGTAATAATATCAATAGGACTTACTACTTGGGTTTTGAGACTCAGTCAAATTTTAACTTTTTTTCTTTACGTTGGCCTATTTTACCTTGATTTGGAACTTTCAAATTTCATCCCATTTTCCACTGAAAAGTATCTGTAATTCAACAAGGAAATAATTATATATGATAATTAAATTGAAATGATAAACACTTTACCACTTTATATCGTAAATGTCAGATCCACCTTTATTGTAACAGAGTGGTGCTTGAGCGATTGACCGTAGAAATTCAAACTCCGATTAGTGACAATTTCACAGCCTTGTTTTATTACAAGTGTCAACTCTTTAGTCAGTGGAGAGGAGGGTGTGGTCATGGTCAGAGTTGATGATGATGGGTTTTGGTGGGTGGTGAGTCAGAGTGGGTCATGGTGGGTCGTGGAACGGAGTGGGTTACTGTGAGTCGTGGGTCCAGTGGGTCATAGGTCAAGTTTTCATTGACCCACGCCATCTCTAATCCACAGGCACATCCTGGGAGTGCATCTCCGAATATATCAACCAATAAACATCTATATAATGAATTCAAGAAAATTGGAAGCATCTTAGATGCCCCCAAAAGTGGCAAACCGCCAATTCTGACCGAGGACAAAATGTCGGATATCAGTGCAATAATGAATAATAGTATGCAGAAATCGTTGTGCAAGTTATCTAATCAGACTGGTGTGTCTTAGGCTACAGCGTGTGCCATTGCGAAGAAGTCTTTACAAATATTTTCGTGCAAATTCAGAGCTGTGCACGAGTTAGTATCAGAGGATGTTATGTATTGTCACGACTCATGGAACACGTAACGCCTGATGGAGAGGAATTGGACGTCTGATACTGGTCAGACGAGCAGTGTTGCCAACAACCTCTGAAGAAAAAGGCTAGATGGTTTTCAGAAATAAGCATTTTTACGCAAAAATGGCTAGATTTTCAACTGCTAACCTATAACCTACATTGTAGATTTTAAACACCTTTCTTTGTGTGTAGGATTATAAGTGAGTTATAGTACAATTTGAAATGTTGAATTTTATTCATTGAAGACTAACAAGTAACATACATGACTTTGAACTGCAATAAAATCCATCAACAACTCATCTCATTTGTGAGAGTTAACAGTCATAATTATCAGTCGCATTGAAATAAGTCATCATTGATGACGTCACAGGTAGCTAAGGCGCTGGAACTGGATGCACCATCGTTGTATTGTTTATTTGGTTGTGTAGATTGCCATTGTCCCAATTTTCAGTAGGCCTACTACTTATTTCGGCAGGTCACAGTCTTTACAACGCTTCTGATTTCTCCGTACACCTACACGAATAATTGCATTAAGTGTTTTCAAAGCTAATTAGATATCCTATTTGTTTCCTTTGCTAGACAAAAACAATCTTTGTGGCTTGAAGAACCGACCAGTTACCAAATTTGTATTTAAAAACTCATTCTTGCAACGAAATGCGAAAATTAACGTAATTAACAACGTAGCAAACGGGGCCATTACGGGAGAGATATTAAATTCTTTCTGAGCTGACAAGTGTTGTTAAGTAGCTGTAAATCTGTGGGTGGGGAGAGAGAAGAAGAATGAAAAACAAGTGTTTGTTGCGTAATAAAACACCCTCTGTCTGGAGAAATCAATTAATACGATAATATATAACTACAAATAGGTTGACTTTTAATTATTACACTTATTTTCAAAGAAAAAGCATTTTTAGAATTAATTTAACGGCTAATAAAAAACAAAAATGGCAAAAGATGTTCATAAAATTAGCTATATTTAAGGCTATAAGCATTTCGTAGATTTGCATGGCTAAATACCTCTCCAAATAGGCTAGATTTATAAAATAAGCTATATTTAAGGCTATAAGCATTTCGTAGATTTGCATGGCTAAATACCTCTCCAAATAGGCTAGATTTATAAAATAAGCTATATTTAAGGCTATAAGCATTTCGTAGATTTGCATGGCTAAATACCTCTCCAAATAGGCTAGATTTATAAAATAAGCTATATTTAAGGCTATAAGCATTTCGTAGATTTGCATGGCTAAATACCTCTCCAAACAGGCTAGATTTATAAAATAAGCTATATTTAAGGCTATAAGCATTTCGTAGATTTGCATGGCTAAATACCTCTCCAAATAGGCTAGATTTATAAAATAAGCTATATTTAAGGCTATAAGCATTTCGTAGATTTGCATGGCTAAATACCTCTCCAAATAGGCTAGATTTATAAAATAAGCTATATTTAAGGCTATAAGCATTTCGTAGATTTGCATGGCTAAATACCTCTCCAAATAGGCTAGATTTATAAAATAAGCTACATTTAAGGCTATAAGCATTTCGTAGATTTGCATGGCTAAATACCTCTCCAAATAGGCTAGATTTAGCCAAAAATAAACTAAATTGGCATCACTGCAGACGAGAAAATATTTCATGCGAAATTCACCAGGGCATGTCTGAACATGATCATAAGAGTGCATATGCGCGAACGAGATTTTCAACATCTTTTATACTTAAGGAAGAGCTGTGAAGAATATGGGAGGAAAATAAATGTTAGAAAGACACACGTCATGGTGTTCGGAACGAAGCCGTCGGTGTCAAATATAGAAGTAGGAGAGAAGAAAATAGAACAGGTGACTAGTTTTCGATACTTGAGTAGTATTATTAGTGATAATATGAAGTGTGAACTTGAAATGGTGGGAATAGTGAAAAAAGCCTTTACGAGAAAGAAAATACTATTTTGTGGGACCTTGACCAGAGTTGAGAAAAAGATTCATAAAACATCGTGTGGAGTATTGTACTGTATGGGGAAGAAACATCCTCATCAGGAAGTCGCGGTCGGAAAGAGGGATTGCCGCCGTCGACGTTGGTGGGCCGCGGGGGGCAGCCGGCACCCTTCCGCGGCGGCACGACGATTTATTTGTTCAAAGTTGCCGACCTTTTGCCGAGGCGGCAAGCGGTCGAAAATCATAAAATAAAATATCCTTTGCCGACTGTTGCCGACCGTCAGAGTCGGCAAAACAGTCGGAAAGGCCTCTTTCCGACCCTCTGCAGACTCCTTATGAAGGCCTCTTTTCGACGGCGGCGCCCGACACATTTAATGCTCATTTCCGGCTGTTTGCCGACTGCTCGGCAAGGCAACTATTCGTCGTGGTCGAAAATCGCGCGGAAAGGCGCCGGCAATCCGACCGCGGCATCTGGTCGGTATGGACAAATTGTCCGACTGTAGGCGGCAGGATCCTGATGGGGATGGACATTACGCAAAATGATGAAAAACGACTGGAAGCTTTCAAAATGTGGGTGTAGAGAAGAATGGAAAGAATTAGCTGAATTGAGCTAAATATGAATTCGAGGGTGTTAGAAATGGTGGGTGAGAAAAAAATAATTTTAGATATTATTAAGAAGAGGAAGGGACACTGGTCGGGACATTAGCTAAGAAGGAACTGTATCATGAGGGACATGGTAGAAGGTATGGAGGCCAGAAAGAGAGGGAGCGAAAGAGGCTACAATTAATGAACGATATCAAAACAGAATAATAGCCCCCCCCCCCCTTGACGTTCAGATATATACTGAATAAAATGGGCATCAATCCTGCTTTACACTGGATAAAACGGCAAAATATGGTTCAGCTCCACCCTTGATCATATCCTGGATCCGCCCCTGCTGACGATAATTTATAGTACCTCCATGGGTTCCATAGCTTTTTGATCAAATTCTTCGCCCGGGAAGAATAGTTTATGGGGAAAAAATTGTAAGATATAAGGTCTGTTCAGAAAGAAAACGAACTTCCAAAAGACACCATACACAAAACTGTCCTTGACTTTCTGCTTGCCGGTGCAGCGTAGTTGATTTTTTCCCATGCGTTTTAAGAGAAATTGCATCATCCTGCGTTGTGTCAATGCTCCTTGACGGTAGCTGTTTCTCACTATCTTTATTGGCGAAGAACAATACGATTTTTATGTCCCAACCACCATACTCATCTGATTTGGCACTTGTAGGTTTCTTTCCTTTCCCTAAGTTGGAATCTATCCTCAAAGATTACTGTTTCCAATCCATAGAAGAGTCACTATGAGACCTACGAGTCGCTACGAGAACATGGAATCTTATCCACATGACCTCCTCTGGGAATGTCTCGCTATGGCCTTAGGTGGAAGAACGTACTACTTGACTTGTTATTACAGTACCATGAGTGGTAACATATGCCTGGCATCTACATAATATAGCATTACATACACCAACTACTTGCAAAACAGCACACAGTAAAAAACGGTTGTGTTAATTCAACCCAATTTTAACAAAGGCAGTGGTCCCAGCGTGACTACCACTATGCGGTATTAGTTCAATACATACCGCGCGTGTTGGCGTTTAACACAGGGGGTGTGTTACGTCTTTAACACACAACCGGTGTTGAGCAGTGCCGTAAGCGTTGATGAACCCCAAATTACTCCCTCAAAATATGTGAAATCGCCTATATGCGTAATGTGTTTACATTATGCTGAGTCTAAAAAAAACACTTTAAACAAGTAGAAAACGTATACCAGGGGTGGGGGTGGGGCACGAATCACCAACCTTTCAATTACTAGCCGCGTGCTCTTCCGACTTGGCTAAAAAGGCGATGAAGAAAACGTCGCTTGCAGAGGGATAAATTATTGATGTCTTTTGAATTTGGCTAATCAGAGTGCTCCTTTAAGCCGCGTATATTCGACGATAACCATTCGGGATAAGATAAAATCTGCTCGTCATGCTGCCACCTAATTTTATAACAAAATGACGACTGTCTATTTACTTTATTTTATAGTTCTTCCATATTCACTTTCAAATGATCGGCGCCAGATCCCATCTAATAAAGTTGATGCGTTTGTTGCTTCTAGTGCACAATTGCTTAGAAAAAGAAGCAATAAATGCATCAAATGTGGGAGATGAATTTAGAACACCTAAATGGTACATGTCTAGCACATCTTGTGCTGTTAGGGTTTCTTCAGAAACATTATGTAAAACAATTGAAAACACATCGCGCGGATTGAATTTGGAAATTTTGCGTATACCTGGATTTGTTTAAGTATTTCTTTCTACTGTGTTTGTCTGTAGCTTCAATTCATAAGCCTTTATAATTAGATGCCCAACATATTTGGCAATCACGCAGAAAACAACACCGAAGACTCTAGACTTGTGTTAATTTAACACACAGGCTGTGTGTCATATCAACTACCGGCATTTCCTACTTTTTAATTTGATGTCAATAAATTTTTGTATTGATCGCAAGCATTGTAAAATAACTGAGTTAGTTGAAAGAAAAAATAAAGACTAAAATCTATATAATAAAATTGAAAGTAACTATGTTTGTGACTCGTAATCTCTTGAACCATCCGATCGATCTCGATCAAATTTTCAACGTAGATTAGGTTCGGGCCTGGGATTGTTTTCATCATTTCATTTTGTTGGTAGAACTTAGGGGAGAGGGAGGAAGGGGAGTTATAACAAAATAAAACTTATAGCTCTTGACCAAACGACCAATCTTGATCAAATTTTCAACATAAATGAGGTTTGTGCTGGAATACTTTTTATCATATCACATTGACGGAGCAACGTAGGGAAGGGGGAGGAGATATAGAAAAATGATACGTATATATATATTCATTCCATCATTTCACTCATCTCTCGTCATCACCGTCTCCTTTAGCCTAACCGGCATAATCGTGGGACGTAAAACTTAAAGATTTCATTTTTTCTAATATTCGGAAACTTCGCTTTATATATATATATATATATATATATATATATATATATATATATATATATACTAGCATATATATATATATATATATATATATATATATATATATATATATATATACTAGCATATATTACCCGCTTCGCTGGGTTGAAATGAAAATTTAAGTGTACAACTCCGATCTCATGTGTTCAATGCCTGTGAAATATGCTGCTTTCGTTTTAAAAGGCATCGATTTAAACAGCTCCAGATCATTGATCATCTCGGCGATTCCGAAAACCATGGATTCGACACTAATATTGGTCATTTTCGATCATTTTTAAATGTTTATTCCCCTATCCCCCTCCCCAACTATCAAGGCTGAACTTAGATTGAAACAGCATCAAAAGTGTCACAGTTTGTCTCATCGACCCCGAAAACTATGGATTCAACACTAATATCGGTCATTTTTGATCATTTTTAAATTTCTCTCCCCCTCCCCTACGTATATATAGCTTCCTCTTCTCCGTGCTGCGGCATACGGCATCAGAATTGTCACTGTTAATCTCAGTTACTTCTAATCAGGGTGGGGAAAAATCATGATTTTTTTAAAAAAAATCATTTTTGTTGATTTTTTTAAATTTAAATCGATTTTTTTGATTTAAATCAAATCTTTCTCGTATAATACAAGTCGCGAACTGAAGAAAAAGCATTAGGAATTAGTATCAAATGCTAATTATGCCATTTAAGTAAAAGTATTGGGGTTGAATTTTTGAATTATTCCCAATCGTTAACCTATATCAATCCCAAACAATGTTTCTTAACCTTTTTAAATCATGGCTCTTTTTAAAGATAAATTACAGACTTTCAGTCAAGCAGCTACAGCATCATTCCTCTTTATCCTAGGATCATGGTACATACATCACTCTCTTTAGAATAAAACAGTTTTTCAAACGGTAACATTCACATTTCCCTATCATGTCCCTGAAGCGGGAAATTTTGAGAGTAATCGGAATTTTATTTTATTTTATTTTTTTTTTTAATTTTGATCCCCTCTGGACTCTCCTGTGTTAATGCACAGATCTCAAAATCAACTGGGAAATACTAAGGGGTGTACTAAATGTGTGTACAAAATTTCAAGCTTCTATCTTGAGTAGTAAGGGTGGGGAAACTATTTAACAATGAGCTAAGAACATTCCCACACTGCCCCAGATGACCCAGATGTAATATAAATATTTCATCAGACATCCCTATTTATCCTATGATCATGATTTGTACATTATTCTCTTCAGAATAAAACAAATTTTCAAACGGTACCCTTCAAATGTCTCCATGTATCTGGGGCGGGTAAATCACGAAAAAAAGAATTTTCTGTTAAAAATATATATATTTTTTTAATTTTTACCTCTGTGGACCCCTCCCCCTGTTTTAAGGCAGAGATCTGAAACAAATCTGAAAAATACTGAGGGGTGCACTGAGTAAATGTGCAAAATTTCCATCTTGTAGGTGCAAAAGTAAGCTCGCGAAAAATAATATTCCCCAAATACCCCAGATTCCCGTATAAAACAGGATCTCACCTAACAGTTTCCTGAGACATCCCTATTTATCCTAGGAGCATAGTACGTACATTATTGTCTTCAGAATAAAACAGCCTTTCAAACGGTACCATTCATATGTCTCCATCTGAGACAGGAAAAATCACGAAAAAAGCTATTTTTTTTGTTAAAAATATCCTTTTTTTAAAAAAAACAAAAAACATTTTTGCCCCTCTGGACCCCGCTGTTTCCACGCAGAGAACTGAAAACATCTGAAAATTATTAAGGGGTGCACTGAACGAGTGTGCAAAATTTCAGTCTTCTGAATGCAAAATGTAGCCCGCCAAAAAATAATAATACGCATAACAAAAAATATCTTTTTAAAATTTATGACGTCATCACACACTATGCCTCAACGCAGAAAGGCGTGAAATAATATTGAAATCATTGAGGGAAAAGAATAGCAACGTTTATCAAAATGCCACTTTTTATCACAAAAATTACTGATATTTGGCAGGGGCCTATTTTTAAAAACTCAAAACTAGCTTGCGGCATGAAATACATAAATTTCGCCAAAAGTTATAAAATTTTTAAAAAAATGGAGAGGGGATAGGACCCCTTTAAATATCTGGGAACAAACAAACAGACACACTCAAAAAAGAAATTTCGTCTTACATGTCGATGGTGATTTCCCGTTGGAATAGTTAACGATTTTAACCTAAACTCAATGTTACAAAAAGAAGAAAGTAGGATTGCTCCATTACCTGTTCAAAATGGGATTTCCCCTAATCATCCTCTGCATGACACTTGTTTTCATACTATACTGTACATTTGAGTCTCATTGTATTATGATTATTAACTTCCATAATCGAAACAACAGAACAGAAACGGGATTTTACTTATTTTCACTTTAAATTAATTTATTTCGGAATTCGATTTAAATCAACGATTTTTATTTTTAAAAAATCAAGTGATTTAAATCTTGATTTATATCGTGATTTAAATCAGACTGATTTTAATCAAGCCACCCTGCTTCTAATACTATAGATTCGACACTAATATTAGTCATTTTCGATCATTTTTAAATGTTTATCCCCTCCCCTCCACTGTACCCTTCCCCTCCCAAACTATCAGGGCTGAACGTAGATTGAAACAGCATCAGAAGTGTCACTGTTTGTCTCATCGACCCCGAAAACTATGAATTCAACACTAATAGCGGTCATTTTTGATCATTTTTAAATTTCTCTCCCCCTCCCCCTCCACACGTTCCATCGTCAAAGTGAATAGCCTAAAGTAATCCCTGTCCCTAAACTCATGTATGTTGAAAATTTGATTGAGATCGCTAGGGTGGTTCAAGAGTGATGAAGTCACAAAAACAGTCATTTTTATTTTTTTACATATATCTTCCCCTTCCCCTCCCATAGGTTGGCTCGTCAAATTGAAACGATAAAAAAAAACATCCAAGGCCCGACTCTCATATATGTTGAAAATTTGATCGAGATTGGTTGGATGGTTCAAAAGTTATTAGGTTTTGTTAGTTTTTATTTATACGTCCCCTCCCCTCCCCCATCCCCTATGATCTACCGTTAAAATGAAATTACAATAATGTTTCCAGATCCGAACCTCGTGTATCTTGAAAATTTGATTGAGATAGGTCGGATAGTTCAAGAGTTATTAAGTTACAAAAATAGTCACTTTCAGTCTTATATAAATTAATTTTTATATATATCTCCCCCTCCTTCTCCTTCCCTATGTTGCTCCGTCAAATTTAAATCATAAAAATGATCTCAGGCCTGAACCTTATCTATGTTGAAAATTTGATCAAGATCCGTAGAGTGGTTCAGGAATTATTAAGATTTATTTATTTTTCTAAACTCCCTCCTCATCCCCCGCCCCTCAGTTCCACCATCAAAGTGAATAGCCTAAAACTAGCCCAGCCTTAAACCTCATTCATGTTACAAATTTAATTGAGATCGGTCGGGCGCTTCAGGAGATTTAGAGTCACAAACATAGTGATTTTCAATTTATATATACTGTATATACTGTATATACAAAAGTGACTATGTTCGTGAGTTAATAACTCTTGAACTACCCAATCCATCTCAATCAAATTTTCAACATAGATAAGGTTCGAATCTGGGAAGTGTTTTATCATTTCACTTTGAAGGTAGAGCTTAGGTTGAAGGAGAGGAAAGGAGGTGAAATATATGATAATGAACAAAACTTGAGAACGCTTGAACCAGCAGACCGATCTCGATCAAACTTTCAACATAGATAAGGTTCGGGCCTGAGATGTTTCCGTCATTTCACTTTTACGGTGCAAAAGCAGGGGAAGGGGAGGCGAGACATATTTAAAAATAATAAAAATGAAAGTGACTGTATTTGTGACATCATCAATCTTAAACCACTTGACGGATCTTAATAAAATTTTCGACATACATGAGTGTCGGACCTGGGATGGTTTTTGTTATAAGATTTTGACGGTAGAATGTAGGAAAGAAGAAGGGTTAGGGAGAGGAGAGGCATATAAAAATAAATAAAATTTAATAACTCTTGAACCACTCAACCGATCCCGATCAAATTTTCAACTTAGATGAGGTTCGGACCTGAGGTGATTTCTGTCATATCGCTTTGACGGTGGAACTTAGGAAGGGGAAAGATAAAACAATAATTTCAGAGATAAAAAGCAACTAGCTAGAAGATTTTTATTAGAGATGAAATTATATTCTGAGGGGCGTCATAGACGTATGGTAAAAGGAAAGTGAGGAAGTTGAAAAAAACAACAATTATGGAGATAGTAAAATTAGGAAAGAAACTGATTAGGACATTGTACGAGAAAAAATACAATTCTGAGGAACATGACAGAAAGTATGGTAAAAACGAAGAGAGAGAAGGAGAAGAGAACAATTTTAGAGATAATTAAATAGAGAAAAAATAAACTATTTAAGGAGTATAATAGAAGAAAATTGAAAGACTAATATTGAAGAAAACTAATTAAAACATTGTTGGAGAAAATTGTATTCTAGGCAGTGGTGTATTTTGTGAGCTGCTGAGCCTACCGATGGTCATCATCATCACCATCATAGGTATTCTGCCATTATTGGCAAGTCACTTGCTGCAACTGAGAAAAGTTTCCATGCTCCACGGTCTTCCGCTAACCTCTTCGTCTTCACGTACGATATTTGTTCTTTGATATCGTCCATTAATTGTAGTCTTCTTCGCCTCCTCCCTCTCTTTCCTGCCACCATATCTTCTAGAACATCCCTCATGATACAGCTCCTTCTTAGCCAATGTCCCAACCAGTTTCTCTTCCTCTTCTTAATAATGTTCAAAATTGTTCTTTTTTCCCCCATCATTTCAAACGCCTTCAAATTCGTTTTCTGCTCCACCTAGCTAGTTCTCTGTATTTTTATCCACACCCACATTTCGAAAGCTTCCATTTGCTTTTCATCAACTTTGTGTAATGTCCATGCTTCTGACTCATACAGCACAATACTATACACGAAGCATTTTATGAGTCTTATCTTTTCAACTCTTTATTCAAGGTCCCACAAAACAAACCTTTCTTTATCCTAAAGGTTGCTTTCGCCATTCCTATCCTTGCTTTTATTTTACGTTCACATTTCATATCATTACTAATAATACCACCCAGGTATCGAAAACAAGTCACCTGCTCTATTTTCTCCTCTTCTACTTCTATATTTAACACAGACCCCTTCGTTCCAACCACCATTACTTTTGTTTTCCTAACATTTATTCACAGCCCTTCCTCAAGTTTTCTAACATCTTATTGATTATCTCTTCAGATTCTGCAACAAGGGCCATATCATCTGCTACCGTTCGGTAACCCTTGAATATTGCAAACTAAAGTTATTATAATAAAAACTAATATATATTGATAACTTTATACTTTAGTGCACTGTAAAAAATGGGGTGTTGAAACAACACAAAATGACTACCACTTTACCGTGTTACTTGTGTGTTCATTCAACGCTAAGCGCGTTTATTTATTTATTTATTTTTATTTATTTATTTTTTTTTTTTTTTTTGCTAGCCGAGGCTAGCTACCCGCGGGTTACGCCCTCCATGAAGAAAGAGAAGTTTGGGAATTGGAAGGAAAGGACTGGGAGATGGTCTAAGGGAATTTTCATTATTTTATTATCACTTTATTTCATAAAATTTATTATTATTCAGCAGGTGGATATTGCTATCTTTGCGATAGCAATCATGAGGTAGGGGAATGTCGGTATTGCATGATTGAGTTTAAGAGTGGACAATACTTTCTATATGGGAGAAGAGAAGAATGAGATGACTATGAGATGAGGTGCACTAGACAACACAACACGAGAGTGATTGTAAGAGGACAGATGCAAGTTAATCTTCTCGCTTGGGGGCTGCTCCAAGCATTGATGAGAGACAAAGGGAAGCCCTTGTAGGAACAGAGGACTACTGTGCGGAATATGACGGTGTGATATGAGGTGGAGGATGGTCGATGAGAAAAGTACGAGTCAGTGGAAGATCAGGGTGGTCGGGTGGTAGAGAGTAATGATACAGTGTGAAAAGGAGGGAAAGAGGAGAATGTGTGATGGGATGTGGAAGATCGAAGTTGGTATGAGCGTTAATAGTATTTCGGAGGAGCGGGTGATGAAGATTGAGAAGTGTCTGAAAGTACTTAAGGCGAAGTTGTTCGAGATGGAATAAGATGTGAGGAAAAGGCAGTCGGTCGTATAGAATCTGAGTTGGACTGGGAAGTTTGATGCGGTATGCTATACGAAGGGCGTGTCGTTCGAGAACTTTAAGTTTATGATAATAGGAAGGGGGAGCTGCAATCCACGCAGGATGGCCGAAAGTCAGCACTGGGCGAAGAAATACTTTGTAGGTGTTTAAAAGAAGTTCGGAATGAAGACCCCAAGTGGTACCAGTTATACGTTTGAGTAAGTTAAGTCGACGGTAACTTTTGCTGTAACATCCTGCAGGTGTGCTTTCCAAGAAAGGTGTCTGTCCAATGTAAGTCCCAGGTATTTGACTGTTTTAGAAAGCTGAAGACGAGTGTCGTTATCTGTGAGATTTAATAGAGATGGATTGCGGTGGACTTTGGAGCGTTTATGGGGTAGTAGGAATACTGTAGTTTGTATTTTACTGGCATTGATCTTAAGCCTCCATTTATCACACCAGAGGATAAATGTATCTATCGCCTCCTGCAGTGCTGTGTTTAGTTGGTGAACAGTGCGACCTACGGCAAGAAAGGCTGTGTCGTCGGCGTATTGAAATAAATGAACGGTGGTAGGAAGTGGAGGCATATCCGCAACATATAGCAGGTAGAGTAGGGGAGAGAGTGAAGAGCCCTGTGGTACACCGGAATGTAGGAAGATAGGATGAGATGATTGTTGATTGATGAAAACGTATGCGAGGCGTCCAGACAAGAAATTATAAATGAATCGTATGTATGCAAGAGGAAGGCGAAAATTGAGTAACTTAGAGAGAAGTCCTTGATGCCAAACTTTATCAAATGCCTTTTCCAGATCAAAGAGGACCAGGCAGGATGGTTTTGTCGTATTGTAGTGATCAGTAATGTAGTTTAGAAGACGCATGAGCTGATCGTTAATACTGAACTGTGGGCGGAATCCTGCTTGGTGGACTGGCAAGAGATTGTCCGTGAAAGATGGAGATGAAGGCGTTGTACTATGAGTCTTTCCAGAATTTTAGTGAAAACCGGGGTTTGCTGAATCGGACGGTAAGAGGATACTTGGTCGGGAGGTTTCTCTGGTTTAAGAAACATAAGAACTTTAGACGTTTTCCACGGAGCGGGTATATAGCCAGTACGAAGGATAAAAGTATAGATCAGGGCAAGAATATTTATCAGAACAGTTGGGCTTTCTTTCACATGGCGATACGAGATGTTATCGATGCCTGGTGCAGTGTTGCGTTTGCGGGTAACTACATGCTTGATCTCGATAGGAGTGATGGGAGCAGTGAGAGCTTTGTGAGAAGAGACTGTGTGATTCACGTTGGGCTGAAGATGTGGAGACCAAAAGTTAAAGTGCTCTGTAGGATGATGACGAAAATGACGTGTAGCTGATAAAGGCGTAAAGATATCCTGTAAATAGGTAGCGAAGGCATTAGCTTTATCTTGGTCTGAGTGGAGTGCTTGATCTTGATGAATGAGTGGATAGGATGTTCTGGTGAATTTTCCGGTGAGTGCGTTGAAACGCTTCCAATATTTTGTAGGGTGGGATGTATCAGAAAGAGAGTTGCAAGCCTTGATCCATTGTCGTAATTTATAAGCTTTAACATAGGTTGAGACTGTACGGTGAAGGGCTCGATGGTGTTGAAGAGCTTCACGGTTTCCAGATCGCACATATTCTTTATAAAACTGACGGGAGCGCTGTATGAGAGTAAGATAGTGTGGGGGTAGTTTAGGTTTATGGGGTGAATATGTAGATTTAGGAATGAACTGTTCGGAGGCAACTTGTATATGTTTAGTGATATGATCCAGGGTAGAGTATAACTCATCTTCCGTAGTGGGAGGAACGCATTGCTCAAGAGAGTGACTTAAGTAAGTTCGATACTTCGACCAATCTGCTTTATCATAGCGGGGGATGAGTCTGGGAGGGGGTGGTGTGTTGGTGATAGAGGTAGTGGATACTCGGAGGCTGAGTTTAATTGGGACATGATCGCTTCCTATTGGAACTAAGATATCGATGTGAATACGGTGTGATAAAGAGGATGAACTTATGGCGACGTCTGGAGTAGTATTGGATTCGGGGCGGGTGGGTTTAGGTAAAGGATGAATTATACCGGTCGTAGTTGTGACAATGAAATTCGTGAAAGATGTCTTATCTCTATCAGAGCGGCTGTGAAAGTTAATGTCTGCTAAAATGATGTAATGACGGAAGTTGTTAGAGATGTAGTGAAAGAATGAGAGTGGAATTGTGTGACCGGGACGAACATAAATGGTGGCTACTGTTACACATAATGACTTATAATAGAGAGTAGTAATGAGATGTCCTGGTAGATTTTGAATCGGAGCAGAATGAATACGATGAGGTATATGAGGTGAAAAACTTATTGCAACGCCGCCATTAGCACGGCGGGCTGGTATGGTACTATCCTGGCGAAAAATGCGATATCCTGGAAGGCGGCAAGTGAGCTTGGGTGTAAGGTGCGTTTCATTCAGAAGGAAAGTATTGACTTTTTCTTCTAGTAGATGTTGTTCAAACAGAATTTTATGAGTGAAAAATGAGCGGATGTTGAGGAATAAGAATATGAAGGCCATGATAAAAGCCATAGTGAAGATAGATTTAGACAGCAGTTGTAAGTGGAGTGGCATGGAAATGTACGTAGGGGCCATTATAGGTAGCATGGAAGTCAAGATGGAAAAGGTTGCGAGCGGCATGTTGAACATGCTGTAACATGAGTGGCCGTGCAAAAGGATGTACGTTCTGAAGGGTCAAAGTGATGAATGCTAATAATTGATGAAGGGTGACATATTGATTGGGTTCCAGTGGTGTATCCACTGTTTGATTCTGAGCGTCGTGAGTACGTAATGGTACTACTAGTTCTGGTTTAGTTTCTTCTGGAGTAGGCCGAGATTTACATTTATAACTGTAAGTTGGATGAGATCTTTTGTGGCAAGTATTACAAGTAGGAGCTTGTTGAAGATTAGTGCAGGTGGGAGTTGGATGAGGTCCAGAGCAATAGCCGCATTTGAATTGGTTTGTGCAGCGATCAGTGGAGTGCGTATTGTATTCCTGGCATCTTTCGCATCTAAGAGGAAGTGGTGCTAGTGTTCGTGACGGTTCTACACGATGTCTCTTTTTGAAGATGAATACTCCATTATCTAGTAGATCGTTGATAGTTTCTTGTGAAGTGGTCAAGATCCGGACCATGTAGGTAGGCCCCTGGTTATTCCGAATACGTATACATTTTTTGAAGGAATAGGCTTCCTCTCGTAGTTCATCTTCAATCTCTGCATCTGTTATCGACGGATCAACCCCGCGGACCACTACCGACATAGTAGGTGGTTGGCGTGGGGGTGGGCGCTGTTTCTGCTTATTGTTAGTGAGTGGAGAAAGTGTTGCGGTTTTTCCGAAGATTTCGAAGCTATGTTTATCTCGGATGGTTGTAGCAAAGTTTGGTGATGATGACTTAATGATGAAGCCGTTCTTGGTTTCTACTATTTGTGATATCTCAGAGCGTGATCGGTATTTCAGAATTTGTTGAAGAAGGAGTTTTGAATTCCGGTACTTAGGATCGTAATTTTGAAGAAGAAAGCTATATATGTCAGGTTGCAGCTTTGGAGGAGGCAGAGGAGGAAATTCCTCGTCAATGATAAGACGGTCATCGTCTGAACTAGAGATGCTGTGAGCATCTGTATGGTATTTCTTGGATGGTGGCGATCTTGACGACGGTACTGGGCAGCTAAGAGGTGAGCGAGATCGATCTGGGCTTGTTTCTGCTGTAGACTTTTCCCTACGAGGCTTCCGCTTTTCCGTCTTCGTCGAGATAGTAGAAGGCCGGGAAGCTGATAGTCCTGAAGCCTGTCCGGTATCCATAGCCAGATACCATAAGCGATGAGAAGTTATACACAGCTAACGGTGAAGAGATGGAAGCGAAGCGAAACGAAATAATAAGAAATGAGGAACAAAAAATACACAAATAGTGTACTTCAGCAGGCTTCCACTTGGGTGAAACCCTCGATCTCTCGTAACCTGTCGCCCGAAACTGAATTCCGATCGCCGTGCGTCCACACGTACGCAAAGAAGACAGTCTAGACTTGTTACGAAAGCTGTACTGCGCCAGCTGGTTAAGTATGGCTAAGCGAGTCGCCTTCAGAGCATATCAGAAATAACTTGTTGCTACCTCGTTGAGAGAATTTGCATAGGTATTTATCGTTTAAAATGAGCAAAGTTTTGCGAAATATATTTGACATTTATGCCAAGTAACGATAATGTTCTATGTTTCCTGTAATCGGGGACAATAATATTACTGTAAACCTTTGAATCGTCTGACAACAGTTACATAGGCAATAGTTCTGCCATCTTCTGTTCATATGTGTTAAGACACAAGAATAAGAGATAAAGAAAACAGATGGAAGCACTGCTATCTGTGTAGCTGCTGTCAGATGATTCACAGGTTTACAACAATATTATTGTGACCGATTACAGAAAAAAACAGAATATTATTCGTTACTTGGTATAAGTGCCAAATATATTTTGCAAAGTTTTGCTCATGCCAAACAGTAAAAACTAATGCAAATTATCTCAGCTAGTAGCGAGTTCTTTCTGATATGCTCGGAAGGCGACGTGGTTGGTGCTGAGATCAAAACATGTAATCATCTTGCTGAAACATCGCATCCCACGCTATACTGGAAACGCTTTAATGCACTCTGTGGAAAACTCACTAAGACTCCCTACCCCCTTCTACTAGATAATACAGCCATTCATTCCGACCAGGATAAAGCGAACGCTTTCGCCAATCATCTTCAAGCTATCTTTACACCATCTCCACCTGATCATATGTTCCACCCTCATCCTGCTGAGGCAGTAAATACTCAATCTAAATCCCTTCAACTGCTGTGACTCATAGACTTCCTGAACATGTTCTCACTGCTCCGATTACAGTCGAAGAAATTACTTCTGTTGTCCGACGAAAACGCAATACAGCTCCAGGATTCGATCGTATCACCTATCGCCATATTAAAGAAAGCCCCATCACACTACTCATGCTTCTATCACTGATATACACCTTCATACTTTGCACTGGCTTTTTCCCGATAGATTGGAAGGTATCAAAAACCCTAATGTTTCCAAAACCGAATAAACCACCATCCGAAACTTCATCCTACAGACCGATTCAGTTAACCTCCACTTTCAGCAAGATTTTCGAACGCATTCTCGTCAAACGCTTACATCCATATCTAGCAGATCGAAACATTATTCCTTCTCATCAGGCTGGTTTTCGACCTACCTACTCAATAAATGACCAATTACTCCGCCTTTCTACACTTATTACCAATCATTATAACTCCGTACAACCGTCATGTCTGGTTCTCTTTGATCTTGAAAAAGCCTTTGATAAAGTTTGGCATTTGGCACTTATCTATAAACTCATTAAACTCAAACTTCCTATCACAATCATCCGCCTCATCTATTATTTTCTCGTCTGCCGTTTGTCTTATGTTGCTATCAATGACGCACTCTCTCATCCTATTTTTTTACTGTACGGTGTGCCACAAGGATCTGCCTTATCACCTTTATTGTATGTCCTTTTTGTCGCAGACTTTCCCGAGCTACCTCCCAATGTTCACCTGTTACAATACGCCGACGACACAGCTTTTCTGGCACTCTGCCGAACTATCCAACAAATCAGTGCCTGTCTTCAGGAAGCTATTAATCGCTTCATAGCCTGGTGTCGCAAATGGAATTTGACAATAAATGCTGCCAAAACCCAAACCATAGTATTTATTCCACCACTCAAACGCACCAAAGTTCATCGCAACCCTTCTTTACTTTCTCTTACAGTTAACCAGGTTCCCCTCCAGCCTTCAAAAACAGTAACCTATCTTGGGATAGTTTTTGACCACCGTCTGACTTGGACCCCACATCTCAAATCGGTGACAACCAAAGTACGAAACAGACTTAATTTATTGAAACGTCTCACCGGCACTACCTGGGGCCTATCTCCAAGTATAGTCCTTAATAATTACAAAGTTTTCCTCCGACCAGTCCTCACATATGGTTTTCCAGCTTGGATCTCCGCTCCACTATCCTATTATAAGCAACTTGATATTTTCGAACGGTATGCCTTCCGCCTTGCCTTTCGCATATTTCTACCTAGTCCTACTCGTGACCTGTATTCACTAATCACATTTCCTATTCTCAAATTTCACCTGGAGACACTCCGTCAAAGATTTATCACCACACATTACACTCAACATCATCCTCTTCTTTTCGCCACTATGCACTATCTTGCACTCCATCCCACCCGACCCCGATATTATTACACACCGTTACCCTTACTTTATACCTTTTATTGCTACTCGCTTCCCCCTGATCACCTAGATCTCACAATTCTGGAAGATTATCGTCTGCATGCTCATCTACCTCTGCATCTATATGTATATTTGTTCCTATCATTCATTTTTTTTTGTTTTTGTCATGTATAGATGAGCATGCAGAGGAAGATTATCGTCTGCATGTTTTTCCTTCATATAGTGCACAGTAAATCCTCTTGTAACTAACAGGGCTCCTTCTGTCTTCATTAGCCTAGCGTCGCCCCTAGGCAGAAGATAACTGCATTCGTCTTCCTAACATCTCCCTTGTGTTGTCCTGTGCTTGCACCTCATCTCATCTTTCACGTTCATCCTTTTATCATGATTTAACATAATATCATTGAAGCTTCCGTACGTCCTTTCTCTGCCACTATATCTATTCGTCATCCATGATCTATGCCTGTATCTCCATACAGATATCTTCATATTTTCCATTATCTATTATTATCTATATGTATATTTGTTCCTATCATTCATTTTTTTTGTTTTTGTCATTTTGTACTATGTAATTTATATATGTTTGTTAAGTTATATATATGTGCAGTTTTTCCTCCTCACATCCTAATGATTATGATCGCAAAGATCATAATGACTTACACAATGATATTAAGTTAATAAAGTAAATAAATAAATAAATTACCTTCACTTAGACCAGCCATCCTTAACCAAAATCCTACTTTTCCGTCAAATCTTCTCCTGAAAGAGGGTGTAGCCCTCTCAGAGGTAGCTAGCCTCGTGCTAGCATTAAAAAAAAAGTTGGTGCTGAATTAACACACAAATAACACTCTAAAGTGGTAGTCATTTTGTGTTGTTTCCACACCTCATTTTTTACTGTGTATCTTCTTTCAATGATACAAATTTCTAAGAACTTTCTGTATTTAGAAATACTCACTAGCTTCTTTGCACGGAGCCTGTATCGTTTTCTAAGAGATGTTCGATTTGGCGACGCAGCAGAAACTATTCCCTAATTACTTAGACAATACTTGTGGAAAGTAAACAAACCAATATATGCCACTGATCCTAGAGACATGATGGAAGTCATAATGGAGGAAAGGAGAAAGAGCAAAGAACAATATTGAATATACCCGAATTAAAAAGAGAAAAAGAAACTGGTTAGAACATTGTGTGAGAAGATATTGTATTTTGAGAAATGTGATAGAAGATATAATGGAGGAAAAACAAAGTGAAGAAGGAATGCTTAAAATTGATAGAAATTTTAAAGCGGATAACTCGTAGACGTAAATGGAGAAGATACTGAGAATGACTAAATATTTATATTGCTACAATAATAACGTGTAGTGTAAGTAATAAGAGGATTGTAAGCTAAAATTTAAAATAAAAGTGCAAACAACGTTAAAATAAATTACTGAACATTCATATTTAACTGCCAGGACTCTGTAAACCATCCTGTATTTCCGTATGAGAAGAAATGCATAAATTTGTTTGAAATAATTGGAAGAAACAAACGCATATCGTGTCGTATAAATTAGAAATGTTGAAAATAAAGCGATTCCAAATAAAATTGGATTATAATGATGAAGTAAGAGGAGAAAGCAAAAATGAAAATGAAAATGGAAATAACGACAAATACAATCATGACGCAAACAAATAAAAAAAGAAAGGAAAATAAAAAACAACTAAACAAAGTTTTCATCGACGGAAACAATGCAATCGCAAAACAATCTAGATGAATTTGGAAAACAGTCATTTGTTGAGGGGAAAATTCGTTGACACATTTATCACTGTTGGGGCCCTGTTTTTAGGTTACGATGACAGTTGAGTAACTGCGGTCTAATTTGCCAAATAAGGGGTGGTGGTGGTAGTGGGTGAGATTCTGACTACGCAATAACACGCCCACCCTCACCCTCCGCCCTCGCAACCAAGCTCTGTGACTCTCTATTCGGAGAGAGAAAGAGAGAGAGAGAGACTAGCTTCCCAATTAGCAATGGAATCTATCGTTAGATGAGTTCATTAAAGAATCACGTTGAATGGCCAACAATCCTATGTTACATTTTGCCCCACGCATCCCTCTACCCGCCTTTCCCCTAAAAAAAATCAGACATGAACACACAAGCGTCGTCTATGTAGTATATAACAGAACCCAAGCGCTCTGCTACGTCCGTCCTGCTAACAAATTTACATTTCGAATAGCTACCACTTTCATGTTTATGAGAGGGTTTTAGCTGAAACAAAAGTAAGCTTGTTATCCGAACAGAGTGGCCGTTACGAAAATACGTAGAATGGTGTTTGCTGTAATAGTAGTTGTAGAAACAAAAAAGGGCATGGGCAGTGGCGTGTGGTGTGGCGTGGACAGTTAGCAAAATCTAAAATCATTAATATGAACAGAAATGTGTTGTTCATTTTTTTTTGTCAGTAGTGAAAACTAACACGATAGACAAAACAATCCATTTGATTCTACATGATAAAAACGTTCAAAATTAGGAATGAATATTAAAAAATAAAAATTAATATATAATATAAAAATTATATTATGTAAAAATATAAATATAAAATGCCAATTTAAAAATTACCAATATCAATATATTGATATTTTGTATTTTTATATATCAATATAAAAATGAAATTGCAGTAAAATTCGAATTTTAATAAATAAAACATAATATAAAGCACATACTTACAAGTGAATCAAATGAAGTATATCAATAATAAAAGACAAACACATGCTTACAAGTGCATCAAATGAAGTATGCCAAATAACAAACAACAAGCACATACTTACAAATGAACCAAATGAAGTATACCAAATAACAAACAACAAACACATAATTACAAGTGAACTAAATGAAGTATACCAATAATAAACGACAAACACATACTTACAAGTGAACCAAATGAAATGTACCAATAATAAACGACAAACACATGCTTACAAGTGAACCAAATGAAGTTTACTAATAACAAACGGCAATCATATACTTACAAGTGAATCAAATTAAGTATACTAATAACAAATGGTAAGCACATACAAGTGAACCAAATGAAGTATACCAATAATAAACGACAAACACATACTTACAAATGAACCAAATGAAGTATACTAATAACAAACGGCAAGCACATACTTAGAAGTGAACCAAATGAAGTTTACTAATAACAAACGGCAATCATATACTTACAAGTGAATCAAATTAAGTATACTAATAACAAATGGTAAGCACATACAAGTGAACCAAATGAAGTATGCTAATAACAAACAGTAAACTCCTCAATCTGTGCTAAATTTTATTTGAGGTTTAAAGTGTTTGCGAGGTTGGCAGATTTTTTGCTTAAACCATAAAAATATATTGGTGAGGTTAAAAACCTCATATACTTGGGGCATGAGAGGGCATATACATCACATACTTGGTGTGTGAAAAAGTACATAAAGCCTAGAGTATTGTTATTACTTACCATAAATTTAACATCAAATAAAAAGATTTTTTGGTTAGATCTCATAAATTTCGATGAGGTTAAAACCTCATATAATTGGGTATATAATACAGACTGCTTCAACTACCAGTATAGATTCATTCAAAAATGTAAATTTCGCGTGATCCTTTTTATTGTATACCAGAATTTATTCTATCCACATTATTATTATTATTATTATTATTATTATTATTATTATTATTATTATTATTATTATTATTATTGATTTAGAGTTTAACGTTCCATTCAACAGTGAGGCTCTGCGTGACCTGAATCTACAGGTTAACGTGAGATCCGAACCATTATAATCCACCGGGAGTAGAACCTGGGTCTTCTGCACTAAAAGTACGTATGTTAACTAAAGTTCTATGACGATAATTATTATTATTCCTTTCCAGTGACAAGCTTATATATTCAGTGTTACCATTTGGGAGAAAAGTCGCTAAATCTAGAGAATTCGACTTCCTGGATAGTGACAAAAAAATTATTTTTTTCGATTAGCGACTTTTTTGGTGATTTTAAATGACAATTTAACAACTTACTTTGAAATCTAGTGACTTTTGTGCTACAAGCAAATTGTCCTTTTCTAATCCAATGCTCTTAGTGCCAATCAGTTTAGATATACAGGGTGTCTCAAAAGTTCCTGACATTGAATACTACTATTATTATCAGAGTTACAACAAAATGTAAGAGGGGAAACCGTCTATAAATGTGATGTTTTCAATCTAAAGTGAAGTTTTTTTTTTTTTTTTTTTTCAAATCGTACGAGCCGTTTCTACTGTACACTCTTTATGCGCCTAACGTTAAATGAAAATGAAACGTTGACATTTACCTTTACCCCACAACATAAATGAAAAGTAAAGTTGCTGTCTTTTACGCTAACGTGTCGATGCCCAGCCCTCATTTCAAACAGTAACTTCATTCACTTATGTTGTGGGCTCAGGTAAATGGCAACATTGCATAGGATACCTCTAGTATTATCAGAGTAACATTGGACGTATAAAGAGTGCACAGCCCAAACGACTCGTCCAATTAAAAAAAAAACTTCACTTTACATTTAAATCATCATATTTGGAGACGGTTTTCCCCTCTTACGTTTTGTCGTAGCTCTGATAATAAGTTACCCATGTCAGGGGACTTTTGAGACATCCTGTATGTTTATTTTCCTTTTATTTATTTGAATCAGCGCAATCTTCGTGGAGCTGGAAAAGTGCATAGCATTTATCTCCATATTCCCGTTTTGATTTATGTTCTCTCTTGCCCTCTAAGGGGAATAAACTCCAGCCTTTAATGTTCTTTAGTTTGCAGAGCTTCCATTTAGAGGCACAAGCAATACATTACCGATACCAAGCTTATTATCTGTAGAAGCGTGGGCGAAGGTAAAGTTCATGTAAGATTTCTTTTGTACACTTTTAGTTTTGTTTCTTTTTCAAAACGAGGGGCAATTGCCCCCCTTTCAACACACACACACACACACACAAGAGTTTGATGAATACGTATACTTTAATCGATTCTCTACTAATATACTACTACAAAATGTGAAATTCTTATCACGGTGATGCTCTTGCCCTTCCTCAAGCGAAGTCTGAAATGACGCCCCTGTTCTAAACTCATTTTTGATTTCATTGAAGTGAAATTCATCAGAAAGTAATATATATATATATATATATATATTGTACTGAAAGTGAAATTATTATTAGTTACATATGATTCTTTCGATTAGGTTTATACGTATACGTTTTTTTTTTTCTAGCGTAGATAGGATTACGACTTGAATTGATAGAGAGGGAGAGAGAAAAACGGAATTCCACGCATATTTTTACAGCGACTTTCCACTCAATATTAGAGTTATTTATCTCTCATTTAGCGATTTTTTGTGTCAACTTGTTGGCAACACTGCATATGGTACCTTCAACTTCGTGAAGTTTCAACTAGGATTGAAACCGAACATCTTTTGTTCGTGGGATTATATTTCTCAACTATACTCAACACAAAATATTTGACAAGGCTTCTTAACCCTTTCTTCAACAACTCACAAAACACTTTTTTTAAAAAAAATGTCTCTCAATATTTTGTCTAGTATATGATCATTGCGAGCATTTTTTTCTTTTTTGGCTTATATGGCGTCCTGTTTTTGACGTCAAGAGGTAATATTTATGCATACTCCAGTGACTGCCGTCTTAAACTTTCCCTCTTACGCTTAGTAATAACTCGATACATTGTAAGAGATAGTGAAAATGACATGAGTAAGAGATAGTGAAAATGGTTATAGCAATATCCAGCATTACTAACGGGGATTTCCCCCTCATCCCCATTGTAATTCGGACACTGTCCACAGATATAGACCAGAACACTTTTACACGATGATTGTGGTAACCATAATATTTATAACTCGTCATATCAATATATTTACGGAGTATATTACATTTCGTTGCTAATTAACATGGAACATTCAAAGATTTTAAACTGATTTGAACATTTCTATTATTTTATTCATTGTAAACATATGGTGAATCAATATTTTACTTGTACTAACAAATTCCTACTGTTTGATTGAAGCAAAAAACAAAAAAGAAAGTTGACTCAAGCGAGAATCACACTCTGGACCCTGTGCAAGTTAGTCGCAAATGCTCCTCACTCTGCCACGCCGCCACTTGAGAGCTTTATGCGTTGTACGATATGTGCAGCGAGTCGAAAACTTTTCGACGCTTTTTCTTCGCTATTTTTGGCTATCGCGCTCTCCCAGTTTGTAATATTAACACTTGAAATGTGAACTATCATCTCGCGAAACTTGGTCTCGAAGTTCATTTACCAAAGTCTGTTTTCTTCTTGTTAGTCAACTATTACGTCATAATCAGAGATTCTGAATAACACTTGTGATAACCATGCTTTAGTCAAACCCTTAGTATGGTGCTGATTATACGTCAAAACGACTCTGCATAAGGCCCAATCAGTGTAGGAAAATAATCTATTAGTTACTATTCCCAAGACGTGAGGAGAGCTTAAACACAATTCTATTAAATAAATTTAAGTTTATTCTTTTCACGAAATTGATGTTAGTGAAAAAAAATTATAGCTACAGACTATTTTTCATATACTCAAAACGATTTTAAACTAACATAGTCATAACAAGTGGAACTATAATTTTCATAGAATACCGTAATGTAGTTGACACAATATTTAGCTATTTCGCGATAACAGGAAATACGTTTGTCTGAGAACAGATACATTTCAAAATTTTTTGTCACTTTTTCTCTCTCTCTCTCTCTCTCCAGAAAATGAAAATAAAAAAGGTACGAAAATATTCCTGAATATACAGGTTATTTCCTTATAAAGTTTTCTGCAATGCAATTTTTTTTTATTCTTAGCATTTTTTTTTTCATTACAGAGGAGCTATATATTACGTGCCTGGGGATATGATGAGAATATCATATGTACCCATTCCGCCTCCAGCATCCTTGTTTTATTCATGTGCGCCGGTTTTTTCTTACTTTCTTTCTAAGAGAAAGGGGTAGATGAAAAGTAGGGGAAACTCAGGACGAACGGAGCACAGGGTATTCTGTCCCCCGCACCAAAAAAAGAAAAAGTAAGAAAAGTCTTTTTGAGCATAGGACAAAGACGGAAACTTGAGAGACAGAGAAAGGGCGGGAAGGATTTTTTTAAAGTTTTTTTTTTTTTTTTTTAAAGAAACGAACGAAATGATATCGTCCTTTCCACAAAAGACTAACATTATCAATTCCGCTTCAGATCAAGCGATAACGTGAATTGAACTTCGCGATGTCAATACAAACTAGCTCCAGTCCTTTGTTCCTCAGTCTACTTCAGCACACTTTAGTAACAAAAAATAGTAGACTATGAGTAAAGTGAAAAAATGAAAAAGATGAAGAAGAACAAAACACTGTCATCTGTCTTTGATGTTCCTTATTTTTTGTCTTCCTCTTTACTACAAATCTATTTTACATAACAAAATAGCATTATGCCAGTCACTTTTCTTCGTCGAAATTATTCTCTCGCTTTCAGACAAATGTGTTATCTATTTGTTTCTTATATTTTAAATTGTATTGTCAATGAGTTTTTTTTTTAACTGTCTGCCATATACGTAAGGAACGACTAGTCCTCCGTTCGGTTTCGTCAAGTAGTAGGGCGATAAAACTACATACGTGAGAGGCGATTACCCCTTAGTTAAGTTCTCAAGAATAATGGAGTGAAAAGCCACACACGTGAGAAATTAGTCCTCAGCTAAGTTCTCCAGAATAATGGAGCAAAAAGCCACATACGTGAGAAACGGTTAATTCTCAGTTAAATTCTCGAGAATAATAGAGAAATAGGCCATATAGGGAGAGATGATTAGTCCTAAGCTAAGTTCTCCAGAATAATGGAGAAAAAAGCAATATACGTGAGAAATAATTATTCCTCAGTTAAGTTCTCCAGAACAATTGAGTAGAAAAGCCACATACGTGAGAAACGATTAGTCCTCAGTTAAATTCTCGAGAATAATGGAAAAAAGGGCCATATACCTGAGAAATAATTAGTCATTAGTAAAGTTCTCAAGAATAAAGGAGTAAAAAAGCCACATACGTGAGAAATGGTTAGTCCTCAGTTAAATTCTTAAGAGTAATTGAGTAAAAATACAAATACGGGAGAGATGATTAGTCCTCAGCTAAGTTCTCCAGAATAATGGGGAAAAATCCCTAAACCTGAGAAATAATTAGTCCTCAGTTAAGTTCTCAAGAATAATGGAGTAAAGAAGGCACATACGTAAGAAATCATTAGTCCAGCTAAGTTCTCCAGAATAATGGAGCAAAAAAGCCACATACGTGAGAAATCATTAGTCCTCAGCTAAGTTCTCCAGAATAATGGAGTAGAAAACCCACATACGTGAGAATTGGTTAGTTCTCAGTTAAATTATCGAGAATAATGGAGAAAAAAGACATATACGTGAGAGATGATTAGTCCTCAGCTAAGTTCTCAAGAATAATGGAGTGAAAAGCCATAAAAATGAAAAATAATTAGTCCTCAGTTAAGTTCTCCAGAATAATGGAGTAAAAAAGGACATATGCGTGAGAAATCATTAGTCCTCAGCTAAGTTCTCAAGAATAATGGAGTAAAAAGACATATATGTGAAAACTCATTAGTCCTCAGTTAAGTTCTCAAGAATAATTTAGAAAAAAGACATATACGGGAGAGATGATTAGTCCTCAGCTAAGTTCTCAAGAATAATGGAGTGAAAAGCCATAAAAATGAAAAATAATTAGTCCTCAGTTAAGTTCTCCAGAATAATGGAGTAAAAAAGGACATATGCGTGAGAAATCATTAGTCCTCAGCTAAGTTCTCAAGAATAATGGAGTAAAAAGACATATATGTGAAAACTCATTAGTCCTCAGTTAAGTTCTCAAGAATAATTTAGAAAAAAAAACAAATATATGAGAAGTGACTAGTCCTCAGTTATCTTCTCAAGAATATTGGAGAAAAAAGTCATATACGTGAGAGATGATTAGTCCTCAGCTAAGTTCTCAAGAATAATGGAGTGAAAAGCCATAAAAATGAAAAATAATTAGTCCTCAGTTAAGTTCTCCAGAATAATGGAGTAAAAAAGGACATATGCGTGAGAAATCATTAGTCCTCAGCTAAGTTCTCAAGAATAATGGAGTAAAAAGACATATATGTGAAAACTCATTAGTCCTCAGTTAAGTTCTCAAGAATAATGTAGAAAAAAAAGACAAATATATGAGAAGTGACTAGTCCTCAGTTATCTTCTCAAGAATATTGGAGAAAAAAGTCATATACGTGAGAGATGATTAGTCCTCAGCTAAGTTCTCAAGAATAATGGAGTGAAAAGCCATAAAAATGAAAAATAATTAGTCCTCAGTTAAGTTCTCAAGAATAATGGAGTAATAAAAGGCACACACGTGAGAAATCATTAGTCCTCAGCTAAGTTCTCAAGAATAATGGAGTAAAAAGACATATACGTGAGAACTGATTAGTCCTCAGTTAAGTTCTCAAGAATAAATTAGAAAAAAACAAATACATGAGAAGTGATTAGTCCTCAGTTATCTTCTCAAGAATAATGGAGAAAAAAGACATACGGGAGAGATGATTAGTTCTCAGCTAAGTTCTCAAGAATAATGGAGTGAAAAACTTGAGAAATAATTAGTCTTCAGTTAAGTTCTCAAGAATAATGGAGTAGAAAAGGCACATACGTGAGAAATCATTAGTCCTCAGCTAAGTTCTCCAGAGTAATGGAGTAAAAAGGCATATACATGAAAACTGATTAGTCCTCAGTTAAGTTCTCAAAAATAATAGAGTAAAAAAGGCTACATATGTGAGAAACGATTAGTTCTCAGTCCAATTTTCTAGAATAGTCTAGTGATGAAGCAAAGACTCCCCAGTTGAATGTACCTTTAACAGTTATTGTTGATTACAGAGAAATTATATCAATAAATTCCAGATAGTGTTTGGTTACAGTTGGTAGTATTTTTAATCCGTTTTGTTGAAGTTTCCGTAAATCAGATTGGTTATTTCGTTCAATTACATTAATATTATTTCCTATTCCAGGCAACCTGATAGGAAACTCCCCTTCCTCCCGCCACTCTCCAGTACGGAGGGGAAATCAAGCCGTTGACCTTCACAGGGAGGGAAGCTTTTCTAATAAACAGAATCGTGTAGGGAAAAGTGGTCGAATTCTGCGCACTTAAGGAAAAATCGTTATTTCTCCGCTGTTTTTGTAAGTATCACGACATAACTTTGCACAGCCACTGTTTGCTGTGTAGTAGACAAGCTAAAGACGTAGTTTGAGTAAAAGTTCATACCAGTACTCGACAATAGACAAAAAACCTGAACTATACATTTGCGCAGAATTACCCAACTAGGTGGGTAATTCTGCGCGTAATATGGGGTAATTCTGCGCAAAGCAAATATATATGTTTAAAGCAAGGAAACATTTTCATAACATATAACATACTTAGATATGTAGATGGCATGGGTTCAGAAAAAGAACGACAAGGTGGGCTACAGGTTTTACTATATACTTTATTCTCTACTTGTTTTATAACTGAACAAAATATTACATATTTTTGAGTGTATTGAAATCATAAGCGTGCTATGATAAGGGAGCACAATGTCATTCTGAGATGTGACACTAAAACTATGTTCTGTTGAAGTATGAATTCCACAATCACGACTAGTTTCCTCGAAGTTTTATACCAACCTGTCCTCATCATCTCCAGCAGTAATGACTATGTTAGGTTCCTCCATAGTGACATCGTGAAAGTCTGATTTTGAAAATTTGTCAGGGTTTAATGGTATTATTCCCACAGCCCTAAATCCAGCTATGGCTTTGTCCATAGTTGGAACTTTGACGTATGCTTCATCGAAAATACTGGCGAGATCGTACATGCGACGCCGTGAGAATATAAACATGGGAGGGACGAAGATTCCAAATGCACTACAAGCATACACAACAGTGACTGTCTTTCCACGCTCGCACACCATTGCACTTCCTACCTGTTTCTGACCTTTAGATGCTAAAATTCTCACAAGTTTTTGTGCGTTCGAAATACCCATTTCGTCCACGTTGAAAATTCTACTTAGGGGAAAATGGTACTTTTTCATCACTGTTTCCAAGTTATTGAAGAATAGTGTTACCGCTTCTTCATTGAATCAATTTATCCTATTCAAACTTACTTCTTCAGGTTTCCTTAGGCTTATTCTTGGATTTCTTTAAAGAAATAGTCTCAACCAGTCCTTTCCAGCAAGTTAGGTAGTTCCATCAAAATTATACGCAATTCGACTTGCTTCAGCAAATTCGTATGCTAAACGCCGATGGTCTATAGGTGTGATGCCAAACGCTTGCAACGCTTATCACATAGTCCACCAATTCGTGTTTTGTTCTCGTAAGAACACTTACGAGAGTAGCATGTTCCATATTTCCAGTTTTCATCCGTAGACGAATAGTAGATTCTGCTATTCCGCAATCTTCCAACTTCTCGAATCGCACACTCACTTTTAACAGCACTGATAGCTTCTCTTAGTTGTTCCTCTGCATAACTACCTCTCGTAGTTGCTCTTTCTATTCTTCCCTGTATCTTTAATCAGAGAGTGACGATATTTTGCAGATCTATTACATATGCTTGTTATTAACATAAAACTTCTTGAGGTGCAATTCTGCGCACTGCGCAGAATATTCCATCGATTTTGCGCAGAATAACCCTACTCCGCCATTTAACAAAAAACACAAAACTACGAGTTATTAAAAATTGATTAGAACCACGAATTGCCGTAATTATAATGTCCATTTACAATATAAACGGAACATAAAAGTAACGATCTAGAAATATATAAAATATAGAACGTACCTCTTAATTCTTTTGAAGACAATTTAACATCAACAGGGAAGAAATAATTCAACTGCCACTTACAGCCTAAACATTTGACAAATTGGCTTCCCTCCTCTAATGTTAGTTACTAGTAACGGTCGCTTCATGGCAGCAGCAACCAATGTGTCGTAAAGAATCTCCAAGTTGAAGAAACACGTGTGCGCAGAATTATCCACCGCGCAGAATTCGACTACCTTCCCCTACACACTAAATTCGTACGTCAATTCGCTCGCACCTGATGGTGAGAAAGCACTGCTGTTTTTACCTGTTAACTCCGAATAACAAACAATTACTGTTTTTAATTTTTCTTTAAAAAAATTATTATTTACTATTTATGTATTAAAGTTTTGGCTTTAGTCCTATTTATTAAATTGCATTCCTTGAAATAAGAACTAATTCGTTATAAAGTTAATTTCCATCATTGTTTCACTTAAGAGTAGGGAGAGAAAGCAAACCAATCCTGTCGACATTATGTCTTTATTTACAACTAGCATATATTACCCGCTTCGCTGGGTTGAAATGAAAATTTAAATGCACAACTCCATATCTCATGTGTTTAATACCCGTGAAATATGCTTGCAGTAAATGTTAACATTATATCGCCTGTCATTTATGTTAACCCGCCGAGTGACACGGTCATGCGGGTTGCATATAAATACGTTTATTTTTACCTATGATGAACTAACAAAGGATTTGTACGTTATGGACACTTGAATGGTCAATTATCTCAAGACACTGGTAATTAAAAATTAAAGTGATATGATAAAAACCATCTAGGGTCCAAATCCTAATAACCCCCCAAAAATGAAAGAAATTGGTTCAGCCGTATTAGCGTGATGAGGGAACAAAGGATTTGTACGTTCTCTTTTATATATAAGATTTCAAGGAAGGTAATCTTCTGGCTGTCTGAGTATCGAGTGCGCAGACTATCGACCTGTGCAAATATTGTATGAATTTAGCGTGTGTGGTAACTATATTATATATAGTGTCGTGTTAAATTAGTGCATATTAAATTGTATTCTGTATCCATTATGTTTTGTATAGTTTATATTATCTGAAACAAATTTTAGTGCATATTAAATTGTAAATAATTGCGTATTTAGTGCTTTGTGAAGCGACAATTCATGATGCTTGCAGTAGTTCTGCGATAAAACATGAGCCCGGGACAGCGTTACGAAGTGGTGAGAAGCGTTGCATTTTGAATATCTTCCATGCTTTAAGAGAACAACACCCTAATTTAACTGTTGAAGAATTCGCCGACATGACTGGGAAACAGACAAGTGTAGGAAAGGCAACTGTTTATAGAAGTAGGCGGGAGGCTAAATTTAATGAAAATAAATTAAGAAGTCCCAAAAATACGCGTACAAGTATTTCCCCTCTCGGAAAACTATGACGACTTCACGAAATCGGCAATTCGATCAAAGGTACATGAGGTCTTTTCCCGTAATAAATTGCCAACGTTAAATAAAATTCTGATAGCCATAAATACCGATGATGAACTGCCCTGCTTTTCTCACTCAACTCTCCATAGACTGTTGAAAATAATGAAATTCAAGTATGTATAGCACCTATTAATTGCATTGACCTCCAGACAAGAGTTCTGTGAGAACTAAAAACTTTTGTTGGGGCCGTGGTGGCTCCGTGGTAAAGCGTTCACCTCTGGGGCATAAGGCCCTGGTTCGATCCCAGCTCGTGCTTAGTGGGCTTTCTGGTAGACAAGCACTGTTTTTGCAGATTTTCTCGGAGTTCTCCTGTTTCCTCCTACTTTTTTCTTTGCACTGTTTCATTCATTCTCGTCATCACAGGCTCCTTTAGCCTACCCGGCATAACTGCGATACGTAAAACTCAAAGATTTCATTTCATTTCCAAACATCTGTTACTCTCCCTCCCCCTCAACGGTCGTCAGGACTGTTGACAACTCCGTTTTTATTAAAATAGTCAAGTAACAATTCAAAAGTCAATTTCCTCTATTATCAATTGGCTAAACTCAAGGCCAACGAAAGGGCCGGGTGAGGATTGCAACCGCACAAGGCGCCAAATTTTAGGGGATTTTAGGGGCGTCAAATTCACTATGATGGTTAAGCTCCAATATTATAATTTTGCTTGAAACGGCAGACTCAGACATGGGCCTGATCAAATTACGTAGCATCTGTAGTTACTATTTCGTGTCAGGCTTCAATCAATCTGGGATTGTTTTTCTAAGTCCAGCATAACAAATTTTCCCCCTTAATAAACTCAGAAGACTTCAATGTTGATGAATCTTGTATGTATGATGCTTTACCGTAAATTTATCGCCGCGTATTAATAAACAACAAACAAAACAAGATACTTTGCCACCATCACATCAGGTGTACGTACGAAGAGAAAAACGTAAGAAAATGATTTCATTGAAAAATAATCAATAGAAACCAGGGCATTTGCCTGAGTTGAGGCGCCCGGGGCGAGACGCATTTATTCACTATTATCAGTGTGTATACATATGGTTATTTTTCTTCTGGTTCTTTTTAATGTAAGAACACATGTATATAAGAGAGGAAACAAGAAGTGTATTATTATTATTATTATTATTATTATTATTATTATTATTATTATTATTATTATTATTATTATTATTATTATTATTATTATTATTATTTCAGGTTCTATTGTTATTATCTTAACGCACTGATAATTTACCCATACATATTGTACTTGGTTTCCGATTTTATATTATGAAATTCATGTATCTAAGCAGTAAATACCAATTCAATTACCAACCCTGACATCCCTTGCCATTCCAACATTATGTCATAACCCCGACTGCCAAAAAAGAAGGAAAATAAACAATACAACTGTTCAATAAAATTTCCATTAAAATGACACATGTGCTACTTACTCACTAATGCAGGTAAATATAATTAAGTGTTTTAAAATACTCAATGTTATTATGAAAGTTGTAATTTATTATTTAGGCCTAGACATATTTAGATACACTCTATACCTCCGTGTGCGGGGGTTGATGGTGCAAGACGGAACACCAACATTCACCTGTACTTGAGCGTGGTGGGGGGAAAAACTTCTTCTTTTTCCTATCCTTTTATGTGAAACAGAGGATAGTGAGATTGTCAGCGATCAATGGCATCTTTATATACATTTCCTTCCCTTCCCTTCGTTGTTCATGATGGGGTAGCATGCTTTTAAAATCGTTGGTTTTGCAAATGATGCCATTGCACGGGGCGGTAAATTGCCTGGGGCCGTCCCTGTATGTAGTTGGTACGTTAAGGATGTTTCGGATCTTATTGCAGCGACCGAACACTCAAATACCACTGCAATACGAGGTTCGTATCCGACCGAGGCAAGCAGTCACACGGGAAATCGAATCCGGGACCACACGCTCTGAGAGCAAACGCATTAGCCGTTTAGCTACAAAAGTAGAGAAAATTGTTCAAGTAAGAATTTTTGAACAAAACTTTCATGGTTCACTAAATGAGGGTCTTAGATGACAGAAATGTCCAAAAAAGTGTTTTTGAATGAATTGGAAACCCAATGTGACACCTGTGACTCAGCGAGGAACAGACGTAACTTACAACTTTAATTTAGTATATGAACAATTACTATTTTACCAGAGTAATTATTGGCCCTTTTAGATACAGGAAAAATAAATTATTAGGGAGTTAAATACTTACTTATCATAGGAATAAATAAAATATATCCGGAAGCTGAAAGGCGCTCGAGATCTCCATGAGCCACATGCAGCTACTGAAAAGAAAAGTTGAATAAAATTGCTAAAACCTGAAGAAAAGGAACGAAACAAAGCTTGCTACAAAGATTTATGTGTGGCTTATAAAGTACAATGGGTATTTGTGAAAAACGTTTGAAACTAACTTTATAAGGTCAACAGGAAATCAATGTGACACCTGTAGTACACTGGGGATTTGTGGGTTAATGAATATTTCTCGTAAACTCTTGCTCCTTTGTGGAAAACGGCGAAGAGGCAACGAAAATTCAACCCTTTTATAGATTCAGAGAAGTTAATGTAACGTTAACTAATACTTATATACGTATACATATAATCTTTTGTCTAAAGAAGTATCATAGCGGTTTGAAGATTCAGTCAATCGTTCATAATATGGCAAAAGATGGAAGATGGATACCTCTATTCATAACGACTATAGATAACGGCAAATGAAGAAATATTCAGGCTTTACGAAAACTAAAACACCAAGAGTAAATTAACGATGCTGTATTACATGCTTCATCTCCATTTTCACACTCCCACAACACTAAGCTCTCGACTCCTGGCCATGGGAATATGGCAACTATTAACGAGGGCGAAACCCTACATTAAGATTCTTATCTCTATCTACGCGCTGTAAGTGCTTTTAATTACGAAGCTATCAGTGAGGTCGTAACTACACGAAATTATAGCGCTGATCGTGGGCTCAACTCTAACGGAGGTGGCCGCCAAAACAGACAAGATAGGCTGAACTGATCACAAAAGTCACCACAAATCAGAGCTGTGAAACTGGAATAGGTGAAGAAAAAAAATGTTTCAGGAAAATTCACAAAAAATACAGTACACCTCATTTTAAAATCGAATTTCTGTTACAAAGAGTATGATATTTAACTAAAGGATTTTTTAAAAAGTTATAAATATCTCACTTTAAATGTAAAATAAACTGGTTGGTTTCTCAATCCCAAGGTACCGGTACATTTCTACTTTATTTTTTCATTTTACTTTAATCTTTATTTATTTATTTATTTATTTATTTATTTATTTATTGGAGTTTAACGGTGCACGACTATGGAAGACAGTGATATTGAGATTAGTGACAGTGATAAAATGACCAAAATGATAGGAAACGGGAGAATCCCGAGAAAACCCACGTGCAAGGTGTTTTGTCACTCTGGGATCGACCCAAGAACCCCACGCGTCAGAGGTGAGTGTTCTGCCACTGAGCTTTAACGTTATTGAAAGTAGTAGTTGCTCCCCATCCTTAAGACTACTGTACACTATTCGTTAATATCGTGACAATTAAAAGCATGCAACAACAATCCCGGAAGTGCCTTAAGGCTGACAAGTGTTAACGTACGTAGAGGCATCTATAAACGTGACGCACTAAGATGTTTGCCTTTTGTTACAATTCTCATCGTTTCCCTTGTTTTTCTAGAACCAACATTACATATTTGTTAAGCAAGGTTGCATAACATTCTCCGATGGTGTGTCGCACAAACTGACATTTTTCCCTTTTATAATTCGAATGACTTTTACACCTAGAACAGCTAATGACGGTGGCTGAAGAACCCAAAGATTCATTACCGCAGAAACGTTTGATCCTTTCCTTTGTCTCAAATTAATGCAAACAAGATTGGTGTTAATTAGCTCTTTAAGATCCATCTTTATACAATAAAAACGGGGCGGTTAGCGTACGCGCCTTTGGCGTGGAAGGCCCAGGTTCGATTCCCGACAGGAGCTCATGTGGTTCGGATTCCACGTTAATCATTAAGTCCCGTTTCATATAGCCTCGCTGCTGAAAGGGACGTTAAACTGAAAATCAAATCAAATCAACAACAATAAAAAGCGTCTTCAACGAAACTGAATAGTAGCTACAGTAAGTATTGTATCTCCTATGTGTACAAATGTTAGTGCCAGATTTACGAATAAGCTAAACAAGCTATAGCTTAGGGCCCACTTAGGGCTTGCCCCACCCATTAGGGGCCCCAAAAATTCCAGGAAAAAAGAACTGGGTGTGTATTTCCAATACATAAGGTTTAAAAAAACAAATAAAACCTACGTATAGCAACAGTAATTTGCGTTATGTATAGCTTCTTATGAAGTAAGCAATGGATCCCCTTCTGTAAACTATCATTCGTTTGCCATTTCTATATATAGGGTCTCTACGTTCTGAACAAACTAGTTGCACAGCTGGATATATAAAGAGCCCCATTACCTTCAATAGTTTAGGGCTCCATTAATCTTAAATCCGTCTGTGACAAATGTAACACAGTTTCTCTGCGGGTCAGCAATATATCGACTGGTTTGACGTATCTTTTCATATCTTTTTTTACTAAGTGAAACTTCTCATTTCCTTGGAGTGTTGTTTTTTTTCCTATATGTTGTTTAGTGGGACCGAAATCACGAAGAAATTTCAAAACAGTGTAACTCCTCGCGTATGTTAGCAATATGTATTGAAATGCTGGTACAACATACACTACATATGGGAGATTTCTGTCATGTTCTTGTGAAAAATAACTTCAAATAACTGTCCACCATGATGCACATCGCACGTTAAGCTGTTGACATAATCGTCATTACACCTCTCAAAGTTGATGGAGTTATTGCTTGGATTTCCGCGCAGATGTTACCCAATATCGTAGAACAATTGCGTTGACGTGTGCCTAGATGGCACAAAGACATGGTAGGTCATGTTGCTGCTGTTGTCAGAAAAATCAAAAACATTTCTTTAAAAAAACTACACAACAAGTCACTTTTAGAATGACCGTATTCTGAAATACCAAAATGCGGATACATTTACATCAGACTAACTCGTTACTTAAACAATAACTTTCTGCAGGATAATAAGTTTGATCTTTTACTTTCAATGTGTCTCATCATTCTATCTTCTCTTTCCGAAACCATATTTTCTATTTCCCTCATACCATTTTCAACACTTTCATTAAATGCCTTGTTCACCCTCTGTTTTTATTATTATTTATTTATTTTTACAGTTCTTCAATAGCACTACATTTCAGAGGCTTCATTGCTACAGTTTTCTTCTAATTCTAGGGTCCATGTTCCACATCCATACAATGCTAAACTTCTTGGCTTCCCTCAGTCTTTTCTTAAGCTTTGCGTAAAATTTAAATCGCCTATATTCAACTGTTTGAAGTTAGTATCTGATTGGTTGAAGTTATCTGTTTCTCGCCATATATAGCAGAAATCAAACACCTGCAGCTGTTGATCCTCTGCCGGAGTGTGTGGCCTCCCCGCTAGTCTAATGGCTAGCACGTGCGCCCCTGGTGTACGGGGTCCCTGGTTCAATTCCTGGTGGGAGAGCCTTTGTGATTTTAACTGTCCTCGATGTTTCTGTGTTCGTGTCCCTGTCGTTCTAGGTGATTGGAAGAGTCAAGTAAATATGTAAAGCAAGTAAAATTAAGTAATAAGTAGTTCAAGTAAGTTACTGAGACACGTTCGGTGAGTCAGTTAACATTTTTTTTTTAAGAAAAAGAAAAAAGTGTGCTAGCACAATGGGCTAGTAATAATAATCGCTTTTGGTGTGGGTTCAAACCCAGACCAAAGAAAGTTTTTTTTTTTATTTTTTGAAAATTTTCATAACTTTTTTTCATTAAAATAAGATGAAAATAATACCAAAAAGGGAATTTACTTACGTTACGCGTGCAGTTTTGCTATACAAATCCACAGTATAAGTAGAAGTAGTAGTAGGAACGAGTTAGAAATCCCGCGGGGCTCGTTTTGTTCCACCTTGATCCCAATGATATAAATTTAACCTCAGCTCCTTCTTCAATTTTCTTCTTCAATTTCCACAAAGTGACAATTTTCTTCTATTACTATAATACACAATACATCCACCAGAAGGTTTGGACAATCGCAAACTGCAACCAATCAGAAAAGTGTATTTAGTTCCTATGACTAGGGTCGTGTATGAAAAAAATACGCATTCAAGAAAGGACTAACTCGGAAGAGTAATGCTCCCGGAAGTAGAAATGAGAAACACAGTTCTGATTGGTTGGCCTTTTCCACTTCTTGCCACGTTGCACAAAATAGCAGAAATCAAACGCTTGCTACTGTCGGCCTTCGTGGCCGAGTGGGCTAGCACTATGTGCTATTAAAAAAATTCTCTTTTGGCGTAAGTTCAAACCCGACCCGAGGAGGGTTTTTTTTTACATTTTTTATGTTTTTATAACATTAAATTAAAATAATATGAAAATAATACTTAAAAAAGTGATTTATTTACTTTTGTGCAGATAAGTAGTTGTAGTACTTATGCCCTTGTACTCCATGATATAGGGCTCGTTTTGTTCCCCTTGTACTTCACGATATAAATTTTGTTACCAACTTAAAACAACTGGCTAGGATAGCGCGTAAAACAGCTGGCTAGAGTAGCGCGCGTAAAAACGTACTTGCGGGAGTATTACTCTCCCGAGCGGGTCGTTTCAAGAACTAACTTTATTATTTCATATCATCAATTGTGGTTTTAGATTTAAAGTCGCAGCACTTTGGCCAGATCGACTATTGTACTTTTATTGTTCTAAAGTAGAAAAGTTGTATTAAATTGTTAAATTGTTTGCACTAAATAACTTTAGTCAAGGCACTCGTCACAACCAAAATGGCGCGGGCATAAATCTGAATCCACCTGCACTAAATCACATATTGTTTAAAAGTAAATCCATCGAAGATAATAAGAACATTGACTCAGGGATGTTCACTATAAACATTGACTACAAATAAAATGAATCAAAGCAACAAATAAAATCATTGTAGGAAATAGGAATTCGAAACAGTTCACCAACTCTGATCCCATCTTGTCTCGAATCTCTAGCTATGTAACGTATATATATATATATTACATAGATTTAACAAATATATAGGTATAACAAATGCGATTTATATTTTGTTGCTATAGATTATTTAAATATAGATGAGCTACTTTTCTTCCTCTTTGTTTGAAGGGAAATGTTCAACTCTATCAATATACGTAGTTGCAATAAAATAGATTTTGTACAGTACGCTGAATGCTTTCCACAACATGGTCGCAAGATTGCCACAAAATCCGTTACAAGCCGTCACTAGCCATCATTCACAGGTGTGTATTTAATGAAAATTTCCCAGCTGCCAGATTTTTTGTTGCTTGCTTTTTTTTTCTGAAAAACCAGAATGCGGTTTTCAATGATGTGTACTGTAGGGTGAGACAGTACGAAGCGCTGGAAGAAGGGGGGAGGGAGTTAGAAACAGCCCTCGGAATAGCCAAATGACAATAAACAAACAAAGCAGAACGTGCAAATAAAATAATTTTTTTGAAAACAAAAAAAGGTAGCGAGGAAGTTGTATGTATATGCACGTATTAAAATCCTCTTTAATTGACTTTTCAGTAATCACATCTCTGTCAGTTATTTTTTTTCTTTCTTCTTTTCCTTTTTTCTGTACGTCCGTGTCTGATGAGGTGGCATTTAGAGATGACGAAAGAAAAACAAATGCCAGTTTGTGAGCGATAGAAACACAGCGAAAGGGAAACAGAAATACAAATATAAACACGTCCGCAAAAAGGGAATCTAAAGTTAACTATTTACAATAATTGGTTATGGCGAGCCAGAAGACTTTCTACCTGGATCATATGTGGTCAGCACATTGTTCAGTTTCATCCTTAATTTTAGTTTACTATCAGAGTGTTCTGCAGTTTTTGTTTCAAGTCTCTTTCAAATTTCTTCGGGATGCTCTCCCAACACCAAACATTCTGTGCCCCCACTGGGAATCAAACCTAAAGCCTGTGACAAACATCTTGGCATTTCAGCTAAACGAATAAAACGCAAGCTCTGAAGCGACGTTGCCGAGTGAGAAAGGGGTGTGGCTATGGCTTGGCTAAGTAGCCGAACTACAGCGCAATCAGATGGCAGGGGATGAATGTGTACAAAATAAACGTGGTAATACTGCAGCACTCTCATTTGCTAGCAGCATTTAAAGGGAACTTGGAGCGCCGCCTTTAAATGCCAAGATGTTTGTCACGCCGCATATAATCATATGCACCAAGAACTTTCGCATTACTAGGGAGAATACCACTTATATATATATATATATATATATATATATATATATATATATATATATATATATAGAGAGAGAGAGAGAGAGAGAGAGAGAGAGAGATTGATACATAAATACAGGCGCGGAACCAATGGGGCTGTAGCTCCCCTGACGCTCAGGTATACACTGGATAAACTGGGCTTCAATCCTGCTTTACACTGGATAAAGCTGCAGACTATGGTTTAGCCCCTCCTTTGATCATATCCTGGATCCGCCACTGCATATGTATATACAGGATGGTCCATTTATCTTGAAATCCTCTTGTAACTTTTAAAAATAATAGTTTAAAATTTTGCTGAACACGTAGAAGGTAGAGCAATTATATAAGGGAATCGATTTCCTTCTGTTAAAAGCATTATACCAAAGTTTCACTATACAAGTAGAAAAATTAGTAATAATTTGAATAAGTGGATGTCCTAAGGCTCAGACACACTAGGGAAATATCTCCACAAAGTTCTACTCAAACTAACTGAGGTGTATTTAGTGTTCTTAATGCTCCATGCAAGCAAAGACATATTAGAAAACCACAGAGCTCCAGGCAAGTTAAGTGGGCAGGAAGCCTTAGAGCTCCAGGCAAGACAGAAGGCTTGGGTTTAGTTAATATATCTCAGAACTCCAAAGCAAGCTAAGAGAAGGGAGTTTGACCACCCGAAGACTCATATTACATGTGGTGATCCTCTGGATATTTTTATAGCTGCTCCTGTGTAGCGATGATCTGGTGTTCCTCCCCTGGTGACGCTGAATTTCTCGTCGTCAGCCTCTTGTAGTAATTTGTAGTAGAAACGCATGTGAACATTGTTCGATATACTCTGCGATATCACCAAATTAGTAGTGTTGCCTATCCAGCATAAAGTTTTTTTTTTAATAGCACTATGTCACATTATTACTTGTTTCAAATCTACATAAATAAACGAAAACACGCCATATCATATTTACTGTTCAGCGTTGCAACCTAAGAACGCTACAGTATCACCGATGTCCAATTTTTGGAAGTCTTTATAAAAGTAATAACACAAGTGAGACAGACGGGACAATGTGTACACAAAGTACCTTTACTGTCGAATACTACAAGTTTTCCCATAAAGAATGCAACCTTTGAAATGCTGACCATTTCTGTTTTAGTAAGTTGGCCACACTGAACGTTACACGATTTTCATTTGTTATCTTTGTGATTAGTAGTCACGTAGCGCCGAATAGCGCATGATTGTCATCTTTTTCTGGACCGGACTTACAGCAATACTGCTACTTACGATGGTGGTGTTTTCAGGATTGCCAATTTGAGGGAAAAGTCGCTAAATCTAGGGGATTCGACTTCCAGGATAGCGACAAAAAAATAATTTTTCCGATTAGCGACTGTTTGGGTGATTTTGGGATGACGATCTGACGACTTACTTATAAAAATCTAGCGACTTTTGTGCTGTGAACAACTTGTTCTAAAATAAGTACTATTAGCTCGAATCAGTTCAGATATATACTTATTTTCCTTTTGCTTATTTGAATTAGTACAAGTGTTGACGAGCTGGGGAAGTACATAATACTTATCTCTATATTCCTGCTTTTATTACTGTTATCTCTTACCTTCTAACGGGGACCAACTCCAGCTTTTAATGTCCTTTAGTTTACAGAGCACAAATAATACATTACCGATAGCAAACAAATTATCTGTAGAAGCGTGAGTAGAAGTGAAGTATGTAAGATTTTTTCCTAGACCTTTAATTTTGTTCGTTTTTATAAACTCATTTTTGATTTCGTTGAAGCAAAATTGATCATAAAGTTTAAAATATATAAAAGTGAAATTACTGTTAGTTATATATGAGTCTTTCATGTACGTTCTTGTAACGTATATAGTAGTAGGACTTTAATTGATCAGGTATCTTATACACACACTAACACACACACACACACACACACACACATATATATATATATATATATATATATATATATATATATATATATATATATATATATATATATATATATATATATATATATATATACGTATATATGAAAATGGCAAAATTAAACGAAAAAATTTTTAGCGACTTTTCACCCAAAATTGGAGTCATTTCATCTGTTTAGCGACTTTTTGTATCAACTTGTTGGCAACACTGAATGTTTTCCACAGTACCAGCAACACGAGGACGTCCAGAGGATTTAACGTTCACAACCGAACCGGTTTTCTCAAACTTAGCAATCTGTTTCATTACAGTCGACTTATCCGGTGCATTACGTTGACCAAACATTCCACGGAGTTTGCGAAAAATCTTTGCACAACATTCACCATGTTTGTACTGAGTTTTCACTAAGACAACGTGCTGTTCCACCGTGAAGTGCTCCATTCTTACCCGTGCAGAAAACGAAATGTTTGCTAGATCCCACAGAATTACATAGAATTTTGAGAGTGCGTACTGAGCAACATAGTTGTAATTATGGTGTTCGGCATGAAATTTCCACACATTTCGTTCCTAGTTGTATGTTGTATTTTTTTTCACATTGTTTTGAACGTGTATGACATACAGAAAAGAAGTTTCGTAACAGAAACGAATTAACTGCTGTAAACATTAATGTAGACCCCCTAAGTGCCGATGATTTCAGACGATTTCTCCCGGGGGGAAATTCAATATACAGGGTGTTAAAGTAAAACTGCTAAAATACAGGCAACCCTTATTAAGCATTACCGGATATTTGGATATTTGCCTCTGGAGGGAATTTTATAGTGGCTCCGGAGGGAAATTCACTATGGGCCACCCTGTGAAATCATCACTGAATGTAATATTAGAAACAGTCTACACTAATAAGCGTTCCTATAACACTTGTAATGGTTTCATACTAGTAATCCTAACCTTCTAAACCTAAAGAACAACTCTCTTCGTTTTGAGGATGTACAGCGTCGATAAATATTACTACCTTAGGGTAAAGACATACCGAAGATACCTCGCGATCGAGGTCGAGGATTAAGTCGCGGTCGCTAACTCGATGTCTAATGCTAGATGGATGAAGGGCGCACATAGCGAAGATGGCGCGTCTTCGTTATAAGTTCTCAGTTTGAGGGGAAAAATTACTGTAACGCGTGTGAAATTATTCCGTCAGTGCATAAAAATCACTGCGAAATCACATTCTAAAATTGAAAGAACCAAACAGTTATAAATAGGGATGGACGTGAGACGAGACATGAGAAATGCCAAAGTCTCGTCTCTTGTTTCGCAAAAAAAAAAAAAAAAAAAAAAAAATGAGTCTAATCTCTTGTCCGTCTTTATCAATAAATCAAAGGCTTACTTTTTCAATTTTCTGTGAAGAAATACCCTCTTTCAGCACTCACGTGAGAAATCATTTCCCAGTAAAATAAAAAAAAAAATGTCTTCAGGTTTCAAGGTGGGGAGGTATTAACAGAATGAAGTATCTTCACTGCAATTCCATTATTTGATGTTGCCTGTGCCTGTCTTTATAGGTATTTTTTTTAACCTTACATCAGTAACGAATTTAGAAGAATGTATTATTATTATTATTATTATTATTATTATTATTATTATTATTATTATTATTATTATTATTATTATTATTATTATTATTAATCTCGGAGTTGGGGGGCATGAAGTTTTCAATCATAAATATGATTAACACTAGCTTCCTTTTTCTTTAGAAATTCCGGAATTTAAGGACTTCAGCCCGAAAGCCCCTCCCAGTAACCGCCACTGCCTTATATAATAATAAGCTACAGTTTAATTTTCAAATAAATATGAATAACTTCATTTGAGTTGCTATTTTTTATTTCATTCTCTATTTAACTTAAAACGTGCCTATTATGATGTTGTTTGTGTCTATTATCCATATTGCTGGAACATTCTTCATTAGTTCTACCAATATCACTTTCATAATCAAATATAAAGTCCAGCAAAATCTCTTGAGCAAAAATACACACAATCCTCTGCAGACGAAATTCTGAACAAAAGAAAACTATTCCGTGCAGCGCTTCAGAGAGAACCAATGAGAACACGAGCCACAGCGATACTTCTACTGAACATCGATGTAATAACAAACTCGGTTGATTATCATCGCTACCATTAACTCACCATCGCGGTCGAACTCTCGGTTGCGATGTAGCGTACATCTCCGGCATGCGCTTACCCATTTGAATCCATGTGTTTATGCCATTATCGAGGTAACGACCGCGACTTTAACCTCGACCGCGAGGTATCTTCGGTATGTCTTTACCCTTACACATCCCTTTCATATGTGCAGTTACTAATTTTAATAGTAAAACTAAAATTTTCTTAACGATATCTCATAAAACTGTACCGTCATCTCTAGCATATTAAAAATCTTTTAAAAATACTTTTAAAGGACACATTTTGATATCTAAATATGCTTTTCTATTTTCTGCTATTTAAATATGGTCTAATTAAAGATATAATACATAATTCGAAATCTAAGCAGCCTATTCCAAATATTGTAAATGATCATGCATTTCTAGAGTACGTTTGGGGCCTTGATTAGAATAATTTTTAAAGTCCATTACCTCAGTTATTAATATGTATGCAAGTCGTTGCATTTTGGCGTATTAACGTTGGATTTTGGCGCCAATAAAATACCGTAGATGTTCGTATGTTTCCGGATGTCTTTGGTTTCTATCGGCAACTGTAGTTTGTTGAGTGAATGTAGCATTACTTATCCGGTTTATTTCTTTCATTTTGTTATTATAGCGATAAGTAAAAAGTAATTTACTCAGTAAACAGGCTACTGGGACACTGACATTGTCTACTATAATTCAAATAGCCTAGGAAACTTCATAAGGTAAGCAATATTATTTAAAACTTGTAATATTTTAATATTCCATATTGATTCACAAGGGAAATTTAAAAGTAACATTTCAAGGTTACATGTGATCAAATAACATTTCATCAAGATTTTAGCATAAATCTAGCTTGTTTAGGGATTATTTCTTTTAATTACTAATTATAAATTAAGCTATTTTATTCTGTTCCAAATTATTAAGAATATTTTTGAATAAACAAAGTAAGATTTAGAATGAGTTTATAAGTAATCGATAAGTTTTTTCATTATTGTATATATTTTTATGGTTTTTCAGTAGATTAATTTTGCCGGTGTTTTAGATAAATACTAATTAGGGAAAGCCAGATTTTTTCCTAAGAATTCATACTTTTTTGATAACTATTGCCTAATTTTAGTTAGCTTAGATTAGGTTAGGTTACATTACGTTGTATTTACTTTCATGGTTTGCATTGGCTGCCACAATTAGAAATAACACTGTTTTTTTTTCTTTAAGTTTCTTTACACATTCTGAGTTAACTTTACAGTGCCTGATCCAGATGGTAAGAGACTCACTCAAAAACGAGAAATTACACTCTTTAATTTTATGAAAATGGATCAAAACTTCCCTGATCTTAAGATAACCCTTTCTATCCCTACCCTACTTATCTCTATCTTACTCTAATCTACCCTACTCTAGTCTACTATATTCTTTTAAAGCGACCCTACTTATCGATATGCAGTTGGAGCATGTATTGTAAAATTTACCCCATATTCTTTTTAAATTGTCTATTATACAATCTTTCGTTCAGGTAATAATTTTAGAACAATTGTGAACGATTAATTGTACTACAAGTAGTTTCTTTTTATGAAGACCTGAACGATATAGTAGATCAGAACCCAAGTGGTTACAGTTTTGATTCCATGAATTATTCCGGAACGATTATAGTTCACGGTAAACTATTCAATTTTTTCTCTGATTCACTACTTCGATTACAAGTTATTTGAGTACATGAAGAGTCACATAAACCACAGTAATTGGAACAGTAAATTAAAACCTAATCTAATGGAAAATGAATTATTTATCTGTAAAAGTATAAAATATGGTTCTCGAGAAAGTTGATTAGTTTTTGAAATAATGTAGATTAAAAAAAACAAACAAAAAACAAATATAAATCTATCCTAAATGTGAGTATAAACTTCAAAGGATATGATCCAGGAATTAAAAAGGGAGTAGGGAATACATTCAGACCCCAAAATTTAAATGTTTATAAACCATTTACTATTAAAGCAAATATACAGAATGGATAATTTATTTCCAAATGCTATTGCAACTTTTAAACTCATTTTAAACTAGTAGATAAAACTCGATGAAATTTTGTAACATGTAAATATTGACAAGAGTACATTGTTTGACATACTTTGCAATACCATCAGATTAATAATGTTTCTAATCTTATATAACGTTATATATTTTTAAATAGTCATATTTCAAATTTACATATTATACAAAAATTTACAATACAATATTTATTATTAGCTGTTTTAGATTAGGAACGCTACAGTATCACAAACGCCCATAAACATCTAAATTTTGTAGATCCCTGCTAATGAGACAGGTGTGTCAATGCACATCGAAAGTACTTTAAGGCCAAATAGTGTGACCATGATCTGATGTATTTCTAACAAGTAAAAACAAAGTTACAAGGAATTGAAAATATTCACTTTCTTCAAAAGCTTTAATTTTGAAAGAGTGCTTTGGTAAGTACTAGATGGTTTACATATAAACATTCAGGGTTAATATATAAAAGGGCTTGGACGAACACGTGAACAGACATATAAAGGATTTTGGACGGACACATGGACAGACAGGGTAAATATATAAAAGAGTTTGGACAGGCACGTGAACAGGTAGGGTAAATATATAAAAAGTTTGGACGGATACATGGACAGACAGGGTAAATATATAGAGTCTGTATGGACACATGGAGAGATAAGATAAATATATAAAGAAGTTTGGACGGTCACATCGACAAACAGGGTAAATGTATAAAAGAGTTTGGACGGACATGTGGACAAGCAGGGTAAATATATAAAGGAGTTTTAACGATCACGTGAACAGATAGGGTAAATATATAAAAGAGATTGGACGGACACATGAACAGACAGGGTAAATATATAAACGAGTTTTAACGAACACGTGAACAGATAGGGTAAATATGTAAAAGAGTTTGGACGGACACATGGACAGACAGGGTAAATATATAGAGTCTGTATGGACAGACAAGGTAAATATATAAAGAGGTTTGGAAGGTCACATCGACAAACAGGGTAAATGTATAAAAGAGTTTGGACGGACGTGTGGACAGGCAGGGTAAATATATAAAAGAGGTTCGACGGACACATGGACAGACAGGATAAATATATAAAGGAGTTTTAACGATCACGTGAACAGATAGGGTAAATATGTAAAAGAGTTTGGACGGACACATGGACAGACAGGGTAAATATAAAAAGGAATTTGGAAGGACACATGGACAGACAGAGTTTTAACGATCACGTGAACAGATAGGGTAAATATGTAAAAGAGTTTGGACGGACACATGGACAGACAGGGTAAATATATAAAAGAGGTTGGACGGTCACATGAACAGACAGGATAAATATATAAAGGAGTTTTAACGATCACGTGAACAGATAGGGTAAATATGTAAAAGAGTTTGGACGGACACATGGACAGACAGGGTAAATATAAAAAGGAATTTGGAAGGACACATGGACAGACAGGATAAATATATAAAGGAGTTTTAACGATCACGTGAACAGATAGGGTAAATATGTAAAAGAGTTTGGACGGACACATGGACAGACAGGGTAAATATATAAAGGAATTTGGAAGGACACATGGACAGACAAGGTAAATATATAAAGGAGTTTTAACGAACACGTGAACAGATAAGGTAAATATGTAAAAGAGTTTGGACGGACACATGGACAGACAAGGTAAATATATAGTCTGTACGGACATATGGACAGCCAAGGTAAATATATAAAGAAGTTTGGACGGTCACATGGACAGCCAAGGTAAATATATAAAGAAGTTTGGACGGTCACATGGACGAACAGAGTAAATATATAAAAGAATTTTGCCGGACATGTGGACAGACAGGGTAAATATATAAAAGAGGTTGGACGGTCACATGAACAGACAGGGTAAATATATAAAGGAGTTTTAACGATCACGTGAACAGATAGGGTAAATATGTAAAAGAGTTTGGACGGACACATGGACAGACAGGGTAAATATAAAAAGGAATTTGGAAGGACACATGGACAGACAGGGTAAATATATAAAGGAATTTGGAAGGACACATGAACAGACAGGATAAATATATAAAGGAGTTTGGACAGACATTGTAAATATATAAAGGAATTTGGAAGGATACATGGACAGACAGGGTAAACATATAAAGAAGTTTTGGTTGGTAAAGCAAACTTTTTAACAAATTAATATTCATATTAAACGAAAAATAAGATTGTTATCTTTAGGTTTGAAGCTGAGTAGACTCAGGAAGTTTAATGCAGATCTCGTCTTGAATTACACTTCTATAACAGGAGCAGATGGAAAGATAAATATACCAGCCACATTTTCAGTTTTTTTTCTGAGAAAGTAAATCTCAGAGGATGTGACTCCTTTCCAACTCTGAAGAACATTTCCAACATAGTAAAACGTATTTGTTTGAAGTTAATTCAACAAGCACATTAAAGTTATCATCAGTTTCTCTTGTCTGCAAAACAATCTGGATCAATAATAGGAATATCTTTCGCCCCAAGTTAATATTTCAATCAGTGGCGGATCTAGAAGGTAAAACAAGGGGTATCTAGGTACATCATGAGTTTATTATTTAACATAGATCCTGCAGAAGTGTCGAACTTAACTCTCTCCTGATGGATACTACGAGTAGACTGGACTTTAAGTATTATTTTACACGTTGTATAGCCTAACAGAAAAAATGCAATTGAAATTATATCTAATGTTTCAAAAATTTCTCTAATAAAGAATAAAAGGCAACGATTACTATAAAATTTCAAAAATATATAAATAATAGCTTCAATTATCTTAGTCACTCAAAAAACTGGGGATATAGGCCCCCGGGGTGGATTCGCCACTGACTTCAACATAATTTAAGAACAATTCAACACGATGATCAACATTTGTTTCTTCAAGGGAACATGTAAAACAAACGATTCATCGTATTCAAATTAATAGGAATGTTTCTTTTCTTTAATTTAATTCTCTTGAGCTCTAGTATTTTCTTTTCTCAAGAATGTTATAAAATAGAGGATCTGTCAGTGGCGGCCGGTGGTTTGTGGTTTCGGATGTTGCAGTACGAACGATCGGAGACAGAAGATATAAAGTGGACTCATTGACTATTAAGCATAAATTTAGATGCAAATGCTATGTGACATGTTAAATTAAATAAAATTCTGTTTTTTAAAAATAAAAAATGCAGAACATTTAATCCGATTAATCACCTTATTTAATTAGTAAGTTCATTCTTCTCTTTTTGATTGGGACAAATCTGCCTAATACATGCTGGTTGAACTCTAGTATTCTTATTGTCAGGTCTTTTTCGATGGAAAGCATAACCAATGGTGATAACCTTTCTTGGGACATTCAATTTCTTGAAAGTGTCAATTCTTTTTGATGTGAAAAAGAACTTTTCTTCTTTTACTGACGCCATAGGTACAGTTAATATTAATTGCAGAAGCTTTGTAGATTCACTAAATATTTTTTCTAGACTTTTGTGAACAATTCATTCTAGCAAACTCAGTCCGTGACAGTGATCTGAATTCCTCTTCCGTGTAGACTGAAGAGAGTCCGTAGCAGAGATTAATGTTATAAAAAAAATGTACATTGAACACGCTTTATTCACAATTTATCTAGGAAAATTTCGAATAAATTGTGGAAATGTACCTAGTGCATACAAGATTACTGCCATAAGGTGTCCTGTAAACTTAAACCTTTTTTTTTTTTTTTTTTTTTGAACACACTCCTGAATTGCACTTTGCTTGTTTTGTCTAAGCCTTAATTGTAAGTTTTTCCTCAGTTGAAAGATGGGCATTTTTTTTTGTAAGTTATTTACAGAAGTCATGATATGCAATTCATTCAGAATTTGTAGGTTATGTACAGAATTAAAGCACACACAATAAAATTAAATCTAATAACTAATAACCAAAAAGCTGATACAAAAGAGATACTAGCATATGAATTGCGAATGTCACATATTCATACATAGGGCTGTAAACTGGCCGGCTTTTCATTGGCCTGGCCGAAAAAAATGATGTTATTTTGATTAAAGCCGGTGACGGGTACAAACTTCTCACCAGCCCCTTGATAATCGTTTTTTTTTTTTTTTTTTAAATTTGTATCTAGTTCGAAGTATAGATATTGAAAAGTAGCTGTCATTCTGTAAACTCAAAACTGTTACCTTTCACCACGTATCAACGATTAATATATTTTGTTCACCTGTTTAGAAAATTTGAGAGAGATGACAGGGACTGTATCAGGAACAATTTGAAATTTACTTTCAAGGAATTTTATACATTTATTAAGAGTGGAAAAAGATCTCTTAAAGCAATTTCCTATAGTTGAAGTAGAGACTATGGGCCTTATGCAGAGTCGTTTTGACGCGTTATTAGTGCCATACTAAAGAGTTCGACTAACACATGTTTCCTGCAGTAGTCAGGCTTTTAGTATGACGCTAATCATACGTCAAAACGACTCTGCATAAGGCCCTATATGTTTAAAGAGTGAATTTCATTTTACAAATCCAAAATTGTCACGTAAAGATTATTATACTTTTGTTCATCTGTTTCGATAATTTTAAAGGAATGGTAGTTACTGGTAAATACAATAAATTGATCAATGCCGATTGATCAATTTCAGTTCCTCATTTATAGCACAATGTATCTATTAAGCTTATTAGTGAATGTTCTAAGGACATACAGAATATATGTGTTAATGCACTTTCGTTCACGATAGTACATTTCCTTTCCATGGATAGGTCCGAACAGAGATACTTCATGCTGAGACCTATATCACAGAGAATTTTGAGGAAGTGTCGTTTTTTTTTTTTATTTTACAGAGTTGGCAACCCTATTCATATATCAACACACACACACACACACACACACACTTGTGCGTAAAAGAAAAAAGAACTACATTCCAAATCATCCGTCTTGGTTGTTACGCAATGCACGATGAACACAATATACTTTCACATGAGGCGAAACAATGTTTATCAACGTTCTGGAAAGCAATCTTGAAACTCGCCAGATATAGGAACAACATGTTAGCTGGGAGGGGTCCAAAGTATTTGAGGAAGGTCCAATACGTCTACGTAATAACGAACCTGTCTTTTACTGTACCCGAAAAGATAAGTAATTCTTAATTACTGTCACCTATATTTTTAGAAAAAAATGATAGAACTATTATTTCTATAAGAAAAGAAAGAGTACATGATAAGATGTAAAATAAAATATTTAGCTTACATCAATCATTTCTCTGTTAAACAAGTATAGTTCGTTAAGAAAGTCTACAAATGCTAGTCGAGTTTCGAAATTTTGGGGAGGTCCGGACCCGGTGGACCCTCCTCGTGGCTACGCCTCTGAGCATTGCTAACTAGTCCCAAGTTCAATGTGGCGTTCCCCACCATACAGTTTTATCAAGAGTATAAAATATACTTATTTTATAAAAGAAATATGTATATACTAAAATACTATCCACACAGGGAGGGGGGGGGAATTCTGCATATTGACTTATTAATATTTGGTTCACAAATTATTGTAGAAGAAATTTTCATTATCTATATAAGCTAAGAATTAACTTGTAAATGCGGATTTACTTTCATTTGATTTCTGCTCTACTATATATTTTCTTTTTTATTTTGTAATTCTGCTATCACTTTTTTTTTAATTGTCATTATATTGATTTGCTTCAGTATAAGTACCGTAATATAAAATATGAATGCATAAAAACAAATTCCATTTGTTAACTGCTAGTGAAATAAAATTTAGAAATCTTATTTAGCGCGAGAAACCTTCCCGTTCACTGGAAACCGTGCTGTGTTGCAGAAGCACTGCAACGACCAGACCCTTTAACTTCTGAGATAGGGGAAAGGAGACTTAACATTTGCTCCTATTCCCGCGCTGAAGGAATCTGGTCGTTGTATGCTCGCTGCAACACAATATAAATTAGAGACTCTGTGACGGATTATTTTTCGCTTTTTAAAACGGATTAACAAAACGGACAGTTAGAGAAGTAAAAAAATATGTTATTTAAAGTATATATAGGAGTATTAGAAAGTATTTTTTCTGTTCTTTACTACTATTGCTAATAATATTTTTTTCTTGAAAAACTTTGGTCGTTGCGCAACGCTGCAACACTAACATTAGCCGCCACTGGGATCTGTCCATACGTATCTTCATCATCAGCGAAGCCGAGAAACAATCGAGCATCGTCTGAGCCGGCACGTCTGATTGGCTACTCTCGTTTCCGCCATGATTATAGGCTCGAAACATTGTGATTTTAGTGGCGCGGAGTGGACAGAGTAGGTGTGGCGAAGCTGTGACGTATGGCTTCACGGTTTTCTTATATGGGCAGATCGTCTATTTTTATAACATCCTTGTCTTTTTTAGTGTATCTGTTGTTAAGAGCTACATTTCCTTCCGCTGTTTCCGACTGTTTTGAACTCTGATTGCATTTTGGGTATCCAATCTCTCTATATGTATTCGAACCGGAAATTGTAAATTTAGCAATTTTTGGTTTGAATTTTGAAGATCCATAGTACAAAAATAGTAAGAGTAATAAGCTCCTATTTTGAAACGAAATCTTTAAGTTTAACGTCCCACGATTATGCCCTATAGGCTAAGGCAGACGATGATTAAAAAGTGAGTGACGATGGAAGAATTCCTGCAATAAGGAAGTGGGGGGAAAAGGAGTTCCTCGAGAAAACTCACGGACACCATGTTGTTAACCACAAACTTACTTGGCCGCAGGGATGCCCAGAGAGGGGGGCTATGACGCAAACTGCGTCATTGAAATATTTGGGGGGGGGTAAAAATCTATATAAATATGTTTGAGGGGGTGTAAAAATTAATCGAAAAGTTTTTTTCATGGAAGAACACCTACGGATAGACAATTGGGGGGCGCGTCATGGACATAAGGGGGGTGGGCACCACTGCTTGGCCGGTATCGAACCAGAGACCCCACGCAACACAGGTAAGACGCTCTACCATTGTTTTCGAAAACTGCACATTTTGTTTCTTCATGTGTACTTTCGTACTTCGCTTTAGTTTCAAACAATTATTTGCTATTTCTTTTGAGTTGCAGCATGCGGAAATCCTCCCTCATTGACGTATTAATGAGCTCATGTAACTCCCAAACGGTAAGAAATGCGCAAAATGTTTCCTCTCGAGGTTGTTCAAAATTTAGCGATTGTTTCAATGGGGGCAAAACAAATCCACGTTTCCATTTAAAATTTTGAAGTTACTCCCCCCGTAGAGGTATTCTTCATACGACGTGATTCGGCATATCTATACATATCTGTCGAGAACGTGTGTATATATTCTCTTAGCAAAGAAAAGATTCATTTCTCTTAGTCACGGAGTCATTTCTCTTAGCAAAGAAAAGATTTCTTGAGTGATCGCTGCCGAGAGTATGTATATATATACTATCGGCAGCGATCACTCAAGAAATATTCTCCTTGTTAAGAGAAATGACTCAGTAAAAGTAACACAGGCCTCTCAATATCCTGTGTTTCAGATAGATATAACTATACTGAAATTTTTAGCATTCACGATGGATACCGTAAGTATCGGTTGCAAACTCACATTGAGAATTTATTTGTTTTATTTATTTATTTTTAGGTAACAGTATATTTGACATTTATACCAAGTAACAACTTATATGTTTTTCTGTAATATTTCACTTAAATAGTCTCGTGAACCTATTAATTTTCTTATACAATTTACACTAGCAGAAGTGCTGTCATTTATTTTCGATACACTTGTTCTTTTTGTATTTTAATCCATAAAGATCACGTCAGTTAGTTAATTTGTCGACTACCATTTTGACATTTTAATCCAAAATCCGATGGAGTTTTAGTAGCACCAGGCATGTTTCAAAATTTAACCCAACTATGATCACAGTATGCCATTGCGTTGAAAGACATGAAGATATGAGCGTTGTAATAAACTATTTATATTTCCTTTTTATTTACTGCATTTATTTTTCTGTCACACGTTGGTATCCTAAAATTACTTTTTTGGTGCCGCTAATGTGTGATATTCCAGAAAATTTCAGATAATATAGCACATATTTACACAGGAAATAATTCGTTTATTACTTTTGGGATTAATTAAGAGCAACAACATAGACTGTGTGGCTAGGCTAATACAAATATGTTTGTTTATTTATGGTAATGCGTTAACTCTGATAACATCAATATTATTAATTAGAACTCAACCACCATAGTAACACGTTAAAATTATCATTGAGAAGAAAGAAAAAAAAACGTGGTCATTGCTACATTGATGTAAGTGGCATCTCTCGGCTGCGCTTGGAATTTCTCTTGTAATACCGACTTGGTCTGACATCTCGCGGCAGTTGAGTGAACTAGTTTACATTGAATCACAGATAGTAAAGCAGTTCGGTGAAGATCGGCGTTTCTCCCGTCTACATAATAGCCATATAAATAGGGTGACCATACGTCCCGTTTTGCCCGGGACAGTCCCGTTTTAAGGGCGTACCCCGGCCGTCCCGTCGGTAGATGGTAAGAAAGTAGAATTTGTCCCGTTTTATGCAAGTGAAAGAAGTAATAAGAAACCCAGTACATTTACTTCTTGTAAAGGTGTTATTAATACCTTAATAATAATATTAATTACCAGGTATTAATGCCGTAACAAAGAGGCCGGAACTGAACTGAAACTCTCGACATTAAACATGATCTATAGTTCGCAGTACTGCTCGAAAGGCAGCAGAGATTTGGGCAGTTGTTTCTTTGTTGAACAAACTTCAACGTGTCTTTCCTTTTTCAGAATTATCGAATTACTTGACCCCGACCTGTAACAAAGAGAGAGAGAGAGAAGGGGGAGCTCTGATATCAGGGCGCTGATAAGGACAAAGATAGGCCCAAAAGTACAGGGTTGCTAATTCGGCACCGTCAGCAATCCTAGCCACATTATTTTTACTTCTAGCCATTTTATAGCCATTTCTGGCACTCATCGATTCAAGAGTCGACCTCTCACCCAATGTAATAGCAAAAGATTCGAGCTAGGGCGAAGGAATAATGCAGGCAGGATCATGTCCTACTATATTGTAAATTAAATGCTGTTTAAATTTTATGGCTTATACAGAGTGGTAAGCAACTATTCGAACAAACTTCGGGAGCTGATTCATGACACCGAAACAAGCAAAAACACCTCTGGAGCTTTGGTCAATGAGGGATAGTTCTGCGATATAAGGTGCCGAAAGCGTGGTTAAAGTGAACTTCAGAGGGTTATAATTCAAAAACAATGCAACGTAGAGAGTGACACTCGAAGTCACCTGCTCGATTGAAAAATGTATGCTTCAAACCTCTGCAAGATGTGTGTGAGGGATTCTCGAAAGGAACGCAGGGATCTCCTATAACTTGGCAAGTAATCCCTACGTTCCTTCGGCATCTTGTAGTGCTGAAACTATCCCCCACTGACCAAAGTTCCAAAGGACTTTTTTGCTCGTTTCGGTGTCAGGAATCAGCTCCCGAAGTTTGTTCAAGTAGTTTTTTACCACCCTGTATATATTATGTTATATTGTAATATAAATGTATTAGGTATTGCTAAGGTAAATAGGAACTAATTTACACACTGACCTGTTTCTCATTTCTCATGATTTTTAAAAAGCCGAAATCTGTCCAGTTTTCGGATGAAAATTTTATGGTCACCCTACATATAAAGTAAACGTGTTTATAAAAGCCAGTATATCGTATGAACGTGAACTTCAAGTATTAAACGTTACATTTAGTTAAGATCCATATGAAACGTATTGTAGCAAGTCACACAAAGAGTCCCGCAAACAAACCATGGTTGTTCATATTCTTCCAGTTTAGACGTTTCTTTTTTCGAACTTCCAACAATTTTAGTTTGAGGCGCTTCATTAACCATACCCTAACCATCATACTCAGAGACGGTTCGGCAATTTGCCACCCCCTTTCTCCATTAAGAACAAATCTTAAAACCCACGATTCTAATTATGCTACCCCATCATCAACAACGAAGGCGAGGAAAAGCCCACTCGCACTCAGAAAGGCCGAAATACTACAAATACAATCTTGTTGTGTCTGTTTTTTTTTTCTTTAAATAATAGCCTAATCTATTATGTTAGTGAAAGATAAAGTAAACACATCAGCAGAGGAAAGATGGTAATCCTTTTTATAGAATGCAATTTCGAACGCCAATCTCAATGTATCAGTTTGTAATTTCAGTGCAACTAGCTCTTTTATCTTTATTTCTTGATTTTCCTTCTACATCCGTTAATTTTTTTAAAAAAAAGTTTCCACCTTCAATGATAAGGAACTTGCTTGTGACAAAGACAAGACTAGTTTTCATATCAAAACTGTGATAACTAAATAAATGGAACAGGTGTTCGCCCAGAGGCGGCCGGTGGATTGTGGTTTCGGGTGTTGTAGTACGACCGATCGGGGACAGAAGATATAAACTGCGTTCATTGACTAATCAGCATAACTTTAGATGCAAATGAAATGAAATGAAGTGAAATCTTTGAGTTTTACGTCCCACGCTTATGCCGGTTAGGCTAAAGGAGACGGTGATGATGAGTAATGAATGAAATGGTGGAATGAAGAAAGTGGGAGGAAACGGGAGAACCCCGAGAAAACCCACGCACACGGTGTTTGTCCACCACAAAGTTCACTTGGCGGGGGTTGGGATCGAACCCGGGACCCCAAGCACCAGAGGTGAACGCTCTACCACTGAGCCACCGCGGCCCCTAGATGCAAATGCTATGTGACATGTGAAATTAAATAAAATTCTGATTTTAAAAAATAAAAAAATATGCAGAACATTTTATCCAATTAGTCACCTTATTTAATTAGTAAGTAATTATCCTCTCTTGAAGTAAATTTGTGTAATACATGATCGTTGAACTTTGGTATTCTCATTATGAGGTCTTTTTCGACGGAAAGTATAACCAATAGTGATAACCTTTCTTGGAACATTCAATTCTTTAAAAGTGTCAATTCTTTTCGGTGTGGAATAACGCCTGTGTCCTTTTGCTAAAGCCATAGAATCAGTTAATATTAAGCTCAGAAGCTTTGTAAATTCACTAACTAATTCTTCTAGATTACTGCGAACAATTCATTCTAGCAAACCCAGTCCCTGACAGTGATCTAAATTCCTCTGCAGCCAGGGCCGGCTCGTCCATATAGACAACTTAGGCGCCTGCCTAGGACGGAAACATTTAGGGGCGGAATTGCAGGCATTGTTTTTTACGTGCGGTTTATCAACATAGCCAAAACCGCCAGCGTGCGCCAGCACCCTACACATTTAGGAAGAGGAAGTTAATAAAAAGTGGGATCACTCAAGATCGATTACTGCTCACTTATATGGAGTGGGGGATCCTCTACCCGTAGTACGTTCCTTGTTTCCACTGTTCATTCTATGACTAAAGAAGATCTCCTACACTATCTGAATATCGAGACTCCGGATACTCGCAGAAATGTTACTGACCTAAAGTTCCTACATAAGGTAGTCATTGGAAACTTAAGGTCTGAAGCCCTACTTTAATAATTTTCCCTTCACATTCTTACTTCTGTATCATCAAATTTTCACCTTTCCCGCCCTAGACTGTCGATTATTCAAAGACCCTTCTTTCACAGAGCACCAAATTTATATAATCAGATAACAGCTGATGTGGACATTTTTGAGCTACTCAGGTTTTGACAGAATAATTACCTAAATTCAAAAGAACTAAAAATGAATTAAGAAACTTCATCTTTGCTTTGTCTTTTTTATTATTATTATTTATATTTTAAATAGATCTACATGTTTGTTATATTTCCCTGTGTAAATTGCACTCGTTATTCTCTATCTGAGTATCTGTTGAAATAAATAAATAAAATAAAAAATATACTCGACAGTCCTAGTGAAAGAGTTTGCAAGTATGGAAGCCAGGAAAGTATCGTTAAGGTTATAAATGCTGTTGCTCAATTTATCTGAAGAGAGACTTATGCAAATATTAAAATGGCTATCCTAACATCACGAACTTTATGTTATTTTTTATACTGGTGCAAATAGAACTGATTTTTCTGTGATATTTGTTGAATGTAGATAAAGCTACTCCAATCAAAAATTCTATAAGCTTTCTATTACATATTTAGACTAATTAATAACGTATAAATTGTTCAAAACACAAAGCTGTTAATTAGGCAAAAGTTAAATTTTTGGACATATTGTACTCACTAATCACGTTTTCTTTGGAATCTTTTAAAAAAGAATTACAACCATCTTTTGTTTTGATATTTACAATGGATATCGACATGGTTTACATTACAATAACATTTAGATTTCCTTTGTAGTGAGATTATATTAGCAAAATTTCATTCCAAATGTCACAGCAATATTTTTTTCTTAGAAAGTGGATTATAGATTACTTATTAATACCACTGAGAGAGGTATTGGGAGTAAGTTTAATTTTATTTAATGCTTAATCACATGGTAACAATTTGATGATGTGGCGAAAATGTTAGGGGTGACAAGGCTTCACTTTGGTTTGGGTTTGAGACAGAAGGAAATCTCCTCGTACCCCTAAGGGGAAGCAAACATGTTTTTCGCCTAGGGCATAAAATATCCTAGAGCCGCCCCTGTCTGCAGCATAGACTGAAGACAGTTCGTGGCAGGGATTAGTGTTATAAAAAAAAGTAAATTGAACACACTTTATTCACAATTTATCTAGGAAAATTTAAAGCAAATTGTAGAAATATATCTAAGGCAAACAACATTGCTGCCATAAGATGTTCTGTGAATTTAAACCGGCTTTGTTTTCGAACGCTCTTCTGAATTGGCCTTTGCTTGTTTTGTCTAAGCCTTAGTTGCAAGTTTTTCCTCAATGGAGAGCTAACTAGTCCCAAATTCAGTGTGGCGTTTCCCATCATACCGTTTTATGTGGAAAGTTATGAAGAGTATAAAATACATTTATTTTATAAAACAAATAGGCCTATATAAAAATACTATCCACAGAGTAGTGATTCTATATTTTGACTTACTGATATTTGGTTCACAAATTACTGTACAAGAAGCCTTCATTATCAAAATAATCTTAGAATTAATTTGTAAATGCGTATTTACTTTCATTTGTTTTCTACTCTATTACATCTTTTCTTTCTTATTTTGTAATTCTGCAATCACTTTTTTAAATGTCATTATATTGGTTTGCTTCAATATAGTCCTGTAATTTAAAAATATGAATGCATAAAAATAAATTCCATTTGTAATTGGTAGTGAAATAAAATCTTATTTAGCACGAAAAACCTTCTCGTTCACTGGAAACCGTGCCTCGTTGTTGCAGAAGCACTGCAACGATCAGAGACTTTAACTTCTGAGATAGGGGAAAGGAAATTTAACATTCGCTCCAATTGCCGCGCTAAAGAAATCTGGTCGTTGTATGCTCGCTGCAACGCAATATAAATTAGATACTCTGTGAGGGATTGTTTCTCGCTTTTTAAAACGGATTAATGGATTTTACAGTAATAGAAGTAAAAACTATGTTATTTAAAGTATATGGGAGTATTAGAAAGTATTTTTTCCTTGTTCTTTACTACTACTGCTAATATTTTTTTCTTGAAATACTTTGGTCGTTGCGCAACGCTGCAACACTAATATTAGCTGCCACTGTGTTCGCTGCTGTTCGAGAATTGAGTTCTTATATTTGGCAACAATCAAGCAATTCGTGTTGGGATTTGTTTGACCATTTGCTTTAGCACTGTTTATATGACCTTAAACTAATGCGACCTAAACATAATATATGAATGTAGTATTCAAATAGAAGGTCAGTTTAGTAAATGTAACTACCATCATCATGAAGTCTATTTCCAACAAGAAATAGCTATTTATTTTAAATAATATTGTTAAGACAGATTTCGCCGCTCCTCGAAACTTACTGCCTTGTTCAAATGTACGTATTGCACATGTGGTAGAGCCGGCCCTGATTATAATTCTTGTTTGGTGAAGACCAGGGGTAAGAGGGACGGAAGATTGCGGCATGATATCACGCTGTCCTCCCTGCCTATCTTTACCAATTGTAATTTTTTAGGAACTGGGGGGACGCCGTACATATTTTTGGAGGTGGGGGACGGCATCCCTCCGCGTTTCCCCTCACTTTTACCCCCTAGGGAAGACTAGAATGAATAAGTTTTATTAACAAGCATTCGTGTAGTGTAGTTCATCAAGTGCTTCATACTAAAATAATTGTTTGAATTTCGGAAAGAAAAATGTTTAAACTGGTAGAAAATCAACAACCATGTTTTGTTTGTGCAGTTCTTTATGTAACTAGTTACAATATTTTTTCATGCGCATCTCATGCATGCGCACTTATATCCATACGATATACTGTCTTTAACGAACTCATTTGATTTTTATGACTACAGGGTCAGTCCTTAAAGTAGTAGGACTGAGTCAATTAAAAATAAGATATTGACAGAAATAACACGCTTAATATTCTTCGAAATATGATCCTCCTACATCCACACACCGCTGCCAGCGGGATTTCCAGTTTTCATACGCTTCCTGGAAGGCGGAAACTGGAATGCTGTTCAGCTACCTCGTCACGGCCTGTTGTAATGCTTCCACCGAGCCGTGATGATGCGCTTTCAGGGTGATTTTGAGGCGGGGGAGGAGGAAAAAGTCTGATGGGGCAAGGTCGGGACTGTAGGGTGGCTGAGGCAAGGTTGCAATGTTATGTTGGGCCAGATACGCCACCACTCGGAAGGCTGTGTGGCTCGGCGCATTGTTATGATGCAGTCGCCAGGAGTTGGCGATGGCTGGGCGGACGCGGACGATGCGTTTTCTCAGCCGTTCCAGGACCTGGAGATAAAAAACTGCATTGACAGTTTGTCCGTGTGGAACAAATTCCCTGTGGATCACTCCTTGTGAATCGAAAAAGCAAATGAGCATGCTTTTCACTTTTGATTTCGTTATGCGCGCCTTTTTGGGGCATGGGGAATTTCGGGTGTACCATTCCGCGCTTTGACGTTTGGTCGCAGGGTCATACTCAAACGTCCACGTCTCTTCCCAGTCACCACATTGTCTAACAAGTTTGGATTTTCACTCACTTCTTCGAGAAGGTCCTGGCAGATCCGTTTGAGAACGTCCTTTTGCTCGCCTGTCAGCACTCGCGGCACCAACTTTGCACAAATTTTCCTCATTTACAATTGTTCGTGCATAATTTCGTGAACTTGGGTTTTAGCAATGCCAAGTTCATCGGCAATCATGCGAACAGTTAATCTTCGGTCTTCCAGCAAATTCTTCACTCTTGCAACATTTTCCTCCGTTTTGGAGCTCGAAGGTCGTCCTGACCGTGCAGTGCCTTCAACTTCTTCTCTCCCCTCCCTAAACAGCTTGTGCCACTCAAACACATGCAATCTTCCAATGGTGTTATCACCGTACGCCGTCTTGATCATTTCATGAGTCTCTTTCCCAGTTTTACCGAGCTTCACGCAAAATTTGGTGGCGTAACGCTGTTCCAAAAGATTGGCCATGACGCAGCGTAACGAGGGTCACTCGCAGAGGTTACGATGACGAGTGATCTTTACTCTGCTATGGCTGGCAGCCGACTGGCGTTGCTTCCTGTCTTTTCTTAGACCCACCTCAACCAACAACAGGTAGAGTAACCGCCGTCAGTTTGTAAAAAGAAAAGAAAAAATCAGTCCTACTACTTTAAGGACTGACCCTGTATCATAGGCGAAAAAAGGCCGATCTTTACCAACCTCCTTTCTGTATTGAATATTCTGTGCTCCTTATTTTAAAAATTAAAATTATGCACTAGCAGTTTATAAGGATGTGTTAAAGCCATTATAAGAAATGACCAAAATCAGTTTCCTTACTTTCTACGTCACTGGAGTAGTTTTACTTAGCAGTGAATTTCAGAGTTTCCGTCCTGAGGCAAGATCCTCCGATGTGAAGGGAGTTTTACGATTTTTATTGAAATGAAAGATGTCCCATAAAGAAAACAAATTTTAAATGCATAATAACATAGTAATTCATTGATAAAGTTAAGTAATTTATATGTTTTTGCAGTGTAGACTACCTGTGATTATGTATGAATATTATATATATATTCGTTCACTGTCAAAGCCTTTCCGGCGACATCTACGAAGAAGTACGGCCCAATTTAACCTTCAGCCCCAATATTACACCACACAGTGACTCGTTGTGGATGTAATGACTTCTCTATAGTTACTCGAGAGTTTTCTGAGCCCCAAATCCTGCACTTCTATTTGTTCACGAAGACGTTCATCAGAAAGTGCGCCTCATCACTGAACATTACTTTCTTGACGAAATCGTTGTCCGTTCTGTTTCACAAGCACTCAATCGGCAAATGCTTGATGCTTTTTGTGATCATTCGGCTTCGTTCTTATGTTAGTTGGATTTTCTAGGTCCAAAGATGTAAATCTTCTATCAGAACTCATGTCGTGATGGTTCTGGAAATATTCAATTATTCTGAACGTCGGCGAATAGATTTCACCGGATTTACAGCATCATTACGATGGCGATGGCGATTTATTCATAATGGTGATGTTTTCCGCAGAACGACTAACACGAGAAAGCCCCTAGGGTTTAATGTCCACAACCAAACCAGTTTTCACAAATTTAGCAATCAATCTCATCACAGCCTACTTATTTGGTGACCAAACATTCCACGGAGTTTCCAAAGAGTCTCCGCACAATATTCACCATATTTGTAATATGTTTTCACTACGACAACATGCTGCTCGATCGTGAAGCTCTCCATTCCTATCGTACAGAAAACAGATGACGATTGTGCGCTATTCGGCGCTACGTCACTACAAACCACAAAGATAACAGATGAAAATCGTGGAACGTTCAGTGTTGCCAACCTACTAGAACAGAAATAGCGGGCATTTCAAAAGTTGCGCTCTTTATGGGACACTCTATATCATCATCCTATTGATTAAACTATAATCATATAAACCACAAACTCAGAAGGGGGGTATTGTTTTCCTTGGGATCCAGAAATGATGTTTCTCACTTACATAATTCCTGGGAAAATTTAAAACAAAATTTCTCGTTTTAAGTATCACGGTTATACCCTTTAGGTAAGAGGATGCAAAAATAAAATGAAATCTAAGTGTTTCGTCCCACGATTATCCCGGCTAGGCTAAAGGAGACGGTGATGATGAGAAATGAATGAAACGGTGGAATATGAAAGTTAGAGGAACGGGAGAACGAGGGTGGTTGCTCCTTATCCAGCTACTTTTTTTCCCGGACAATATCGTCATAGGCAATTCATTTTTCATCGCCTGTTACAATCCTATCTAAAAAGGGTCGACTTTTACCCGTGAGAGCAGACTTGTGAGGATTGATATGCGATCTTTATTACGTTCACTGAGATTGTGAGGTATTCATCACTACTAACTTTCTGACTTTCCCTAATTTTTCCAGGTGATGGTAAACAGTTGATTGTAATGCATTCAATCTGTCTGCTATATACAGGGTGTTTTAAAACAACCGACAACGTTTGGGAGGTAATACTTGACACCAAGATAACACGAAAAGTATAAACCAACTTGAAGTCCTTTCGGAGTTATAAACTGCCGAAAACATGAAAAAATTAACTTTAAAGGTCCATAGCTCCAAAAGTACGGGATTTACCGTAGTTGGGCCAAGACTTTACGTAGTAACTAGTGTGTGTTCTATCCAAATATCCCTGTTTCAGAATCCTGCAGCTTCTGCAACGATTTTTGTAGAGGATTTGAGTACTTCAAATTAAAAATCCCTCTAGCCAAACTGCCACTATAAAAATTATTGCGTGAATACCTTAGGATTGTGAAACATGTGTTTTTGGATAGCGCACATATTAGTTTCTAAGTGAAGTCTTGACCCGACAACGGTAGGTTCCGTAGTTTTGGAGCTATGGACCTATGAAGTTCATTTTTTTTTTTCAAGTTTTCGGCAGCCTATAACTCCGAAAGGAAGCATTTGTGCACCCAGAGTGGTTTATACTTTTTGTCTTATCTTGGTGTTAGGAATCACCTCCTAAACGTTGTCAATGTTGTTTATAACACCCTATCGTTGTCCGAAGGACGTCCGGCCCTCGGTTCCTCTTTCAAGGTCGTATCTTCAGAACAGGATTTAACAAACCAATTTCTAACATCCCAGTTATTAATTAGTTCTTCATGGAATACACTGCATATTTATTCAGCTGTCAGCTTATCACTTTGGTCTTGTTTCAATTTCCAAAGCATCACATGAAAAATATGTACTTTTTCACTCTCCATTTTAGGTGTTAGGAACAATAGTTTAATGTACGACATACCAGTGTTTCCTTCAAACATTATTTTTAGGGGTGGCACTGCCCTCTGGAGCTCTAACAGTGCCCCCGGAGGAGACCAAAATAATACGTCTATAATATAATAATAAATAGGATAGTACCAGCAGTTCCTCTCCGAATACTAAGTGTGCTTCCCCGGAACGTATTTTTTTTGAAAGAAACACTGCCACGCACTACATAAAATAGTTGTCAGAAGTAGGGATGCGCACGAGACGAGTCGAGACAGGATTTTCCTTACAAAATTCGAGTAGAGACAAGGCTCTTCCAATAGAGAAATGTACATTTTTCGAGTCGAGACATCACTTTTACAGCACATTTTCGAGACGAGATAGTCTCAAATCTTGTCTCGTGCGCATCCCTAGTCAGAAGACTAACTCAGTCATTATCTAGTTAATGAAAACAAAAAAATTCGTTTTTTAATTCAATGTCTTTTAATTCATTATGGGTAGATACGAACAATGCAGTGAAAGCTAAGTATAACTCAACCTAACTATTTTTATTACAATTTTGTGTCAAATTAGGAAGTGTTTTTGAATAGTAAGCATTTTTGTAAATATATTTTGACGCAGTTATTATATATCACAGTATCTAGGAGCAACAAGTTTAAATTTTATATCAAGAAATCATCTAGAAGATAGAAAAATTTAAATATTGAATACACACATCCTTTTCATAGAAAAATTCGGAGTTTTATTGATATGGAAATTGAAGTATTGAAATTATTTTAATTGTTGATAACTTTTTTTTTGGAAGTTCCACATAATTGGCACAATAATGTTTCAAAATAATTGTTATTACAATTATTGCGGTATAAAAATTGTTCAATCAGCCAATAGAACAGTAAATTTCCATTAAAGCACAAACTGCACACTACTGAGACCCGTTCCTCCTATTCCTCCCGCAATGACGTCGTTACTGCTGGCATCGTAATAAAACAGAAATATCCCCTTCTCGCTTATCTAGTGGTTAGTATATACGTCTTTGGTGCAGGTGGTCCCGGGTTTGATTCCCGATGAGAGTGCATTATGGTGGTTCAGATTCTACCTTAAATTATAGGTCCACTTCTCATATAGCCTCTGCTGAAAAGGGAGCCTAAACTTCAACATGCAAAACAGAAATATGCGCTTAAACAACTAGTAGATCGAACTTCAAAAATCAGAGAACACAAGTAACAGATCTCCTTCGTGGCTGTATATTTAGCATATTTTTAAGTGTCTTTTGTATGAGAGATCAGCAATGGAAATTTATGTGGTTGGGATTCTATGGTAAGCTGTAGATCCACCTCTCTGAAAGGACCGCATAACTCCAATAAAGCCAACCAGCAAGTTGTAATAGAATGATAAATTATTTTCTTTTCATCATGCACATTAATTATCGCAGATTTTTCTTACATGTAGCCTAATGTTGCAATGCTTTTCCCTTCTTCTGTAGATTAATACACTTTCCCCAAGCCAGTATCCAGAGGGGGTCGGGCCCCCCTAAAATTTTCACGGTAGGTTTGCAAATGAACTATAATATGGTGATGGATCATAATATGGTTGGATTGCCTCCCTACCCCGTGCACCACCGATGGGTAACTAGAGAATCTCACCAAAAATTGGCGGCCCCGCAGCGACGATCCACGGTGGTCCCACTTCCGTTTGAAAATTATACCACCAGCGGCAGAGACGAGACAAAACGCCAATGAACAACAAAATTACTCCCCCAAAATATGTTAAATCGCCTATATGCGTAATTTGTTTACATTAAGTTGAGTTTGAAAAAAACACTTAAAAAAGTTAAAAACAGTGTCCCGGAGTGGGCACGAACGACCAACCTTTGGATTACTAGGCGCGTGCTCTTCCGACTTGGCTCGGAGCCGATGAAGAGGAAAGTTGCTTGTAGAGGCATAAATCCTTGAGGTATTTTTAATTTGGCTAATGAGAGTGCTCCTGTAATCATGTACACCCTCCATTCCAAAAGAAACCGAACGTTTTTAAAAAAAAACAAAAAAGCAATGTACATTTTGGAACAAATCATTTCTATTAATCAATGTATTCCCCTTCTGCATCGATACACATATGTGCACGCTCCAACAAGTTGTCAAACGACTTCTCCATGTCCTTTATTGGAATGGTCTTTAGGACGGCGGTCGTCGCCTTCTAAATGGCATCAATCGATGCGTGCCACTTTCCTTTCATCGCCAAGTGCAGTTTCGGGAACAGATAGAAATCGCACAGAGCGAGATCTGGTGAATAGGGCGGATGATGCAACCGAATAATGTGATTTTTGACCAAAAATTCAGTTACAAGTCGCGAACGATGTGATGGTGCATTATCGTCCAAAAGAGTCCAACTGCCGATTTCGCGATATTCGGGCCGAATACGACGAATTCTTGCCAGTAAACGCTTCATGACGCCTAAGTAAAACTCTCCAGTGACTGTCTGGCCGGGCTAAACAAATTCTTTGTGGATAATTCCTTTTGAATCGTAAAAACAAATCAGCATCACCTTAACTTTTGACTTCACCAAGCGACTTTTTTTGGGTGTTCCTTCATCCGGCGCTCTTTATTCAGCACTTTGCCGCTTTGTTTCGGGCTCATATTCAAAACACCACGTCTCGTCACCAGTTACAATCGATTTCAAGAAGTTTCGATCCTGCCGAGCACTTTTAACGATGTCTTTGCAATGCGCAATTCGATCAACTTTTTGGTCTTCGGTGAGTTTGTGTGGTACAAACCGCGAATTAACCTTCTTAAGGCCCAAAACTTCGGTCAAAATGCGGTATGCGGTTGTTGGAAGAATGCGTAATTCCATTTCAATAACTTTCACCGACGATTTTTTGTTATGTTTGATGAATTCACGTACTTTTTCGATGTTTTCTTCCGATAATCCGGTTCTGGGACGGCCTGATCTTTCGTCATCATCCAGCGTCTCTCTACCCGATTTGAATCGCCTGAACCACTCGTAAACTTGCGTACGGGATAGACACTCATCACCATATGCATTTTGTAGCATTTTTTTGCGTTTCACTAAAAGTTTTACCCAGTTTAACGCAAAACTCAATTGCAGCTCGTTGTTTGAAACTCATTTTCCGACCGATGTACACAACACACTGACAGTTGAAACGCAATAACTTTGTTGCCGTGCATCAAAATGTCATGACATTTATACCAGTTGTCAATGAGGGACTACGCCATCTACCGGTAAAATATTACAACAGATGGCACTAGTGGTACTATTTGTTTTCAAAAGTTCGGTTTCTTTTGGAATGGAGGGTGTATGTTAGACGATAACCGTTTGAGATCAGATAAAGTCCGAGGAACAGACTCAGAGGAACAGCCTCCCTGTTCTTCCCAAATGACATCTCTGCTTTCTTCCCTTAGCTGAAGCGATAAAATTTAGATGGTTGAGTGCCAGAGTCACCGAAGAGCCAAAACAGAAATTTGTCAGTTAGGTCCAGGAACGGCCTCTAGATGTTGTATAGTGCGTTTACTCAACAGAAGTGCAGTACTTCAAATTTCTTTCGAGTTCACATGCTGATTTGGGAACCGGTCAAAACCCCCACAGCCAAAACCCCCACACCCACACAAACGGTCATAACCCCCACACAAATGGACAAATCTCCCAAACGCACGAACGGTCAAAACCCCCACAGCCAAAACCCCCACACTCAAGAAATGTCAAAACGCCCACACGATCGGTCATAATCCCCACACAAATGGACAAATCTCCCAAATATACGAACGGTCATAACCCCCACAGCCAAAACCCCCACACTGGTAGTCGGTCATAACCTCCAACGGTCATAACTCCCACACAAATGGACAAAACAGTCACACATAGCAACGGTCACAATCCCCACATAAATGGACAAAACCCCCACACAAATGGACAAAACTCCCACATACAGAAATAATCACAACTGCCACACAAATTGACAAAACCCCCATACTCATGTATTGCCCTTGTACTTTTTAATAACATCTTTTATTCCACTTAAACTGATGTTGCAAATATTCTTCTTGGGCGTCATAAAGAGCCGCAACAAAGACGTGAAATGACGATCATTTCAGAGTGTGGGGGATTTGTCCGATTTTGTGGGAGTTTTGTCCATTTATGTGGGGATTATGACCGTTGCTATGTGTGGCTGTTTTGTCCATTTGTGTGGGGGTTTTGACCGATTGTGTGGGCGTTTTGACATTTCTTGAGTGTGGGGGTTTTGGCTGTGGGGGTTTTGACCGTTCGTGGGTTTGGGAGATTTGTCCATTTGTGTGGGGGTTATGACCGATCGTGTGGGCGTTTTGACATTTCTTGAGTGTGGGGGTTTTGGCTGTGGGGGTTTTGACCGTTCGTGCGTTTGGGAGATTTGTCCATTTGTGTGGGGGTTATGACCGTTTGTGTGGGTGTTTTGACATTTCTTGAGTGTGGGGGTTTTGGCTGTGGGGGTTTTGACCTAGACCCGCTGATTTTTACAACAGCATTCCTTCCTCCCTCCAGGTCTCTTTTCGGCACATTTGCAGGGTTGAAACGTCTTAACACCCATTGTGTTTGTTCTTTCTTCCCAATACTATGGCTAATATGAAAGAGATGTCAGGAAATGTAATAACAAGGAAGCTGACTTTGAGAACAGGGAATCGAACACAAACTTGAAGGACAGCATTTGGAACTGTGGCAACCAAGACTCCACGTGGAGTTGACAAGCAATTGCCAATTGTTTGAAATGAAGGTTGGGGTATTTTCCGAAAGATCCCTCGGAGTTACTTATGGCACGAGCCACCATACGTAGAATGCGGCATTCTTTGTATACGAACTGCACTGCCCAAGAAATGAACTATGCCCAAGGACACATTAACCCATCGGGAGAATTGGTTCATTCAGTGCTTAGTGGGGACGGTGGTTTCTTGTTACGCTGTTAAAAATTATGGAAAAGCTGGACTTTAGGTCCAATTTTCTCCAAGTGTGAACGTGGCACATACGCTACACTGGCACCCAACTTTTCAAATGTAAATTTTAACCGATGTGACTTCCCTCTAGAGCAGTCGCTGTATCGATTAGATCTTCATTCCCACATTAACTATCTTTCCAATCTGACTTGCTGTTCCTACCGTAGGATGACGAGAAGTATCATACTGACTTTTGCAGTACAGTAATGTTTCTTAAAGGGCGTGTTGCAAAGACATCTAGAAAAACCAAGAAATATCCTTCTTGTTTAAAAGTGCTGATTTAACTTATTTGCAATACGTTAATGTTTCATTCTTTATTCACATTTCGAATCACAAGCATTCTTTTTTCTGAATGATAAACCGCTGTTTTTCAGCACTTCTCAAAATATTACTGTTAGGAAAGGAAAACATTCAACAAACTATTGTTCTGCAATACATTGTTTTTACTGAGAAGGCCTTCTTCAAGAAGTCGGTAAGCAAGGACAGAATTCTTATTTTAAGTTACGACAGTGATGTCAACAAAGTTGAGTAGAAATTCCCTCGTGCGGCTCTAAATTTCTCTCATTCCTTAAAATAATCCCATGCTCCGAAAATCGATAAATAATAATAATAATAATAATATAAATCTTTAGCTCTATACGAAGTTTCACTATATTTCATTTAAAAACACAAGTCCAAATATTAATTACGTATCTAATTAATTATAATAAAAATAAAATTATTTGATTACAATACAAATGAATTTGATCGTTCATTTGCGACGTGCGGTGCAGAGTATTCGAGCAGGGCGAGGTGCAGAGCACTCGGGCAGGGTGATACACAGAGAGGGCGAAGTACAGCCTGCAAAAATTCTTTATAGTTTAATTGAGATTTTTTTATTTTAAGATTCCTCCGAGACGGAAATGTGTTCTAAATTCAGAATACAATCTTTCGACCCATTTATTAGGAGAAGGAATAGTGAATGACATTGTGAAAAACATTCAACTCACAAGGGAACATTCCGATTTGGTGAGTTCAATTGCTGAAAATGATTGCTAGCACGGGATTCAGCACCAAAAGAAACAGAGAAAAAGAGAGTATTTAGTAGCAGACCATATACAGGGTGGAAGATAAGTGAGAGTAAAATGCGAAGATAAAACGTAGAAAATGTCTAGAAATACCATGTTAATTTTGAAACGAGTAGAGGGATTGAGATCAAATGTTGGATATGAGGAATGCATATAGAGTTCCACTGAATAGGCGTAACGTGAATCATGGAGGACATCTGAAAAGCCGTCATGTTGGAATTAGTGCAAGAAGAATATACGGGAAAGGAGTCATGTGGCATATGGTTCATGACGCACACCGTTTATTGAAATCAGTAGTGGCCAATATAGTTTGAGACCTCTGTAACAGGAGTTGTTCCACGCTATGGCAATATAGCAATACTGTCGTAAAGGTGACGTGTATGAGGAACAACCACATACGTGAATGAGGTCACTTTCCAGCCAACAAGCGTTCTATCTACCCAATATTCGTTCATATGCTGGTAAAAGTGCAAATATGACCAAGAACAATCTGAAAGAACTCACTACTGACATTTTCTGGCCTTCTATAGAGCAGATAAAACTGCTGCTCCTCGTTGAATCATGGAAAACCAATAAAGATGAAGAGTTGGTACAGAAACAGGGTAATGTAAAACTTAACCGACTCCTTATCCCTGATGGTTGAATGTCATACAACTGTTGGATGTGTTCTTCTTCCGCCCGTATAAGAATTTCGTAAAATATATAACAGACACAGTTTTTCTGTGATCTGACTTCAAAATATGACAACGGGACAACTTCATCAACTTGCAATCACTCACCACTTCCAGTTTACAGCACCAAGATTCCAAGCTATGATTAGATATGTTTTCTACAAAACTGGATATTTGCAAACAGCACCTGGCGCATTTATGATACCTGTCCACTACTGCTTCAATTTCAATACCGGAGAGAGCTGTGACGAGCCGGATTATCCATCTTTACCGTTTTTCAAATATGCACACTGTTGTCTCCATTTTTTGTGTCAACTACACAATCATTTTTGAGTTCCATAACAGCTTCAATTAAACAGAGGTCTCAAACTGTATTGGCCACTATTCATTTCAGTTGACGGTGTACGTCAAGAGCGATATGTCATATGATCCCTTTCCCGTATGTTCTTCTTACGCTAATTCCAACATGGCGGCTTTTCAGATGTGCTATATGATTCACATTACGTCTATTCAGTGGAGCTCTACATGCGTTCCTCATATCCAACATTTGTTCTCAATCCCTCTACTCGTTTCAAAATTAACACGGTATTTCTGAACAATTTCTACGTTCTATCTTCGCACTTTGTCCTCACTTATTTTCCACCCTGTATACGGTCTGCTACTATAGCACGGCCAACAAGAGATGGTCTCTGACGTTTCTTACCGCGTGCAGCCAATACTTTGATACCAGTGTTACCAACCACGATCACTCTGTCTAATACCATTAATTAAATTGCCACTAGAGTAGCACCGAAAAAAAAACTTGACACGCGAGTAGTGGCAATGTCACTGCGAGCTGTCAGAGACATTCTCTTACTGGACGCACTATAAACACCCTCTTTTTCTTGTTTTTCTTTTGGTGCTGAATCCAGCGCTAGCAATCATTTTCAGCAATTGAATTCACCAAATCGGAATAGTTCTTTGTCAGTTTTTCATTGCCAATAGTGGAAAGCCTGGAATAGAATGTCGTCTAAAAACGAAAATAAATAAATCGGCGATCAGTGTAGCTGCTTCCAGTGCAGTGGTTTCTAAATTTTTTTCAAAGCAAGAATTTTTGACAAAAGGAACACATTCTCGCCGCAGCAGAAGCATTTTTCACGCAGTGGTACGTCAATCATTTCGTTCAAAGTAAAGTAGGCAACAATATGTTGAATACTGAAAAGTTAAAAAATGAGGAATTATGACAATATTTTTCTTGAAAAATTCGAAGAAAATGCTCAAACGAGGAAAGGATAAGTGCAGGTAGTAACAGACGGTGGGAGCATATTAAACTACAGAACTAAGCTACAGAACTACAGGCTACAGAACTAGTAGGTTACCGTGAACACAAAACGGCTAAGGAACCATGGACTACAGAACAGATGTTGCAGAAAATGAGGGAAAGCAAGGCGTGGAAACAGGTTAATACAGAGTCTTCCAAAATTCCTGCAAACAAGTAAAAAGCTGTAACTTTGAAAGTACTACTTACAATTTTGTGTTTTGTTTGTAATGTTTAGTGGAAATGTTAAAATTTTTGTTGGCAACAATGAACGGATGTAAACGTTGACGTCATAACCGCAAATCACGTGGCAAACATGGCGTCTACTCATGAGAAAGCGCAGTGAGTGGCGTGGTTTTGTGAGTTAAAATCTAGTGTTTTCGTAAGAAGAAAATTTCGACAAAAATATCAGAAACAACCACCTGCAGGTTCAAGTATCAAGAGATGGTACGATAAGTTGCTAGCTACTGGAAGTGTCTTGGACTTGCCTCGTAGCGAAAGGCCAACAACCAGTGTTGATGTGATTCAGTCCGTGCAGGAAAGCGTGTTGCAAAGTCCAAAGAAATTGTTGAAACGCATATCCTTGGAGCTGCGAGTGCTAATGTGAAGACAGAAGTTTACAAGCAAAAAACGAAAGATGTTCAGGATCTCCGGAAGAAGATACATGATGTGATTGGGAGTATTACGGATGAAACACGTCGAAATGCCATTCTTGGATTCCCGAAAAGACTTCAGCAATTTTTGGACGTAAATGGTGCTCAGCTGGAGGTTTGGCGTTGAAAAATGCTTGAAAACAAAATTTGAGACTTTCTTACAAGTCCACTAAAAGTTTTGTACAAATACAATAAATGGTTACAAAGTTACAGCTTTTTACTTTTTTGCAGGACTTTTGGAAGACCCTGTACAGTAGAAGGCAGAAAGATGTACAGAAAGTTAAACAACGAGTTGGGAAAGGAAACAGACAGAGCGATGGAAGTTTTAGAAAAGAAAATGCGAGGACATAGAAGAATAAACAAGAGTTGCGAAATAGAAGAAAATGTACAAGAAGGTGAAGTCTGTGGAAAGACGGAGAAACGTCAGAGGTAAAAGTTAGTGAGAACGTGGGGGACGCCGTTACCTCACTTCCAAAAATATCTATGGCATCCCCCACTTCCTAAAAAAAAGTTACAATATGCGAAGATAGATACGGGAGACGGCGTGAAGTAATGCGTCCCCCTACCTTTTCAGTCATGCGTCCTATACTTTTAACCCTGAGGAGCGTAAGAGGATATGACGATAGCAAGTAGAAAATAAGAATGAGAAGGTAGTCAGCGAGAGAAGTGAAGTTTTAGGAAAATAGAAAGAATATGTTGAGGACTTATACAGGGTGTTTCAAAGCAACGTTTGGGAGATGATTCCTGACACCAAGATAAGACAAAAAGTATAGCCCAACCTGATTGCACAAATGCTTCCTTTCGGAGTTATAGGCTGCCGAAAACATGAAAAATTAACTTTAAAGGTCCATAGCTCAAAATTATGGGACCTACCGTACTACCGTGTAACGACAAAACGCTGTAACTTGAGTTACATTGTCTTGTCGCTAGAAGCATTTTTGAATTTCCCTCTACCGATATTTATGTTCAACAGGCCCAGCATTGAGCTGTCAAATACTTTTGAAAATATACCAAAGAGAATTTCGATGTATGTAGGAAATTAGCCGGTCTGTGGTGACTTTACGGCTCTTTTTCTCAAAACTGCTCCGGCAAAGTTACTGCGTTTTGTCGCGACAGGGCAGCGTAGTCAGGCCAAGACTTCATTTAGGAACCAATATGTGCGCTATCCAAGAATATATGTTTCACAACATTTATTATAGAGGCAGTTGGGCAGCGAGCATATAATTTGAAGTACTCACCAACTATCTCTATAAAAATAGTTGCGGAAGTACTGCAGGATTCTGAAACATGGATATTTGGATAGGGCACATACTAGTTCCTAAGTGAAGTCTTGGCCCACCTGCGGTAGGGTCCCATAGATTTGAAGCTATGGATCTTTAAAGTTCAATTTTTCATGTATTCTAGTGATGAGCGCAAGAGTCTTGGTCTTGCAGTTTTTGCAAGAGTCTTCCATGCAAGACCAAGACCAGCAATTCCGATGCAAGACCAAGACCAAGGCCAAGGAGTGTAAGACAAGACCAAGACCAAGACCGTACCTGCAAGACCAAGACCAAGACCAAGACTCTTGCGCAAAAGTCTTGCACTAGTACTGGCTCAATAGTAGAGCGTTCACTTCTGGTGCTGGGGTAACTGGTTCGATCCCAGCTTGCACCATGTAAGCTTTTTTGGTGGATAGAGACCGTGTGCATAGGTTTTCCCGTTTCCTCCTACTTTCTTCATTCCATCATTTCATTCAATTCTCATCATCACCATCTCTCTTGGCCTCGGTGCATAATCGTGGCACATAAAACTAGATATTAGATCATTTCAAAACATATTAGTGGTGTTCTTCTAAAACTAAAGAGAAATGTAGTATTGAACATCGTAATTCCGTACACCATAGGTGCCGACTACATGGGTATGGCCTTGGCTCCAAGGATCAAGTATCGGCTAGAAACAGGTTTGATTATAATCGTTATTATTTTAAATTTTCTCTTTCTCTTTTGGCCAATATTACTAACATATCGTCATCATAGCTATTCTGCAATTATTGGCAGGTCACTTGTTGCAGCTCAGAAGCTTCGATATACGGTGGTCCTCAGCTAGTCTCTTCGTCTTGACGTAGTAGTTTTTTGTTTTAATATTTTCCTCCAACTACAATCTCCTTTGTCTCCTCCCTCTCTTTCTTTCCACCATATACTTTAGCATGTCACTCATAATAAAGTTCATCCTCAACCAATGTCCCAACCTGTTCCTTTTCCTTCTCTTAAGTACAACTAAAATTCTTCTTTTCTCCCCTACTACTACAATTTCTTACACCTTCTCATTCGTTTTCCGTTCAACACAGCTAATTATCTCCCTTTTCAGAAAGCCTCCAACATTTTTTCATCGCTTTTGCGTAATGTCCATGTTTCTGTTCCATAAAGTACATATTGCAATCAGTAAAATAAAATCTCAATATTTAATTGGAAGTTTGTTCAATACAAAGATTAGCTAATCTTGGTTGAAAATGAAAATATCTGACGTCTTTGGGGTGTAAAAATAATATAGCAATTCACGATATTTCAGTAATCTGTGCCGTCTTGATTTTCTTTCATGCGTCTCCCCAATTTGGGGACCAAAGGAGTATTGAATGTTAAAAAAATATATATATTAAAAAGATTACGAAACGTTGTAATTTATCTTATAAGTAGTGAAGTGTGGGAACCCATTTTAAAAAATAATAAATGTTATCGCCTATGTTGTACGCTATCATCATACTTACACGAAGGTAAACTATATTACATTTAGGAACATACATTGTATTTCCTTTACTATTGGCGCATTGTAGAATTTATCGAAAGTAAAATTTACCTATGAAAAGCATAAGATTTCTGAAAACAAGACTTGCAAGACTCTTGCAGCAAGACCAAGACCAAGACCAAAGGTTCTAGTTCAAGACCAAGACCAAGACTGGTTGTGCAAGATCAAGACCACCCGGGTCTTGGTCTTGGTTTTGCATTTGCTCATCACTAATGTATTCGACAGCCTATAACTCCAAAAGGAAGCATCTCTGCAGCCAGGTTGGTCTATACATTTTGTCTTATCTTGGTGTCAGAAATCACCTCCTAAACGTTGTCGGTGTTGTTTTGAAACACCTTGTATAGGAGTAGGGATAGACCATATGACCTAGATGTTAAAGCAGAAAATGAAGTACGCGAGGATGATAAAAGGTTTAGTATTCTTCGAGAGAGTTTGAGAAAGCTCTATCCGAGGTTGCGAATGGAGAGGCAACCGGGATAGATAATGTATCAATTGAAATCATTAAAAATCTGAGAAACAATGGCAACAAAGAATTGTTCTCACTCTGCAATGAAGTATATGAAACAGCAGAGTGATCGAAAGACTTCCTGAAGACGATCATATCATGATACCGATAAGAAATCAAACCCAGACAGATGTGAGGGTTATACAACTATTATTAGTCTCATATCGCATGCAGCAAAAATTTGTTTCGAATACTGAACAGAGGATTGTATGGAAGAACAAATCATTAAAAAAAATTTAAGAAGGAACAGTTTGGGTTCAGGAGAGGTAAGGGCACAAGAGATGCAATTGGATTATTAAGGATGATTGGTGAAAAGTTTATGGGAAAAGGAAAAGAGATGTATGTTGTATTTATTCATCTAGAAAAGGTTTTCAACCTCGTGAATTGGGAATTGTTAGGAGTTCTAAAGAAGGTTGGGTTGGAATAGTAAGATCAAAGACTAGTTAGAAACATATACGAACCAAAAAATAAGTTTTAGAACAGGGGACCAATGACAAAGGAGAGTGGAACTAGAAGGGAAGTTCGATAGGGATGATGTCTCTATTTAATATCTACCTAGAAGAGATAGTGAAAAAGAGTCTGCTCTTGTTCAGAAAAGTATTAATATGAATTGTAAAAATGCTTTTAGAGTTCGAAACCGAAGATTGCTAGATAAGTTTATTATATATTATTGCTGTTATTTAGTAGTATTATACGAGTTGATACAATTATCACATACAAAACGAATATATGATAATTATTTGCAATATACGATAATTTTAAAAACGAAAATCGATAATTTTGTTCTTGATGTTGGCAACTCTGATGCGAACAAAAACTAGAAATGATACCCGAAAACAAAGTGCTAGTCCGTAGGCCGAGCAATCGTAGTAGTATGGGGGCGAAGCCATTCTCTGGCCGAAGGCTAATCTTGAATAAAAAGTATATTTATTTGTTTGTTCGGTACATAAATCCACAACGTTGCGTTTGACATACTTCTAAGCAACTGCATTGATGACACTGTAGTCTGGAAGAAACTGTAAGCTATTTAGATTTTTTGATCAGTATCCTATGAGGAAAAGAAGGGCTTCAAAGGGGAAGAGATGCTTTAGAATTTATGCCAAAAATAGAGTATCTCACATGGTGCCGCCCCCTTTCTCCAAAAAGAACAAATTTTAAAAGCCACGTTTTTAAGTATGGTATCCCATCATCAGCAACGAAGGGGGAAAGTCCACTCGCACTCAGAAAGGCCTAAACAGTACAAATACAATCTTGTTGTGTCTGTTTTTTCTTTAAATAATAATATGTTGTATTAGTGAGTTTGAGTGACTTGCAAAGGAAAAATGGTAATCCTTTTTATAGAATTCAATATCGACCTTCATTCTCTATATTTCAGCTTGCAATCCCAGTGCAACTAGCTCTTTTATTTTTATATCTTGATTTTCCTTCTACGTTGTTTATATATATATATATATATATATATATATATATATATATATATATATATATATATATATATATATATATATATATATATATATATATATATATATATATATATATATATATATATATAACTTGTTTCCACCTTCAATGATAAGGAATTTATTTGTGACACAAAGACAAGACTAGTTTTCATAACAAAACTGTGATAACTAACTAAATGGAACAGGTGTTCGTTTCTGTTGGAGAATTGATTTCTTGTATTTGACAATAACCAAGCAATTCATGCTGGAATTTTTTGACCATTTGCTATAGCACTATCCATGTGATCTTAAACTAATGCGATCTAAACATAATTTACGAACATAGTAGGCTTTTCAAATAGGTCAGCTTAGTAAATTTAACTACCATCATCATGAAATCTGTTTCCAACAAGAAATATTTGTTTTAAATAATATAGTTATGATACATTTTGCCGCCCCATGCATATGGACGTGTTGCATATACGGTATATTCGGCGGCGGCGCTGATCTCACGAGGTCCTCTTGTTAGAAAGATGAAACTAGGTATATAAACTTATTTTCGAAAGAAGTTGACATATATACATAATTTACAGTCTGAAAGAAATATTTTAGGGGTAAAGTACCCATAGGGGGTAGGAAGGAGATGCATGTAAAAATAATCGGAAAAGACTTGGCCCACGAATCGACAGAGGCGACTTAGTTTTTTTTTTTTTTTTCAAATATTACGCATGAACGTTATTCTTCCCGTGTGAAGCCGAGGAATTTTGCTAGTTAAAAACTTTGGTAGACAGTCAAAAGAATAACGCGCTAGAAGTTTCACCAAAATGATCTTTCCAACTTTGATCGCGTATAAGTCAGAATTGAGGATAGATGGAAAGGTGCTGTTTCTGGTATATTGTTCACAAACACATAAAGTTTTATTCTATACTTACGCTTTCAACAATTATCCCTTCTCTAATTTCTTTTGTTTATATTTTTATTTTTGTCTTTACAAGTGAGACATTGACAAAAATGGCCACACCTCAGGAAATGACACCAGAGATGGACTGGGTCAGTGGTTCAGTGTGTCAAGTGTGTCAAAGTGGATCAGTGGGTCGTGGGTCAACAGCATGTGACCCACTGCGACCCACCACCCACCATGACCCATTCTGACAACCGACCCACTCAGCTTACTGCATTGTAGACAGCATCTTCTGAACACTGGTGAATTTGTCTACATTTTACTTTCAAGGCCTTCATTTCCTTTCCTTTTTCATTTGTTTATTTACCTCTCTAAGTGAAAAAGAACTTCACGCATTTTTGAATACTGATATTTCTAATTGCAATAATAGCAATAGGACTTATACTACTGCTTGGCTTTCGAGACACACAGTCTGAGTTTTTAGAAGAGCTAACTACTGGAAAACAATCATTTTTGAATTACTGAAATATATAAATTATTATATAAAAAATTGAATGTAGCTATGTGCTTGATCATCATGGCCAAATTGAAAAGTTAAATGAAATGACTTTTGGAATATAGTTAGGTCTTAATCTAAGCTGGGATGTTATCATATAGCTTTCATTATAATACATATCCTAATGGGGTAGTGGGGATCCGAATTTTTGCGGAAAAAAAATAGTATCTCTAGGGATGGGCACGAGCGAGTTCGAGCGAGTTTTCTTCGAAATTCGACTCGACTTGAAACAGACATTTTTCATCTCGACTCGAAAAATTTCCTCCACTTGACTCGAAATTCGACTCGAATTTGGGCCGAGTCGAGCCAATTCGAGCTAAACCCTGTGTGTAGTTCTAAGTACTCTTTTCAAGTATACTTCATAGAGAATATAATATCAATGATACTAGTACTACTAGTCTACTACTACAAATTCTTATCTTCTTCTTCTTATTATTATTACTATTATTATTATTATTTATTATTATTATTATTATTATTATTATTATTATTATTATTATTATTATTATTATTATTATTATTATTATTATTATTATTATTATTATTATTATTATTAAAATCACTGTGTATAACCATGAAAGGTAGAAGATTTGTATCTGAATACTGAAAACTAGTTGACTGTAGATCTCGGTCTTCGAAAACTCTTCAGGAGGCAAGGACATCGGTCATGAGGTTCTGGGTTTGAGTTCCGGAGGAGTAAGTATTTGGGCTCGAGACAAAAGTTGTTAAAAATTATAGGGCACTGGCAAAAGATATTCAATACTGCTCGGCCCGGGTTTATGGTTGTCAACGGCTCAAGCGACCCAGCTCACATCTTACTCACTATCGAGCCGAACCATGAAGTGACTCGAGCCAACAGCTCAACTAATCGAGCTGGCTCGAACCGATGGCTCATCTGAGCAGAACCGAACTGAGCTGATTGCTCACCCAACCGAGCCGGTTCGAACTATCGACTCAGTTGAGCTGAATCGAACCAAGCCGATGGACACGTTTCAACGGAGCTGGCTCGGCTCATCCCAACCTAGCCGGCTCGAGCCATCAGCTCAATTGAGCCGAGTCGATGGCTTGTCTCAACCGAGACGATGGCTCATCCCAATCGAACCTGCTCGAGCAGCTCGCTCAGTTGAACCGAGCCTGTTGACGCTACCCGAGTTGGGCTTCTGCTTGGGCTCAAAAATTCGAGCGTGCAGGTCTCAGCCTTGATGGTAAGAACTAAATGCTTATATTGGTGTTCATGACATTTGAGGCTCTCTCGTTATATAAAAAAAATCTATTGTTGTCTCGTTATCGAGACGAGACGAGACACACTAAAACTACCCTACAAGATGCACTAAAAGTACGTGACAAGATACACCCCTGTCGAGAGCAATACTAAAGGTATTCCGCATTACTGCTTCTATTTCTCACGGCTTTCGTTTTTCAGGCTAATCAGGCCATGATTTCAGAACGAGTTATAGCACGGCCAACAAGAGATGGTCTCTGACGTTTCTTACCACATGCGGTGGGACATTGCAGCCCCTACTTTGATACCAGTGTTACCAACCACGATCACTCTGTCTTATACCATTAATTAAATTGCCACTACAGTTGCACCGAAAAAAGACATTGACACGCGAGTAGTGGTAATGTCACTGCGAGCTGTCAGAGACGTTCTCTTACTGGACGCACTATAAAACGAGCTGAACGAGCGAGCTATTTATCAAACTCGACCTCAAAACACTGACTCGACTCGGAATTCGTCTCGAAAAAATTACCTTTGACTCGATTCGAAACTCTAGTCGAATTCGAGTCGAGTTATAGCTCGACTCGTGCCCATCCTTAAGTATCTCGAAAACTGTTAAACTTACGGAGCTGAAATTCAGTATAATAAATCTTTATTGAAAATGAGCAGAACGTGTTCTAGCATTTTTTTAAATTCTTCTTTATGGGAGGGGCGGCACTTTCTACGTATGGAAAATTGGTAGTGGGTTGGTTTGTAAAGATAATCGAAAACGATCGATATTAGTCAAGAAACAAAGAGAAACAATTATTATTTGATTAACAAAAAATGCAGTGCTTCGCTTCATATATCCATTGTTTTCTACTATAATAATTGCTGAAGCTTATGTTTATTGTATGGATCGCTTAGAGCTTAGACCCATAAAGTTGTGAGAAAAATAGGCATAAAATTTGTAACGTAAGCTTAATTACACGAAAATTTTAAGTTTGGACTGTATGCTTAATTATATGAAAAATTTTACACTTTTTCTTCCTTTACGTTGGTCTACTTACCTTGATTTGGGACTTTCAAATTTCAACCCTTTCTCCCACTGAAAAGTATTGATAATTCAAGGAGGAAATAATTATACCATGATAAGTTAATTAAAATTCATCATAATTTGGCTCATGGCAAACACTTTACCATTTTATATCGTAAAAGTCAGATCAACTGTTATTGTAACAGAGCGGTTCTTGCGCGATTGACTGTAGAAATTCAAACTCCGATTAGTGATAATTTCATAACCTGGTCTTATTACAAGTGTAAACTCTTTATTCAGTTAAGGGGGGGGGCGTGCATCATGGTTCAGAGTTGATGACGATGTGTTTTGGTGGATCAGAGTGAGTGAGAGTGGGTCATGGGTTACTGTGGGTGGTGGTCAGTGGGTCGTGGGTCAAGTTTTCATTGACCCACGCCATCTCTGGATGGCACACTGTGTGGAATGATTGATAGACACCAAAGCTGCTACACAGGTCCAGTGGAACTTCCGGACGCGTTCCAGACCCCCCCCCCTTACGTCCGACTATTCGGTAGTGGTACACGAGGTTCAAGAAAATCAGAAATGTCATGAATAAGACAAGTTCTGAACCTCCGAGCACAAGAGAAGAGATGTGGAACAGATACAACAGGCATTTCTGCGGAGTCCAACCAAATCAATCCGTCAAGTGTTTCGACAGTTGCAGCTACCACCGAGCACGGTGTACAGTGTACTACACAAGAAGCAAAAGAAGCTACATACCCAGGGGCATAAATAAGGGCTCCGCAGACTCCGCGTTGCGGGGCCCCAAGCCATCAAGGGGCCCCAAATCGGGAAGTGAGACGTAGAGAAGGGGCCCCACTCCACGCTGTCTGCGGGAGGGCCCCCAAGCCTTTAGTTACGCCATTGTAACACACCTACAAGTTGCAGCTGCTGCATGCGCTTCAATTTGATGTCAGGCCAAAGCAAAGCATTTGCAATTGAAATTCTGAATCGTATCGGCGAAGACCCGGACTTTCTAACAAAGGTGATGTTCTCCCACAAAGCGTGCTTGTATGTGTCTATGATGGTAAAACGACTCAATGTGCAGATAGTCGAGATTCGAGTCGAGACACACTTTGTAAAATTCGAGACGAGTCGAGACAAACGTATTTCTCGACTCGAATTTTCGAGTCGAGACACGAGTCGAGTCGAGACGGCTCTTAAAAATCTCGACTCGACTCGAATGTCTCGAAAATATTTCTATAATTTTTAATATTATTTTGAAGAAAGTATTCACTCAGAAACAGCCTTGAAACCAATTCCAGCTTTTATTCCTTCAGAAAGGTACAGAACGCATAAAATTAATAGTTAATCTTTAAAGATCAAGATTTAATTTTCAGCTCAATTTAGTTAATTAGAACTAATAGTTAATGTCGTTGTATTTGGTTGTACTGCAAATATAATGATAATAATAATAATAATTGATTATCTAGTTTGTATAAAACTATTATCCGTAGTCTAAATCTAGTTTGTATAAAACTATTGCGATAAAGTGAACTTCATAAATTCTCTGAATGAGCAGTTGGTAGTCTATAGTAATTTAGCATAGTTATAATTATTGTGTTTTCGTTCCCATGAACGCAATAGGGTTACGTAACTTCTGGATTATTCGCTTGCCCAACTATTCTGAGGCTTTAATATGTTGCAGCATATCACGAGCTACGGATAATATATAATGTAACATTTGTTGTACATCACATATTATGATACGAGACTATTTTACATAGTATATCTTATCTAATATAAATAAAATAAAGAGTTTGTTTGTGTGTTTGTCTGTCTGTCTGTGCGACCTGGGGACCAGACGAGTGGACCGAGAGTTCCCAAAATTTGGTCACGGCAGTGTTGGGTAAGTTACTTGTAAAAATGTAACGCGTTACAAGTTACTTTACTTTCTCTTAAAATGTAACGCGTTAGTAACGCGTTACTTGCCCCCGAAAAGTAACTGTTACTTTACTTCGAAAGTAACGCGTTACTAACGCGTTACTTTTAGGTCCAAAACTTTAAAAATGTGAAAAAAAAATTATGACTTCAATTTTCCGTAGTACTATTACTACCGCTATTATTATTATTATTATTATTATTATTATTATTATTATTATTATTATTATTATTATTATTATTATTATTATTATTATTATTATTGCACGTTCTGAATCGCTTTATGTGAATGCAAGGACAAATTTTTACTTGATATAACAGTTATGAACATTTTCATATAATGTAACATTGATAAAATGCCATACTGCGTTACTCCTAGGGATGGACACGAGCGAGTTCGAGCGAGTTTTCTTTGACACTCGATTCGACTAGAAACAGACATCTTTGAGCTCGACCCGAGAACTCGACTCGAAAAATATCCTCCAACTCGACTCGAATTGGAGACACTTTACTTTTAAATTCTGTCCACCATCATCCTCAAATCTTAAGAAAAAAGTATTCTTTCAAATGTTCGAACGGTAAAATATTTTCGTTCTCCATTTTTATAAAAACAACACCAATCAAAGTAAAATAGACTACAGGTATCATTGCACTCCTAGTTCACTCACTGAATGTATTGATTTTGAGCTGTCAAAATCTAGGACAAAATCTTCCAGGTGCTTGCAATCAGTACACGTGATATCCCTAAGGCTGTCCTCATCTTTAAAAAACAGCAAGTGGCACTACGAACTTATATGTTTCTCTGTGTGTCTGTAACTGTCGGTCACTGTCATACGTAGTTCATGCTCGATTGTTTCATTCTGAGAAATTCACTCACTTACAAGAAAGAAACGTTTGTTTCCCCCCCCCCAAAAAAAATGCATATGTTGTTGTTACTCATCCGAAATGTAACGCGAAAAAAGTAACGCAAACTAGGTACGTTACTTAAAAATTTGTAACGCGTTACCGTTACAGTTACTTTGGGAAAAATGTAACGCGTTACTAGGAAACGTTACCTAAAAAGTAACGCGTTACAAGTAACGCGTTACTTGCGTTACGTTACTTCCCAACACTGGGTCACGGGTACCTTAGTCCAGGCCCCAGATCAAGACGAAGCGTTTTTTTTTTTTTAATTTCGAACCAGGGGGGTCTCGGGGGGACGTTTACTGGGACCGACCTGGGGACCAGACAAGTTGACCGAGAGTTACCAAATTTTGGTCCAGGTCCCAGTCTAAGGCGAAGCGTTTTTGTCAAAATTGGAACCAGGGGGTCTCAGGGGGGCGTTTAGCGAGACATGTAGTAAAAGTAATCCAAATTGATCGACATTAGTGTCAAATCCATAGTTTTCACGGTCGCTGAGATCAATGGTGACACTTCCATCAGCGATGACTTGCAAATTCAGCTACTACTGTATGCGGGCCGGGTGTCAGCGTGTGAGGAATACCGAGACATGTATAAATAGCCCATATTGATTGATACTAGTGTCAAATCCATAGTTTTCGCGGTCACTGAAAAGAATGGTGATACTTCCACAGGTGTTGACTTCCAAATACAGCCCCCATGCGAATAATGGGGATATTAAGCTAGTATTACAATAAATGGACTGCTTGGATGCCAAGAACTAGTACAGATAAGTACCATTCACTTCTATGAATAGGTATTTTTTAAAAGGATTTTTGTAAACACTAAGTTATAAAACAATGAACTACATACAGTAATTATGGTTTTGGTTCCCAATAGAAAAGAAATATGGATTGTTCATGAGATATTGAACTTCAACTTTCACTCCTGGAAAATTTCAATTTTGGAGTTAGGCCACTTGGCATCAAAGCAGTTCACTGTAAGATAAATACATTCCGCACATTAGTAACATAGTTGTTCAGGAGCCTTCGATTTCCATCCTCTCAAATGAAAGCTGAACGATTGCTTGATACATGCTGACTATATAGGAGAAATAGTGTATTAAGTTTTCGAGCTTTGGTGCGTATCCGTATTTACACTCTGATATAACTTTAAGTTCACACTCAAATCGAGCTAATTGTTTAATGCATTTCGAAAGCTTTTGTTTTTATGCAGCTCATTAAGGAAAATCTATTTCATAATCGTAACATTTATGTACTAAGAAACTATGAACGTAAAGTGGACTCGACCTAGCCCCGTGGCCGCTGTGACTCAGTGGCACAGCTCTCACCCTTGGTGTGTGAGGACTCTGATTCTGTGTGTGTGTGTGTGAACTCCGCGGCTAGTGTATGCGTCTTTTCCGTGGAAGACTCGGGTTCAATTCCCGGCGCGAGCTCATGTAGTTCGGATTCCACGTTAATCAGTAGGTCTACATTTCATATATCCTCGTTGCTGAAAGAGACGGTAAAGTCAAAATCAACTCAACAATATATATGTGTGTGTGCTTATGTGAATTTCCTCGTGGCTGTATGGTTAACACATACGCCTTGATCGCGGGAGACTCTGGTTCGATTTACGGTGGAAGCTCATGAAGTTGTTACCGGTATCCCACTTTAAACTGTAGATCCATGCCTCATATAACCATAGATGTAATATATATGCCTTTGATACACTTATTTTCCGACTTGGAAGCCATCGAAAATTTCCGGACACAGAGTCCCGTAGACCGAAAATGAGAAACATGGGTACAGAGTAAAACAGCCATAGAAATTTAAGCTTTTTAGGCTAACTTAATCCTTACATATAATGCAACTAGCTTGGCCAAGTTATAATGGAGGAAATGCTGCAACACTCTGAGAATAGAAAATGTTCGTCAGGTATTACTATCCCCCCCTCTCCTGCAGAATGAAAACCCTGACTAAAACTCAATATATATATATATATAACTATTTTGTGTAATGTAACAAACAGTGGCGGATAGTATTCATGTTTCCTTGCAGAGGTCCTTACGAGGATTCGCTTCCATCTTCCTCTCTTCAAGAACTAAAATAAATTAAAAAAATTGCTATTACTTGTTAATCTTGTACAAAGGACGCAATTAAAGTCCCAGTGTAACACCCCTTCACATTTAGATTTTTCCCCTGGAAGAAAACCAGTTATTATTGTTTCTTGATTTCTCAGTCTCATCTACATAAACATACGAATAGAATTACAGGATAGGACATGTTTAGAGTGCTTGCACGTGACATCTAACTATATTTCTCATCAAATGTGTCACAGATGAAAATTTCCGTTTGTACTGCCTCTATTTTCCGGTACATATGTTTCATTTATGTTATGTTGCTAAAATTCGTTAGGAAACAAGTACAGACTGCGCCTGTGTGCCTGACAAAACGTAAATGTACTGCATAATTATTTCTTCACTTTCTTCCAGAAAAAAAAAAGTAACCCATATCATGTCGGCTAGCAAAATGAGGTAGCGGACCAAAGATAGCCCTTGTTTACCTAAGGTCGTTACACAGCAGGGGTTTCATTCAGTCAGAGGGAAAAGAAAAAATAATTTAAGGTTTCTACATTTGTTTTGAACTGCAATATACTTCTTCCTTTTATTTTAAGAACCATTTCCTTCTAATTTGTCTGCATCAGAAAAAAACTGCAAAAAAATCACTAGAATGTGCCTATTTACCCAAAGTACGTACTAGATCACTAGTTCAATAGTATAATCACTAAATCTAGTACGAAATCATAAATGTGGCATCCCTGGGTTGGAGCGAAAGTAATGGTTGGAGTAAAAACTAGTCCGTATTTCTACTGCGTTCTGTTGTTGAATTCACAGAAATGTTCAAAAATAAATTCAAGAAGTAAAACACGATCATGGCTTCTAACAGGAATTCGCAGTTACGAAATTTGCATCACTGTCTTTTGAAAGGATGCCTAGAAAAAATACTAGAAAATAACTGAAAACACAAAATGGATTTGATAGCCAAATTCACGTCATCTTGGTGCGTCATCATTTTTCTTTAAATATTTGTATTTAGTATTAGATTAGAGTTTAGTGTCCCTTTCAGCATCAAGGCTATATGAGACGTGAACTTACAAATTAACGTGGGTTCAGAACCACAGGAGTTCCCATCGGAAATCGAACCTAGGTCTCCCGCACCAAAGACGCGTACGCTAATCATATGGACAAGGGTGTTCGATATTTAGTAATGTGTACATAAAGTTGTGAAATTGCATTTGTATAATGGAATGCAATTCCTTCTACTGACATAAACCTTCACAATACTTAGCTGGACAAATTATCTTTAAAAAGAAAATGTCACTCTTTATGTTTCAGTTCCTGGTTCGACTGAAGGATGGAACAAATTGCAATGAGCGTTTTTGGATCCTACTTTGTGTAGTTGATTCATCATAAACTTGGTATTTGATACGGATATGTACTATTACACTTATTTGGTGTTTATTTCTAAATAATAAGTCCTAATACAATTTCATAAAGTTGTAATTCTTCTTTAGTTTGTATCACTTTACACAATGACAAATCCAAAAGGTGTGTTGTATCGGTGCAGTACCAGTTTTTTTACGTTTTTCAAAATGTTCCAAAACCCAAAGAATAATCTTTAATTTCTGATATTTTAGTCGTCACAAATTACAATTTTATAATGTAGTCAATGTTTATAATTACTGGGCAGTTGGGCGTTTAAACTAATGACATCATAATAAAGTCAAAACCATAATTTTGAGTTGAATTGATTCTGAGTTTAACGTCTCGTTCAGCAGCGAGGCTATGTGAGACGTGGACCTACTGATTAACGTGGAATCCGTACCACATGAACTCCCACCGGGAATCAAGCCCAGGTTTCCCACGCCAAAGGCAAGTATGCTAACCGTTAGCCACGAAGGAGCTCCACCATAATTTTAGTGGGCGATAAGAAATATCTTGCCAGTGCTTTTACAATAAATAAAATTTTATAAGTATTAAAGAATAGTGGTAAGAGATTTTATAATAGCTCTTTTATTTATGAGATATGAGTATTTTGAAAAAAAACAACTAAAGAATAGGTTGGCGGAACCACAAAAGACTCGTAAAATAAACTTTCTTATAAATACATACGCACCTTACTCACCTTTTATAATTGCTATGCTTACGTTCTCCATAAAAACAGAAATTCTCTTTTAGTGATACTTTACACAAGATCATGAAGTGGGTTCAAATTTAATTAAAGGCAAAATACAATACAATAATCCACAAATATTGCCTCAAGTGAGTTTAAAGATTTCTAAACACTAGTACGAAACCGGGCTCTGCCGTTGCGATCGATTTACAGGTCTTGAGACGAAAGTAAGAAGGGACTTACGCATACAGTAAGTAAAAACAATTAATATGCCTGTAACTTTCCCCCAAATGGGTGTATCTTAAAACTAACCTCACCATTATTTTTCTAATTAAATTCTAGCCCGAAATTATGTATCATATTACCCTATTCCCATTTTGAAAACTTGACCTTAATTCAAAATGGCGGATTTCAAGATGGCTGCCATCAAGGCCATATCTACCATACGACTTCCCCCCCAGGACTTATATGTATCCACATGTTTTTTCTTCACTTTTCTTCATTAACGCTCCGTTTACAAAGGGTAGTAAGGGACTTCTGTAGTAATCTCTAATAACCACATCACAACTCTTAAAAGTTATTTAAAAAAAATAGAAAACATGCACCATGTCAAAAATTTGTCATCACAAGTAATGATGCATACATGCCTTCTATCAGTAAAAAAAGTTTCATTGAAATTGGAGCCGGACATTTGAGTAATGTCCCTTGTGGGATGTGATTGAACGTGACGTCAGAACACATCGCCCCCCTTCCCGGAATTTACGGGAATTAGGTGACCTGAGTGAGCACGTGTGGTGCCAACTCTCTCCAGCGACCTATCAAGGATCATTGCGTGTATGCCAAGACGTGTCGCCGTTTTTATCCATGCCAAAAGTCGACATACTGACAATTAGGTAGGTAGTCATGATGGTCTGGCTGATGTGTGCGTATATTTTAACTCGTACATTTTGTCTCGACTCGAATTTCGAGACGTCTCGACTCGAATTCGAGTCGAGTCGAGACAGAAACATATTTTCGAGTCGAGACAACATTTTCTCGAGACGAGTCGAGACAGGCTTAAATCTCGACTCGACTCGACTCGAATGCATCCCTACGGAAAATTGTATGCGACAGTCCAAAGTTAAATGTATGGTGTGGTTAGTGATGAGATCGTGTTCCTTTGCAGAGGCGTCAATCACCGCGAGTGTTTATCTGGACATGTTGAACAGTTTGCACTTCCACAGGTCGAACACCTGCAACCTGACATCCTGCTGCAGCAAGACTGTGCTTCTTCTCACTGGGGCTCGATCGTTTTGAGGGCTTTGGACGACATATTTCCAGATTGATGTATTTGTCGAGTCGGGCCCATTGCCTGGCTCCACTAGATTTTTTTTTTTTGGAAGAATGTGGTCCACAAAACTTGCAACAAGTGCGAGCTCGCATCGGTGCAGTACTTGAACACGGGTGGAACTGGAATGTTGCTAATACATTCTGCGTCCTACAAAAGGTCTCACATTGAACTCTGTTAAACGAATTGAGTTGAGTTGATTTTAGTTTAGCGTCCCGTTCAGCAGCGAGGCTATATGAGACGTGGACCTACTGATTAGCGTGGAATCCGAACCACATGAGCTCCCGCCGGGTCTGTTAAACGACTAGTAAAACTCTAGATCCGAGTGATCACTATGCCGCAAACTGCAACTTTCTATCTATTCCCAACCCCATTTCTGACTTATATGCGATCAGATTTGGAAAGATCATTTTGGAACACCCTATATTTTTCCCGAGAGATGTCAACCTCTGAAGGATGTTTGTTGTCATCCAATGGCGTGACTTTTGCTATCTTTGTTTCCTTAGTAGTAAAAAAAGGAAATGAAATGAAATCTTTCAGTATAACGCCCTATGATTATGCTCTTCATGCAAAGCGAGACGGATGATCAAGACAAGTGAATGCTGATGGAATAATTGGTGGAATGAAAATGTGGAAAGAAGCGGGATTATTCACGGTCACAATGATGTCTACTACATACTTACTTGGACGGGGATCGAACTAAGGACATCACCACCAGAGGTAAGCGTTCTCTACCACTGAGCTACCATACCTCCCGTTTCCATACTAGAAAATGGGATATGGATAACTGGTACCTGTCCTTAGAGTCACCGTTACCCGTTATGATGTTACTCCATTGACTAACTAGGCCGGGCCGAGATAACCACTTTAAATATCTAATGCAATAAACAGTGTTCAAAAATTTGCTTTTACTCAAGAGTTACCGTACGGAGTAACGGCGGATGCCCTAACATTATTATCTTAGAAGGGCCAGTTGCGATCCTAATAAACAGATAAATAAAACAAGAATAACATTTTTTTAAAAGAATATTACAACTTATATATTAAAACAAAAATATTTAATGCACAATAGAAGAAAAATCACTGCTTTTAATGGGGGACATAACGAGGTTCACTAGTTTTCCTTAGCAAAGCTAGAAATAGAAATCATGCACTTTTTTTTTTTTAAATTCATAAGCTGGATGTATTGTCCGCGTGGTCATCATTGCCGTTAACGAAGGTATGAGAACTTCAGATATTTAAGTATGATATCCCTGCGGCGCGGCGTACTCCACAATTAGCAGTCCAAAGTGTATTTCACTTACTTCACTCATTCAAGTAAAGAAAACGATGTTCAGATTGATATATGGTGGAGGTAATATATAATTATAGGGCCTATATTAGGGTGACCAAAATTTTAACTTGCAAAGACGGGAGGTGTAAAATTCCCAGATTGCATTTTCAGCATCAGCAGTATTTTCAAATTACATAATAGGGTGATACCGTAATGTTCCTTAAGTGATACTCAACAATTATCAGTTCCAGGCACGACCCAAAAGTTCTCAACCATTGGTATCAAAATCAGTTCTATGCACAGTCATTTTAACGAAAGAGTGTAGAATTTGCTTTGATCACTTAATCTATTTCGAATAACAATTACGGGACATTTTGTTCATATTTGCTGAAAAACGTGACATTTAGGCGTTCCGTTTAAGAATCAGGAAAAACGGTGACAGAAAGAAAGAAATTGTCCCTGCTAAAACGAGACATCTAGTCACCTCAATGTGCAGATGAATTACTTATCATCACGTAATATTGAGTGCGGTGCTACTCGCTTATATAGAATAAAAAAGCAGTTTTAGATAGAATTTACCTTTTTATTTAGATATTGTGTCTTTAAAGTCCTATTCTCGTTTCCCCCAGGCGAATAAGTATTAAATTTTGCAGATTTTTTCATTGTCACCTCTATGATATAGTCCTGTACCATATTTTCATATCCTTTCTCGTATAAAACAACAACCAATGACATCATGAGAAGATCTTTGATGATGTACTATGATGGGAACATCACGCAGTTTGCCAACTATGATAATGTTGATCGGCAGTTTCTGTACAATGAAAATATTTGCTATAAAACTAATAGTGTGCTATAAATTGCGTACGCTGTAATTTTACCTCTGTAAGTTTCTTTTGAAAAAAAAAATGTAATTTGTAATTTGTTAATCTAGAAAACTTGCTGTAGATTCCCTTCATTCCTGTTTTGTATGAAAAGAGCATGTATTCGTTATGCACAACGATCTTCATTTTGTTTTATTAAATAATATTAACTAAGGTTACTTCAGAATAAATTCATAATATTAAAAACTCTGGTACAGTAATTACAATGTAGTTAACAGTATAACTTTTAATAATTGCGAAATACTATTAATACATAACGTATCATATTACATAATAGTTACGTATGTCTTTTAAAACGTTGGCAACACTACTTCGCGCCATTTGCATTTCATTCAACATGGCCGAGGTAAGACGGTATTTTCATCTGGAGTGTTTATTGAAAACTTTTTTAAAAATACATATTTAATATTTACGTGTAACAGTAAGTGAATTATAAGTGATAGAATTATTTTTCGGTAAAAGTCTTTGTGTTGAAGGTTATTTTCCTGGATTGTTGAGTAAGAAAGAAGAGAAAGTATATAAATTTAACCCCGTACAGTAACGTCAAGGGGAAAAATTGCACGATAGCTGGAAATTTTAATAGTGAAATCATATTTAGTTAAATAATTTGTTTTATCAGTTTAATTCCCTTATATTACCTCTTTTTCCTTATACGAAATTAAAGAAAACGTACGTAACTTTAACTGTAAATAACATGATAGACGCTTGAAAGAATCCCAAGGACACTCAGGTTGATAATGCGTTTACTCAGCAGAAACGCAAGAGTTTGAGAAGCTGCAATAATGATAGTAGTTTTTCCAGTTATATTTTAATCAGTGTGCGTTTCAAGGTAGTTCAAGAGTATAAGAAATTGAAGTAGTGTAGTTACAAGGAATATTTCGTATGGAGTCTTGTTTTTTTTCTACACTTACGTCATGTAAAGAGACTTGTAATACATATAAATAGGTATGTTGGCATATTCTTCAGGTACAAGTATAATTACTGAATATATCTATTCAAACAGGAAAGTTTGATTACAACAGTTTAACACGCAACCTAAAATGTAATTAGTCGAACTAACCTAGGTTATATTGTGGTTGCCGGTTAATGTATAGTTGACGTAATGTCCGCCCCATTATAGTGAAATTAAACAAGTATAATTCAAAGAAATAACAGGTGTATTTTACAATGCACGCTCCAGTTGGCGGTCTTACAGACACGAGACGTTGAATTTGATTAATTTTAGCAAAGTGGGTCCAAACTTTCCTATCCGTAATGTAACCCGACCATACTCTACCTGACTCGTACTAGTATATGATATGCCCTTGGTCAAATATAACGATGCGCAGCTGGAGAGTGTGTTGTAATTTGCCCATAATAACTTCTGTCAAGTATTTTAAGAGTTAAAATTTTGCTCACGCCTATGTAGCAATTTTGTGTGCAGTTTTGGTTTGTGGGAACCCTACTTGAATTATGTAGTTCTTATCAGAAATACACTTCTAGTATCAATTATTTCTTACAGTAGGATTTGAATTCCTTGATGCAGATTTACTTTAGGGGGGCGTAATCGTTATGGGTATAAATACAGCGTGTGGACATGCTATAAAGGCGAGAGTGCAAACAACAACAACCAACCTATGTTAGGTGCCTGCTAAAGAGCACGAATGCTAACCAACACGCATGAGATACAGTGAAGCACGTGAGACCACTCAGAAAGAGCAGGCATGTCAGTGATGATGGGTATGCATGTAAGCGAGAATAGTGGTAACCTCGTGTTCCTCATTTTCCGACGTGTCGTTTGTCGTTATGATCATGACTTAACGCACTCGTACTGCATTAACATTCAAATTCATTTCACCATGGCTTCGTTATTAAAGTATTATATGGTTCAAAGTACTCACTTTTTATTACGTCTTGGGACATTATCAGGCATGTTACAGGTAATATTCCCATATGGTTTGTTTACTTATGCCTTTGTATAGTAATGGGAGGTCATCTTTTTCACTTACTTTTTGCGATATTGTACTCAGATTCGGTCGTTTGATGGTTCAATACAATAGATTAGGTTAGGTTTTGTATCAACTCTCTTCTGTAAATTATGCTTTTTTGCCAGTTTTGACTCCCCATCTCTAAACTGTTACTGTTGTTTGTATGTATTCCTCTTCGGAAATAACATTAGATTTCCACTGGGCTACATGAGGAATATCTCACTTGGCATAAATAAAATTCAAGGGATCCTCCAGGAGTAATTGTTGAAAAATTACAGTTCTTTCACGATTTGCGTATAAGTACGGCTTCCGGATGTGTAACATAAAACCTAGAGTGCAGAGAAAACAAACCAACTTGTGCTAAGTGACGCTAAAGAAGTGCTTTCTAACCGCGTCAGGGCGGGGCGAAGCTGGTGGGTCCGCAAGGGTGCATGCGCGTGACGGGTGGTGGATATGCACACAAGCGATTGCAGTGGAAAGAAGTGGGTTTTGGCAATCATACAAGTTTGCATAGCATTTGTCATGGTTTCATACTAATAGCGGTGTGCTTGTAAACACAAAATATAGGTCCTGTACACTCTGCAGAAATATGTCACCGGTGGAAAATGGTGTCTAATAGAGCCAACTTTCACAGCTGTATTACTTTGTATTTAATTCTTTCGCCTACAAAAATTAGTTATAAACATGTCTTTTAATGCAATGTATTGAGTTTTACCACGGTAAACCTTCCAAAATGTTGTGCGCCCGAACTACTACTGCACCGCTTGTGGAATGCGCTTGAGTTCAGCGTTGACATTTCGTTGGACGTCAGCAATGTCTGAAAACTGTACTTAAGTGTTTCTTCATGCGGGGGAAAAGGAAATAGTTGACGGAGTCCAGACGTGGTGGGTAGAGGGGTAATGGAACTTACAACAACTTTGAAGCAGAATTTCATATTGGACATTATACATTTCATCGGTAGCTGCTTCACCTCAGTTCCATAACGCGTACATATAAACTACACGTATGAACAACCACATAGCTTCGTGAACGGTGATAAATACCTCTGGCTCCACTGAGCTGGCCGTCCAGCACATCAACAATAATAATCTTCACATGTCACATCAACAATTCATCCACCGTATTTATTGATCAGAGGTTGTTTGTGAACTATTATTCCAGATTAGAACTATATTGTCTAGGTTAGGTTAGGTTAGGTGGCATATATGTGCCTGAGGGCAGCAATTTTTACCCAGAAAAAATACTTTCTTTTAAAAAAAAATATATTGCGCAATTTTGGTTAGGTAGGGTTAGGTTAGCAGTGTAAATTATGTTTGTACTTACCTTGTCTCCCCTCTCCGTCCGCCGTAATCCCTTATCGTCAGTTGCCACAGATCTAATTTCATTCGCAATCTTCACTTTAAAAAATAAATAAGGTCTTGATAAGATCCTGATTAACTGCCTCACTTGAGCAGATAAGTTTTATAATTGTAATGCAAAGAATCAGAAGCATTCATTTTTGTTACTTCCCTAAAGACCGTTATGTAGACACTAGTGTAAATAGATGTAAGAACAGCAGGAACTTACTGGTCTAACACGAAAATTGTTGAAGAAAAAAAAAAAAATGTTTGTAGTGGTATCAATATAGCATGCTGTGTAGTGTGTTAATATAACCACAGTATTCACCTTAGTAGAACGTGAAACCAGTTCAAACACAAGCAAGCCAATTCATAGAGATAATTAATATCGTTGTATAGTATTTCACTTTCGCCTTGATTATTGGCTTAACTGGGCAAAGCACAGTGCTGGGATCGTTTGCCGGTCAATTGCAGTCCTGCCGGGTCATACGTGGTCGATAGGACGATAGAAATCTCCAAAACGAATTAATTTAATGTGATTACACTTAACTCATGCGAAACATGGTCGCTTACACTGAGGGAAGAACATAGACTGAGAGTATTTGAGAACAAAATCCTGAGACGAATATTCGGACCCCAGAGGAACGGGAATGGGGAATGGTGGAAACTTCATAACGAGGAACTACATAATTTATACGGTTTACCCAACATTGTTAGGGTCGTCAAGTCTAGGAGGCTTAGGTGGGCAGGTCATGTAGCTAGAATGGAAGAAAGTAGAAACGCTTTCAAAGTCTTGACTGGAAGACCAATCGGAAAACGACCATTAGGAAGACCTAGGCGCAGATGGGAGGACAATATTAAGATGGATCTTGCAGAGATAGGAATACAAAGTAGAAACTGGATGCAGTTAGCTAAAGATAGAAGTCAGTGGAGAGCTTTTGTGAACGCGGCGTTGAACCTCCGGGTTCCATAGGCCGTAGAGTTAGTTAGTTTAGTTAGTTAACTTAACTCAATAATTTTGGCCTATGTGAGTAGCAGCTTGTTTTACACTAAGTATTGCATTAAATTATGTATATTGTAGAGTTCTGGTAATGTTACGGCAGATAAACTTCTTTGAGCTTACATAAACAAATATGCTATGATTTTGGATATAGTATACGACAGTGCCTCGTTACTTCCCGAGGACGCACGAAGTGCAGTCTTTTACAGATTATTCACTGAACATCTAGGAACTTAAAAATGGGGTAAAAAAGCGAGTGTCGTTCACTTTTGTGGTGGTACGAATATAAAGAACAACGTATGTATTTCACTTTTGGGATCGTACAACTTGTTTATTTTGATGCACGGTGAACTCTCTTCAACTGTTTGAGAGTTGTATGCAGTAGTAGCAGATCTACCGTGATTGATTACCGGTTTTTGAAGGGTTGTTTAGTGAAGGTTTGGGCTCATTCCGTAGAGGTTTTTGTGAGCTCTCGTTTTTTTAACTTTCGCTTATTGTTAATTTGCATTTTCGGGATTTTCTTGCGGGCCGTATAACGTCCTGCAGTTCTAGACAGAGGTTCCGCCTACATGGGGGTGCTTTTTTTTTTTTTTTTTTTTTTGTTCTGCCTATATTGACGGAGCTTGTGCTTTGTGTTCTGCAGGTGGCAGTACGGTAGAAAGAAGATGAAAATGGTGATATTTGTACGTGTAAGTAAGTAAAGTGCGTGGATCGTGAAGTAAATGTGCGATCTTAATCTTTTTTTATATTTGTGCTTTAAAATCTTGTATTGGAGATAATAAGTGATTTTTTTGTGTTGATTGATAGTTTAATGTATTAAAATTTCAGCACGTTGGCGGTAAGCACTTCCATGTTGCTCAGTAGGTCATTGTAGGCATTAACTTTTCCAGACCTTTATATTTCGTGATTAACAATAATATAGCCCTTGTACTTCGGGCTATATGTGCGCTTTTTCGCTTGGTACTCCCTCCCTAATTTTTATTGCATTCTTAAAATGGCCCTTGTACTTACAGATGTTCTTCTAAGAATGTGTTTTTTTATATGGTATGCGAAGAATAATAATGTGCCCTTGTACATTTTGTATGAGTATATGTGGGGCATTTGAAACACATATCGCATGTCACGTGCACGTGGATGCTTCTTACTGTTGCACTATGTATAAAAATGATTTTATTACATGTAGAAGTAGTAATAGAACACGCAAGAGACCCAGATCATGTTGTATTCACACTTCATATTGGAGTGTGAATACAACATGATCTGGGTCTCTTGCGTGTTCTATTACCACTTCTACATGTAATAAAATCATTTTCATACGTAGTGCAACAGTAGGAAGTATGCACGTGCACTGGACATAATGAGGTCCTCTTGTATACTATTACCATGATTTTTTTCTTGGTAGTTTGAAGATACTATATGTTAAGACAGTATATACGCGAAGTGTTTGAAGATTTTTTGGGTAAACTGTACATTGCTCCTTCCAGTTGATATCTGAATAAACAACACTGTCACCGCTTTTAACATGAGAACAAGTAGTCGTATTTGAAAACGATAAAACAAACAAATCTTTTTAAAGTGTATACCCATCTTTACTGACGCTAGATTCAATACTAGCTTGTAGTGACGACTGAGCACAGGTTGATGGATGTTTTTCCCTCAATTTCAGATACAATAACACTATCTATCGCAAATCAGTCGTACTTTCCGATGCGTATACAAGACGAACCGCAGCGTGTAATGTAAACGGTAACCCGATTTTTATATATATAAATATGTCTGTGATTAATATTTTTCTATAGCAGGCTATGTAAGTAATAATGTGACCAGTTCTCCGTAAAGTAGGATGGTCTTTCTAGAGATGGCGATCGTAGTATTAATGGTTATTCAGGAATTGGTGATGTTCAGTGGAGGCTTGTATTGTTTGAAAAAGAGTTTTCTCATCTGTTAGCCTAGTGTGGCACACAGTGTGTAGCTCTTGGATAGGTTTTCCAGTTGAATTTGCTTTAATCGCTATCTAATCTTTTGCGTATAGATGAATTTTCAATTGTTTATTTTACTTAGTCGGGAATTTGTTGTTCTTTGTCTATTATACGCGCGGCCATGTCGAAGTATGTTTCTCTCTTTGGATAGGTGCAGGTAATAGTGGTATTGAATAATTTATCATGGGCACAAATCAGTGCGGGCATCTCTGTTGCGAACGGTCCCTGATTTGATCTCAAGACCAGGAGACTAAGTGATGAGCAGCGTCGTATTCGGGGTTTTTTCAGTATTCCACGTTTCCTTCGCTGAGTTTCATTTAGGTTATAGGGCATAAACACAAAACATTTAAAGATTTCAGTTCTAGTTACATCATTATCAAATAATAAAAAGAAACCAATGTTAAACTCATGTAAGCACCTGTGTTATTAACTTTTCAGTATACGTTTCAAAGATTGTGTTGTCCTTATCCTCCTTTCCATCTGTTAAAAAAATTTTATGTTGATTCATAGACTTAAACATTGCCTAGAAATTTAGAGCTGGTGACTAGTGTTCAGTAGGAATGGTTTCTGCCTAAACTCACAGAGCTGCGCAGTTTCTGTTTCGCACGAAAATAAATTGTCACTGAGTGAAAGCTCGGAATATGATCTTTGCAACGGAAAAGTGAAGTGAAGTCTTCATAACGTTGTAATTCGCCCCTCTTTTCTCACTCTCAGAGTGGGCAGATCATAAACTTTTGTTTTCTTCATTGACGTTGAATCAGACACTGAAAAAGGTTTATAGTGGAAACTTAAGATATTCCCAAATTTGCTTCCAATTGTCACATTTTGTGCAGTTTTACCTGTGAGTACTGCTTCATGTGAGAGAGGCTTCAGCAGACTCAACAGAGTTAAGACTGCCTACAGGAATTCGCTGAAGACTGACACACTGAATGATTTGCTGACAATTTCCATCAATGACCCTTCACTTAAGGACTCTGATCCGAAAACTGCAATCGCCAACTGGTACTTCACTGCAGAAAGGGAGAATACACAAACTTGAAGTTTTAAGGTAGAATATTTTAGGTCCGATTCAAATTGATTATCCTGAATTTGATTGTCTGGTTTTGAAATTTTATGCCTTGATGTAAACTCTATCTTTGTCAAACCAAAGGCCGGGGAGGGGAGGAGGGGACCACTCATAATTTGTACGCGAGAAATGCTGGTAACCATCATTTTTGGATTGGCGAGTGCGTCTGACTTTGAAATTTTTGCGCTCTGGCCTTCAATTTACTCTAAAAAGAACCCACTTGATGCCCTGAGGTGCAGTCCCGCAATATGTGGCATCCTATTGTTTCTTTGGTTACAAAATTCGGATCAAGGACAAAGTTATTTTAAATTTGTGCATATATATTTAAACCACAGTGTGAAATTTTCGGTGTCCATTGGCAACTAAATGTTCTAGTTTGTGGTACGCATTTGGCAGTTTGGTGATATATTTATTTATTTAAAAAAGTAGCGGCCAAACTCTGATACGCTTGCTAGTTCAGATCTCAAATTTCGTGCCCTGCCATAAGCTTTTAAAGGCTTACCTGAGCTAGAATCTTTCAAATAAATGAATAAATAAAACATAGTTAACTTTTTGACCTTCAGTATCCATTTATTGACACTGACATAGAAAAGTGAGTTCAACATTAGTTTATTTTTTTAGGGATGTACCGATCGGTATCGTTGATATCGGCCATTTTTGGGAGTATCGGTATCGACAAAGGGACACCAATATTTACCGATACATTTTCCAAACCATTTTCAATTTGTTTAATATTATAGTGACACACATTTCATTGGTTTCTTTTAGACTTAAAGTTGATATAATTACTATCAATTGTACAATCGATTTCTTTATGCATGTGTACGCCTTTGATTTGCACTACTCATACTCAGCTGATACTTTTAGCCACTCGATGCCAAAATAGTGGTGAAGAAAATCCAAAGGTCGTCAGTTAGGATCATGGGTGCCCGAAGAAAATTTTCTAGGGTGGGCCCATTCCATGGTTGCTATATTACATCTGGTATTTAATATACGTGGTTTGCTATATTATGTATAAATTTTCGTGAGCCAGGGGAGGGGTTCCGTCCTGCCCACCCTCTTCGGGCGCCTATGCTCAGGATAGCAGATCCGTAATTGGAATCCCAAACGAAACCGAGATTTCGATTCAGAAGAAAATGCTAGAGAAGAAATCCTCAAAACACTCATTCTGTCATTCTTATCTCCTACTTACTGGTTAAAAACAAATTGTTCTAAAGTTAATAAATAGTTTTATCGTTATCGACTTCGCTTAAGTAACTCTCTTATTTTTTCTTATGATATACACAGGACAGCAACACTGGTTCGGCACGCATAATTTTGTAAACAATAAAAATTTGTAATGGTAGTATCCGTTTGCATTAACTATCAAAATACATTATCACTCAAAATATCAATCACTGACTCTTAGAATTAAGTTTACAAAAGTATTTGTTGTTTTTTAGTTCATTTTACGTGAACTGGATTAAATGTAGAGCAAATAGATTTTTTTGTGTGAAACCTAAATCAAATTCTGCTTTTTGTCTTTGTATGTCAAATTTTGGCCTTATATTAATCAGGGTTGGCTGGTTTAAACCAAACAACAAAAAAATGTTCGTAAAAGTGTAAGTGTATGTAAAATCTTGATGAACACACATTTGTGGGTTATCACGTTTCACTCCCGTATATTATTCGTATTATATTCAGACCTAAATCCCCCATTCATTACTCCAAAAGATTATACTACAAAAGCAACTTTTTTATATAAGTTTATAAATGTTTATTTTGTGATTTTTTTTGTAGTTGTTATTATTGTTATGTAATTGCAATCGAAGAAAAATTCTAAATATTGTTTCGTTTCAATGTTTACTATTGATAAAATACATCGAAAATGCCGTACTTTTTGTGTGTGTGTGGGGGGGGGGGGTCATACATACCCCACGAGAGGCATTTAGTGAAATAAGTATCTTTGGTATCTTTTTATGTATAAATGACTCTGAGCCAAAGTGGACTCAAATAATTCGTATCTTTATTCACTTTTCTTATTGATATGCAGATTAAGTCGGTGTATTTCTTTAATTTGGACCAATAAAAGTCGTTGTTAACTAACTTGAACTAAATTAGTTCTTCTGTACTCCGTAGTACTTTGAAATTGTTCATATGTAATTCTGTGTAATGGTTTCACTTGTGCAACTGTTTATCTTTTTGTCCTTCTGAAATGATTCTTGACAGTTATATTAAGAAGCATGTAAAGATCAGTACAACGTATTTTTTTAAAATCAGGATTCCTTCATGAGTGAGTCGGCAGACGTATCGCATTTGTGGCCAATTAGTCCTGGTTCCGAGTTCAAATGGAGGACAATTTCTCTCGGATGTAACTCGAGAAGCGGTTTTTATTCCGCTCTAAGCTTATGTGACCCCTTCCAGCATAACCCGGTTGTTGCATAATAACATCAAGGCGAAACAAACTTATTTCTGTCCATATATGATATGAATATATAAAGCAAATTATTTAAACCATAAAAACCTGGTTTAAACCAAAAAAAACCTGATTTAAACCAAAAAAACCGGTTTATTTGTTTTTTTTTAATAAAAACCATGGTTTTTGCCAACCCTGATATTAATATATCCTATTACAATGTTGATCAATTCATTATTCTAAAAATCCCTGATAATATATTTAAAAAATGTGTCTAAAAGTATCGGTATCGGTGAAAAAGTGGTATCGGTACATCCCTATGTTTTTTATGAGCTCTGCATTCTATCAGTCCAATAAAGTAATTTTATTTCACTTTTAAAATGAGAATGGAACATCTTCGTTGATTGTGTTTGTAAGAGTGTGACTATACGATTTCCAACACTAATTGCGTAACCATATTCTCCAGATTAAACCTGGAAGGACGAAGGTTCTGCGCATGTCAGTATAGACCAGGAGGAGGGAAGTTAGAAAAAAATTCTCTACTCAGATGAGATTTTTTTTTTATTATTAAGAGATTCAATTTAATTTAATTTTTAAATAGGATTTTTTATATATTTCAATTGTATCCAAGTATATTTATGCTGATTTGTATCTACAGTTGAATTTAGAGACTATACGCAAGACAGACAGTAAAGTGTTAGGAATTTTTTATACTACTACTGTAATCGTATATAACATAATACTGATAGTCATCCGAGGGGTGAGCGTATCGTTGATATCTTATTTCTCGCATTCCAGAATAATAATAGTAAAACACTCTTAATAAAGTAAATCTACTCATACTAATATGGTAATATGACTTCTTTGCACCAGAATTCTTCCTCCCATTTTTTTTCTTTCTTTCTTTAAAGTAGCTATTAATGTAGAAGCTTTTAGGAAGATAGGTTTCCCTACTGGTTTAGTGGTTAACGCGTGTGATTGGGTTTGATTCCCGGTGAAAAAGCGCAAAGATTTAATTTTACAATAATTGATTGTCATAAATCATTCGTCTCCTTTGCCTCAAGGGCATCACCATGGAACTTTAAACTATTTAATTTGACTCATTTTATTATTATTATTATTATTATTATTTGATCTCATTGTTTCTTGTTCACAGAAGATAGTGCAAGGTGAAATTCTAAAATGGGGAAGTTGACCAAATCTGCTGAGGAAGTTATGGGGGAACATCGTATATTGGTCGGTACATTATATACTAGATTAAGTAAATAAAAGATAACGTTTAAAAATTATGCGGATCCAATTACAAGCATGTAAAGGAACACCATCGTAACTACTGTGTAATTGTACATTTTTTTCTTTCTTTCTTCTAGATCAAATCACGGTTATTTGAGACTGAAATTGTGACTTAAAGTAATACAAACAACAGTAACTTCAAACACAACTGCGTTATCAAAGTATGGCCTCTAGTGAAGAGACAGAAATGTATGGAGATGGTTTGAAGGGACCGAGTCCAGGTCCCTTGGAAGAATCTAGTCCCTCTGCAGAACAGGAACATGTTTGCAACTTATGCAGGTAAAACATTTTGTTAAAATTCTTTTTTGAGTTAGTTGTTGATGTTGCTGGAAACTCATTGCTTTTCCGAATGATACTTAAAAATCGTTAATACTTATATATTCTAGGAGCCAGTTTTAAATATAATTTTGTTAGTTTCAAAATGTACTTTCGTGTAGATGAATGGTTATTGTCATGTGTGTTTTTGATTAACGTGATTAAGATTCGATTTCCAGTGGATGTACAGACTTTCAATTCAGGTCAAAGGCAAGTTGCTTGAATTATGATAGTGAACTATAAAAGTTTTGTTTTTAGAGGATTAAAAAAAAAAAAAGTTTAGAATTCAATCAACACGAGACCTAAACATTGTTCAGCGTAAGCTCTAAACTCCGATAAACAAAATATTTGTATCCTTCCGCTTGTCACAAATACGATTGGCTAATGATGTATCACTCCCACTTCCCACGGGGAGGAGCAAATTGTGCACATGCATTTTGACAATACTGTCTCGTGTTGTCCAGATACTTACAGCAGCAGCAGAAAAGAAACTCGAAAGATTAAAAAAAAAAAAAAAAAAAAAGTATTTGAATTTCGCTCGTAAACAATTGTTGCTTACAGTAGTGAGTAAAGGTTTGCCTTGTTGGTGTTTCACCACAACACTCGCGGAACCGGGATTTATGCCAGTTATCTTTCAGACTTTAAAAGCAGAACACCCGTCCACAGTTGAGTTGGCGCCATAATTAGTGCGCATGCTTAGTGTTTATTTCTATTGTTTCATTAGCTACACTCGATTGCAGTATTATTAGATAATCCGTATTATATTTTTTTTTTGTAATTTATAATAATATAGCTGTTTTGTATGAAGCTTCATAGTAAAAGTAATAATGCAATCACATGAACTATTTTTCGGAGGAGTACAAGCGTCAGTAGGACAACAACAAATCAGCGAGATTTAGTTTCACGTGGCTTTGTTTATCGCAGTTTAGAGCTTACGCCGAACAATGTATAGATCTACAGTTGAAGGATCCAAACCAGATCAGCTTCCACCGTGAATCGAATCCTGACCAGGGAATATTTCTCACTATTGTTTACACTTTACCATTTAGCCACTAGAGAGCAGAATTGCCAGTTGAGCTACAAGTAGCGAATTGGGCTTTTTTTTTTTTTTTTAAGTGCCCACGGTACCAAAATTTCAAATTGGGTGACACGCTACTTTTATCTGCAGGCTATATAACTCATAAGAATGCTCTTCTTTCTTATTTTCATATATGAAATAACAAATTATTAGTTGTGTATATTACAATATAAGTTTAGTTTTCTGAATACAAACATATCTGTATATTCTATCTTGGAGACGTATACTTACAAACACTGATTTTCTGGTGCAGATCCTTTTTACACTTTCCTTATGGTCGTTGCTTAGTACTGGTGAGCTACATACGAAAACACTAAGAAACTCGAATAAAATTTTGCAGACAGATAATTACCTATTTAGTTATATTTAGCATAAAATGTATGTTCATACAACAATTGGTGTAATTTTCATGTGATTTTTTTTTTTTTTTAAATTTTATTTCTGCCTATTCGATAATTGAAATGTTCTGCTTCCACAGCTCCTCGAAACAACCTATATTTTTCTTCTGATTTCCTATATATATATATATATATATATATAGTGGACTCTTTAATTCGAAGTCCAAGGGGACACGAAAAAACTTCGAATTATCCAACAACATTCATTTTCACATATATAACAACAAACAAACCAAAGTACTGCGCTTCAAAAACATATTCATATGGTGTAGACTTTACCTTTAAAGCAGCTTGTTATTTACTTGATCGAATATCGCAAACTAACAAACGACATTGACTCCACATAATTCGAACTACGTGTACAATGGAAAATGTATTTACGTACAACACTACAACATACATTGAATAGCCCAAACAATTAAACACTAGTAACAATTTGAATATTCTGTTCTGAATTTTAAGAAGTCGTAAACCTCATTTGCTTAAATTTGATTGTTTCTGTGCTGTCAATAAATCTTGAATTTCATGCATTGCGTGGAATACGGTATTAATAATATTTGGTTGACTTTATCAATAATTCATCTTAAATTTTCAAATAATTCTGAAAGAAGATGAGATTGGCACACGTTCTCTATCTTTACTTCTTCCCCAACTCGTCTTCATCTTTATCATTACATAGATTTTCTATTTATCTTTTGTATTACTCTTCCCTATGGCTGCATCTGGATAACTGAAAACACGTTAAAACTGTATTTCTCTGTTTACATCTTTTCAACATTAAAAATTTTCAACTGTATTTACTTCGAATTATCCAAAACTTAGGTTCAAAAGTTCGATTTATCCACGATTTTTTACTATTGTTTTCAATACAGTTTTCAAGGGGAATGGACTTCTGTTCGAATTATCCAAGTTCGAATTAACGAGACTCCACTGTATATGTATGTATATATATATATTCATTAGCATTGGTAAGCCTGTAATGTACATAAAGAAAATTGTGCACTATTTTGTTGGATTCCTTTAATATCATTGTATTAATTGAATTTTGTATTGTTTCTATTGCAGCAACAAATATAGTAATCCACGTGTCCTGTCCTGCCTACATGTGTACTGTGAAGCCTGCCTTGATAAGTTGCTAATCAATGAAGCGGGCGATACAGGAAAACGTGGAAGTATAATAACATGTCCTGACTGTGAACAAGAAACGAAGGTAAATCATATAATAACTTTTCGTTTTAAACGGAGAATGGAAATATTCCTTTATGCAAACGGAGAAAACTGACAGATGGCTTCTGGTCGGGAAGATAGTTTATTCTGATCACCCAAAGAACACCTTATTAGAATCGTGCATAATTATATCTATACAATGATAACTTTCAACAGTATAACATACTTATTCCAATAAAGATTCACAATTGTTACTTACATCACATGCTAAAAATAACTTATCTGCGTATTATACGTAGTAATCAGTAAATATTTTCGTACAGTATGTAGTGTGTTCTGTGCCACGAAATCACCACGAGCACAGAGCTGAAGTGATCAGTACCTCAGCTAAACTATACTTAAGGCCATCTTCCACATCATACTTTTCTAAATAGGGTGGTTTGAGTCTGTTTCCAGTCTTCGTTTGTCATGACGATTCATCGTCGTCACTTCATCTTCTAAGTTGCATGGCCCCATCGTAACTAGTAGCATCTCATTTTTTAATACAGATAGTTTGGCATAGTTTTGTTAAGAATTAACAAATCTCAAATCTACAATTCGTGACATGCTTTAAAACAGTGGTTCTTAGCCGATGTGTCGCGACACACTGGTGTGTCACGTGCTCCCCTAAGGTGTGTCGCAAAATTTTAGAATTTAAAAATAATGAAGTGTTTCATAATAAGTAGTAAAAATTGAGACAAACATCTTCAGCGGCAGCAATAATGCTCAGTGCTATATAGAGTCATTATAAAAACTAATTGGTTTCACTATTATAATAGATATTATTATTATTATTATTAATAATAATAATAAAATATCGAACAAATGTGTTGCGATGTCCTGAACGTTGAGTAATGTGTGCAGTCAGTCAAAAAAGGTTGAGAACCACTGCTCTGAAGTTCATTTTTTCTAAAATAAAATTTTACCAAATATGTTGCAATATAGGATTGTTTCTCACAATATATCGTTTGCCCTAAATACTCTGAAAAATTACGCGGTTCGTGTAGCAGCTATTTCCTTGTATAATAACTCTTCTTCAAACCTGTACACTCTTATATGCATTATATTGTTATAAAGATTTCGTTTTCTATTTAATAACACTCTCTGGCTTCGATTAAATGTTACTGTATGTTGTTTAACATTAATTAGTTCTTTTATTACCACAAATCTTACCTAACATAAAAATTTTCCTTGTGATTTATGATGATTACTTTACTAAGGTCATGCCAGCAACCAATTCGGCTCCTATAATTGATCAGACATTGAATTGAAAAACGTTGACTTTTAAGATTTTTACGTTTTTCATCTTAATCCTTTCAAAGAAACTAAAAAATGTCAATGTTTAAACGCTTGGTAATTAAATTATTAAAAAGATAAGAGCGCACACTAGTGCTCTGTTAATTGCATCTGTGCTGTTTTGGCCATTTTTCCTGTGGCCTTATTCAGCAGGTTAAGTCACAGTAAACTGGACGCTCTAATGAGCTGGTAAAACATGTGCCACACAGGACACTGCTGACTCAACTAAACAACGTCGGCTTATTACTGTCGACACATGTCACTACTTGTGCACGGCGGCTCGTTCCGCCAGTGTTGCCAAATTGAGCGCAACGACTTCCTTCACCAAACTTGAGTGTTAGAGGTTGTTTGTACATGTACAGGGTGTTTCAAAACAACACCGACAACGTTTGGGAGGTGATTCCTGACACCAAGATAAGACAAAAAGTATAGACCAACCTGGATGCACAAATGTTTCCTTTCGGAGTTATAGGCTGCCGAAAACATGAAGAAATGAACTTTAAAGGTCCATAGCTTCAATATTATAGGACACAGCGTAGTCGGATCAAGATTTCACTTAGAAACTAATATGTCCCCTATCCAAATATCAATGTTTTAGAATCCTGGGGTACTTCCGCAACCATTTTTATAGAGGAAGCGGGTGAGTACTTCAAATTATATGTCCGTAGCCAAACCCCCTCTATAAAAATTGTTGCGTGAGTACTTTAGGATTCGAAATATGGATTTTTGGATAGGTTACATATTAGTTCCTAAGTGAAGTCTTGACCCGACTACGGTAGGTTCATGGGCGCCCGAAGGGAAAGCCAGGTTGGGCCCGAGCCTCCCTTCCCTGGCTCACGAAAATGTATTAAATTTGTTAATACAAATAAAAAATACCAAAAGTAATATAGCAACCAGGGATTTGAGCCCCTCCTAGAAAATTTTCTTCGGGCGCCCATGGTAGGTCCCATAGTTTGTCCTACCTTGGTGTCAGGAATCATCACCCAAACGTTGTCGGTGTTGTTATACAGTGAAACCTGACAACTTGGCCACCTCTCTAAGTTGGCCATCTGCTTATCTTGGTCTAGTTCGTCTTGAACCTGCATTTTCCCATAAGACATTCGTTAGTTACTACTATATAAGTTGGCCACCTGTGTATCTTGGAAGTTGGCCACACTGAAGCAATGTTTACCCTATGATGGTAATGATAAATTTACCTGCGTATCTTGGCCACGAAAAATACAGTTTTGTTATTTTTCTTAACTCTTTCAAATTCCCATATGAGAGGCAGATGTTCTGTATTTGTGACTGGACACAAAGAAACATAGATTCGCACGATTTGTTCTTGGAGGTCAATGGCCAGAACACTACCCTCATAAAGAGGTGGTGAAGGAAGATGTGAATAAGAAAAAGCACGTACAGGAATTCAGGAAATGGTTGTACGTATTTGTTTACCCTGTCTGTTTTGGTAAAACCATTAGCTATATCAACTCGTCTCATCAGTGGGGAGCTTTAGTAATTCCGGAAAATTCTCAAGGTTAAAACCAATCATCTCAATTGTCAACTATTGGCACCTGTCGGCTTGTCAAAAGATAGTGGAGCTTTTGAGATATGAATTCCCTCAAGATTTTCTCAAAACATCTTTTGCTCCGAGGGAAACATTTCTAGCTCATTAACAATAGGTAGTTAATTACAATATTAGAATGTGCATATCTGCCAAAAACAATAAAACAAATATGTCTAGAATGAACCACCATTCAGTAACGACTGAAAAGAAGTCATATAAATTGCATATGAATTTCTTAATTTATAACAGCTTTTCTTGTTTTCAATCTGAATACCTCAGTGTACTATATCGATTTCAATTACTGCGTATATACGCTTCTATTTCATGGTTGTTTGTGTTATTGTGTTTTCAATCCGAATAATACAATGTACCAGATTAGTTTTCAGCAAGAGATAGGTATCCAGGGAGGAACGGGCTCCCCAAAGCCCATGTGGCCTTTATTTTATTTATGAGTATACAATATTTGGTATAATTTGAGTGTAATTTGTCTTAAAATCTTCATATATATATATACCTTCTGCATCTGAATGCACCCCCCCCCCCAAATTTACAGAGAAATCGGCGCTCTTGGATACAATAGTAATATTTTCTAGTACTGTATATTTTTAAAATTACTCTATATACATTATTTATAAGTAGCTGTCGTGCCACTGCTTATTAAAATTTTACAATCAAGTAATACTAGAACTCCTATTCTAAAAATACACAAATCACACTTATTTTCTGTAAGTTGGCCACCTGTCTAAGTTGCCCACTTTTCGATGGAACCGATGGTGTCCAACATAGAAAGGTTTCACTGTATATATATGCTACATATTGCAATATTAATAATAATTCAGTTCAACTTCGAAAACAGAACATACATATTAAATTGTGTGTATATATACTTTTAACGGACTCTGTGTATAATAATAATAATAATAATAATACATTGCACTTCTAATAAAAAAAAAGTTACAAGTAAGCTTATTTTCTTACGATCGATTTGTTTGTGATGTCTACAGGTAGGAACAAAGGGAGCTGCCTCTCTGCCATGTGATTATGTATTAAGTAACATTCTTGATATGTCTGCAATTGAGACCATGGCGGTCCTTTGTACTAGTTGCAAAACTAAAGAAAAAGCAGTGGCTAGGTGTTCAGACTGTGCTAATTTCCTGTGCCCTAACTGCAATACTGCTCACCAGGTAAGAGAGAGATTCATTATTAATAGTTGTAATTAATATTCTCCAATATTTAAAACTGTAGTGTGTTTTAATTTAATTCTAGACTAAAGAAAATTTCTCGGTTATTTCCAATTTTTATTGTGTTCTCTTATAATATAGAAGCGTTAGTTGTTTACAAAATTAAGAGAACTGGACTCCATTGCCCTGTTTGCTGGACAGATGTCATACTACGCGTCAAGAACAATTTCTGTGCGTTATATTCTTCATACTTGTAAGCAGTTATTCTATCGAGGTATTTCAGCAATGTATACGTATTTTTTATTTTATTTTATTTTTTTTAACATACGAGAAGAGCAGGTGGCTTAGTGGTAAGTTCTTACCTCTAGTGCGTGGGGTCCCTAGTTCGTTTCGTGGCCAAGTAAGTTTGTGGTAGACAACATGGTGTCCGTGAGTTTTCTCGGGGTACTCTTGTTTCCTCCCACAGTCTCACTCCACCGATTCTTCCGTCATCATTCACTTGCCTTAATTATCCGTCTCCCTTAGCCTAATGGGCATAATTGTGGTACGTTAAACTGAAAAATTCCATGTAATAAAAGCAAAACGGCTATTACTCACAGCAAAAGATATATAGTGGAGTTTTCTTCTACATATTTTTCCATTTCATTTTAAACATGCGATATTTTGTAAAAACGACATTTAAAAAGGGCTTACAGGAAAGCTGTTACTCCTAGTGCAAAGGGTCCTTAGTTCGGCCCCAGATCATGTAAGTTTAGAGTAGACAGCATAGTGACAATAGGCTTTTTCTGAGCTTTTCCGTTTCAGCGCACCTTCTTATTCCATCAATGTAATAATTCATTTGCACTTCAAGAATTATAGAACGACTATGTCCATCTGTTGATAGGTATCAGAACAAAAATTGTAAGAGAGAACGAGAATCTTTTTTTATGTGATTCAGATTTTGATGTGGATGTAGTAAGGGCATTGCAACGTTTTACCGCGATCGTAAAGCGCATAATTGCGCAAGATTTACATCTCCTACAGAAATATAACGTTCGAATTCATATGCTTCATCTCTCACATACCATAGAAGGAAGGTGAACAATTAAAATTTTGTGAATGCCATTCTGCAGTAGACAAGTAGTGATTCTGGACGAGGGATCTGATACCTGTCGGAATGTGATAAAATAATAATAATAATAATAATAAAAAAGCCATCTTCTATCGACCTCATGATTCCAGAGCTTATTCCGACTGGGTACATGATGTGGTGGAAGTCCTGATATAATGGCTACCTTAGGCTATCCAAAGTGGACAAAACAGCTAAAGCGGAATGCAGTTTTTATTACCAGACGAACATTTTGCAGCCACTATGCTGCCATGATATGCCATCCCTGTATAGCGGCGTCACGTCTAGCGTTGTTCACCAGGACAAGGCGTCAAGTCATATGGCGAAGTCAACGTGATGTACACTCATGTCCAAAATTATTGTCACATGTGTATAAATATGCTGTTGTAGGAATATAATTTGATAACGAATTCGCCCTGTATTTCTTATAATGATAGTATATGTATAATCGGCAGAGACATGTGTGTGGCAAATTTCATGTCAAAAGAGCACTAAATAAGAACAATAAAACTAAAATAAAAGTTTCTTGTTCATTTAGCAACATTTTGTTTTACTCGTTCTAATTTTCGTATTTATAATTCTTTTCCTATGAAATTTACCACAAATACACATTTCCCGATTATATACGTAGTATCAGTATTAAAAGTACCCTGCAAAATCATTATCAAATTATATTCTTACAAGAAGACAGTTACAAATATGCGACAATCATTTGAACATGAGTGTACATGGAGCAAATGCCAGATGAAACTGAGATTCATACAATCCCTTTAACAGACATTCCTGTGAAATCTGGAATCCGCTGATGCATTCTTTTCTGGGGCGGTGGTTCCCATTGGTGAAACGAGCCGTGGGCCGTCGACAACTGCTCACGATCGCCGATTTTTGGGAAGTCTCGTGTCAAGGGGAACGGAACAAACTTGATTACACTGTGCTTCAACAATCTTCAGTGAGAACTAAAATGCAGCGTGAACAGACACAGAGCACAGCCGTTGATGGTGTCGCTGTATTTCTTAAGATGGTAAGGGCGCCAAACTCGTTACCATAAACCTGAAATGAGCTTGTGTATTTACGTAAAATAATACTTGATTCATTCACTGATGTGCTGTTTATTTCACATCGTTGAAAGCTTTGAACATTAATTTTTTTCTTTCTTCAGTGGGATGTAGAAGGGAAATTCCCGGTTGGGTAATTAACTACATTTTAATAATCTGAATGAATGTTTTTGAAACAAAATTACTTTCTCTTGCACCTCCTTGTTCCTATACGATAAGTGTTGGGAAAGTCGTCTGTGGCGTGCTAACAAGAAAACCAATGAGCTGAGTAAAAAACACTATTTTTCAATGAAATCACCTTCCAGTTCTACATATCGTCTCCATTTTCTTCCAAGTGACTCAATGCCTTTAACATAAAAAGATTTCTCCTTACAATCATAGAACTAAATTCATTACCTGCTTGTCGCTTGAAAATTGCTATGCCCTCAGGTAATTTTTCAAATGACGAAACAGATAATAATCACTTGGGGCTAGGTCAGGACTGTAGGGTGGGTGGAAAAGTTGTCATTCCCTATTCTGTTCCCTACCTCAGAGAATTTGGATAGCAGCCTTCGCAAAATGGGATGTGTATCCAGACGCATTGTCATGAAGAAGCAAAATTCGACGATGTAGCTGCGCGTCGTTTATTCTGAAGTGTTCGGCGTAAATTTTCAAGTGTTTTTTGATAAGTATTCCCTGTGATAGTATGGTATAGCTTCAAGCAAAAGAATTCCTTCCCTGTCCCAGAAAACAGTTACCATAACCTTGTTAGCCAATTTCTTTGCCCTGATTTGTGTGTGTGTGTCTTTGCTTTAATTGGTGACCCCTGATGCTTTCACTGCATGAACTCTTGTTTAGATTCTGGGTTATACCAGTGAGTCCACGTTTCATCCCCTGTCACTACATGCTGGTAGTAGTAGTTATCCCCTTCCATAAAATCCAAATTTTCCTGACACATTTGCACCCGAGCTTGCTTCTGAAAAACGTTCAAATTGTGAGGAACCCATCTGGAACAGACCTTTGTGAAGTGAAGGCGTTGGTGTAGAATATCCCAAACACTGTGAACATCAATCCTTATTTCCTCTCTCTCTCTCTCTCTTTTTTTTTTTTTTTTTTTTTTTTTCGTCGGTAGGACATTACTAATTTTTGTACAATTTCCACGACTTCAGGTGAAGTTGCTGTTTTTGGTCGACCTAGTCATCTAGTCGCTTTCCGTTTTCACCCGTTTAGAAACGCGAAAATAAATGCCGATTTTCAAAATGGGTGGAAATAGTGAGTCGTGATAACGGTATCTCATGTAAAATGATATTTTCTAGGGCGCTCTTGTTCCACATTTTGATTATCTTTTATCTATTTGAAGATATCACATAATTACTGTAAAATTAGCGGTATTTTAATTTCGCCGGGATGAGGCCTCTTAATGCAAACAATCCTACAGCAATTCTAGCCCATGATAATAAAACATTTTGTCTTGTGCTGCAAACCATACCTCTGCAGCTGTTATGACGTCATTAGTCTCTTTAAATTCAGTTCCTTTCAGATGTATCTTTTGGGAAAAGATAATAGTCTGGGGGGGGGGCATATCTGGAGAATAGGGGGATGGTGAATGATATTGAACTTTGGTTCACACAGTTTGTGCATTGCATTGGCTGCTTTGTGGCAAGAGCATTGTCTTCCGAGGTGATGCGTTTGGACAGTTTTCCTCGGCTCTTTTCCTTCAATGCGGTATGCAATTTTTCCAGCAAGTTCACGTAACTTTCAGCATTTAGTATAGTGCCTTTTTCCAGATATTCACTCACTATTACCCCCTCATAATCCCAAAAAATGACCCATCACTTTCCAGCGGATTTTTCTCTGCCTTGGTGTCCCACTGTGGCACTACTGCATAGACTGAGTTTTGGTCTCGGGATCATACACGTATTGTGTTTCGTCAACAGTAACAATTTGTTTAATAAAGGTGGAAGCAATCACTGATAAACGGCGCAGCACACACTGTGCCCAGTTCTATCTTGTCAACTTCTGATCAACTGTGAAGAGTTCGGGCACCTACTTTGTCGACAATTTTTTCATAGCAAGTTCTCCATGCACGGTGTAGTGCAGACGCTCCACACTGATCCCTAGGGTCTCTGCAGTATGTGACAGACGAGTTCGCCTGTCTTCAAGGATCATGTCATGCACACGATCCTCAGTTTCTACGGTCATTACAGTTTTGGGTCTTCCACACTTTTCTTAATCTTTGATGCTCCTCGTGCCCCTCCTGAACTCTGCTACCGACAAGTTCACTGTGCTATTATAGGGTGTATATCGGTCACGAAAGTCATGAAATGAGAAAATGGTCATGAAAGTCAAGAAATTTAGTTTTTGGGTCACGATTTTTTTTTTCTTTCTTTTCAATCTGTACAAATATAAGTACAGACTGCAAAATTTTGTTCTATAAAACGTCAAAATTCAGCACAAACAATGCTTATGGTCAGTTTTAGACGCTACCAAATCGCAAGCAAAGCACACTTCTATCGCATGCTTGAAAATTCGGTCTAATTCGCACTCAAATTCGAACTTGTGCCTGTTACGAAATTTTATGGTTTGGTAAATAAAAGATCATGAAATTTCATTTTGGAATTTTAGTAGACACCCTGTATTATATGAAGGATTGTCACTGGCAATTGTTTGTCATCAAAAATTTCCTCTGCTCTCATATTGTTCGAGAAAAGGTATTTGATTACTTTCTTCTCTCATTTGTTAAACGTCACAATGTGCTCCGCCATGATTACTTCAAACCTGCAACTTTTTTTTTTTTCCTTTGTTGCAAAGCATCCTCTAAAATATAGTTACATAAGACTATATTGTAAATATGAGTTCAATTACTGTGTTAGGACGGAAACTTATCTAAACCCCTCGTATATCAGGCAGTACCACATAGGGTCATTTGCTAGTAGTAAATAAAAGCGAAGCACTCAATAACACAGTATCGTCTATTATTTAACTGGCATAAAATTTTACAGATTGCATCTTAAGCAAGTATGCGTAAATGATTGAATAAAGTTTTTACTTTTTTGTTGCGTGGTGGTTTCTTTCTTTCCTTATGTATTTCGATCCCCTATATCTTCTGCGAGTATCATAGTGATCATCTTCTCCTGTATGCGTTAATGTCTTCATCTACGTGTACAGGTAAGTACGAATATACCTTGTTTTGATCCTAAATTAGTGTAGAATACTTATTTTTTAGATCACTTAAAAGCAATACTCATGCACCATTACTAACCGCCATTGATAATACGCTTTTTGTTTAATGTCTTATTATTCCAGTGTTACCAGCTACCACAATTTTTGGTAAGTAAAGCTTGTTACACACGAACATAACTTTCCGAGGCTCAGTTTTTTTTATTTGCGAATTGGTCATGAATTTATAATCCCATTCTGTATACGTATAACTACCTTTATCCAGAATGAATTATTATACATAATTGCGTATTGAAAAAGATAAAATAAAATTTAAATAAACTCAGCGAACCTTTTGCGTATTTTGATATTTTTATTTAGAAGCCGATGATTTCAATACTTAAGTATATATTTTTTTATCACTTAACTCAGTATATGCTTATTCCGTACAAAATATGAAAACTCGATTTAGGGGCCGTTTAAAAATTTTGTGGTCCCTGATCAAAAAACTAATTATTGGTCAAGATCGCAATCTTTTGATTTTTTTTTTTTTTTTTTTTTTTCATTCCTAAAATTTTTGGTCGTGGCATACTTCACCCTGAAGTAGAAAATCAAATTAATAATCTTCTAGTCCTTTGTAATCTTCATCCAGGTAAATTAAGCAACATCTTAGAGAGACTGGGAAAATTTCAGGGATCTCAAACACTGGGCATATTCAAAATTAGGACAGAGATTTTGAATATTTTATTAGAGGAATTAAAGAAGTTTAGGAGGAGGATCACAAATAAATCTACCACAGAATTTGAGAATAATAATCAAATAAACATTTTAACTATTCACTTTTTAGAAAAGGAAATAAATTCCGTACGTGCATTTTCAGGAAACCGAGTGCCCCGAATTTCTATATTCGTTTCCTTAGAGTATAGATTAGTTTCGTTGGAGAAAATTAACTAAACAAGTGTTCAACGATATTCTAAATTGACATTAAAATAAAAAGTATATGCCACCGCAGTAAACTTTCTTGCTCCAATTCCTTAAACTAAATAATGTAGTGAGGTCGCGGTGGCTCAGTGGTAGAGCGTTCACCTCTGGTGCATGGGGTTCCTGGTTCGATCCGAAATCGCGCCAAGTAAATTTTGTGGTGAACGAACACCGTTTTCCTCGGGGTTCTCCCGTTTCCTCCCACTTTGTTCATTCCACCATTTCATTCATTTTACATCATCGTCTCCTTTAGTCTACCCGGCATTATCGTGGGACGTAAAACTCCAAAATTTTATTTCATTGAAAAAAAAAATCCTGTAGTGCTGTAATTATTAACGAAACAGTCTCTTGTGAAATACAAACAAAATTCTGAGGCATTTTTAGAAAAACTTGACCGAAAAAAAAAAGTTTGTCATATGTTAGGATGAATGTTTGTTTATAAAATAAGAACAAAATCGAATGTTTTTTTCTTCTTCTTTCAAAATTGTCCAAAAGTATACAATCATCCCAAGAGTAATCTACCCTTTGTGGATATTCTCGTGGAAGTGATTTATGTAACATTTTAAGAATAAGTAGCTGAACTTGCGCTGTCTATAAAGTGCATGGTTCTGTTATAACCATGAATCTCCTTGCCACTGTGCAGGTCTCCTTACTCACACAAGTAAAGGATAGAAGATTCACAAAGGAAGTGAATTGCTATGTATAGATGTTGGAGTTGTCGGAGATAAGTTTGTAGCAAAGTTGTTGAAGCAACACGATATCAAGTAGATTTTTTCTCTCTCTCTCTCTAATAAATCCATATCCGTCCGAATACGCCTCGCTGCATCTCGTAAGGCCTTTGAAGTTACAAGCATACAATAGGTTTTGCCATTCAGATTTAAGTAATGCGCCTGCAATGTCTCTCAACCCGCCATACGCAACTTCTCTACTGGTTGCCTAACCGTAGTTTCGGCCTGCAACACTGTTAATCTTATAGACTCAAAACGGACCCTAAAATGTTAAACAATAACGACGCGGTTTTCAAAGATTTGAATAAGAACTGGACAACCTACAGAAAATTTGGAATCGACCAGTGAAAACAGCACGTTTCTAGCACTTGTGGTTTTCGAGATCTCATTGTCCAAAGGATGGGGACAAACATATAAATCTAGGATTTTAATATATAGATAATGAAATATTTATTTATGAAATATGACTAAAATAGCCTGAATGAGTCGTTTTTCAGAAAGTAGTCTAAAAAGAAAATCGTACTCAAGAGTGTGCTACTACTTGTGAATTTTTTCTTAATGAATAAATACACATCTTATAAAGTTATTAATGAAATACATATGAAATATGGACAAAACGGCTTGTTTTTGAGAGAAGCGTCTGAAAAATAGAACTCACCCCGAGAATAAACTACTCCTTGTAGATTTCTAAAAATAAATGAGTTATGCAATATTTTGAGGATATTGTAATGTTTGGTAGAGTCAAATGATAGACCGGGTGTCTTTTCCCCTTCACCAAGTTTTATTACAAAATATAATAAGTACAAGTGTCTTTAATTCAATGTCTCTTCCTCAATGACCAAGTGAAGGAATACTAAATGTTTTGCCGGGTCCAGTTTCCAGAACACTTTGGCAGGTTGTTGGTTAGGCTTGGATTATAAGTTTAAGAAGGATCCCTAGCCCAGTGCGACATAGGGTAAGGAAGAGGTGCTCCTAGTCCACAACGACATAGGAAGGTAAAGGTTAGGTGATCAGTTGGTCGACGGATACTGGGTCCCTCGGTGGTCCTCCTTTTATTTGTCCTCCTCGGGTCCTTTCGTGAGGTCCGTCTGCTTTCGGCGTTCCTCGGTGTCCTTCCGCGTTTGCTTGCTGTCTGCTATGTTGTTTATAAATAATAGCACGTGTTGAGTTGACACGTGCGTCTGTTGTGATTTGGGGATCCTTGCAATATTAATAAAATATTTATTTATGAAATATGAAGAAAATCATCTCAGGTGTTTTAGAAAAAATAATCCGAAAAAAAAAACTCACACCCAAGAATAAACTACCCCTTGTAAATTTTTAGGACATGAATTATGTCACATTGTCAGCTGGTTTCTGAGAAATTCACCCCAAGAACAAACCACTTCTCGTACATTTTTAAGGATAAATGAGCTATGTCATATTGTCATATTAATGAAATATTTAAGAAGTATAAACAAAATTGCCTGAGCCATTTTTGAGAAAATCATTCGAAAGAAAATTCACCCCAAGAAATGAAGAAAATTCGAGAATTTGCCCCATCTTGATTTTTCCCAGAGAAATGACTTATGCTCTATGATGGGGCTGTTTTTTGGAAAATTTATCTATGAAATTTGAACGAAACCTTTAGAGTTTTTTTTTTTCTGAGAAAATAGCAATTTTTTTTAATTAAATTTTTACCCTTAAGCAAATTACTCTTATTTGTAGGGGTAGGAAGAAAATTCGAAAAGCCTCTGTGGAGGATCACATGAAAACCTTAAATTTAATGTTTGATTGAAATACGTTGAACGGTATGGGCTCTAGATGAGTGTACTTCATCGTACCGAACTAGAAGACTTTTTCAGCAATTTTTCATACTTAAAAGAAATGTGATTGGCAACTCAGAATAAGGGTGACAGGATTTGTATATGCAGTATTTTCCAGCAATTGTTACCGGAAATCTTTGTATTATTTTTAAGAAGTTGTTTAATGTAATATTTGGATTGGTATATCAAAGGACTAACATGCAAATTTATCAGTTCGATCTATTCTAAGGTGAAGTTTGCCTCGGAAAAGATATCAGAGGGTTACATATTAAATCATCGACTTTTAAATAAAATATACGCAATGTAACTTTATATATTTTTTATTATGCATGTTCCGTATTACACAAAAATGATAACTTTATCCAGGTTTAATTTGGTTCGCTTCTTTTAATAAAATAAGATTAACTTCTAAAAGTGACGATGTTACGTAGGCTGTTTACTTAATAGTGTGTTTTGATTGGTTTAGATGCTGAGATAAGCCAGAATCAGATTAATTATCCTTAGCGTCCCTTAATGTCCTTTATTTTGCTGTGTATATTTCTTTTTGTTATGTCTATGTAAGGTAGTTGACAATGACAGGACTTCACAAATCCCCCTTTTACATTTACGAAATAGCTTTCAAAGTCAATAAATATTTTTCTAGATTTTTTTGGCGAATGTAGAGCTGCATAAAGTCCATATTTCTGTGCCTTTTTTGCAAATTATTAAAAAGTCGAAGCTATAGCCTAACGACCGGTTAGGCTAGGTTAGGCTAAAGGAGACGGTGATGATGAGAAATGAATGAAATGGTGGAATGAAGAAAATGGGAGGAAATGGAAGAACCCTGAGGAAACCGACGCACACGGTATTTGTCCGCCACGAAGTTCACTTGGTGCGAGCTGGGATCTAACCAGGAACCCTATGCACCAGAGGTAAACGCTCTACCACTGAGCCATCCTCGAAGCCGTAGAGAGAAATAAACCCTTAGTTGCAAAAAACTTTGCCAGAGAACCTGAAGTAAGCATTATCATTAGCTGTTAAAGTTCCTCATTTTGTAAAGTCAAGTGCTCTGAATACTCGTCTCTTCGAGGCTTTGTGAGATGTCCTTAGTACTGAACATAAAACTACCGAAAGTTTTCCATACCGAAGTTCATTGACTGTCAAAACGTAGTATGTTAAGTAGGCTGTACGAGTTTGTCATGGCGAACTTTATACTTTTATGAAATGAAATTCTTGATAATCAAGAGTGTGATTTAATCATGTGGAGAGACAATATCAGTTCACCCTAGACTCAATCTGTGATCAATTCAAGCGATATTTTCGTTTTGTGTGTGAAGAATACTGGCAGTGTAAATTAACAAGAACACCTTTCACCATTGAGTAGATTTACCTCTACATGAAATTTAGAAGGAAGCCATTGAATTGAAAAGCGATTCAGGTGCCTAATAAATGTCTCAGTCAACGTCTTTGGAAGATTTTTTTTTTCCTGCCTGTTTACTCCAAGAGTAGTAATAGAATCGTTAAAAAGTTCTTGTTTAGTTCTCGACAACTTACCTCTGTGAATCGGGAGTTTCAACGTTGTCCACAATCAAATCAAAGCATCGCACCGGTTTGGAAGTGTAAAGTGATCTAAGGCGTCCTTTGTCGAATTTATCACCGAGTATCAAGAAACTTGGGGGTCGCGGTGGCTCAGTGGTAGAGCGTTCACCTCTGGTGCTTGGGGTCCCGGGTTCGATCCCAGCCCGCGCCAAGTGAACTTTGTGGTGGGTTTTCTCGGGGTTCTCCCGTTTCCTCCCACTTTCTTCATTCCACCATTTCATCCATTACTCATCATCACCGTCTCCTTTAGCCTAACCGGCATAAGCGTGGGACGTAAAACTCAAAGATTTCATTTCATTTCATTTTATCAAGAAACTTGTGAAGGAAAAGCTAATGATGAACAAACACCGTGTGCGTGGTTTTCTCGGGAGGTTCTTCCGTTTTCTCCCACTTTCTTCATTCCACCCTTTCATTTATTTCTCATCATCACCATCTCCTTTAGGCTAACCAGCATAACCGTGGGACGTAAAACTAAGTATTTCATTTCCTTTTCATTTTTGTGAAGGAAAAGTAATGTCAGTCAAAATCACACTAAGTTTTTCCATTGCCCGTACTTGACAGTTTTTGAACTTATTGTATACACTCAAATAGCATTTTGTATTCATTTTTGATAATTTTGTAAAATAAATAAAAACACAATTTGCATAATTGTAAAGTAGAATCTTAGATAAGGATAAGAAAGAGAATGTCAAACAAGTAGCATTTTGAAGCTTGCTAAAGCTGAAGTTTAAGCTTAGTACAATTGGTGTTTTATTCATAATTTCACATTTTATTTCTGTCATAGCTTACTCCCCCTCCCCCCAGGTTGAGAACCAACATGGGTACGCTAATGTGTCATTTTGGAGGTATTCCCCGCAGAAAATTGATCGGAACGATATAAAAAGCCCACAACTCGACAACGAGATACAAGTTAAAAATCGGGTAAAAGAACGTATTGTTATTTTGAGTCTAGATTCCATTACTGCATTTGGTGAATATGGAAAGTATGAAGTTTCCAGTTCCTATTTTTCTTTTGTAGTAGACCTCATTAAGTCCCTTTTATGCTTCAAGGCTAACTCTGTAGCTGCCCCCTGTTCCACATCCATTAGTGCACTAATGGAATCTAAGCTCAAAATCACTATCTTCTTGTCCCTGATCTTGATTTGACATTTCGCTCTCGAATTATGACTTCATTTTATCGTTTCGACCAGATTATGGTGAACTATATTTCCGAAATGACGGATTTATGTATTCATGTCAGTCTATTTTTATGTTTTCATGTAAGGACTCATTTCCCAAAGTTGTTTCCGAACACCCTGTGTACATTTTGATTGATTTGCTTTGCCTGTTTTGGAAATATAGAGTCCTTTTTACCGACTTAAAAAAGAAAGAAAGAAGAAAAAAAGTTGGTTCTCAGTTCAATCTGAAATAGATACGAGAGCTGGAAATAAATAAATGCCAACGTATAAATCTTTCGTGAACCATTTATTATACAGTCATGAGACTTCTACAAGCCTTCAACATAATCCATTGCAGCATGTTGCACCCATTGCCAGATGTGGGAGAGTCTCAGGATACCAGCAGTGGTGCCCTTTCCGTGGATGTTTGCAAGAGAGCACCCTATAGCTCGAAGTATGGCATCTCTGGTGCGGATACACATCCTGTGCAGTGGTTCTTTCATCTTAGGGAACAGATGAAAGTCACATGAACTCATGTCCGGTAAATAGGATGGGTGCTTTAGAACCTTTCACTTCCATAGTGCAAATAGGTTCCTCACAGTAACTTGTTGTGTCAACAGGCGTTGTCATGCTAAACAATGAATGGATCCCTTACGAAGTTTGGATCGTTTTCCATGCAGTGCAGGACGAAGATGTTCCAGAAACCTGCGGTATTACACTGCATTTACGGTCTGGTTCGGAGGAACTACATGCCGTAAAATGAACACCACGTACATTGTAAACCATTGTCAGCATCACCTTCACATTCCCCGACTCTGACGCAGCGTCCTGGATCGGGGAGACGATGATTGGCGCTTAAGTTCTTGCTCATAAGAGCGCGTCCATATTACGTCAAGTGCGATGATCCTGTCCAGGTCATTTAGAACGTTCTCGTCTGTAACGTTCTAAATGACCTCCGGCGAGGGGGTATCTGTGTCATTTTTGAATGTCTGTAAAGTGGTGCAGTACCCACCAGGATGCAATTTTTCGGTAACCAAAGACATTGTACAACACATTAAACACTAGTGTGGGATGTTCCTACCTCGTTATCCAATCCTTGATAGTCCAGCTCCTGTCCACATGCATCAAAGATTGAATCAATTCAATGAGTTGGTTTTCGATCCCATATTGACCCATCCACCTCGTTCTTGTTGCACACTTATCACGTCTGCACGAAACGCTGCAGCCCAACGTGCCAAAATCCGATACGGCAATGCGTCATTACCACGTGCTTCACGTAGTCCAGAGTGACATTACCTGGCGTTTTTTCCACGGGACGCTTCGATCTTTATCCATGCATGTTGTTGTCCCTGCGCTGGGATGAAACAGTGTGTTGCCACGTATGTCTTTCCAGCCCTCGTATGTTCTTAGTAATAATACTTCTGTTAGTTTGAAAGAGTACACCATATAAATTTCTATAGGATCTGAAAGTAATCTTTTAGCTAGATTATGAAACACCTCAATGGATTCTGGGTTAATCACAGCAAAGAAACGTATATAGGTAGCCATACATTCCCAAGCGTGAATATGGTTGCATAATAGCAGGGGTTGTACTGCAAAATTTCGGAACACTGTAACATTTTAAACAAGTGAGTAACATGTGTGAAATCAGCTTAATTTGCCTTTTAAAATTTTATTTATTCCCTTTATGTAACATATCTTTAGATAGCCATTTTGAACACTAGAAAATAGGTGAGCGAAATATATAAGGAGGCAAATAAACCACCATGCAACAAAAAGGTAAATGCTTTATTTAATCATTTATTATATTGTTTTGTTCGCTTAAAGCTTTCACTCATGATTTCTCGGATGTATTACATAGTACAAATGGTATGTTGTTGTTGCTTAGTAGTTTGAATATCGTAGTTTCAAGCAAATCATATAAAAATTTTCTTTGTTCAAATTATTACTAACTTCTCTGATTGGATGTAGATCGATTCCGTAAGCCAACTTGTAAATCTGATTAGTAGATATTAGAATTCTTAATAAAACTTCAAAAGTGTTAACTTTTATCTTTCAGCTAGCATCTAAATTATGGACTATTTTTTAAGTCCTTAGTGTATTACTTGCTGATCTATCTATCATTATTTCTTCTTACTGCAGTTCATGCGCTGTTTTGAAAACCATCACGTGGTTGCTTTTGAGGAGTTGAAGAAGTCTGGTGAAGCTATACCAATACACAAGCCAATTTTATGCGTAATTCATCCCAATGAGAATATGAAATTTTATTGTTATACGTGTCAGGTAAGACATATTTTTTTAAATACACTGTTCATACCATTTGCCGACTTCGATGTCCCTCCCCAGTTTTCCTTAGCAGTTCTACTATTACTCCTACCCAATGACTTGAAAGAAAGTAGTGGCAATACCAGTTGTAATGCTTCCCCGTAATTTAGAGCACACATGCGTGCTCTTGGATTCCATTCCTGATCGGAGAAACGGAAGGTTAAGGTTTAAGGTGTTAATCGGAGTTAAGGTGTTAATCCTGGATCGTGAGTTACAGAATCATCTGAATTAAGCGGAAGCGAAGTTTAACGTAGAAAGCCAAACTTAGCGAAACGTTTATGTTTGACTACACATCTCAAAGCCCTTTGGCAGGTCAAAAATCTTCGTGAGCTGTAACGCAATGCAACATTCCACGAAGTCATGGGTGGTTTATTACAGTTATAGTATGCCATAATACTGTCCATGTGGATAAAAGATACAGGGTGGTCCATAAATATGTATATATTTCAAAGACTGCGGTAAAGAAACTCGCATCATAACTTGAACATAAACACATCACTCTGAAATATTTTCTTACAAGAATTTTAATCCCTATTCTTCATGGTATGGTTCATCAATACACCATCCAAATCGGTACATGCCTCGAAACGAAGAATAACATTGTTACAAGAACTTGACAGATCTGTACTGGTATCCTGTGGAACTCTTTCTGTGATAGCTTCCCATAGTTCAGCCAAATTGCGTATGTGATGTTGATACACTTTGTCCTTTAAAACACCCCATAAGAAAAAGTCAAGTGGTGTCAAATCGGGGGATGGAACTCCGTCTCACCTCCGCGTAATTGTTTGTTGCAGAATACAAACGCACACGCTCTTCCAGAGACAACTGTTTCATCATCCTGTCTGGCGTGCACTAACAGTTCTAAGTCTAGTGACAGTTATCCCCATTCTCAGGCTACAGTATTGCGATATCGAAACTTGTTCAGAATTACAAAGCCTACAGTCAAACATCATATACATAAATATGGGCTACCTTGTATTTTCTAAATACTAGATCGCAACAAAGCCATACTGTCTTTTATAACAGTTTTTTTAAAGTTTTCATTTTTTCGTAAGCATTTTGCTCTGACTCACATGTCCTTTCGGTTGGTTTATTTAAAATCTTCCAGTGCCCCTTTTACTCCTTGCTTTTACCATGGCAAGACTAAGGATTAGTCTAAAAGTCGATACCAGTAAATGTGCTCGGAATACGACTAAAATGTCAACTTCGTGTACTGCCTTTTGTCACTTTTTTTTAAAAAAATCTTTTCTCCTCGTAGAACACTTGGATCTTTTATTTACTTATTTATTTATTTATTTATTGTTCAATTGCTTCGCATGTTCAGTTATAGTTATTCAATAAACACGGCTTCTTGAGATTTGTAAAATAATCTTATTTCATAAAATTACTTGTGTATATTTGGAAATACAGTAGCCTGTAGGTGGTAACTAAAGCTAGCCAGTAATTTGGTTTTGTGTTTCTAGTTCTTTGTAATGCGTTGATTATTTTTTGCTGTATTGTTGAATTTTGGCTACCTTTCGTTTGTAAATATTTAGAATAATGTAGAAGTTTGGCATGGTTTTCCACAGTTACGTGCTTTCCACCGTGTACTTTGTTTTATTCATTTGAAATTTGAACCATTCAGTTATGATAAATTTAAAGAAAATCGTTAATGGCCGAGTAGATAGTAAACGATAGTTTCTTTCTTGCCGTAAATTCAATTCGGTATCAGATATAGTGTCATAGTGGGAGTACTGGGCTCAGTGGTAGAGCGCTCTTCTGGAGTGTGACGGTCCTTGTTTCAATCCCCTGCCATGCGAGGCCTTTCTCCCGTTTCCTCCTATATTCTCATTCCATCAATTATTCATAATCACTTTGAATGAATCATCCATCACTTTTAGTGTACAACACACAACCATGGGGCGTAAAGCTAGAAATTCCATTTCATTCCGAAGTACCATTCATTCTCCAAGTGAGCTTTGTGGTGGACAAACACTGTGTGCGTAGGTTTTCTCGGGATTCTCCCGTTTCCTCCCACTTTGTTCATTCCACCATTTCATTAATTTCTCATCATCACCGTCTCTTGTAGCCTAGCCGCCGGCATGAGCGTGGGACGTAAAACTTAAAAAATTTCCTTTAATTTCATTTCTCTATCCAATATTTTCATCGGTTCCACCAAGTGAATACTTAGATATAATGCTTTCAGTGTACACTTTTTCACTCACTTTCGTTACTTCAATAAATAATACATGTATATATAGTTAAAGAAGTTACACTGAACTGTAACTCTTAAATTTATATTAAAGTTTGTTGCTTATAATGGAACAATTGCGTATTTCCTAAGTTCTTAAAACTACGCTTAAATGTCTCATTGGAAAAAGAACCAGTAGAGAGAGGCACAAACTTTTGCTGGTATTTGTATTCTGGATTTGCTCGAGAACTAACTGCAGCATTAATTTTATACGAGGGATGATCAAAAAAAAAAGGTTACAAAGCATGTAACTATTATGTTACTGAATTTAACGAAAATGTAATTGTAGATTAACATGTTCATTTTTTGCAGGTTTCAGGGCTTCGGATTCTACCATGTATACCCGAAAAGCGGACGTTTAAAATGATAATTCGTTTGGAAAATTGTTTAAGAGAAGTTAGGTGAGCGATGCGGTTCTTGTGGAGGTGTATACGGAGGGCTCAGTTTCAAGGTAACATGTAGCGAACTGGTTTCTTGTCTTGAATGGACGGACCAGTATTGTTAATGACAACCCTGGACACAGCGGTAGACCCAGTGCCTCAGTCACTGACGTGAGCTGTGCTCGTCTAGACAACAACAATACGCTTTATGTCAAGTGAGCTGGAACTAACATATGGTGTTGTGCAGAACATTGTAGTTCATGTCCATAAGTATAAGAAAGTGTGCGTCACTGGCACCATAATATGACCAGAATGTCGCTGAATATTCTGTAGCGTTACACAGTGGAGAGGAACAGTTTTCTTCACCGGGTGATGGAACAGTATTACATCTATTCGCTTCATCAAGGAATCAGGTGTCTATGAAATGGGAGCATGCGTCTTCTCTGAGGAATAAGAAATTCAAAGTGGTTACTTCGTCCAGGAAATTTTGGGAACTGTATTCTGAGACACATCAAGTGAGCTACTGATCTATTATTTGGAACAGGGAGAAACCATGAACGTTGAAAGGTATTGCAGGACGCTTCTTAAGTTGCAGGATGCTATTAGACGAAAACGTCCTGGTCTCCGTCGCGGCGTGATTCTTCTGGATGATATGATATCCCAATTAAGCACAAAAAAAAATGTCGAATGTGTTCAGCTTTTATACTGAGAACAACTAGAGCACCAGCTACAGCTCTGACTTAGCCCCAATGGCTTTCACCTTTTCCCTGCTCTAAAGCAGAACATGGCTGTGTCAGATGTATTGATTTTCCAACCAGTGTCACACATGAGCCATAATTGATTTTGTAACTTTTTTTTTTTTTTGATCATCCCTCGTTTTACCACACTGAAGAGTTTTAAATACTTAACATTGCATTGAATGTTTTATTATTTGTAGACAAATATATTGACGTCGAAACTGAAAAGCTTAAATATCGTGCATATATTTTAATTTGAAGATGATCCCACTATGCCCATTCATCCGTTTTCCCCATTTATATCCTGCACTTGACATTTCGATAACATCGTCGTTGGACGAAAATTCCACTATAATTGTACATTAGATTGTTTTTGAGGTATATTAGCCTGAAAAAGATAATTTTTTAACCAGGTTTGTTTTTCCTAATTTTTTTTGACAGCGATTGAGTACAAGTTGGACCCCTGATAACCAACATTAACAACAAGAAAACTAAGAATGATAAAAAGCATGCGGTTTATGGCAAATAGGAAAAAAAAATCCATATGTGGTCCATTAGTTGCCCTCAAGACTTTCATGCGATATTCAATTCCATCCGTATTTACGCAACATTCCAGGAGTCACTATGTCTATTGCGACTCTTATCCTGTTTTTGAGTGTGCAATACCACGGACGTGTTGCGTAAATCCTGTCTTTAACATAACCCACGGAAAAAAGTCATGGTATTGGGCCATCTCTATCGGTCAGGTAGGGGCCACGGTGGCTCAGTGGTAGAGCGTTCACCTCTGGTGCTTGGGGTCCCGGGTTCGATCCCAGCCCCCACCAAGTGAACTTTGTGATGGACAAACCGTGCGCGTGGGTTTCCTCGGGGTTCTCCCGTTACCTCCCACTTTCTTCATTCCACCATTTCACTCATTTCTCATAATCACCGTCTCCTTTAGCCTAACCGGCATAACCGTGGGACGTAAAACTTCAAAGAGATTTCTATCGGTCAGGAAAAGTTTCAAAGAGAAATGAATGAACATCAGTACCTGCACTTAACATTTGGTGGCTGCTGTCCATACTCTCTTCTGAATATTCGTAGAACTGTGACGGAAGATTTTGTTTCATGATACCACAACACACACTTCGCTTTCTGCTGTGCTGACTCCATTTTTAAACAAATGACTGTCACGCTGCGGTCAGCTGCAGTAGATGGCAGCACAGGCTGTGACAAAATCTTGAAGTATCTTGAAGCGATGTTTTCAGACCGCATGCCTCTATCGTTCTTTGTTTTGTTGTTATTAATTTTTGTTTTCAGGGAGAGACTTTATGTCCACTCTGGATTTCAAACTCTGTCCATTATAGAGTTGAGTTCTGATGTTATATTTTCATTGTAGAATTGTATGTGTTACCAGCTTACGGAATAATATCCATTCTTTATTCGACGTAGAAGTGTTACTATTGCCAGTACTTTCTTTCCGGCCGTTGTACTATGGATACTAATATCAGACACACATTTCCGGCTTTACCCATTTTACATTCGGTAATCCTGTTCTACCTTTGAATACATTTAACCTCCATATCCAAGACTTCTTCAACCTCATCATTTAACATCCTAGAACAATTCATAGTACTGTGTATATTTATGATACGTACTTAGTAACATTTCCTCAACGCTGTCCGTCATACTTGAACGTAGAAGTGGTAGATGAAGTAGTGGCAACATGGTCTAGAAATTCAGATCTTGCTGGTATCTGTTCAAGTGCTAAATGTATTTTAAGTGTTTTCAAGCCCTACTTTATGAAAAAAAAAGGGGGGGGAAGGGGAAAGAATGAGGAAACCGAAGTAGAATGTAAACTTAAAAAAAAAAAGCCTGCAACATTCTAAAAGTTGAGAAATGCTGTGAGTTTCCTTGTGGCTATAGGGTAAGAGTATGGGAGACCTGTTCGATTCCCGATGGGAGCTCATATTCAGACTGTATGTCCACATATCATGTAAGTATGGGTGTTGAAAAGTGACTCCGAAGCAGTTTATCAGTTAGTGTGCGCTATAAAATCAAAAGATAGGGAAATTTGGAAACAAAAAGCGACATAATGTAATTATCGTGAAGAGCAGTTTGATTAATAAAGCAACTCACATTATGCTTATTTTTTTCCAAATTATGCTTTATTGTTAATTTCAATCATTGTTTTACATTAATCGTGTATAATGTATAATATTTACTATACATTTAATATTTTAAATATTTTGATCTATTTATTAATAGTTTATGCAACCAGTTTCTTTAATATTAACTTTCTGCTTAATGCACTGTAAAGAGATATGCTTTACTCGAGACATTTTTTTCTATCACTTGTGTACGCCTTAGAAATGCATATATACAGAAAGGGAAAGTAAAAGATGCCACCAAAAAGTACTGAAAGTGCTCAAGTTCAAGAGGTACACATAACAATATAGTGTGGAGTTCTTTGTACTATCATTGTTGGTGGAAAGTTTTCTTCTTTTCCTTTTTCTTTTCTCCACATCAAAGGATTACACCGAAAAGTTTACAGAAATAAAAATAAGCTTTTCATTATATTCTCAGTGATTTTGCATTGTAAATGTTGGTTTTAAAAAATATTAATACAGTATGTTAAACTTGCAGTTAAACAGAATTTTTCAAGAATTGTGCTATATATTTTAAATTTATGCTTTATTTTCTAAAATTATGCTTTTAAAATTAGTTTCTTCTGGACTCTTAGACAATCACAGCCATGTTCAAAGTACCAACCATATGTGTAAATTGCTGTTATGCTTTTTATGCTTTTGAGTTGCCCTATTGATTAATAAACCCAAAAAAGTACTCAGCCGTGTTCTTATGTACTCTGTAATAGTTCAAAGAAACATAATAAATTCAAAGTGGTTATTTCGTCCAGGAAAGTATTGTATTATGGAACATATCAGGTACGTGCTAACTGATCAATTATTTGGAACAAGGAGAAACTATGAACGTTCAACGGTATTGCAGGATACTTCTAAAGTTGCAGGTTGCGATCAGAAGTAAACGTCCTAATCTCCGTCGTGGTGTGATTCTTCTGGATGATAATGCGATACCCCAATCAGCACAAACAAGTGTCGAGTGTGTTCAGCGTTTATACTGGAAACGACTTGAATAGTCCCTTACAGCTCTGACCTAGCCCCCAGTGATTTTCACCTTTTCCTTGTTTTAAAGCAGAACATGGCTGAACATAATTTTCTGATTCCATATGGTGGCAACGAAAACTTGACCGTTTACTGCATCCAGTATTTGCTGTTCTATATATTATAAACGAATAAAATCAATAAATGCCAACGAAGTGCTATACAGGGTGTAACAAAGGTACGGCAAAATTTCAGGGATTTCTTATGGGTAGACAAGCAAAAAAGTTCATATGACCCTGTGTCTGGAAATGCATTGTTACAGAGTTACAGCCAATGAGCCGCCTGACGGTGTAAAATAGTCACATTCTAGTCGCTCCTTAATGTGACTCAATTTAAACCTCAATAACTCAGCCCCTAATTAAGCTGGGAAGATAATTTTGGTCAGGGTTGATATGTTTAAAACAAGGGCTGTTGATTTATTCAGTTTGTTTTAAACGTTTTAAACAGATTGTTTTAAACGTGTTTTTTCCGATGCTGGTTGGACATGTTTAAAACAACTAAAATATCAGATTGAAGAAGCTAATTTAATTTGCTAACAAACAACCCATCCTCCGCAGGATTTGTGCATGGAGTAAATTACAAGCAGTTATATTCTTATTATAACAGCAATTACTGAACGAAATTCTGCACATCAGTGTGCGTATAACTAAACCAACAGAAATTCAAGTGAAGTATTTGAACTTTTCTTAATTTCCAAGAATAACGGAGGTAAAAAACACTATACACTATTCTAAGATTCAAATTCACAAATTCAAAACTTGGGTATTTTTTGATCACTATCATTTCCATAATAATGAACAGTTCTCAGATCATAAGCTAGAAGAAAGCTCTCACAAATACAATACAACTCATAGAAAAGAGCAGTGACTAGCCTACAAGGAGCAAATGACATATTTTAACTAAACAGTTTTCAAGATACATCTCTATCTGCAACATGGGTAACTAATAATGATTAGTGTCTACGGCATAACAACACAATTAACTCTAGACACTCGCCAGGGATTTTAACAAAATGGTAGACTCTCACGTTCGGGGCTCTGGTGACCCCCATAATTATCACAGAGTCATGAGTCATACACCATTGGTAAGCTTATAGACCACAAATTCCAACGAGGTAACATTTGTGAAATTTTCGCCGTATTCGTAGAAAAAGAACAGACATAAAAAATCATTATAAATATGAAAATATTGACTTTGCGGAGCCCTGGCAACCCTTGCAGTCACCCTACGCTGACAAAATGATGCTAATGTGTAGGCCACATACTTGTGACAATAATGTAAGAAATGGTAGCCATTGCGTAATGAATTCGTTTTATGTATGAGTAGGAAATATTTTTTAAAAAATATGCGCAGAAAAATTCATTGCATTACACATTCTCTCTCCTCCCCCACTATAGTACCACGTCCATATGCAAATCATTTTTGCTGCATACATTATGTATACGAACAAGAATTAAGCTTCTAGACCACTTCAGTGAAATGTATCTTGTGTTTATGGGACCGTCCCGAAAATAAATGTAAATTAACCAAATTTGACCCCCTCTTTCTCTATAAACAACAAGTACACATACAGGTTACTATCATGTAGGGGATTACTTCATTGCTTCACATACCAATTTTTATGGATGTACCATAAAGGGGGGAGGAATACCCGCCAAAATCTGATGGAAAAATTTGATGAAATATTTAAAAAAAAAACTTCATCCTCCCTCTCTCAGCCGTACATACGTACCCCCTATATACATAAAATGCAACTGACGGAAAGCTCTATCCCTCAAAAATACTTTGGTACCAAATCATCTTTCTAGCTTAATTAAGGACTGTGTTATTGATGTTTGTTGTAAAAATAAATGTAATTTACGTCAAAAAACTTACTCCAAAAATTGGCTAACTTTGCCCCAAGAGGGGGAATGGCCCCCAAAAAACTGTTGAAAAAACATATTTACCCCACCCTCCCACATACATAAAATGCACACCAGCAAAGCTACATCTTTCAGGAATAAATTGGTACCAAAACCATCTTCTAGCCTTAATTTGAGGTTTAAGACTGAGCCATTGAGGTTTAAAGCCCTGACACAGCAGTTGCGTCAGTGGGCGTTTAAAGATTAAGAATGCAGACGACCAGTAGAAAGTAACACAAAGAAACTAAACTACATATTCTGTGAACGGAGATCGGGAAAATCCCGATTTCTTTCTCCGGAATTGAACATTTGGGCGGATCGAGATTAGGGAAGTTCCCAAAATTTGATCTAGCGGTTGAATATAGATGGCAAGCAATACCTAAGAGTGTAAAAATGTAATATATATGCCTATTTAGATTATTGTTTTAAACAAAATAAACATTTTAAACATGTTTTTTTTTTCTTTAAAACAAAGTGCTTTGTTTTAAACGTTAAAAACGTTTTAAACAAAAAAAAACATGTTTTAAACATAAAAAAACGTTCTTTTTGTTTTCTTAAAAAAACACGTTTTTTTTTTCCAACCTTGATTTTGGTATCAATGTATTCCTGAAGGACGACGCTTTCCGCCGATATGCATTTTATGTATACCACGGCTGACAGGAGAGGGTAATTACGTTGTTTTTTGCATCAGGATTATGGGGATGACATTCCTTCCCCTTGGGGCACACATATAAAATACATATGAAGGGTAAGGGGAAAAAAGAAGGAATGTCGCAAAACTGCATTTTCGAGAAAATGCGATTTAATATTGAAAACCGCGTAAGAAGAATAGGGTTAGTTACATTTTTGGCCCCTTTTTACATGGACATTTTTACATCTACGTATGCATGGCGTATACAGTCAGATAGTACCAAGATTCACCAACAGATAGGAAAAAGGAACCGAAAAAGCACATACATGACATTACTTGTTTTTTTCCCTTACCCTTCATATAACCGTAAAGCTTCGTCTTTCAGGATCACATTGCTACCAAAATTATCTTTCTAATTTAATTAGGGGCTGAGTTATTGAGGTTTAAATTGAGTCATTAAGGAGCGACTATAATGTGACTTTTACACCATCAGGCGGCTCAATGGCCGTAACTGTAACGATGCATTTCCCGACATATATCTATCTACCCATAAGGAATCCATCCCTGAAATTCTGCCGTACCTTTTTTGTTACACCCTATATATGTAAAATGTGAATAACCATCATTAAAATTTAAACATCTCGATAAAGTGTTCGAGATTTACGACAGAAATATTTGATGAGAAGTTTTAGAGTAGAAATCACTCATCATTGATAAACACATAAGATCAGTATTGTGTTAGATCTATCAAGTACATTTTTATTAGTACGTCCTCTTTCGTAGCTAACGTGTGTGCTTGTCCCCGTTTCGATTTTCGTTGGGAATACTTGCGTCGATAAAATCTGAGTAGCAGTTTGGTTCCAACTTTAAACAGTAGAACTTGTTTCGTATAGCATCTAAAAGGGACACTTAACCAACAACATATTTATGGAACCGACCAATTATAACATGTGCTTATGCTAAGGTGTATCCATGAAAACATACTTGGGGGTGTATTGCGAGAGATTTTAGTAAACTAAACACAACCAAACTCTTTCTTATACACCTGATATTAAAATTTTTATAACATGAATTCAAACATGGTAATCGGTGAGAACACTCGGTCGAAAAAGTGTAAAAGCTTCTTTAGGTCAGCCATCCTGAGCGAGATTTTTCTGGGATTTTACATTTACACCAGACAAATGGCAGGGTTGTACCTAACATACAGGTCTCAGGCCAATCCCCAATCCTTTCTTCCCTTTCCTCGGATAGTATGATCATGAGAACCGTCATCCCTCATATGTGACGGACTAATATGTTCATAGATGCCGAAACTAAGAGCATATAATTTTGGTGGTAGCTGTACTGTAATGCATAATGATATCTGTCATCATTTATGATGGACGTGTTAATAGGTGGTAGTAAGAAGGGGATTTTACTTATTAATTGACTGAGGTCGTGCATTTTAATGCGCGGAAATTGGGTTTTGCACACATGTTGCCACTACTTATACAACTCTAATGTAGTCTTGTTATTTTTCTATCGATTGATTTATTGCTCAGTTACATGAAGAATTTGGTCCAGGTAAGTTGTATATATTTACTTAAGAATTGGTGACAATTGTTAAAAATTAGTGGATTACAAGTAACTTTGCTTCGCTATTGCAGCCCGTGCCGTGGGAAACATGTTGCTTAACGAATAACAAACAACAGTTAAGCATAAAAGATATTACATTGGACCTGTAATCTTTAAGTAAATATAAATAAATAAAATAATGTGCAATATTAAGGGAGTATTTGAAGTGATACGCGGGGATTTGCATGCATAATATATCGTTGGAAAAGTCACACCAAGTACACCTCACATGTGAAATATCTTGCTTGAATGGGCCTGTAGGGGGCATGGAGACCATTTGAAGATCAGAACAAGACATGCACCGAAACATTAGAAAATATGGACAAAATAAGAAGCTATAAAGTAATTGTTTTGAGACATGGTATATATAGGTTTAAAAGGTAGCTAAATACGAAGCTGACATCAAATGTTTACAAATCAAAATGGAGGATCCAACATGGTGGACAAAAATTACTAAAAACAAGCTATGGATCTGAGATTGGGTGTATAGAGATATTCGACGTCGCTATATATGAATCGGATACCGAAAGTGTAAAATTCAAGATGGCGGACAAAATGCAAAACACTGCTATGGAACTGAAAGCGGGTAGGTAGAGTTTTTGTGATCGCGGAGCACGAATCCAATGTTAAAAGTGCAAAATGAAATATGACGGACAAAAGTACAGGAGTACAGAATGGACGTGATGTATATCGAGACGAGCCTGGGCTTCGTCTTGATCTCGTCTCGATTTGGAAAATCACATCTCGATGTCGAATTAAGAAACGAGACCAAGATGAGATCGAGACTAGTCTCGGGTGACGGTACCATCTCTTCTCATGAGAGTAGACATTTGTCATACATATGGCTTACAAATGTACACTCGTGTCCAAAATTATTGTCGCATATCTATAAATATGTTGTTGTAGGAATATAATTTGATAACGAATTCGCCCGGTATTTCTTATAATGTTAGTATGAGTATAATCGGCAAAGACATGTATGTAGCAAATTTCATGTGAAAAGAGCATTAAATAGGAACAATAAAATGAAAATAAAACTTTCTTTTCCATTTAGCAACATTTTGTTTTGCTCATTCTAATTTTCGTATTTATAATTCTTTTCCAAAGCGCTGGATATTGCGGCAAACGAATTTTTTTTATTGATTTGCAACTTCTGAAAGGTTTTGAAAATCTCTCCTGGTGATTTGCCCACTTTGTGCAATGCTGTCACGGCCACACGATTTTCCTACTCGCCTCATTTCATCTTGAACACTTACAACTGACATCTTTAACTTCTTCAGCTCATCCAGCAATGACTCAGGCTTCACAATACCACTCTTGACGTCGCTCGATTGTACAGGCTGAAGTACAGCCACTCTCAAAAGTTGGGAGCATTATTACCGTATCAGTTAGTGCTTTGTGTCTATAATAGTAAAATTACAAAACGTGAACTTCAATTCAACAAAAAAACGTTGAAAATCTTACAAAATTAAAATTTATCTCAAAATTAAAACAGCGTGCAAGGAATGAATCTGCAGCTACCCTCAGCAATTAAGTCCCCATAATTGATACTATACGGCTTAAGCATGATATACATTAGCTTCCATCTGCTGACAACGAAAACATACTTCCGGCGAGAATGTCTTACTACCATGCTTCAACCGGCAAGGCAGATTCCGATACGTGGTAAGTTACGCTTACCACGGTGTTTAAAAGAGTTAGTGTATCAATTAAAATTATCAGCTAACCAAGATTTTTTTTTTCCAATGTGCCAACTTGGAAACCAAATGAGTTCGCGTAGGGCACGTCTTAGTGAGTCTTTTAACCGTGTTAGATGTGTGAATATGCAGTAGTCAAATAATATAACACGAATATGGAAAAACTATCATTCGGGCGTGTTTTCCTCGTGAATACAAATAAGACACAAAGGCAGCTGTAGCAGCTCGAAACGTATGTAGAGTATTTTAGGACAATGCGATAAGGATAAGAACAGCTCAGTAGTTGTTTAGAAAATTTTCATCGAGACAGGAGTTCTTGGAAGATGAACCTCGTATAGGACGATCACTAGTATTAACAATGATGCATTGGAAGCAGTGATTGAGATGGATCCAAACCAAACTTGTCAGGTACTTGCAGAATGGTTTCAGGTAAGCAACGAAACTACCTAATTGCGAGAGCGCGGTGGCTCAGTTCAATCCCAGCTCGCGCCAAGTGAACTTTGTGGTAGAGAAACATCGTGTGCGTGGGTTTTCTCGGGGTTCTCTTGTTCCTTCCCACTATTCATATTTCTCATCATCACCGTCTCCTTTAGCTTAGCCGGCATAAACGTGGGACGTAAAATTGAAAGATTTCATTTCATTTCATTTCTATCCAATTGCATTCATATCGAATGGGTTAAATATGGAAACTATTCAAATTAGTGCACCATGCACTAACACCAAACAATCAATGTTAGCGCCTCAGCATATATTCCTCGCTATCCCGGTACGAAACACTTTTTTTCTTCTGGAGAGTTCAATGTTCGATGAGAAGTGGGTTTTGTTCACAGATTCCAAGTTGCCAGTTAGTAATTGACGTCAGGGGAACCTGCACCACGCACATCGAAGTCCCTAGTACATCCAAGAAAGTTATTGTTGTGGGTTAACTGCTGGAATTGTTGAGTGTGAGCTGTTATATGATGGTCAGTCAATCAACGCGATTATAAGATTTTATATTCTCATGCACAGCAACCACATATTTTTACTACAAACACATACTTTTACAACACAAACAGTGGCAGACGACGGATGGAGACCACCAGAAAAACGCACACAAAAAATTAAAAACACTAAGAAGGCCGACCTCTCCTCATGGGTATTCCCTAATATATAGTAAAACTTTTTGGTAGGTAGAGCTAGTAATGAAATAAAGTTTGGAATTTATTCCCACTGCCGGCTTATTTTATATAAAAAATACTACACAACAGTATTTACAAAAAGTATTATAAAGTATTTTTTTTTTTTTTTTTTTAATTATTAGGTTGAAATTAGGTAGTTCTTGACCATGTGGCCGAGGACAGAATTCCCAGAGCCTCAAAGCAGGCTAAGCAAAGTGGCGAAGGAAATCCTAATGCTCCAAAGCAAGCAGTGAGGGGGTTAGAAATTACAGAGCTATGAAGCAGGCTAAGGAATTGAGGTAGGATTTTTAACAGAGCCCCAAAGAAGCTAAGCTAGGCGGAAAAGAATAGCCAAGAGTTTCAAAACATATTAGAGGTTTTGGGTTTAGGTTTTCCTAATGCTCCAAAGCAAGCAGTAGGAGGGACACCAGAAAACTGGTATTGGTTTGCTGCTTGCTGTTGAATTTATAGACGTCTAGGATGGCAGCTGCGCTGCTGCTGTTTTGTTGTGTGTTTTGTAGGAGGTGCCAATGGTTTGTTGTTTGCTGCTTGTAGTAATCCTACATGGTAACTATTAGTTCATTACACACTAATCACTCATTTATTAACATCTGGGTCCGCCGTGGGCTATTAACAAAAAGTTCTTTAAAACCGTCTCCTGGGGCTGCTATGAATATATATACATACACACACACACACACATACATATATATATATATATATATATATATAATATCATTTGATCACGTACTCCCGGGGCTGCTATAAACTACGGAGTATTCTCAGTACCTAAAACCACTGTAAATTTACCTTTATTCCGAGGGCACTGTGTGCGCCAAAGAAATTTGATATATACTAAAAGGATTTAGGGATTTACAAAAACACGTTTATAAAACTTTATTTTTATAATAAAAGTTGATGGATTGAAATCCCAAGTTCGTTAAAACAAAACATTGCTGTATTGTACCCAGCTACACCGATTACGCATGGGTTGAATTGTGAATATGTTCGACAAAGGAAGCCTGCACTGGTCAACAAGCATTTACTATCTTGAGGACAAGCTCAGCCTCACCAACTGTACTGAATACAATTCTCGTGTTTCGGAACCCACCTTAATAGTAGGTTCATCCTTCATAATCTTTGTTTAAGAACGCGAAACTAGCTCGAACCTATCTTCCATATTCTTCAGACTCCCACCCACGGACTTTTTTTTTTTTCGATCCCTGAATAACCATATGACGAACAGGCGATTCAGAAACTGGAATAATCGGGTGAACAAGTGTTTGCCTTCTTCGCATGCAAAGTTATTTCATTCTAGTGGAAGGGTATTTAAAAGTGTGTATCTCGGATTGCACAGGTAATTACTTTCAATGAATAAGTTCACCATTCTTACCGAGGAAAGCATTTAATTTCTACGTTCTGCCCTCTAAATGCACACGAACAGTTCGGTTAGATAATACTTTCCTAAAGAAAGCAGCGGCCGCTGAATGTCCTGGAAAAAGGTCTTCGATTGTATTTTATCGCACACAGATGATGTTCAACCCGAAACTTCGATCCATGAGTTAGGAAGGGAAGGGGGAGGGGGGGAGACAATTAAATAAAAATCAGAGTACCAGATATTGAGTGATCTAGCGACCTACCCAGAGCTTCGCCTACCACTTATGGATAGCTTTCCGTAACTTACAGTCTTTACTGTACACGGCAGGCATCTTACGAAAAATGTTGATTAACATATTGTTCATTTTCAAGACTTCCGTCTAAAGCGCCAATATTAATTGCCAGTTTTATAATGATTTAGATATTAATTTTTTGTTGTTCTTCCGTTTGTAACTAATGTTCCAAAGGCAAGTAACTGTTCTCTGGTGACAAAGGCAGTTATTCGCCCTTGAAACGTCATTTAAAATTATTTCATAGTTTTTTTACTTGGTTCCTAGGGTAAAATTCGCAGTGTCATGTATGAAGATATCTGATTGCTCAATGTAGGCCAAATATACATATCGCTCTTCATAACTAAGAAAATGTATGTAATAGTCCAGAAAATGATAATTAAATACTAATACTGTCAGTAATTTAGTGTTTTCAGTTTTGTATAATAGATGTTATGTAAAATAATAATAAAGGAAGAGCCACGGTGGCTCAGTGGCAGAGGTCACCTCTGGTGCGGGGGTCCCTGGTTCTTCAATCCCAGCTCGTACCAAGTGGAATTTGTGGTGGACAGACACTGTGTGTGTGTGTGTTTTGTCGGGGTTCTCCCGTTTCCTCTCACTTTCTTCATTCCACCATTGCATCATCGTCTTCTTTAGCCTAGCCGGTATAATCGTGGGACGTAAAACTGAAAGAATTAATTTCATTTTTGATATAGTTCATTTCATTTTCAATAATAAATCACGTATTAGTTTTATTGTTGTTATTTTAAGCATCTTTAATTTCAAGTACTATTGACTTATTCTAGACGAGTAAATCTCGAGTTATTTATTGAGCTTCTGACAATTTACGTGTTGATCTTATGTTGCGTTCGTCCATTGGAAGTACTTCACCTCCCTTAACACTCCGTAAATAATGTTAACACACAGCAATCACTAGTGGAAAATACTAATGGCAATTTGATGTTAAAGTCCTTATACTATATAAATTTGTGCTATATAACTATCTACTTTTCTTCAAAACACTATGTCGCATCATAAATTGTTGCTAATTACTATTTTGTTCAATTCGGAAAGATCAATGAAAATTTTTAAAGCATTTTTTCAACACTATCCGTCACGACTCTGGAACTCATTGAAGGTATAATTAACACCTCTGACCAGAGTATATACACTTATTTATTAAAACTTAAATATAGTGTAATGATTTCGACAACTTAACGTTATCTTCATCAGACACTAACTGAAAGATATATCTTCAGAGAATAAAAATATATACTCAACAGAAATATATGTTCTGAAGGTATATCTTTCAGTTAAGTGTCTGATGAAGATAACGTTAAGTTGTCGAAACCATTACACTTTTTTTTTTTTTTTTAGTTTGAATAACTAAGTGTATATACTCGGGTCATAAGTTTTAATTATACCATTTTTTCAAATATGAGAAAATTATTGCGCTTTTTTTTTCAGTCTTCTAATGTTAGTGGTCATTCGAAGTGTTTCTAAGTTTAATAATATAATTCCAGTTTTTGTTAAGTGTGCCTTAATCGAGTGCGGTTCTCTAGTTCTAATAATGATAGATTCGTAAGTAGATCTATATTTCAGTTTGCAAAGTGGTTGTGTGGAGCAATTGTACCTTTTAATGATGTGCTTTGAAGTGAAAAATATTTGGATAAGTGTATATACTGCAGTGTCACAGTTACAGTGACTGCTACTGCAGTGTCATGATGCTTAGTGTCTTTTAAATGTTCTTATACCCTAATTTCTCTTAGTTATTTCAGTGTAAGTTTACAAGCATTAACAGGTAACAGAATAAATTCCTGAGAAATTTTGATTGTCCTCATACGATAATCAAAATTTCTGAGGAAATACCCGAGATTAACTCGTCTAGAAGATGATGTCAGTCGGACATTGAAATTATGAGTATGTTTAAATCAAAAACTCAAATACGCTAAGGGGGTCCGTAGTAGTTCAGTGGTAGAGCGTTCATCTCATGTGCGTGGGATCTCTGGTTCGATTTCAGTTTGCGCCAAGTGGACTTTAAGGTGGACAAACACCGTGCGCGTGCGTTTTCTCGGGGTTCTTTCTTTTCCTCCCACTTTCTTCATTCCACCATTTCCTTCACTCCTCATAATCACAGTCTCCTTTAACCCACACGACATAACTGTAGAACGTATGTCTATTTCTTTATCACATGTGACTATTTCTTTATCATAATACTATCTCAGTTCACATATACCATGAAACATATTCTCGACTTACTACATTTCACTTAATTTCTTTATTTTTCCGAACCCTCCTCACTGGTCTAGTGACTAGCACGTGCATCTTTGTTGCACGCGGCCCCGGGTTCGATTCCCAGTGGGAGAGCACAAAAATATTAATTCCGCAATCATTCGTCTCGTTTTGCCAAAAAATTTCATTTCAAAAAATTTCTTATTTCTCCGATATCTGTTGACCATTGCAATCATTACACGATTCGTCACGCTAAGTAAACATTCTGTATCGTCCAAACTGCCTTTAATATTCGTCTTTGATGCGAGTGGTCCCGGGTTCGACTCCCAGTGGGTACACTCGGTCGAAAAAGTGTAAAAACTTTTTCAGGCTACCCATCTTGAGTGAGGTTTTACCAGGATTTTGCTCATTCTCACCAGGCCAGGATGGTACCTAACATAAAAGTCCCAGTCCGCTGACTTCCTTCCCCAATTCTTTCTTTTTCCCTTTCCTCGGATAATCTGATCGTCGAGGGACGTCATCCCTCATACACGACGGACTAACATGGCCTTAGATGCCGAGCCCAGGTATCTAATTCCTAATCCCTGGCTTTAATATTGTTAACAATCCTGTCCTCCATCTTAAAAGTTACCATTTTTCTTACTCTTAATACAGACTACCAACATTGTATGTGCTGACGTTTTAAAACTTTTTTTTTTTTTTTTTTTTACCCAGTTGTTGCACAACTTATTGTCTAATAAAAATATATTAATAGCGGATATAATACCAAAAATTACTCATTTACAGTTATCTTCGTGAAAACTTTGTGGTTTTTGTTTTAAATGAACGAAATTAATAGACGATTACCCAGATAAATATTCTTACTGCACTGGTTCAACCTGGAAAGAAAGACAAACCAGTTGAGTTGAGTTTGAGTTTTAACGTCCTTTTCAACAGCAAGGCTATATTGAGACGTGGACCTACTGATTAACGTGGAATCCGAACCACATGAGCTCCTGTCGGGAATCGAACCCGGGTCTCCACGCCAAAAGCGTGTACGCTAACCGTTTTGCCACGAAGGAGCTCAAGAAAGACAAACCAGAGAAAGAAGTAGAATTTGAAAATTAACATTTGATAAACCCTCTGAACAGACACTGTTCCTTATCGTCCTTGTAGCTCAGTGGTCATATGATGTCAAATACACGGTATATCCATATGAATTACTGTTGATTGTCACTTAATATTGTAATATGCTCGGGTAATTTATTTCCTGCCTAATATGTTTATTTTTTCATAGTGTGATATTTAATACGGTTTCTTCTTTTATGGTAGGTGCCAATATGTAACGACTGCATTGTAGCAGACCACAAATCACCTGAACATCAGTACGAAAGAATTGGAGAGGCAGAAGCTCGTCAAAGAGAAGAATTACAAAGTCTAATGACAGAAAGTAAATCAAAGGTTGCCTTTTGCGAAGAGGCGTCTACGCACTTAGAAAATGCGTTGAGCGAATTACAGCTTCAACATGACAATGCAAAAGATCTGATCAATGAAACATTTCAGGTTGGTAGTCTCTCCTCGTCTTTTCTTTGATTTTTAATTATAGCTGGATGAGAGTACTTAGTCGTATTCAGTAAGTTTAGCTACAGTTGGAGTCAATTTAGTGCGTTCATATGATACCGAGGCCAGTTTAAGATGTGGGTTACAGTTTAACGTGTGATCCGAGTGTCAAGTGCCCTTTGCCAAATGGGGGTTGAGCTTAGATGTTGAGGTTCTGTAATAGTTACAGGTTAACGATTGAGTTTGAATCAGTCGAGAACCGGTCCCTCATAGGTTTTATGTATTGTTCACAAGAAAATGTGGACTACTGTAATTAATATGATAAATAGATTTCACTGAATTTAATTAATCTGAAATTCATTGAAAAGTTAAAATATGATTATTAAACTGTTAGAATACGAGGGCTATCCAGAAGATCCCAACGTTTTGACCTATCGCGGTAGTGGGCGGATCTAGAGTCGTCGTCTTGATGTCAGAACATTGCCACACACAGCACGCATCCAGCTGTGGTAAGGTGAGGACTGTGACGCTGTAACTGTGCTTTCTGTGACGTGTTACGATATGCGCTGCAATAGAAAATCCCGCCTCTTGTGAGGTACGTTCTGTGATTACGTTTTTGTTGTCAAAAAACCACAAGCCTCGATGATTACGCAAACAATGGGAAGAAGATGATCGATCGTATCATCACTGGGGACGAGACTTGGGTGAAGCATGTCAGGTGTGTTTTGGATGGAAGGTTTTCGATTACCAATCATACAGCCCGGTTTGAAGCCGAGCGACTACTACCTCTTCCCAGAGATGAAGACATGGCTTGCTACACAATGCGTTGATACTGAAGCCAAACTACATGCCAGTGTAAGCCAATGGTTGAAATCGCAAGCGGCAGATCTCTGCCGCGACGGTATTGAAAAACTTTTGCTATGGTATGATAAGTGTCTTAATTTGCATTGCGATTATGTGGAAAAATACTTTTCAAATGTATATAATGTTTGATAATGCTGTTGCAAAGCTTATCACAATAATGTATATTAGTAAATAATTACATTTTAATATTCTGCAAAATATAAATTTTACACTGTTCAAAAAAATAAGCTTTTGTAGTTTTACCAGCAGACTTAATACAAAATAAGTTCTATGTGTAAAATTATTCGTGTCTAGTTCCTTAGTTGCTATTCACGTGATATATATATATGCAGTATTTAGTCCTATGTTCATTGGAATGTTTTTCAATTCATGTAGACTCCTTTGTTGTTGTTGCGGTGGTTATTCTATTACCTTATTGTTGAAACATTGCGTTGAAGTAACAATGGGAAGATTGGTACGTTTATTTCTTAATGTTGTCCATGTATATTACAGTCTGTTGAATCATTTAGCATTTTTATTTTTATGCATTGTTAAGAGCTAATAATAACAATATAAATACTCTATTTTCTTATGAATAATAAATGTATATTGTATTATATTATTTATAAATTAACAGACAAATTCTGACCAAAGCATATATTAACTAATAAATAATATTTATTAGTTAATTATTATTTATTAAATTATTTATTAGTTAATATATGCTTTGGTCAGAATTTGTCTGTTAGTTTATACAAGAAATTCCAAAGCTAGAATGAGTGGTATTCAGATATATTATTTAATACAATGTATATTCTGTTACTAAGTTCAAAACGTCTGTTCCCTTCTGGACAGCCTCCGTACAGTATTTCAAATATAAATGAGTTCCACAGAATTTCCATTTTACGCGGAACTCGGTGTGTACTTGATCACCAAGTAAAATACGAATAAACATATCTAAGATAAGCGGGACGCGTCACTTGCATGAGAAATACATGCAAAGTGTGTTAATTGGGAAGTCTTTGGGCAAATTACCTGTGGGAACAAGAAGATGAAAGGACAATATTCAGTAATATCTGAAGGAGGGAGATGCTAATAAACCTGACCTGATGGAATGTACACAAGATAAGGATCCTTTGTGAGCATTTGTTTCTGTGGCGTTAAATTGTAGGTTCTTTTTTAAGACAGTGGTTTTTAAAGTTTCGATACAGACCGGCGAACGACAGAGACAGATGTTGGGAACTAGCAAAGTAGAAAAGCACCACCCTTCTCTTAGATCTTAAGAGCCTGACTTACTAAAATAATACAAAATTTATCATTTTTCTTTTGCTTGGTTTTCATAAGTAAAAGGAGATAATAAAATGCATCTTACCACAATCATAAATGTTATTCTACAACGGAAAATATTAACCTGAAAAATTTTCAGTATTGCCATCCATAGAAATTACAGTGTTGCCAGAATAACATTTCCCCCAAAATCTAAATTAAGGCAGCGACTAGAGGAACGAACTCAACTAAATTTGATTACATATCGTGTTGTTTTGGTATCCTATGAACTACTTTTTAAATAACATTACTATTTAATTTTAATAACTGTATGTTAAAACTATTTTGTATTACAAACTAAATACAACTATTATTTAAAAAGTAGTTAAGAGGATTCCAAAACAACATGATACGTAATCAAATGCAATTGAGTTCGTTCTTCTAGTCGCTGCCTTAACTTAGATTTTGGGGGAAATGTTATTCTGGCAAGACTGTAATTTCTATGGATGGCAGCACTGAAAATCCTTCAGATTGATATTTTCTGTTGTAGAATAACATTATCTATGATTGTGGTAAGTTGCATTTCATTATCTCCTTTCGCTTATGAAAAACAAGTTAAAGAAAAACGGTAAATTTTGTATTATTTTTTGTAAGTCACGCTCTTAATTCTAATCGAATTCTTCAGTACTTTTATTTATTATTTAAATAGTACTGTCAGGGCCGGATCGAGGAATGTCTGAAGGGGGTGCACTGATAACTACAAAACAACCAATCACATTGAAACTCTTCAAAGTGATATGTAACAATATTCTTTACCCCTGACAACACTGATGCATAGAATGGAGAAAGGTATTTCAAAGGGGGTCGCAAGTGTTATGCAGGAAAAAAATGTTCTTCTCTCCTTTCTTCCCTACTTCACAAATGTTATATTGCTTTGTTTGGTGAATCCTTTTCCTTCAACATTCGGAAAATCGACTTAAAAACTATTGCTTTTGCAAATTTGTGCTTTCTTTTAAGCCCAAACGGAAACATTATGATAGAAATTTTCGGAAAGGGTTGCTATTTTTACTCCTAGCTTCTCATTTTAGATAGTGTATATTTACAACGAAGGTTTGCACCCCCCTAAATCCGGCCCTGAGTACTGTATATGCAAATATTACAAATTTTTGAATGACAATTGCATTTACTTTTGGGTTAGAAATTTTAGTGTCACTCAACTGCCTTCTTTAATCTATTTTCACTGAAGAGTCATTTTTATGAACTCAGTTTAACATTTGGTGCTCGATTCATGAATCCAATGTTGAAACTGCAAGATAATAGAGCGGTGTCAACGTCAAGTCGGTTCCTTATTTTGTCTTAATTGCATAGAGAGCATAATAAATTGTTTTTTACATAAGTACATTGAAAAAAATGGAGAAAAAGCGTTTCCGCTCAGATCGCGATACGATATTCTTAACACAGATAACGGAAACTGGGTTAGTCTAGTAATTTTATATTGAATGTAGAGATGGGGAGTTACTTCAGAAGAAAGTTTCGTGGTAATAACAGTAGCATGTCGTAGGCCAAAAGCTGACTGGATCCGAGAAAATAATTTTGCGGACCGGCAGTTGAAAAGCACTGTTTTAAACCTTAGAGTAAATTAGGATTATTATTGAAATCTAAAGATTATTTCACTGTGTGTGTTGTATGATTTCTTTTTAGAGTTACAAGGCTGTGTTGGAGAAATACAGAGATAAGGCATTGGAAGAGCTAGGAAAGCTACATTCAGATCGTGAATTAAAAATAATGGATACGTTCCACAGGTGAGTGTGCATATATGCATTTCTTAGTTATTATTATTATTATTCAGAAAACAAGGGATTCGAGTGTTGACGTTACAGATGAGACCCAGCCAATGGAGTCTAATAGCTCAGATTCACAACATACCGGTCGCGATCCACTAACGGATTTTATGGGAGTTGTTTCAGTTGGTGACGATGTTGTTTCGAATAGATCAGGGGCCACAACAAAAGTTACAGACAGCATAAGTGCCAGAAAAAGTAACTTTTGTGCAATGGTAGAGAGAGGATTTTGTTCCAAGATATTCTCGGCGATATTAGGTATGGTCACTACATATCGTATATTTCCGATGCTCGCCCGACCGGAGAATTGATTTCCACATCGTTCAACAGATCGAGAGAAAAAGTTTTTGTGTTGCTAGCCAGAAGTCCTGATGAAAAAAAAAATCAAAATGAGTACGAAAAATCTAATTGCAGCAAATACTTTTAAAAACTTGTCTAGTTATGTTACATTGGCTTAATTATTTAAAAAATATATTTTTTATTGTAAAAAACTAATATCAATTTGGGGGTCTATTGGACCCCCGCGCGAGTACTGCTGTCACAAAAAAGGACGCGAGTACTTACGGTTTAAATTAAATTAGATTTTCTGAACACAAACAAACTATTTGCTGAGCAAAACAATATATTCACATAAAAAACTACATACGGTGCCTTCCATTTCAACTCAGGCAAAAAAATATAAAATTGTACCATCACCATCTCAGATATTGTTGAAACTTTTTTTATAGCAACTAGACGTGTTTTTAAGAGACCCATATTTTTTTGTTTTGTCGAAAAAAATTTTCCCGCAAAGTAATGGGCCATCAAAGACGGGGAGTACAATTTATGAATTGTAGAAGACATGGAAAATGGTCAACTTCGGAGCCTCACCATTCGCCTATGGAGACAGGTAGAGTTATAATTCTTGTTGTGGTATGTACATAGGGATATAAATAAACTATATTTTATTATAGTTTGGTTTGCGCATGCGTATCTTTTTGTACATAAATTAACAAATGAACGTCAATTTATCTGAAAAGTCGAAGTTTGCGAATTTTTTTCGAGCACTTCCGGTTTGAATTTTAAAATTCTGTTTTCGCGGTTGTTAAGACCTAACTACCCGCTTTCCGAAAAAATTTTTGTATCGCTTCTGTGTGCAACCGTTTTGTCGCAAAAAATTCGAGAAATTGTAAAATTTTCAAAAATCGCAATGTTTGGACGCCATTTTCTCGAAAACACCATTTTTTAAAATTCTGAAATTTTGTCAGATGGTTCAACTTTACATGAATAGTAAACACACCAAATACCATTCTCGACCAATGCTTCATGAATTAACTGCAGCCTTTTAAAGTAAGCGAAGTTTCGTTAACTTTGATGTCACAGTTAGCAACACTGGGAACAATGAAAGTGCAATGATTTGATGATGTTTGTGGTTCACATTCATTAAATGAAGAATAAAAGGTTTTCTTGACTGTTTTGTTCATTATTTTGATCAAGAAGACTCTGAAATAGTAAAATGAGCCTCCCCCTACTCCTCCGTTTTCTTAAACCGAAATAATCTGAGGTCGAAATTACGATTACGAAACGCACAAATTTCAAGTTCACTTACTTAAAATGGTCTTCGAAAACAAAATTTCACTTTTTTTATTATTATTATTATTATTTACGTGGACCAATCATTTGCTTGGTTGGTGTCTTCTTCGCTAATAACATGTAACCGTGAAGGTGCTCCAATAGGTGTTGGTCACTCACAACTCGTCCAGGAGTGGATCTAGGGGGAAAAAACTTTTTTATTTTATATATAAATAAAACCGATCTCAGAGTTTGGAGCTCTTAAAAGTAGCTCTAAGTAGCAGTATTACCTCCCCCCCCTTCCAGAAGTCCGTCCTGGATCCGCCGCTGCGTAGCACATTGTTGATAGTCACAAATGCTGAAGGTCCATGTGGAAGCATAACAGCACTTCGACTTCACGTAATTCATGATTTATTCATAATATTTCTGCTACGCACCACTAATTATCATACATATATGTATGTAACAAAAGTTCCTTTTTGCAGATTTCTTAAATCTACACTTTGAATTGCAGAAGTTCGATTTTGGGGGAATCATGAAGTTAGTTCATGGTGACCCGTTACTGCCATAAAAACTTTGCCATTTTCCGAAAGCCAAAGATGACTTCGTTGAATACCAGTTACCGGTCGCATACTTTCCCTTTTTTCTTCCGGAAGTCGTCGAATTCAGTTCCAGGCAACAGAACGAGAGTAATACCCGGAGTTTGTGCTTGCACTATACTCACGAATTCTTCTGCGGTTTTAGTGGGGGCGCGGTGGCTTAGTGGTAGAGCGTTCACCTCCGGTGCTTGGGGTCCCTGGTTCGATCCCAGATCGCGCCGTGTGGGATTTCTGGTGGACAAACACCGTGCTCGTGGGTTTTCTCGGGGTTATCCCGTTTCCTCCCACTTTCTGCATTCCACCATTTCATTCATTTCTGATAATCACCGTCTCTTTTAGCCTAATCGGGATAAGCGTCGGACGTAAAACTTAAAGATTTCATTTCATTTTTTTTTCTTCTGCGGTTTTAGCACTGTGTATCTGTATTTGCCTAAGGTTATGCCGCGTTGCCACATTCTTTACACCTCCCCCTCCCCCTCAATAACGTCGCAGAGACCCTTGCATGGCCGGTTTCACTGCAAAACCACTGCTTTATCGGACCTGTCTTCATCTCGAACATTTGAAAGCGATTTTTAAAGTGGGATGCAGCACCATCAGAAATCACTGACACGGTTTGGGAAATTGTAGACACTTATTTTCTCGTATTCAAACCTTTTTCTATAAAATATATTTTCGCTTTTCTTCGAGTATTTTTAGAATTTTGTCTATGACTATGAGTACATGAGCCGAATCGTGTGTTTTATCGTCGTTTATTACAACAAAACTGTCAGTTGATTCATATTCCGGTGATAACTCTGAATTTCACTTTGCAGAATAACAGTCCAGTTTTCAGCGAAGTCCACATAAAGTAAAATATAATTTGTATCTTGAAATTTTGTACGGTGCTTTTCGGTAGCAATTAATTCTCTTTGGATTTTCTTGATGTAGTCATGAATTACAGTTAAACCAGCAATGTACGATAAAAAAACAGAAAGTGGCACAGTTTTTTTAACGAGATTATTGTTTTCCCATATGACATACCTAACACTTTCATTTTCATCAGGATCAATAATTAAAGACTCCACACTTATTCCTTCCACTCCAGGACATACACCATATTCTTGAAGAAGACAGTTGTGATTTTCTACGGATGATACTACTAAAGGAAATAGGTCACTCATGACAGCTTCAATACAGGCTGCACCTTTGATTTGTAGCAACGCAGTAGCAGCTAACTTAAAATTTGCACAATACTCACACACACATACACATTTCCCTTGCAGGTTGCGGACTGACCCATTTTAGTCGAACTGTAAAATTCCGAGTGACCCATTCTTATGTTGGGATTGTTCTGTTTAAAAAGTCAGTAAATTTCTTTGGAACGCGTAAGAAAACGTTTCGATTTTTTAAACTTTTTGTCCTTTTTCGATCACTAATGACACCGTACTTAACTGAGACTTTGTTTGGAGCATTCCAAATCATCACTGAGGTAATAGTTCAGGCTTTGTGTAGATCATCAGAATTTATTGGATGGCTATTTCAAGTAAACTTAAAATTTATGTGTTTCGTATCGTAATTTCCACCTCAGATTATTTCGGTTTAAGAAAACGGAGGAGTAGGGGGAGGCTCATTTTACTATTTCAGAGTCTTCTTGATCAAAATAATGAACAAAACAGTCAAGAAAACCTTTTATTCTTCATTTAATGAATGTGAACCACAAACATCATCAAATCATTGCACTTTCATTGTTCCCAGTGTTGCTAACTGTGACATCAAAGTTAACGAAACTTCGCTAACTTTAAAAGGCTGCAGTTAATTCATGAAGCATTGGTCGAAAATGGTATTTGGTGTGTTTATTATTCATGTAAAGTTGAACCATCTGACAAATTTTCAGAATTTTAAAAAATGGTGTTTTCGAGAAAATGGCGCCCAAAAATGGCGATTTTTGAAAATTTTACGATTTCTCGAATTTTTTGCGACAAAACGGTTGCACACAGAAGCGATACAAAAATTTTTTCGGAAAGCGGGTAGTTAGGTCTTACCAACCGCGAAAACAGAATTTTAAAATTCGAACCGGAAGTGCTCGAAAAAAATTCGCAAACTTCGACTTTTCAGATAAATTGACGTTCATTTGTTAATTTATGTACAAAAAGATACGCATGCGCAAACCAAACTATAATAAAATATAGTTTATTTATATCCCTATGTACATACCACAACAAGAATTATAACTCTACCTGTCTCCATAGGCGAATGGTGAGGCTCCGAAGTTGACCATTTTCCATGTCTTCTACAATTCATAAATTGTACTCCCCGTCTTTGATGGCCCATTACTTTGCGGGAAAATTTTTTTCGACAAAACAAAAAAATATGGGTCTCTTAAAAACATGTCTAGTTGCTATAAAAAAAGTTTCAACAATATCTGAGATGGTGATGGTACATGCTCTGCCTGAATTGAAATGGAAGGCACCATACATGTTACAGTTTCGCCAACTAACACTTTGGCTTCATCAGACACTATCAAAATAAGTGAGACACTATTATTACTTCTAGATAGTGTCTGATGAAGCCAAAGTGTTAGTTGGCGAAACTGTAACACGTATGTAGTTTATGTGAATATATTGTTTTGCTCAGCAAATAGTTTGTTTGGGTTTAAGTATATACAAAGCATAGATTTTCTGGAAAACTATCCTAAAAGTTTCAGACTTCATAAATAATAGTTAATTTATTTGGTTAATTATATATTAACTACCACTGAGTTCAGCACACAGTGTCATAATTTTTTTCTGATTGTCTTAGACTTTCTTGTCCTGCCCTGGAAATTGTGTTCACTACTTTAAAAAATTACAATAAATTTCATCAAGTTCTCTGGATTTTAACTGTTAAAATCATTTGCGGAGTGGTTGGTCATCAGTTGTTCTATTTATTTAAGAAGATAGCACCCCCCCCCCCAAAAAAAAAAAAACTAATGGTTGTGAGTGAAGTTTTCCTGCTCCTCGTACTCTTTCTTGTTCTATAGGATGTAGTTAAACTAATTTATGTATTGTTATAGAATAACAACACATTTTTTATGTATCTCTTATTCAAAGGAACGTAATGTAACGTGGTTTTATTTTCTTTTGTTCTATACGTAAAATATAAACATATGAGAAATAGTTGCACACTATCTTTATATCTGTTCATGTTTCTGCTGAAATGAAAGTTTTATTTTCGTAGAAGAGAGGTAGCCTGTAGCAGGTGTAGAGGAGTCCGGAGCGAGTTAAAATAATTATTATATGTATATGGTACAATATAGTAATGGTTTGGTATGAGGAAATCTGACAAAGTGCTAGAGATATTCTTGAAGAAAAAGATACATGCAAACCTTAACAACCATTCCGTGAGAAAATTTCTGTAGCATGTTAATTAGTTCAGTCTTAATTTTTGCAATGGCATAGTTCAGTTTCGTTTCGTTTCTCTGTTTTCCAAAACGAGAGAGATTTAACTTGCGGGGCTTAAGAATTATAATCCTGTTGAAGTGGAATCCACCCTTTAAAACAATGTGTGTAGTAGCGGACTCAATGAGCGTTAATTGTTCCGACTATATTAAGTTTGTTTTTTCTTGTCCGTAATAAATTTGAAAGCTCCTATTGAGATTAAATATGTATTTGAACCTTTTTAAAATTATAGTGTTACATAAGTTGTTATGATTTACAAACTAATAAAGGGAATCTATTGATAAATTGAACAAATCGTGAAGCATTCTAGATACTAAGAACCGAACATAGAATACACTAAGAATAAGTTGTACCTCTCTGTAAGTAATACCAGTGTTGTATCTTTTCTATTCAAAGTTTTACAGTAATAAAATTACTACCCCTTCTGATTGTAAAGTAAAAACACACACCTTGAGATTCTGAATTTTATTGAAATCAACTTTCGAGTTTATATATATATGGATTTTGGAGAAGCTTTAGATGCACACTATGTTACTTCACGTGTAGTGTTACATGAAAAGTTTCATTTTTACAAAAATTCAGGTATATTTTAAATCCCGGTGTTCGGCACAACTGCTTTGCAAGATTCGTATGCAGAGCTCTGGAGACAAGTTTCTGTCGATATTTAGTACTAAAAGATCAATCCAGCTATTGTAGCTGTTTTAGTGAAAGTAGATAGCAAGTAAATACTTCTTAATTCGAAGAAGAATATTTACTAAGTAAAAATAATAGTTGCATCAGGGTCTTGCTTGTAATATAAAGTTAAAAAGAAAAAGTCGAAGTAGATAAACAAACATTGGTATCGATGAATTAACATAACACAAAGTTTTACCTACGCATTTTAAAGATGATTCAGTCTTGATTTTAAAAGAGCTGTTATATCGCAGTGGACGTTTTAATAATAATGACGAAAAACCAGTTCTTGAATATAATAAATGCTTGGGTTGAAAATTAAACATCTTAACTGTGCGGTCGGCTGTGCTGACGTGATTAACAACTCACACACAGAGAATTTACATTCAGGAATCACCAGCGTATTAATAATATGCAAGTTTTATGTTGATGTACGAGGAATGAGTAGAAAAGTCTTATCCTCACTATAATAAGTAATAGTCTTGTGTCAGGAAGCACTGGCTGCTCAACTTTTGCCACCTCTCTTGGGTCATCCTGTAGAGTTGCGTGACCGTATTTAAATTCTGTCTTCCAGTGATTCATTGTGTCATAAGATGGGCATTCTTTACTATGTACAGCTGCCATCTCTTCATGTATCGTTTGTGCCTCCATTTTCCATGAAGATAGAGAAGCCTAATCAGAGCTTGGTATTGAATTTTGTCCAGCATGCTTCCCGCTGCCTGGGTTTTTGGTTGTAATATCAATTCAAAAGGACGTGTAAAGACGCAAAGGACACATTAGTGAGATGCCAACCTATCACTTTGCAAATTTTTATATTAGTAGCAAATCTCTATCATGATAAGAAATTTCTGGCCCCCCTTGTACATTTGAGTGTAATTTTTGAAACTAGTTTTCGGTGTAAAATTTACTTAAAGAAGTACCAGGATATATATCACATAATTAGAACAAAAATTGAGTATTCACCAAAGCAATTCAAACGCAAACGTTTGATGATTTTTTTAACTTCAATTTTGAATGAATGGAAAAGCAGCACGGGTTATAAATCCAGGAAAGTTACAAGCATTGTTTTAATAATCAATAACAGTTATTTCTAAAGAGTTGATGTTTGTGTGGTTCAAGTATGGATATAGGTAATGAGACATACTGGTTTTCGTTTAATTCCATCTTGGGAGGAATGTGCTTTTCTCCGTGATTGCATACAGTGACATACATGGGTCATTCCTACTGGACTGTGGTATGTGCTGTTAACTAGTAGTCAGTCGTGGAGTTTTCTGCACACTAAAGTTTCATTGTTCCGCTGCGAGTGCTGTGTCCATTTGTGTACATGTTTAGCATTTTTTAATTTGGTCAACTGTTGGCTGGTACTAAAAGTAAAATTATTAGTTTGAATAGTGACCGCTGTTGAATTAGTTCCGAATCATTGTATAAGTACTATTCATCACATAAGCTGTTCATGTGACTTAATTGGTTTGTCCCATTTTTGTCACACTATGCAATTAGCATTTATTTGAAAAACAAAGAAAGAACATGGACCTACATACATTTTATGGACGTAAAAGTATTTTCCTGAGAACAATGGAAACGATATTTCTACAAACGATGATTTGCTGGACAATGATCAACTAGAAGAAGACGCAACTAGTGAGGAACTTGTTGCAGAACGTAGTAAAATGGGTGATTCAGAACATTCCCTGTCTGAAGAAAGAAGATGTATACACACAAATGGAGATGGAGACAGAAGATGGAAACACAAAATTCTTCAGAAACAACCCAACGAAACAGATTTTTCCGGCGCTACACAATTTGCATTTCAATGATAATTCCACACAAGTACCTGGCGATCAACCATATTATGACAAGAAGCATAAAATAAAACCATTATTAGAACACGTAAAAGAACAGTGTCTGAAAGTTTCAATGGAGGAGAGTTTATCTGTTGATGAACAAATCTGTGCATACAAAGAAAGAAGTTCGCAAATACAATACAACCCTAAAAAGCCAAATCGTTGAGGTTATAAACAGTGTGCCTTTTATGGTGTAAATGGTCTTCCTTACAACTACGAACTTTACAGTGGTAAAGAGAATGTATCCCTTCCTGGTCGTGTGGATTGTGTTTTATCTGGAAATGTGGTGGTCAGATTTACTATACCTGTTCCGACAAATGTAAGTCATAAGATGTATTTTGACAAGTATTTCAATAGTACTGAACTACAAATTTATCTCGCCGAAAATGGCATTCACAGTGTAGGTAGAGTTCGAATAAGCCGTGTTCCTATATGCAATCTAATGAGTGAGAAGGATCTCAAGAAAGACAGGAGTTCGTACGTATGAAGCCACTGCAGTGATAGATGGAAAAGAATTGCCATGTATATGTTGATACGACAACAAGCCAGTAAATTTGATGTCTACATTTGTTGGAAGTCAACCCGTAGGAGAATGTAGATGATTTCTTCAGAGCAGACGTTCAAAGAGATTGATTGTCCCAGCGTAGTTCTGGTTTACAACAAGCATATGGGAATGGGTTAATTTACTGGATTGTTTTCTGCATTTACTGGATTGGATTGTTTTCTAGAAAATAAGAATTCGTTCAAGGAAATATTTTCGACTTTCATGCACATGCTAGATTTCGCCGTAGTTTCCGGGTGTCTTTTGTATCTCCGGGTTATGATTCAGCAAGGCAAACCCTTAAGTGAAATGCTGAACTTAACTTCAGTTCAGAACAGAAATTGCAGAGTGTCTTGTACTTTATAGACAAACAGAAGATAACGGAAAGAAAAGGTTCAGTCATCCAAATAGAGACATTGAAGCACAGTTGGAAGTAAAAAGACACAAAGGAGCAGCGGTAAGAGTACCAGTCTCAGATGTAAGGCTCGATACCATCGGACATCGATCTGAAATAAGTGATGAACGCCAAAGGTGCAAGAAACCAAAATGTTCTGTAATATAATCTGTTCGACGTATGAAGTGTGCCTTGCATCAGTCTTGGAACAAAAAGAACAATTGCTTCTTAGAGTTTCACACTACATAGTGATTATTCTGAATTCTGTTTCACTAGTGAATGTGTGACTAGTGCTTCTTATATTTCACTATGTAGCCTTTACTGTGTATAAACACAATTGACATATATGGCTAACATTTTCACCCTATGTACCGTTTATGGAAGGTACAATTTTCTGTTCAATACACAGTAGTTTTAAGGTACTTATTGCATATTGTCCCATATATGGCACATACTAGTAACTTGAATTCAAAAATATACAAATTAGTTTCAGTGTAATTTCCTCGATCTCCACTGCAAAAGTGAATAACATTTCCTAGTAGATAATTTATTTGATTTCATTTTCGTAATGCATGCAGTACCGGGCTAACGGAATTTTAACAGCAATACTTCAAAAATCGTGTAAGTTACTTCTATAGTGAACGGTACAGGTAATAATCAAAACGTAGTTTTTTAATCAAGTAAATTTTAAGGATACGCTCAGATGATGGCGATAACTTGTTGCTGAAACGTTTGCGTTCGGATTGCTTTCTGGATGCTCTGATGAGTACTCAAATTTTGAGTTATTAGTTCTCTTTGTGTTAAAAGTATATAGCACGTCAGTGGAGACGGCTGGACTGTTTTGAACAAACATCTGTTCTTATCTTCAATCTAAACACCATGATAAAAGTGTGAATTCATCGTTCCTAACATCATTGTTCTAGGTCGACTGAACAGGGGAAACGGTTAGCTTTTGAAATTTTGAAGATGGGTTTTCCAATGTAATACTATGTTCATTATTTTTAATATATATATATATATATATATATATATATGTAACGTATTACAGGTATTACAATTTAAAACATATTTCTATTACTATTTCAGTGTTGAGAAAACAATGGAGAAGATAGAAGATGCTTGTAAATTTACCTCCCGGTTGCTAGAACATGGGAATACAGTCGAAATACTCTCTTTGAAGAGAGTTGTAGGTGCTCAATTGCTTTATTTGATAAATAACACTCCGAAACCTGATGTGAATGTCAATTTGGAGTTTGACACGGATCTTGATAAATTTGAGGAAGCAGTGCAGGTATTTTGATTCTAATGTATATAGAGTTTATTTTTCGTTCAGTAATGTGTTCTATGTAGTACTCTAATTCCTTAATAACTAACTAACAAACACACACACACACACACACACACACACTCACTCACACTCACTCACTCACACTCACTCACTCACTCTCTCTCTCTCTCTCTCTCTCTCTCTCTGAGCATTTTCCGGCATATGGTCATGGGAACTTTTTTGCTTGTCTACCCATAAGGAATCTACCCTTGAAATTTTGCCATACCTTTTTGTTACACGCTGTATATGTATTGTAATGGGTGAAATTATACCTATACCAGTGTTGCCACAGTCCTATCAGTGGGCTGAAAAATAGTACCAAATTGAAACAAAAAGGGCTGAATTCATTATTTTATACCAGTGTAATGTACATAACTGTATAACACGAAACTAAAAGATGTGAAGTTTTAGAACACTCCCACCCCCCTCTTCCAAGAGTGCAAACCAAGAAAGTACTCTACTTAAAAATTACTTTTTAAAAGCATCCAAATAGGAGTAACCCGAACAACCGTGGAAGTAGTTGAAACTTTTATCGCACGTAGGAAGTTTAACAAAGGACGCAAATTAAAAGGGAAAACAATTGTCAGCTTCGGTATGTATTAAACAGAAGCCAAACACTACTCTATTTCAAAGTGGCCAATAAACCAAAAGAGCATTATGGCCATATACACTGAGAAAAATCCATTCTCCGGACAGCGTTATATTGTACAAATACGGAATCCTCTTGCTTACTATATAAATCAGTATGGAGCGTACGTTATCCATATGCTACATACGCACTGCTCTTAGATGTTACATCATACTGTTGAAGGATGCCTGACATCTAACAATTTTCCGTATATCACATGCATATACTTATGTTACATTCCTCAGCTATATGTTATATATATGTCCACTTGCATGTGAGATCCTGACCGTCTATATTGTTTCATATGGAAAGTACGTATAGATGTAACACTTATACGGAAAGTATTATAAAACATACGTTACACGTCTGCTGTACGTTAAATCCAGAAACTACAGGAATTACGCATGTAACCTAGCTTTTTAAGTGCGACACATACATTTTTCTCAGTGTATGAAAAAATATAAAACTAGAAACAAATCAATCATCGAGTTAATGTGTAAATAATACGTTATAATAAAATATTAAAATATAAATTATACTCCTTATTCTTGCTCATTTCACAACCGAAGGAGATTAGAATGTAAGAAGTAAACTGACATTTGTAAAAAAAAAAAAAAAAAAAAAAAAAAAAAAAAAAAAAAAAAAAAACCGGTCCAGGTATGAAGAATGGGAATTCCAAGCTGGTTACCCACCGTTACTAACGGGTGTCCGCAGTCCGTCGTACAGGGTCCTAGAACCTTCCCTGAAAGACATCGAAAGAAAGAGATATGGGGAAAGTCTTACTGACACTTTTGGAAATGTGACAAGTATTTGTTAAATGGTGCTGAATTGGGTAGAATAGTACCAACTTTTTCATAAAAGGTGCTGAAAATGCCAGCGTGGTACCAACGGGCCGATGAATGACAAAAAGGGCTGAATTTGGTACAATTGTACCAAGTGTGGCAACAGTGACCTATACTGTAATATTCGTTTGTATATAACTTTCCGGCATTCGCTGTATAATGGAGAGAGCTACAAAATTTCCTCCTCTTATACTCGCTATCTATATGTTCCATCTTTTTCTCCATGTTCCCTTTAAAATTCGTTTTGACTCCGTCCTCTACATTACTCCTGTGTACCACTTCTCTTAAACTCTCTCCTTCCTTCCTTAGAAAACCTGAGGATGGGCTTTGAAGAATATGGGATGAAAATAAATGTTATAAAGACAAAAACCATGGTGATTGGAACGAAGAGGTCTGTGTCAAATATAAAAGTGGGAGGGGAGAAAATAGAGCGAGTGAATAGTTTTCGATATCTGGGTAGTATTCTTAGTAATGACATGGAGTGCGAACGTGAAATAAAAGCAAGGATAGGAATGGCGAAAGAAGCCTTTAGGAGGAAGAAAAGTCTGTTTTGTGGGACTTCGAATAAAGAGTTGGGAAAAAGACTCATAAAATGCTTCGTGTGGAGTGTTGTACTGTATGGGGCGGAAACGTGGACATTACGTAAAAGTGATGAAAAACGACTGGAAGCCTTCGAAATGTGGGTGTGGAGAAGAATGGAAAGAATTAGTTGGGTCGAGCGGAAAACGAATGAGAGAGTGTTAGAAACGGTGGGTGAGAAAAGAACACTTTTAGATATTATTAGGAAGAGAAACTGGTTGGGACATTGCCTAAGAAGAGATTGTATCATGAGGGACGTCCTCGAGGGTATGGTGGCGGGAAAGAGAGGGAGGGTGCGAAGGAGACTACAATTAATGGATGATATTAAAACAGAAAGATCATACGAGAAGACGAAGAGGTTAGCGGAGGACCGTGGAGCATGGAAGCTTCTCAGCTGCTGCAAGGGACCTGCCAGTAAGGGCAGAATACCTATGATGATCTTTCTTTGTCGTCGTGTCTGGAAAGTTGATTTAGCCTTTTTTCCGCTTAGTTCAATTTTTTTTTTCTCGTCCTATGTTCTTCGTACAAACTTTTTCAGTTATCTCTTTGTTCCTTTCCATAATGCTAAACAATCGTTCACATACCTGTAAACACAATTAATTTGTCTCTTTCTTTTGTCACTTTCTGTTCCCACTTATCAGAGATTGCAATGATCAAGTAGAAACAACATCCAAAATTAAACTGAGGAAATTTGGTAAAAATACAGATACTATTGTGTAATAACTACAAGTAATAAATAATATTTTTAAAAAAATACTCATAGTAGTTTGAAACACCAAATTAACCATAAATTTCATAATGCATCACTTGTTTGGATTACAGTGATCGTTACATGCAGTTTTATCATTTTCATTGTCTACTTTTCTGACGAAAATCTTCAAAACATTCTCATTCTCTCTCTGTGATAAAGGTTGACAATTTTCAGCCAAAATATTAGTTAGTTACATGCAGAAAGTATAGTAATATTGTGTTGAAGGCAAAAATTTAAATAAAACAAGGCGAACAGATGCATTTGAATGTATGATAGAACACACATACAAAGAAATAAAAAAAAATAAGTAAATAAATTAAATAATTAAATTTTTTTTAAAAAATCAGAACTGACTACTTTATAATGGGGTACTATCATTTCAGGATTCAATTATGTAAAGTCGTAGAATATTTAATTCAGGATCTGAAAATAATAATAAACATTCAAAGTCCCACATAAGAGGGAATAGTGTGATTCATTCTTTACTAAGAAAAAGTGTTCACAGCTTAACAACGATACAAATGATATTACAATTAATATAGTAGTACATACTGGTTGGCAAAGTTATTCAGCAGTTCTCATTCACTGACACGTTTTTCTAGTGGAAGAAGATTTTACAGGGTGGACACACAAAGTTCCGTTACTCCTGAAAATAAGTAACATAAGCCACTAAACGTACGTTAAATAACTACACGGAAAGAAGTAAATGACATGAATAATAATGCTTTCGAGAAGTCTTATTGAGATAGGAAACATAAAGAGTCCAAAGGATCAGTCTATCGACCGTCATTCTCATGACAAAGAATAATACGCTGCCAGGTTCTGTGTGACATTTTGCGGAGCATTGCAGATGTAACTTGAGTGAAAGCTTGCTCCACAGCTTCTGTCAGTTCGGCAGTGGTATCGTAACGGTTTTGTGCAACGATGCCCTTTATGAACCCTCGTAGCGCATTATCACAGATGGTGAGAGGCGGTGAGGAGATGCACCCAACAACTTGTAATAACACGTTCTTCAATAGTGTAACTAGAAGTATCAACCATCGTTCACACAATTTGAAACAGTGGAATACCTTACGTTAGCATTGATAAAGGGGTAACGGGAAAACTTACATTAGCATTTGTCAAGGGGTAACGGGACAACTTAACATTACCATTTATAAAGGGGTAAAGGAACTTTGTGGTTACCCTGTAAGTTTTGATCATCTTGTTCCGAAGAAAAAAAAGTGTCATTTCCAGTGAATACTTATAACATGGTTGACTAGTGAAGTGTCATTGTAAATTCGTTTTAATTTAGTATTTGCTCCTTGTGTTTAAGTCTGTAAGATACATCACATTTAATTTGTACAACATTTGTAATAATAATATTGATGATAATAAATGAAACTGCTATTTTTCAATAGCCCTTTCTGTTATGGCACAAAGGATGGCCAACTTATACAGCTTTCACTATAAATGCTTTAATAAGTTTTCTCGTAAATTTTGATCTATGTGATAATTTATTGCCAATATTTCTGTTTCAGGCGACATTTGGATCTTTTAAAGTGGATGCTACATCAACTCCTAAGGAAACGAGTCCTCCCCCAACGCTCTCTGACCATCCAGCCCCTCCTACACCAAGTCCTGCATCCCTGCCAACTTCCATGCAATCCTCTTTCGAAGGTGAGGCTTTTGTCCTTCCTCCTGGAGTACTAACGCCAGATGGACCTTCAGCCACTCTACCGCCCCCTACCCCAGTATCTTTATCCCCGAATTCTGGCCTACAGTTAACGAGCATCCAGGAATATAATTTGCAGCAACTGGCAAGTTTAGCAGAGAAAGAAGAACGCGAAAGAGCGGCTCAGGTGCCAGTGCCAGGCCCAGTAACTGTATCGACTTCCACACCAGTCCCTCCTGCTCCACCTTCCTCGAATCCCAGTCCAACTTCTACTTTCAGTTTGGTTGAATTATTTGCTGGAGACCCTGGATCCACTAGCCACATAAATGCTATCAACAATTTACAAGCCCTGGCCAAGTTGGGTAGCGTTTCACTCAATAATCAGGGTGAGTGTTTGAAAATACTTTATCAAACATAGGTAATTAATTGATTTCGTACAAAACCGTACTTTAAGGAAATTTGATTGATGATGTTGGAAGCTGTGAGTATATTGAAAAATGGATGCACTTCAGAGCTTAACTTAAATAGGACTGCCACAGACATTAAAAATAAGCGTAAGTGGACATGTTGTAAGAGCGGATTAGGAAAAAACAGTTACCTTGCACATTCAAAAGTTAGTTTAATATACAATTTCAGACCTGGATGGTGTCATAATTTTTCCATTTCTCTTACGACGTGATTGGCTTTTTAAAGGTAATCTTTAAAAGATGTATAGGAAAAGGGAAAGGTATTTATTGATTTAGAAAATGCTTTTATTGGGTGAACTGGGAATGTTGTCCGTCGCCAGCGTTGTTTAATACCTGTCTAGAAGACTTAGTGAAGGAGAACCTACATAATAAAAGCGGTATTTCGGTAGGGGATAATATGATTCAGTGTATACGGTTTGCAGGTGGCATGCATGGTACTTGTTGCAGAATTTGGAAAGAAAGTCAGTAAGATGTTAGAAAACTTGAGGAAGAGCTGTGAAGAATATGGGATGAAATAACTGTTAGAAAGACAAAAACCATGGTGATCGGAACCAAGGGCCCAGTGTCAAATATAGAAGTAGGAGGGCAGAAATTAGAAAAAAGCTACTGATTTTCGACAACTGTATTAGTGCCGACATGAATTGTGGACGTGAAATAAAAGCAAGAATAGGAATGGCAACCGAAAAAAAAAGTATTTACGAGGAAGAAAAGTCTATTTTGTGGGTCCTTGAATCAAGAGTTGAGAAAAAGACTCGTAAAATGCGTCATGTGTAGTGTTGTACTGTATGGGGCAAAAACATGGACATTACGCAAAAGGGATATAAATTTTTTTTAAAAATAAATAAAAAAAAAAAAACTAGAAGCCTTCGAAATATGAATATGGACAATAACTAATGAGCTGTCAGAAATAGTAGGGAAGAAAAGATCAATTTTAGATATAATTGAAAAGAGGAAGAAAAACTGGTTGGGAGGAACGTGCTAGAGGATGTGGCAGGAAAGAGAGGGAGGGAGGCGAAGGATGCTACAAATGATGAACGGTATCAAGACAGAAAAATCGTACGTGAAGACCAAAAAAATTGACTGAAGACTGTGGTACATGAAAGCTTCTCAGTTGCACCAAGTGCGGCAGAATACTACTGATGATGATTATGATTTTTCTCACAGTATTACCCTCGGAATACAAAGGTCCAGCAAGTTGTTTGGGCATGTTTATGGTTACGTTTCTCTAGCGTTCAAGTCATCCATACGTTTTGTCGTTCAGTTTGTTTGAAGTTTCAGTGAATGCATCTCGTGTGATTTTCGCTGCTTTTTTTTAAATTTTATTACTTGACATTTTTATTGAAATATTAATTTTTGCTTTAAAATCCATATAGTTTTGAACCCAGTTAATCCAGATTTGTTGATTTCAAAGAGAAAATTGTCTTGTTAATCTCGAGGTTCTAGAACGGATTAAGTTCAAATTCCACGGTGTTGTGTATGGTAAAATTGATTCAATTGTCGTGAAGATATGAATGATGAACATGTATAGGGTGAATATTCGTATGTTGGGGATTGCAGTAAACAGCAGTTGAATGCCAGAATAAAATTCACCGTGAGAATGTATTTTTCCTATACATTTTAGTAAATTTTGTTCGCTAGTTAAAGTTAAGTTCCTTCGGAAACAAGGTAAAGTCACGGAGAATGGGTCTCCAAATCTCATTTTGAGAAGAAAAATCAGAAAATTTTATTGTTTAGGGTTTGTGATTGTAGACGAACACAAAATTCCTTAAAGTGCGGTTTTTTATTAAATTCGTGTTACAAATTCGTTGATTGGCCAGGCGTACGTTATGTATATATATATATATACATAAACGGGCTGGATTTCAGTGTATGAGGTTTCCTTCCATATTAAGATATGGTAGTTATAGTAGTATTTGGTGATATACTAACGTTATTTTGTTTCCATATATATATATTTAGTTGTAGTTTTCAGGAAGATAAGCAGATGCTTTATTATTATTATTATTATTATTATTATTATTATTATTATTATTATTATTATTATTATTATTATTATTATCGTAGATACATTAATGTTGGTAGTGGAGCAGGAGTTAAGTGGAAGTTTCTGTATAGAAGCTTGAAGTAATAGTGGTAGATGTAGAAGTATAGTACTGTTGGTAATATAGAGTAGTGTAGGTATGTAGCATATTGTTATTCTGAATGTATGAATTCTCAAAATATAATTACAATTACGAGTCATTGATTGAATGCAGTAATGATGAATAATATTTTAACTTCGATACATTGGTTTGTTTTGGAGCATTGCAATCTGTCCAGTACAGAGGGTTACACACAGTGACGACAGAAACAAAAATATTTCCTAAGGGAGGATTGGTAAAAGGTGGAGATTTCGTTCAGAAGACCAAATGTGTGTGTGCGGTCCTACTTGGCAGTCTATAGGCTTTGAAGCAAGCAAATATTGCTTGTACGAAGAATTCTAGGAATACTTATATTTCCTTACAGATTAAATCATCATTTACGCATCATTGCTTCCTTGAACCGAAGAGCGGGGACGCGGTAGCTCAGTGGTAGAGCACTTACCTCTGGTGCGTGGGGTCCCTGGTTCGATCCTCAGCGAAGTAAGTTTGTGGTGGACAACATCGTGTCCGTGGATTTTCTCGGGGTTCTTCCGTTTTCTCCCACTTTCTCATTCCACCAATTCTTCCCATGGTCATTCACTTGCTTTAATCATCGTCTCCCTTAGTCTAAATGGCATAATCAAGGGATGTTAAAAGATTTGAACGGAAGAGCATAAGCATAGGACATTCAGGATCACTTTATAGAATATCCGTCTTATGCAGAGTCATTTTGACGTATGATTAGCGTCATACTAAAGGCCTGACTACCGCAGGAAACATATATTAGTCGAACTCTTTTGTATGGCACTAATCACGCATCAGAACGACTCTGCATAAGGCCCTATATGTCATATGGCGCCATGTATCATCACAAACACTAAAAGGAGAGAAAAATATACTGAGTACGCCAGTTAAGTCGAAAGATCTCAATCTTGCACGTGGACGTCACGCTTCGTCAGATCCAATGGAAACGAGAAAAAAATGTTTTCTTTCACTTTCATGGTGTCAAACGAAGTAAAGCTGGGTCCCCGGTTTGTTTCCTGGTGGTTTCATATATTATTTCAATATTGGTCCAGTGTCGTAAGGGGGTTTGAGAACTACTTGAGAATTTTAAAGACCGTAGAAAAATAGAAAATGCCGAAATTAAAAGTTTGGAGTAGCCTACCTATAAAATTGTGTGTAAAAAGGTAAAACTTGAACAGTGTTGAAGACTGTTTTTTAAGCCCATTGATTTCTGTGGGGAGTTATTTTCTGTTTTTGCAACGAACTGGAATTTTAATGCTTTGACTTCACTGATTTCACCGTGTAATCTATTTAAATAGTCCCTTACTATTGGATATGAGTAAGAAGGTGCTTTCAGTATACAGTGAATTCTTATTCAATCAGCTCTTACTAAGAACAAATTCGTATCCGAACTCGATTAGTAAAAGCAATCTTTACAGTATACTGATAAACACGCAACGATTTACCAAAATTCATCTTATAACGGAATGCACCGTACGTGAACAAGTGTCTTCACAGTTTTATGACATGTTAGTAACCATCATTGGTACAAAATATTACGAAAGTATAGAAAATTGACAAATTCTGACCCACAAATTGGCATTATTTATAGCGAAAACAGAAGTAAAGAAAAATGAAAATGATCCATTCTGTTCTTCATGTGGTAATATTAAGAGGGAGGAAAGGCTAATGTGCACAGCGACAATTAAGAATTGAGACTTCTTTTTTATGCAAAGTTAGTGTTAACACAAGTTTCTCAAAATGGTTAATCTTGCGTGTGCCTTGGGAATACACCATACAGAAATTTCCGTCTCGGGTAGCCACCATTTTGGCGCGTGCCGCGGCTAAATGTAGACTAGTAGTGTGATACCGAGTTACCGTTTCAAGAATGGAACTAAGAGTGAATATCAAGCTGAAACATCTGAAATGTTGAAAAAAATTGATGGCGGCAATTGCTTTTTTTGTTGCCGTGTTTTTGGATAGTATAAATTGTCCACTGCTGGCAGGGACTGGAAGATGCTGTGCATCAAGGTCCAAGCAGGTCTGTCAGAACGACTGAAATGCTTGATAGAATTTGCAATATCATTTTGAATGATCGAAATTCAAATCTCAGGTAATATCAGACCTTGTCGAGTGAATAAGGAAACTGTTCGCCAAATAATCTTTCTTACACAGTCTTTTTTCCAACACTGAACCTCTTACGCCGTTCAAAAACATGACAGTAAGAAATGCAGTTGCCCTAAAAACAGCAGCCGAAAAAGAATTGTCGGACTTCGGCGCTAGTTTTGGAAACCAGGCGCCAAATCTGAAGTACTGAGAGGTAAAAATTGAGGGTAGTAACGTCAAAAGAAGCTAGGCTTCTATTTCCAATCGCCATGGCAGCCGTGGTATGTCGAGCCCATAAACCTTTTAGATGTTTTCTCTCTAATTTTCCTAGGCGCACACAGAACCTAATATTACTTGTTGTTCCATTATTAAGAAGATGGCGAGGTATCACAACACCAGTTTATACTTAGCCGATAACTCGCCAAGAATTTCAACATGTTCTCCAGGGACACGCAGATTCACTACTATAAAAAACTTCATGTTGCAATAAAACAGCTGCCTTGTCTACTAATTACGACATTGTGTAATATCGAAATTGTGTCATCCGATTGTGAAAGAGATGCTGGTGCAATGCATTTTTTGTCTTGACGTATTAGTGGTCTTTTTTTGAGTGCGTTTAAATGGTACCAGCCTTGTCGTTGTATGTCACTATATGTCTTCTCCAGGACAAATTGTATTAAATGGTCATGTTGTTCCTGGAGTGTCGTTGGACAATATGCCTGGGCCTGCAAGCGTGCCGAGTCCAACTCCTACACCTCCACCAACAACACCATCTTTACCTACTTTAGGAGCATTGTTAAACGGTGAGTTTATGCATGGTTTATACAGATAGAGTGTCATGTTGATGATGTGTGATATGGCTTGTAGGTTGCCACAAATTGGCAGTCAGCTAGTTCAGTGGTTAGCTCTGGACAGCAACGTAACGTGCGCTTACCTCTTCTGCAAAGAATCCGTGATTCGATCCTAGGCTATGCAAGCTTGTGGACAGTATGGTGCTTTTGGGTTTTCCAAGAAATCTCTCTTCCTTCTACCTTCATTCACAATTATTTCATCATTTATTTGCACTTACCTGTCTCCTTAACCTATAATGGTGCATTAACGAAATTTCGATTTCATCACCACCTATTTGCGTCTACCCTACAAGATAATTCATCAAGAAAGATTCCATTTATTTTTCTGAAAGTTTATTTATACTAAGATATATATAAAGTAACTGAAATTTTGTAGTAGAATAGAGAATGCCTGTGAATTTTATGTTTTGTATTAGTAAGTATTAAATACCTAAATTTTGATTGTGTGCTTTATATCTTGCAGGAAGCATTTCTGTTAGTCTACATAATATAATAGTGAATCAGGATATAATCAAGTAAATGAAAAAAATCGTGGCTAATGTATCATACTCTTCTCATGTTTGCTTTGTGGTGTACAAACACCGTGTGCATGGGTTTTCTCGAAGTTCTCCGTTTTCCCCCCCACTTTCTTCATTCCACCCTTTTCATTCATTTCTTATCATCACCGTCTCCTTTAGCCTATCCGGCGTAAAACAAAGATTTCATTAAATTTTTCCTCTCGTGTTTGTAAACTCCAGCAGAAATGTATATTCTATGCAGAGCCGTGGAACTAATGAACCAGCTTGAGTGCTGTTTTCAAAAATCATTTTCACACTGGCCCATTTGTTTTGAACTGTGTATAGAACAAATAGTAGGATGAGGTATTTACCTTTATTTGAGACTGCACACCCTCATATCATTTCTATCTTTTCATTGTATTGGAGGAAATCAATTCTGTATCACGGAAACCTTTTAGCTGGAGGGAACTTCAGGTTCCTAATTTTTTACCCCTTAAATGGACTAAGAAGTTCCTATGAGATCCAATCCTTGAATCAAACTAAATATGTAAATGAAAATATTACTAAAGAAATTAAAACATTAATTCAGTGAAATGTCATGCAAAACAGTTTCTATTTTAAGAACACTGCTAAGAGCAGATAACAAATGTTAAGGACATGATAATTGAAGAACACAGAATTCTGTACTCAAGAAATAGACATGAAGATTGAGAGAATTTCCAATCTATAGTGATCTGTATATTTACAAGTGATAGTAGCACCGGTGACATCGCCGGTCGTAGAGATGCATTCGACTCTCAATTAATCCGTGACAGATGTTGGGAGTGTTCATGTTGAATGTCACCGGAGAACAACCTCCTACTGGAAAGGCTACATAACGGAGCTTTCCGATGCTAGATATAGTGCCACGGAAGGTGGATTCACCGTGTCGAAAAATAGCATAGCAAAAGAGTCAGAAAAGGATAGAAGTTTGGCAATTCCTGTACGGCTAAAGCAAGCTAACTCCGTCCTGCTACGAGCTGAGATTTAGACCAGCTGCTGTCTGGAAAGTGGAGACTGTCTTCACATAGAAGAATCGAGTACACAGAAAGGTATTGCAAACCATATTGAAACGCCTTCCAAGACCGTTCAACATAAAGGTAATCGTGATTTAGAGTTCGGAGATGCATCGAAAGGAATGTGTTCAGAAACTTTTGCCACAACTCATCACAAAATGTCGTACCAATTGTTGACGGCTATAGGAGCAACAACTAACGAGCAACAGGTTACATGCAATTTTCTTCAGAGAACGTGGTCCAAACATGATATTTTAAATGTAGGGAAAGTTTCGACACGGGATTCATCATTGACGGCGGTTTCTGGTATATTGGGAAGTTAAAGATGTACCTTGCCATTGAAAATGCAAACCTGTTATTATTAAACTAACGTCCTAACAAATTTTTGGTCATGACGTTTCTAGTCTGTACGAGAGGAAGGCAAACAAAATGAGACTGAATCAAGACAAGGCATCCAGCCATCTCTCTCGTTCGACGTCAACAACAACAAATCTAACATCTGTATCCTCCCTTTTCTACATTTCAGTGAAATCTCTGGATGCTATATCTATTGACTATTATTGCACCGTCGATCTCTCGCAAATGGGGCTTGGCGCAGCGAAGCATTATATCATTGACGGTCTGTGGAAAGTTGGTGACAAGGAATTGTTGTGACTGGACATGGACTTGCCAGCCTCCTCCAATAGAAACTTCGATGCTGAGTGATAGCCAGACCGTATAACCACCAAAAACATAATCGGTGGTGGCTTCAGAGATGCATCTCGAAATCTTACGATAGATTGGAAACTACCTCTGTGGAAGGTTGTGTTGCAATTTTTACATTGAGTTAGTTTGTACCAGTTCATTACTCAATTATGGATGCGTTAAAATATCAAACATTACTTTTGAAAAAGTGAATACTTTCAAATATCTAGGATCAGTATTAACAGACCAAAACCATATTCACGAAGAAATTAGATGTGACTAAAAGCAGATAATTCATGTTATTATTCAATTCAAAATCTTTCGTCGAGGAATTTGAACCTTAAAATACATACAACGATAATCATGTCTATTGTCTGTATGGTTGTGGAACATGGTCGCTTACTCAAAGGGAAAAATGTAGACTAAAAATATTTGAGAACAAGATCCTGAGACGAATATTCGGATCCAAAAGGAATGGGAATGGAGGAGACTTCATAACTAGGAACTACATAATTTATATCGTTTACCAACGTTGTTACGGTCATCAAATCTAGGAGGCTCATGTGGGGCAGGCCGTGTAGCCAGGATGGGAGGAAGTAGGAACGCTTTCAAAGTCTTGACTGGAAGACCAATCGGAAAACGACCATTAGGAAGACTTAGGCGTAGATGGCAGGACAATATTAAAATGGATCCCGCAGAAATAGGAATACAAAGTAGAAACTAGATTCTGTTCGCTAAGTATAGAAGTCAATGGCGAGCTTTTGTGAACGCGGCATTGAACCTCCGGGTTTCATATGCCATAGTTAGTCGGTACTAGCAAGTATGAAAACAGAAATTGGTACCGGTCATTTTGAATTTTCCTGTTAGTTTTTTTTTTTAAATTTAAACGACGAATGTATTACCCTTAGCTTTTAATAGGGGAAAAAAAATGAAGTGAATACATTTGCTATTTTTTTTAACACTAGAAATTGTTGTGGTCCTCTGCATACACCGAAGAGTATTTACATTCTTTTCTTTTAGATGATATTTCAAGTCTTTTAAATAAAATTTGGAGTTAAGAATTATCTGACGTATTTTGTGGCAACCGTATGGTGCATGAAGTCACTTTGTCTCAATGCAGTCTTGGAATAATAATAATTATTATTATTGTTAAACTTTGTAGAAGTGTATGTGAATTGAATTGAAACTAGACGTAACAATGGTTTTAATTCGATATAATCTGGGAATAAGATGTGCATGCTTTTATATATAGGAAAAGGGTTTGCATATTTTACACTTATCGTTGTTTTTCTTCGTTTTGTGTGGTATGTGGTGGCTTTGAATTGAAATTTGATTATGCATAGGGATCGGTGTGAAACATAGAAATCTATAGTATTTGTGCAAGAAATCAGAATATTATTGTTAGCATTTCCAAATACATTCAACAAATTTTTAAACTGTCTTATAGTATTATTGCTGTTATGGGTAATTATGCTGGTGATTGGTGTTTGTTAGTGTTGATTCAGTATCATGAGGTATTTGTTGGAACTGATTGAAGGAAGGTGTACCGAACAGAAGTAATTGCAGTGAATGGATGTAGTGAGCGCGTATCACTGAATTAAAATGCTTCCAAACCGGCCATGGCTTGTCCTGTGGGTCTGTAACACATACTTTTTTTTTTTTTTTTTTTTTTTAACAAATTCTAAGCTTGCAGGGGTTCGAATCGGATCCGACGTCAGATTTCAGATAGTATAAAACTAGAGCAGCGTGAATCCTGGAGTCGTATCAAAAGCGTGGATTTAATAAATTTTCGTTACTGATTTTTTCTAACAAAACTTAGATGCATATTTTCAATTCGGAAGTGTTCTTCATGTTCTTTTAAATACTGCAAGAACGTTTTTAACAATAAAAAAGGTATATCTGTGTATATTTCGATCTTAAGTGAATCTAATTACGTAGGAACACATTACAGATGTCACAAAGAATGAAGTTTTTGTTTTAAAATCAACGGCTTGTGTAACATCCATCATTAGGGGAGTGGTTACAGGATATTTGTGCATCCACAACCCAAGATGAAGCACAACATTCCAGAAAGCGTGTATGTTAAAAATAGATCGCAAGAATTAACGATCTTTTTAAAACCTTACACTGCCAATGCGTTTATTCCAGCGAAAACACTTCAAGAGCGTATATTTATTGGTCCATAACAAACATTAAATAAAACTTGAATCATGATATATTGATCAAGTAACAGTTTGACTACTTACATGTATCGAAACAATATCACAAAAACTAAATAAACGAAACAAAAAATTTTTGAGTGTATCAACGTAGAAACATCACCGTATGACTACTTATTCCATTAGGACGCCTCAGCGATTTTGCATACTGGGCATTAATACTCACCGTTTTGATAACCATATGACCACTTGTTTCATTACCACGCCTCTGGATTTCTGCATAATGTAAGTTCAAACTTGATGGAACTTAAATTTTTGAATAAAACATTTATTAAGACATCCCAATTCTTGTTAAAAAATTACTTTCATCTAGATTTAACTTTGATTTCTTCGATTTTTATATAATAAGATTCACACGTTTTCTTTATAATATGTGATAAAATTTTCCTAATAATTTTACCACCCTTAATATTATGATTGGACATCCTTAGATGTTCGAAAAGACCTGAAACCACAGAATCCTGATTTTTAGAATCTCGTACATGTTCGTGATCCTGGTATCAATATTCTTCGTAGTCAACCAACGACACTGTTTTTCGTATTGACATATAGCTTCATATTTCCCCATATGTACATTGTTCTTAGTCATGTTTTTTACTCTGTGAAATGTTCATAATAATCGAAAAGTTTATAACTTACCATAAACCATACTTGTTTGCAAGTGTATTCAAACTAACTGATAATTTTGACCTAAACGGAATAGAAATGAACTTTCTGCCATGATTATTTAAAACCTTGTTATTTGATATCCTATGGATATCCAAAGTTCGTTTCCTCAGTTTTCTGAAAATATCCCAAGAGGATCCCTTTATTTTTTCCTGATACAACAATAATATGAAAGTAAATTCAGTTCTAAACTTCTTCCTTGCAATAGTACGTTTCAAAGTACCTAACACACGTGAGATGACAAAATACAAACTTTTACAAACATTAAATTTTCAACTAGCTGAGACCCGTCATAAAATTAGTGATCTCAAGTAACCTTGACGGCCAACTTAGGTCCGAAACGCTATTCTCAGAACTGCATTCCCGAGTACCATTCAAACACATAACATATATTTCTTCCAAATAGCTCAATCTAGACTTCCAGTAATTCAACATTCTTTGTTCTACAGGTTTCCTAACTTACACAGACACATACTGCATACAGTGGTCTATATATGTAATTCTGAAAGTGCTTGCAACTCTACACTACGACGTCATTTCAATGGATAAATTTTAGGCATCTGTTTTTAACCACTCTTCTATATAAGTATTCTTACTTCTTTAGATGTTATTCTTTTCTTATTGCAGTAATATATTATTGTTATATTGATTTGTTACACATTCTAGTTAAACGGGCATTTAGCTGTATCTGGAACTTGTTCGTAAACTATAATAATTTTCCTCTTTCATAGGTACTAATGTAACTCATTAAATTTTCTTTACCAAGTGCTAAGTGTATATCCACACGTATTTTCTCAGGAAACATGATAAATGTAACTTTCTATCAGAATGTCTTGTTTCCTGGTACTATCTTTAATATCAAATCGTCGCTGTGCCTTCAAAAATCTGTCTGTGCAGCTTTTGGTCAAAATTTATTTTTACTGATACAGGATCCCCTTGGTATAGAATATATTCTCCTTTATGCTGTATCGTTCATTTAAGGGGTAATTACGCCATAGAATGCGCCGTGTGATGTTGCAGTCAAATTGCACCTATCATTTTCCCTCGGTGTTCTCAAATACAGATAGCTAATTTTAGGTTAAAATTGTAACAATACTGCGGGTTTTTTTTTTTTTCGCCCGCTATCTAACCAACAATAGAAACAGTGCTGTTTTACCTCCTATAAAATTTTGAATTTGCACGTAGCGGTTTTTGAAGGCGCAGGGACGAAATATATATCATACAAGGGCTAATAATCTAAGACTTTTTAATTGAAATGGAAACTTAACATACTTTCAATCAACATAGCCGTACCTTTACTACCATAACCTATCCTAATACACTATTGCTCCAGTACTTCCTCATTTTTGGTACTGATTTTAGTTGTTTTCGCAAGGTACACAAGCTAGTGCGTTCTTCAGTTTTATGTATAATCCATAATTTACTATTAATATTCCCTAATTGTTTAAAATGAATGCGTAATATACCAACAGAAGGGATAACTGGGTTTTTACCCCCATAGCGTATTTCTTGATTTAAGTAAATTAGAATTAATATATTAATAAGCATACTAAGGTGTTCGATTCATATTTCAGTAAACAATATATAGATGGACTTAGGTATTTGTCGTAAAATATTTTCAGTAAAGGTTTTCAGAAAAACAGTTCATTGGGATAAATAGGTTGGGAGACGGGTTTGAAAAATGAAAATGAATCATAAATTAGCTTTAATTTAGAACCAATGTGCTGATTTACTTTGTGTGTAAGTGTCAAAGCAGAAAGTTTCTTATGTAAATTGCCAGTGAGTGTATTTTTCTGTTTTGTGAAAGTTAAATCAAAAGAGTCTAAGAGTCTAATCTTCCTCAAACTGTGTTATGAAGTTAATTTTATCATGTATATAATTCATATTCTGTGTGATACACTTTCGGTACGTGGAAGCGGTAGGGTCATTGTTTGGACAGCATATTGATGATACGTTTTATTCAATGTTAGTTATGGACCAGTAAATATGTGAGTTCAGTGTGTATTCATCAATTTTCTTACTTGGCGCGACTGAGAATGAGCAGGAACGGCTCTAGATATGTTTTCGCTGGGATAAACACGTTGGCAATGTAAGGTTAGTCATATCATTTAGTTAAGAAAAATGTGTGAGACTGTGTATGCTCTTTTGGCTTATTTGTTACTTTTACCTATATCATCTCAAGAACGGAAGAAATAGCATGTTTCAAGACTGCACATAATACAGTAAAACCTCTTAATAACGGACACCAGTGGGACATGATTATTTGTCGTTACTCAGAGACATATATTTCAATAGTCTAGCTCTACAGTATATTCATTAGATACAACCTCTGTAAAGATACAAGATTATAGTTGGGTAATCTGTTAATACGGACGTATTCTACATGTATGATAATTTTGTCCTCAAGTGCATGCAGGGTTCATACACAACCTGGAAAACCTGGGGAACCTGGAAATCCCAGGGAAATTGATTTTGGAAGAAAAATTACTGGATAGTTCAGGGAAATCGATCATATCTAGTAAAATACCTGGAAATATCAGGGAAATTGAATTCAATATTTTGGCATATTTTGAATGTATTCAAGTATGGAACAAACGTATTTACTTAATTCCCATAGTAGGCTTCTCAACTTAATATTTTTCCCTTGAACCGATCCTGTGCAATATTCATAAATGCACCTTTTTTGATATAATGGGCGCACTAGTAACATTTCCACTTGTTCTGAAAGCGATACTGACCTATAGAAGCAGTTCTTTAGAATTTCATCGTTGCAACGTCAAAACTGACTCCTACTCTTTCTAAGATCATAAAGTAATCATTCATTGGGGAGAAGGGTGGCCATTCTTAAATATATTATTCTTAAAATTTATGTGTTTTCTTACTGTTAGTTTCTTCCACTAGACCTGGAAATTGCAAAAATAATACCCGGAAAATTCAGGGAAATTGAGTTCAATATTTTTGTATGAACCCTGGCATGTCATGTCCCCGTAGAAATCCTGTTAATTCACATACTAACTACTAGCAATGCATGTTGAATATTTTCGAGGATTTCTGCCATAATGCAATTCATTATGCACTGAGTAAAGAAACATTAATAATTCAGCTTATAGCAGCACTGTGTGGTGGTTCACCAAGTCATCAACTTATGACAGGGGGGATTTTCTATCTATTGTACTGCATCGCAGATTTATTGTTAAAATTACAGAAGGTATTTTCAGTTTTAAATAGTGTGAGCCGGCTCTATCATATATTCAACACATGCATTTGGATGGAGCGGCAAGTTTAGAGGGGCAGCAAACTCTGTCATAACTATATTATTTAATATAAATATTACTTGTTTAAGACTTCATAATGACAGTAGTTAAATTCACTAAGTTGACCTATTATTTTAGTACTACATTCATAAATCATATTTAGGTCCCATTAGTTTAAGATCACATGGACAATGCTAAAACAGTAGTCAAACAAATTTCAGCATGAATTGCTTGATTGTTGTCAAATACAAGAACTCGAACCCAGCTCGCGCCGTGTGGACTTTGTTGTGGACAAACACTGTGTTCGTTGGTTTTCTCGGGGTTCTCCCGTTTCCTCCCACTTCCTCCATTCCACCATTTCATTCATTTTTCATCTTCACCGTCTCCTATAGCCTAACCGGCATAACTGTGGGACGTAAAACTTAGATATTTCATTTTCAAATACAAGAACTGAATTCTCGATCAGTAGCGAACATATGTTTCATTTAGTAAGTTATCACAGTTTTGGTATGAAAAGTAAGTCTTGTCTTTGTCACAAACAAGTTCCTTGTCATTGAAGGAGGAAACAATTTTTTAAAAAATTAACAGATGTAGAAGGAAAAGCAAGAAATAAAAGATAAAAGAGCTAGTTGCACTGGAATTGCAAATTGATGTATTGAGATTGAAGCTCGATATTGAATTCTATAAAATGGATTACCATCTTTCCTCTGCAGGTGTATTTGCTTTATCTTTCACTAACAAAATAGATTATTAAAGAAAAAAACTCTCAACGAGATTGTATGTGTAGTGTTTAGGCATTTCTGAGTGCGAGTGCTATTTCCCTCCCCGTCGTTGTTCATGATGGAGTAGCATACTTATAATCGTGTGTTTTCAGATTTGTTCTTTCTGGAGAAAGGGGCGGCAAATTCACCATTGCATTGGGCGGTAAATCGCCTGGTATGAACTGCAGATAATTCGTGTCTGTTACGAAGAAGTTACTGAACTATTGGGGGCAAAGAAGACTCCGTAAAACGGAGGATTCTGTTCCTTAATTATATATGTATTTTTGCTGAGACAAAAAACAATCGTATTATGTAGGTTGTCCGTTAAAGAAGGTTTTACTGTGTTTTTCTTTGATTTCCACTATATTTTGAAGCATGTTTAAAACATGGAGCGTAACTAGTAACACTTAAATGTTATGCACGTTCCCGTACTGTATGCTTAATAGGAATGGGAATGGATAGAGCAGGATTGGACGTTCGAGTGTTTCTTGAAGTTTTATGTATTGAAAAACGGTATATAACCCTTAATTATTACTAAAGGACATTGGTAAATTGTGTCTGAATCTTTTATTTTTAAATTCTATTTTATTCCATGTTGGTTATTTAAAAAATGCAGGTAAAGGAATAGTCATTGTTTTCCCTACATATTGGAGCAGCAGGGTCTAATACTTTTGTCTTTTAGATTTTGCAAATGGCCCTTTGAATGGTTCGACCCCCACTGGTAATATCGGTATGGGACGAGGGCCCTCACCAAATATAGATTCTGGAACAAATCCATTGCTGCCAAACGCACATCCAAACATGGCGTTAAATGGAGGCGGATTTCAACCCATTTCTTCCGCTACAACTGCCATAATGTCACAGACAGGTGGGTATAGTTATCCCATAAATTTCTGAACAAGAAATGTGTATGGTATGGTTATTGGTGATTTTGTCATAAGTTTCTGTGTGATGTACTTAGCTTCTTTCAGTAACTCCTAATAGTGTTATTATTTACAGTCATCTTTCCTTATTCATTTTTTCTTGTCCTTTCAAATTCCTTGTTACCCTTGTAATTCGTTGACTTATCATTTGCTTTAATCCTATATATGTATGTCTTCTTCCATTTCTTTGTCCTGAGTGACCTATGCCATGAAAATTAAATAGAGAGTTCTTGACAAAGTTCGAACTGTATCGCATTTTATTCGATTGTAAGAAGTCGGTCGGAAATCAGAAAGTATTATTAATAATAAAACATGCAAAGCATAAGGAATCAATTTTCTTGCTAAAAGCTGATGAGTTCTGCTAAATTAATATGGCTTTTATCAGGCCCGAAACCAGCCACAGACTTTAAGGGGGGGGGGCATGTCATTAAAATTCTCTTACAAATATCTAAATTGTATTTTTATACTAATAATAGCATTTTGTATTGAGATCTGGAGGGGCTATGAAAAATTTAGGAGGGGCCAGGCCTCCCTAGTCCCCCTCTGATTGCGGGCCTGGTTTTTATGTAAAGAGATTTATTTTTCCTGTGGTGAATACTCAAAATCTGTGTATACTAAATTCAAACATGGCCAATATAAAATTTGCATTTCTTTCTTGATAACATCTAAAATAAAATAGTGACTTGGTAACACTGAGTCTACACGATAGCAAAATCTTACTTATGACTATTTTTGGCAATATTTTACGGAACTTTTATTCTATTGTGTCGATAGTGTGTGGTCTAATGTACCGGCCACGTTAACAATACCGATTCTAAGCTATATATATTTTTTTTAACCAAGAGAAAAGTTAAAAGTGAAAAAGAAGCTTACAATCGAGTAAACACGGTATTCGTTTTTTAAGTGAAATTAATAAGATTTATAACTCAATAACTCTTATTTGTTGAGTGATGTGTGTCAAATACAAAGAGAAGTATAATAAAATCAAAAACAACAGAAAAATGCTCGTGCATCTCGTATCTCGGTGAGACACTTCACCTCAAGTGAGAGATCAGATTTCGAGTCTCCGTCAATCCAATAACCAGATTTATGTGTGTATGTCGTTGATGCATACGTACTGGTAATTAATTCATGCAGAAACAATTTAAATAATTGTACGGTAAAACGTGTCAATTTTTTTCTGAATGTTACGTATTAACTTTGAAGAATAGTTCCTTATGTCATATTGGGGAAGGAGATAAACAGGGTGTTCCAGAAGACTACTGACTATTTAAGTAGAAAAGTTGTAGAGTAGAAATTACTTCTTCAAAAATCTCATCATGAAATTAACAGGGTGTTAAATGTAGCAAATTTTACAGATATGATTTCACCAATTGTTTTCTCTTCAAATTTAACCTTAAACTGTATATATCACATGATCCTGTTCCAATTTAAAAAATGTGAAGTGATTTCAAAATGCAGATACCAGAATTGTGGATGATGTTGAGAGTACGCCTCCAGTTAGTATTTTTGTGAGGCTATGCTGGTCAGCGATATTTGAGGATATTTTCTTTTAGCACAGTCGTTAATGTTAGGGGGAAAAAGTTGCGAACGCTTTGTGGGGTGAACAAAGAGGATAAACTGATACAGTAATTGATTTGTTTCATAAGCTAAGAACTTTCCACGACGCCTATAGGATCTTTCATTTCTATAAAAATATTTAGAGATACTCTAATTAAATTCCGTATCAGTTAAGTAACAAATAAAGCTCCTTTTTGTCTAAGCGGTTAGCGTACGCGCCTTTGGCGTGGGAGCCCCGGGTTTGATTCCCGGTGGGGGCTCATGTGGTTCGGATTTCACGTTAATCAGTAGGTCCACGTCTCATAGACTTGCTGTTGAACGGAATGTTGAACTCAAAGTCAGCTCAACTCAGCTAACAAATAGTCTTAACGTTTTGGTTAATTGATACGTCAGTTGTTAGCAGCGAGGTTATATGTAATAAAACCTACATTTTAACATGGATTTGAATCACTGTAGTGCGTTCGATGGGCCATGAAATCGAACCTAGGACCTTGTGCATCAAAGGCACGCACTCTAGCCGCTATACTAGGGACAAGGACTCTAATTCTAATGTCTTTGTCAAACGTAACTACATTGTTACAGTATGCATAATTCTAATACTTAGCTATTTCAACCAAATCATCACATGGCGATATTACGTAGCTGTTCCAAAATTGTCGCTTGTAATCAGTGGCGGCTCGTACTGTCATTAACAAAGCGTGCTACAATATTATATATATATATATATATATATATATATATATATATATATATATATATATATATATATATATATATATATATACACGTGTATTTACCCACTGAAGGCGGAAGTTGATATCCATCCTTCGATTCTTAATGCTGGCAAACTTTTCTATCACCCTGGAGTTGAAATCTAGCATGTTGTTGATCAAACTTTTTTCTATCGAGAGCATGGCAAGGGCAGTTAACCTTCCTGACCTACGGAAATTCCTTACGAATGTCTTAATTCTCTTTAGAGACGAAAAGCATCTCTCAGGCTCTGCTGTGGACATTGGTATTGTCACTATTATTTACAAAAGGGTTGTTATTTCGCTAAAATTGTCCTGTAAATTGTTTTTAAAGATAAGCTGACAGAACCAAAAGCTCAGTGCGAAGTCACTGCTTACCTAACATTGGGTAGCTTTCAACCGCAGTGTCCAGAAATGTTCCGGAAAAATCACTAAAATTTGCAGAATCCAGAAGTTTGGCGGCATCCAAATGGCTTGTTTTCTCAAATCGATTTCGCGCATCCGCAGAAATGCGATCACATACTTCATTGGCATTGGGTACTCTGCAAGATATAATCCACCCATATTTGTATTACCAACTGTTGGTAGAAACATATCACTTGTCCTAATATTGTCTGTGTCATTCCGAATTTTCTCAATGGCTTCAATGAAATATTTAGGTGCTGTTTGTACTTTAATGGTAGGCCTGCACTGAATTTGATTATAGAAAATATTCACATGCGGCATTATTTTGTGAAAAAATTCTAACCAAAACGTGAATTCCCTGTGTTGGATTTCTCTAGTTCTGAAAAACACTCTTTCGAAACATTTTAAGTTTCATAGATGGAATTGACGGTTCGTGACTTGAAATTCCATCGAGTAGTTGACCCACTCGGAATACGTCGTACAGCCACTTTTTCCAAAACAGATACACGCTGAGGAAAAATGTGGAAAATCCTGAAAGACTACAGGAAAAAAGCCCTTGTCGATTGATTTTAAGATGCAGTTCTTCCCATTATCAAATTTAATTGGTTAACAATGGATGTAGTGTGCCAAAGGAAAGTGTTCTTTAATTTTAGATTGTACGCCATTAATTGATCTCTTATTATCGATGCCCCATTAAATGTGTGCGTTATAATTTTGCTACGATCTGAATCTGTGTCAAAAATGTTCAATTCATTTAATATACACTCCCGACAATTCTGGGCTCCCGGACCTTTAGGATTAAAGAAAATAAAAAAAGAGAAAAGACAGAACCGAGCGGCGAGCGCCATCAGTAAGCAGAAGAAAGCGAGAAAGAGGAATACTTGGCGCTTGCGCAGAATGTCTTCGGGCTCAACCTAACACAGCACGGTGGTAGCTATTCTGGGTGTAAAAAAAGGAAAGTGGACAAGGTATATTGAAATCTTTGCTCCATGCTAGAGATATATTTGTTGAGTAGGCTTGTATAGTTCAAGCGGGCTCCATTCAGTGCAGCCCGCTCGGTTCGTTAGTACAACTTCCACAGTGCTGAAGGCGCTGATAATCGCGCTCCACGCTCGAAAAAGAAGATCGTCATGGGAAAGTTCTGTATTTTGTTAATTGATGAACAGTTTAAACAAATGAATAGATGAAAATTTTTTGAACTAAAATTAGTCTAACACAAATACACAAACATAGGAAGCGTGCTGTAGCCCAGTAGCCCTACGTCAGAAACCGCTACTGCTTGTAATGTAATCACTCGATATAAGATGAAAGTGCTTACTGTAACCGTAAGACACCAGTTACGGAGAACGATTTTTTTATAAATAAATATTTGTAAAGCTTAATATTTATAACTGCATCTATAAGACCACAGTTCGTATATTTAAATAAACAAGGCTACTGATATATCAAAATCCATTTTACACACTGCATCAAGATATTACCTTTTATTGTAGTACGAAACAAGTTAATCATTTACACTCTTTAAAAATTGTGCATATAGATTTCACAAGATGGATTCACTATATATTATATGTTTTCCGTTGCTATGACAACTTACAAAACATGTCATATCACTGTCACAACAGAACATCAATCATAATAACAGAAAAGAAATTACATCTTTTTCTTTTTATATTTTCTTCTTCTTCCTTTTGAATGGCTTGTGCATATTTTAAAAGCACATTTTGCGCATGAATACAAGTTATTATATAAAAATTACACAATACCGTTACACGTCAGATCAAAAGAATGGGTGCACAAACGATTGAATTCGTTAATTCATATATTGTAGAGAGAAAAAATGTGTATTCTCAAGTTCGGATGTGGAAAGAAATATAAATTGATCGTTTAGGTAGAGGAATGGTTTGATGCATACGTCTTGGATGTGCAAAATACCTGGTTCAGTTCACAGTGGTGAAGGCATAAGTTTGTCAGTATTATACTAGTTTCGTGAAACAGTTGAAAGTTACTTGCATTATAACTTCTCGTTAACTCCTACAGCGCAAAATGTTATTTAAAAAAAATGAAATTCAAAACGATAGTGCTTTCAAGAAGTTACTTATTGTTTAGTAGTATATCAACAGTTCGTATGACGTAAGAAATAACATCGTGCTGTACACAAAAGAACTTACTGGTCTCACATATCCGTCAGGAAGGACGAAGGAAAAATTTCGTCATTAAGTGTTTAAAACATATTTAAGATAGTAGATGAATAAAGACTGCGTTTAAAGAAACATTAAATAGCAATCAAAAAAATCAGATTCGAACTGAACTAAATTAAACCTAACCCTGGAAGCTAACACCCAGTCTTTAGATAAATAAATATTAAAGTGAATTTTAACAAGATAAAAACTAAATGACGAAGATAAACTTTCAGTTAAAAAGATGGGTGGAAGCACCGGGAATAATCACTTCAACTTACATCAGCCGATCATACAGGCTAACAAGGATCAGACTATTTCTGAAGGATGGGACTGGAGGTTGTGTTGTAAGTCATTTTTTCCTTTTGTCTTATCTTGAGCTGTGGATAGGGTAGTAAAAATTGGTATCCCGTCAGGGGACAATATATTCTATTTGTTACGACTATACTATTGGCTAATTTTGTAAAAGAACGAAAGCTGCAACCATTAATAAATCATATTTCGTTTAAATTGAATTTATAACTCAATAGCTGACCTTTGGTCCTGATTATCAAAACAAAGTTAACAGTATAAAAGATTGAAACACTGGAAACTCTTGTTATTTCAGATGATGGAATTTTGTAAGTACTAAGTTTTAGGTGAAAATACAATGTAAAATTCGACGTACTCCCCAAGAAATACCAGACTGTGGGCAGAGAAAACCAGAAATGATGTGTCGATTTGATGCGCTATCCATGCATCACCCAGTTGAATATGCTTCATCGCTGATATATTCTGTACTGCTCATTGAGAAACTTCTTTGTATTACGATCCTCCTCTTGACGTAGGAGATACCCGCTTTATGCTCAAGAAATGTCATAATTGATAATAAATCAAAACTTCCCAATATAAAGTTGTTGCATGTACTTTTCATTAAAATTGAGTAGGATGAAAACGACTATTAAGTTTGTCCAGAAATAGACTATAGTGATCTTCATTATGAACCATCATTCATTTTATTTTGTACAGTGAACTTTAAAAAAGTGCATTTAGTTTTCAGTTTTGCATTTTACATGACAATAGACTCTTTGTAAACGTTTGAACCTCATCCGTGGGAACTGGATCGATAACATATTCCCATGAACTTTGCTTATACGTCACGATAATGCTTCAGCCAATGAGAGTGTGTGCAGACGAAATGAATTAAAAATTTGTATGAAACCAAGGCTTTTGAGATTACTTTTTATGCCTGGGTTCTAGACACGTGGGCTATGCTTCGTCTGAGAAGCGGCAAGAACGCCACGTCATTGCTCAAGATGGCCGCGTACTAGTGAGACCTGCATAGAAAAAAAAACTATTTAATGAACTTTTTCTTTTTTTTCTTTTTTTTTTAAAAAAAATCTCTATATACCATAATTTAACAGATTGATTGCCATGAGCATCATATGTGGTGCTCACCTTATTTTTCTGTGGACCCATGAGCACCATATATGTTGCTCATGCTCGATATTACAAATTACTAACCTATTCAGGTTCTTGAGCATCATATATGATGCTCATTGTCACAAATTACTGTGAGACCATGAGCATGACATATGGTGCTCGACTTCCATTGGTACATTTTCGGGAGAAGCCAAAGGTAAGAGGAAATTTATGGCCTCCTGGGAGCAGTACCCTCAAATCACATTAACAGTCAACCTGTTAAGTATGTAGATGGGAACTTACAATACACATTTAAAAAAATGAATTGAATCATTGTGTAATTTCTTCAATATTTTCCTCGGTGCTTGTTGTGTGCATAGCCTGCCTATTCTGGGTTTTATATCGTATTCTCAGTGAATTTATATTGCTTTCATTATAACTTTTAATGTTGAGGCTTATTTTGCGGTTGTTTGCGGTGAGATTGGAATAAAACGTCGTTTTGTTTGAATCACATCACAATTGGCATTGTAATAATAGCATTTGTGTGCGGGTAGCTTTATATGCATTCAGATTGATTTTAGCGAAGCTGTCAATACACGAGTGCTGGGTGGATTATGGATACAATTCCCGAGCTTGTTCATTATGTTTGTTTCTTTTACTATCCGCAGTAATCATAACAACACTCATAAAATCTCTGGTTTTGTTAAGAACAAGAAACGAACTGACCACATAAGTACAGTCGTGTCTTATAACCGTTCTGATCAGTTTTAAGCAATTTTCCATTGTTATTTATTGTTATAAACGATTTTTTAATCCGTGTTGAGAATATTTATGTGTGCATAGGCCCACACTTCAAAATATGGTTTGAAAACCAGTCACTTGAAGCTTCACACCTGTTTTTATTGCCAGCGGTAAGTACCTGTTGTTGCCAACTCTTAATTCAGAACCACGATTAAAAGAGAGGGGAAAATGTCCTTATTTCATTCCCCAGTATTTATACTATACTATAATGTAAACCCGCACAACCGTGGCGTAATGGGGTTGCATATATGCAAGGCGTTCTTAGAAACCGCGAAAAACGGGCTCAAGCTCTCTCATGCATTTTTAACCCCCCTAAATGCGGCACCCCGAGCCGAAAATCGATAAAAACTTCGTACAGGATTAGATTTGGCGAAGATCTACATATCTGTGTACAGAATTTGGTAGCTCTATATGCAAAAAAGTCTGTCCACACACACACACAAATATATATATAATTAAAGTTATATTTAATTTTCTAATAATAATCGTACTTAGTGAAAATTGTATTTTACTTTCAGTGGTGGGAACAGCAGTTGCAGGTTTAACAACTACTGGTCCTCATGGTGGATTTCCACAGCCTCGTTCAGCCTCTACAAAGCTTACACCAATGCAGATTCGCTGTAAATTCGGTCAGCTGGGTCCTAGTAAAGGTCAATTCAATTCTCCGCATGGCTTTTGTCTTGGTGCAGAGGAAGACATCATTGTTGCTGACACTAATAATCATAGGATACAAGTATGTTGGTGATTAATTTACTTCATTATCAATAAAATAATTGTTGAACACCTTGGAAACTTTATATTGTGCGCCATTCAGTTCTCTTAAGTTATAATGGCTGCTAATTAATTTTCAGATTAAACCATGTTATTGCGTTTCAGTGATGTGTTACAATGTAGATCAACAGATCGACTCTGTGTAGTAATTTTCATTGCAGTTCTTTTCCGCTCAAATCCAGTTAAAGTATTGCTGTTCCGTATTTCGTATTTAACCCTTTTAAATTGTCTTTTTTTAAAGGTAAATTATAGACTTCAATCAGGCAGCTACAGCATCATCCCTATTTATTTTAGGATCATGATTTGTACCTCATTCTCTTCAGAATAGAACAGCATTTCAAACGATACCATTCACATTTCCTTGTTGTATCCCGGAGGCGGGAAAGTTTGAGAAAAATCGGATTTTTTTTTTTTTTAAATTTTCAGCCCCACTGGACCTTCCACTGTGTTGACGCACAGATCTCAAAATCAACTGAAAAACATTAACGGGTGTACTAAGTGTGTGTGTAAAAAATTTCAAGCATGTAGCTTGAATAGTAAGGGTGGAAAAAATATTTACCAGTGAGCCTCACAATGCCCCAGATTATCACAAAAGATCCGGATCTCAGGTAAAGAAATTTCTGAAACATCCCTATTTATCCTAGGGCCATGTTTTCTACTTCATTCTCTTCAGAATAGAACATCCTTTCAAACGATACCATTCACATGTCTCTACCATGTATCTGAGGCGGGAAAATAAAAAAAATAAAATGGTAAAAATTCCTTTTCTTTACCCTTTTGCCCCTCTCAACTTCCCCTCCCCCTGTGTTAACGCAGAGATCTGAAAAATACTAATAGGTACACTGAATGTTTGTGTAAAATTTCAGTCTTCTAGGTGCAAAAGTAAGTCCTCCAAAAAATTATAAAAATAGGTCTAACAAAAATGTGCAGTTATGGCGTCATCACTAGGGCCAGCCTTAAGCCAATTGGACCGATTGCTCCCAATCGGGCCCCGCGCTAGTGCCGTCTACTCTACTGTTCAGTCTAATCTACTCTCCAGTGCCGTTTAACAGCATATTAAGCCCCTGAGGAAACAAGTGTGTTGTGGTCCCTATGACTAAATTTTGTTGGTAATGCATGTAATTAATACAAGCCATTCTGCTCACGGTCCCCGCAATGCTTGCGGGACCCCCGGCCAAATGGCTATGGTACCGTTAAGATGGCTCTGCTACTCTCGGTTGTCAAGTACACACAACAACATATTGCAATACACATACATCCATGGGCTCCACAAAGGAGGGTATGGCCTCTTCCTAACAAGTAAATGAATAATTTTTATTAAGTTTCCGGGCATAAGCAAATATTTGTGAAAATAATGGTGCAGTAGGTCCTTTATTTTTGTACGTTTACAACTTCTGTTGTAAAAATAGATATTATGTCCAGGAAGTATTCTGCACACGCCCAATACCCCTAACACTCCCCAAACTTCCTTACAGACACCCCTGGACGTAAAAATAGTGTTTTCTTTGAGTTTGTGTAAAAATGAACATCTTTATTCTGGGTGTACTCCCCCTTTTATTTTGAACACCTCACTACGTAAATGTTCCTGGCGTTTTACTGATTATGTCATGTGATACTACCGTGAATACCGAGATGGTATCAAATAAATCGGTCTCAGTGCGACTTCTTTGCATATCCTTTCTCTTATTATAGCCTTATTAAAAATACAAAATCAGAGGACAAACTTTGCCTTCTCCTGCGAATTTTTTTAATTCCAGTCACGAAAACCGAATGTATACTAGTGTGTACTGAATAGGTGGCTGCTTATGAAGGTTTGTTTTCTAACTCGAATAATCCAATGGAAAATATTTCATCTATCTTCCATCAGTTCCTTGAGATTTGTGATCATCTCATCATCATTTCATTTTGTCCGCTGTCGATAACGATTGCAAGCTGATTATACCTTTCATAAGTAGCTACCTACGACGTTTCCACTAGCGTACATTACATTTTCCTGACCTGAATTCTTTTCAAAAAGATACAGCTGTTAAGAAATCTTTGAACCAACGAATTCGTATCAATGTGCATTTCATTATGTCTTACAAATATAAACTTATGGAAATATGGACTTCATCATTGCATTTCTCATAAAATTCTAGCTCAATTTGGTATAGTACATGACTCCTTTCCTATTTAAAAAAGTCGAGCAAGATATAAGATGCCCGATTTCATGATGGCGGCCATGATAAACATACCCTGAAAATAAATGTCTACTTCCTCCTGGTGTCGGTTAATGTGTTTTTGTTTTTCATCCTTTTACCCGTTTTACAAATAAAAGTAAATTTTCAAACTTGAAACACATTGTTATGACTTATTCTGATCAATCAGGTTTTTGGCCACTGCGGCCGTCTTTATGGACGGAAGCACTTTAAATTTTGCTCACGTTTGTTTCTTGATATTCCACTCTTCTCTGCGAAGTTTGTTCAAGAAACTAGATTTCGACATCGATAGGTTTACTTGTAAGAGAAGAAAACTATGAAATACTGGTACAACGCCTTCTTGAAAAATTACAAGGCACAAGGGGGAAATATATAGATATATTTTAAAATTAATTCCTGTCTGCATTTCCTTATTTGAGTTATTTCTGTGAAAAATTAGCAATGAACAGGGCGAGGTTTACACTAGAACATTTTGCAGATGGAAAAACGTTATAAAGGGAAATGGGTATAACTACTAGACCCAGCAGGGAGAGCGCAGGGTGTCCACATGAAACCTCCCTGATTACATATTAATTGCATGGAGACTGTTAGTGCCAGAGAATAACGGTTTGCGGCATCTTGAAGAGCAACTCAAACAGTTTTTTGTTGTTGATTGTTAATTATTATTTGTTACATGTGTTCATGAACAAAAATGACAAGAGCACAAGAGAGAGTGCGGTGTGTGGTGTGGTTGGCTGAGACTAAATCAGTTACCTTGCAAAGGAACTTCAGACGAAAGTACCAACGGGACCCACATGACGTCAAGACCATTAAAACATGATTTGAAAAGTTTTTAGCCATGGGGTGTGTCAACGAACAGCTTGGCTCAGGCAAAGCACGAACGTCTGAAGAAACTGTGTGTGAGATCAGGGACGCCGTCACTAGATGCCCAACAAAGTCAGTTCGCAGAGCGTCACGTGAGCTGAACATCTCACGTCAACGGTCCGTAAGGTGCTCCATAAAAGACTGCGTTTGTATGCATGTAAGGTGCAAATTGTTCAGACGCTACAGCCCGATGTCATACCAAAACGAACCAGGTTTTCAATGGAGATTCTGGAACGGATCGAGGATGACTCCGATTACTTGGGGAGGATGATTTTCGGTGATGAGGCAACCTTCCATACATCAGGCAAGGTGGATCGTCACAATGTGTGCATTTGGGGTTCCGAACCTCCATACATTATTCGTGAACATGTCAGAAGTAGCGAGAAAGTGAATGTGTGGTGTGCTTTGGGACGCGACAGAATTATCGGACCATTTTTCTTCATGGAGCACACAACAACTGGTCTCGTTTATCCTTACATGCTTGAACACTTTGCTTTTTCACAGCTACTCCCTTTGCAACTGACATGATATTCCAACAGGATGCTGGTCCACCGCACTGGCGTTTAGATGTTCGTAGAGCTTTAGACTGAACTTTCCACCGCGATGGACGAACTTCTTGGTTACCGCGATCTCCCGACATAACCCCTATGGATTTCTTCCTATGTGTTATGTCAAAGATAAAGTCTACGCTACACCTGTGATATTCCTGCTTTTCGTCACAGAATTGAAGAAGCCATCAATTCGATCACACCAGACATGTTACCCTACACATGGCGGGAGATTGAATATCGACTGAACATTCTGAGAGCTACTAACGGGGCCCATGTAGGTATATATATATATAGATAGATAGATAAAAAAAACGAGTTCCTCTTCAAGATGCCGCAAACCGTTATTCTCTGGCACTAATAGTTTCCACGCAATTAATATTTGTAATCAAGAAGGTTTATGTGGACATCCTGTATATATTTTGATTCTACAGACCTTAGTGCAAGTTAGTTGGAAACGTGGGGTCCCGCAAAATGTTCCCAATCGGGCCCCGCACCGCCTAAGGCCAGCCCTGGTCATCACCCCCTATGTCTCGACGCAGAAAAGCGTGAAACTATACGTAACGTGTTCTACAATGCCTCCAGGCTTGAACAAACAAAAAGAACTCGAAGTAAAAAGCTTTATTGGTACTTTTTTAATCGAATAATGAAGACATTACTTTAGTGAGAAAAAAAAAAGTTAACGCGCGTTTCAAAACATCGTGAGAGTTTTGACGCGGGTAGATTCATGTAATCATAATTTTGTCCAATGAAATATACGAGTGTTGTGCTTTGGGATTGCTATTTACCTAATCTAGTTAAGGTCAGTTTCTTTTTCCTTTTAAAAATTGCAATGTAAAACATATTACGTGTGGACAATCTTCTACAAATACTTGGAATGAAGTAAAATAAGATTCCTTGTTTTATATCCTACGTTACGCTATTTAGGCTGAAGAAGATCATTAATTAATGAAAGAAATGATTAGGAAAAATTGGCGGAATGAGAATGTGAGGAAACGAGAATCCCAAGAAAACCCACGGACACGATATTGTCCACCACAAACTGACATGATCTATTGGGATCGAATCAGGCACTGCTCGCACCAGAAGTTAGCTCCCTCTAACTTATTCACCATGCCCCCTTCAGCAAAAACGTCTATACACACATGTAGTGTTCTTTTACTTATAAATTCGGAATAAATTCACGTTTTTATCTTTTCTAAAGAGGAATAATTTATCTGTAAATTATTAAAAACTGGATTCTAATTGGTTAATTTTATAGGAAGCTCTTGACTAACGTTTAGAGTATGTAAATCTATTTTGCAGCAGTCTGTACAAAAACTGATTAATTATGGCTTTCGTATATAGAGCTCTACCCATATTTTAGAAGTTGATCTGTTTGTTTTCCATGTTTCCATCGGTTTCCTCTACCGGAGCGTAGAAGAATTACGTCAAAATCTTCCAAAAATCTAATGTAGTGGGAAAATATATCTTGTCCTCAATCTTATTAACTAGATAGTACAAGTTACACATAAAATCACTATATAGTTACCGAAAGAGATTAGTTATGACACTTGAAAGAGAAAGGAGGGACGAAAGAAAGGCTTTGTTGGTTATGACTGGCCATTTGTGCTGTAAGTGTGAAAAGTATGTAAACGAAGTGATAATCTTTTGCTATTCAACTCCGCTTGCAGGAAGAAACAAAACAAAACATTTTTTTTTCTTTATCTTCATTTGCTGACAAATTGAAGCCAAGCTGACGGCGTTGTACTTGTATTAAGTAAATGATTTGTAATGAATATATATATATATATATATATATATATATATATATATATATATATATAGCATGTTACGTAAGTTATTTTGAAATATGTGTATAAGGTAACTCAGTATGATTCTCCTAATCTTCCAGATTATCATCATTATTTTTATTTTCAGCTAACCTTCTGCTAGTTAGGATTTTGTCTCCAGATTCCTGCATTTGCTCGGCCTACGACTATCCCAACTTTCATATCCCTAATGTGCAATTAATCTTAAGGAATTTCGAGTTATGGCCATGTCATTGCAACAATTGCAGCCGCCACGCTTTTGTTTTTCCTCCTTGGGTAAACCTCAAAAAACGTTGTAACATGTCTTTATTATATTCAAATACTAAGTTTAAATACCAAATTTCATGTCTCTAGTCTGAAGGATTCCGAGATATGGTCATTCTGTTACAACAATTTTGACTTCTGCCCTTCTAAGAAAAATATAAAAGAAAACTGTGAAACATGTGTGTTACTGTTTTAAATGGGGAGCCCATACACCATATTTCACGTCTCTATCCTTCAGAGATACGACACTTTACTATAATAATTGCAACCCCCATTTTCCCCCTTCCCCGTCGAATTTCCAAAAATCCTTCCTTAGTTGTACCGTACGTCATAAATCCTTGCACTTTCAAAATTTCTAGTTTCTACATTAAGCGGTTTGACCTGGACGTTGGTAAGCCAGCCGGGATTCTACTTTCATATATAGAGATATCACTTGTGAAGTCTGTACACAATAATAGGCTCTCTGGCACTTCAAAAATAAGACGAGTTTCGTACTTCACAAAGCGTTTTAATGCATTTTGTATTCTCATAATGTTGCAGTTCATTGACAGAAGGAATGCACTGAAATTGTCTGATTTGGAAGTCGAGTAATGTATGTACAAAAACTAATAATATCTAGAAGTACATTATTATGACAATATTCATTTGATTGATTTTATTTATTTAGTCCTTTGTTGAGAGTGAATCTATTATAGGACTAGAGCTGAAGGTTAAAAGTGGAATCTCAACAACTATGATATTCTCCCACCTTGCCGGAATCGAAACCGGGACCTCGTGTACCAAAGGCTTGCACTCAAGATACCAGAAAAAAATGAGAACGATATGCGTAATTTAAGGTAAAATAGTTTAGTCCGAGGAAACTTGAGTTACTACTTTATATACTTGTATATAACGAAGTGGCTCCACTTGCAGAACTTCTTTTTAAAATACGTAGTTGACATAGGGCTTTTTTCTCACATAATTCAAACAGACCTCATAATAGCACCATGAGTTAACACTGGTTCATTTTTTTTTTAATTGTAAGATTTTTTTTTTTTAAGTTAGAAAATTGTTTTTCCTAATAAAATTATAAACAACTTGTTTCTTTTGAAACAGTTGGGAATGTAATTAAATAGTACATAACTAGTCTATGCGGAACTAAAATATATTGTATGTTTTCCAGGTATTTGAGAAGACAGGCTCATTTAAATTCCAGTTTGGAATTCCTGGCAAAGAGGAAGGTCAGTTGTGGTATCCGAGGAAAGTAGCCGTAATGAGGAGCACTGGGAAATTTGTTGTTTGTGACCGTGGTAATGAACGATCACGAATGCAAATCTTCACGAAAAATGGTCATTTTATTAAGAAGATTGCTATAAGGTAAGTTTTAAGTTAATTATAAAATTAAACATCATTAGTAGATACAAAATCAGAGCGATATGTCGGGAGGTTCAATCTTTGACACTTTCGCAGCTTTTCACTGTTTGAATTTCATTGAATTAATAGCTGTTGAAGATTAAACATCTCCAGACGTCGGTATGTTGTTCGGACAATTTGTATGTTGATTTGTGTGCGTACCGTATTCTTTAAAAAGTGATGGATGTCCGTATTTTTGTTCTGGACTCGGAAAACAGATTAATTAGTTATTATTACCTTACCACTGCACCGATTAAATATTCAAGAAAAATATCGAGTCTTGTTCTCTTTGGTTTTAAAAATACGTGAAAGCTTACGAAGCAGACTGGTCTCTGTGAGAGAACCGCAGCGGTATGTGGGATGTGTTTTACGAACGTTCTTAAGAATTGTGAGCGATGAGAAAGTCTCTAAGTAAAGATGGAAATGTGTTATTTCGATCAGTTGTTTCCAAACTAGAATTTTAGGAATGATTAAAAGAACGGATCAAAAGATTGCGATCTTGGCCAATAATTAGGTTTTTGGATCAGGTGCCACAAAACGTTTGAACGGCCCCTAAATCGAGTTTTCGTATTTTTTTTAGGGAATAAGCACATCATACTAAGTGAAGTGATATAGTTTTGGTTTGGCTACATTATATGTAGTTCTCCAGATATAAGGCGTACAAGAAAACTTTTGACTGAAATATTGTCTATCTTTTGATCCAAAAAGAAAAAGCAATTAAGTCGTGTATATTGAAATAACATAAACAGATTAGTCTAGCTGTTTTAAATTTCAGGATAATATTTTATGGCATCTTAGTTTTAATTTCATTAATCTTATTATGTATATATACTAAACTAGGTATTTGTCTTTAAATTAAATTGTTTCAACAATTTTCAGTAAAATTGAAAATGAATGTACTTCCATATCCAGAAATCTGACAATCCTAGATATGTATTGAAGCTTTCCTGTGAACGTATTGTGAACAGGTCGTTTCGGTTGGTATACAGAAGACCGGATAGCAGCCTAGACCGTAGGGTATACAGGAAACCAACACATACAGATTTATATCTAAACGCAAACAGTTTCCATCATAAAGCTCAACGGCTTGAAGTTCTCAGCATCTTAGCACATAGAGCATTCTCTGTCTCGGAAAAGGATTGTTTAGCAGAGACCACCTTCGCACCACCATGCTCCAGAATGGACAATGAGAGATATAAATATAGCCCTGAAAAGGACCAGAACGAAGGACACTGACAACAAAGACATAAGTATAGAAGAAACTATAAATGAAGAACGGAAGAACACAATCACCCATACACCGGCAACAGTTCTGGAAAGCTCAGCAGACTACTCGCTAGGTACAACATGAGGACAATACACAACCTCCAGCAAAAATAAGAAACTTACTGCGACCAACCAAAGACGATCTGGGCCTCCGAACTCCTGGAGTTTACCACATTCCATGTAAATATGGTAAGTCATATATTAGACAAACAGGACGAACAATTGAAGCCAGATGCAAAGAACACAGCAGTTACATTAGACTAAACCAACCAGAAAAATCCGGGCTGGCTGAACATAGCATCAAACAGAAATATAAGATTTTATTTATAGATACCGAAATAATAGCAAAATGATCAAGAGTTTGGGACAGAAGGATAAAAGAAGCTGCTGCAATCACACAAGAGAAAACGAACCTTAACAGACACACAAGATTCCAACTGAATCAAACATGGACACCAATCATATCCCGCCATTTCAACCACCAATCAGAAGAGTCCAATCACACATATATGAAGTATATATTCCGTACACTCTATTGCCCCATCATATTCGCCTGAAGATGAGGACGATGTCAGCCCTCGAAACGTCGCAAGATATAGCAGTATTTACCTGGCTGCTAGCGCGAGAAGACCTGTTCACAATCCTAGATATGTTGCAAGAGAAACCGCTCTTTTCTTCATTTGTTATATAATAATAATTTTAAGGAGAGTGCTTTAATAGATTAATTCCTTTTTATAAAAGTGCATTTACCTTAAAATGGTTGGGAATTCTAGCTTAAGCTCAATATGTAAAATAAATCTAAACAAATACTTTTTAATCTTATTATTTTACGTTTTGTGATTTTCAGATATATTGATATCGTAGCTGGTCTGGCGGTGACAACCCAAAGTCATATCGTTGCTGTTGATAGCGTATCTCCAACTGTATTCGTTATTGCGGAAACTGGAGATTTGTTACGTTGGTTTGATTGCAGCGATTATATGCGTGAGCCTTCCGACATAGCAATTAGTGGTAAGTAAAATGAATTCTTCGTAATAATTTAATTCATTCGTATTATTTTTATGTCTGTCACTGTCACAGCCGTATTTTGTTTGTAATAGTATCAGTTGCCTAGGCAGCGGAATACTATAAGGTTTATTTATTAAAAAAAAAAAAGTTCATACAATAATTGGAGTGAACAGGGTGTCTATCGGTCACGAATGTCACGAAATCAGAAAACGGTCATGAAAGTCACGAAATTTAGCTTTTGGGTCACGATTTTTTTTTAACTGTACAAATGTAAGTGCAGATTGGAAAATTTTGTTCTGTGACACGCCAAAATTCACCACCAAAAATGTCTATGGCCGGCTTTAGACGCTACCAAATCGCAAGCAAAGTACGTTTCTATCGCATGGATGAAAATTCGGCCTAATTCGCGCGCAAATACGCTCTTGAAAATATTAGGAAATTTTATGATTTGGTAAAGAATAGGTCACGAAATTTTATTTTGGAATTTTAGTAGACACCCTGGTGAAGAAAGTCGTGTGATTTTAAAACTCTTTACCGACGCAGTGGTAAAAAGTTCCGGAAAATCTTATTCAGTTTTATGGGAGTTACATAGTTCAGAAACCCTACGTGCCGCAAAATAGTGTTTGGGTACCTGTCTCTCCATATGTGTAGAGGCCACACCCTTCAACACATTGTACGTTAGATTTTTTTTATTGCTAAATTGTGGCGTGCAACGAAAATCTTTCCCTCCTATACTTCAAAATAAAGGTAATCTACTGAAGAATGGAAATCGAAAATTACTATTTTTTCCAAAAGGGTTTACGATTTTTATATTATATAATTAATCTTATAATATGATACTTCCCGGATCCAAGCACATACGTGTAACACAAAAAGAGTGAAAAAGTAAGTGATTGGACCGGGACTCGAACCCGGGACCTCCGGCATACTGTGCCGATGTGTTAACCACTACGACACTCAGTCCACTTCCCAGAACACTCACTCACTCTCGAGGTCATTGTTTTCCACTCGGGACCACGTGGGGTATACCATAGACCACTGCTGTGCTTGGGCAGTCCCTGGATCCATATACCGAGCATCTATTCTTCATTTTAAGTGAGTTCATGGACAGGCAGTAATTAGTTAAAAGATTAGAACAAATATATTTAGTTTTAAATTATGCAACTCGTTGCAACTTCCAGCTATGGGGATCTGATATTAAGACCAAAAGATGTACCTCCTACAGGGAAATGCTGTATTTACTCTATTGTAAGTCTTTTTAATACTTTCTTGGTTCCAGAAATGCCTTTCAGGTTGGAATCAGAATAATTAATACGATCGGTAAAGTAGTCGAAGAAATAAGAAAAAGCTCTGAAAAATATCGTCAGAAGCTGCTGGAAATAAGATTTCACCAGAGTGTGGACTCGATGTTTCCAAATTAAACGGCGTGACAAACATCTTGGCATTTGAAGGCGGCGCTCCAAATTCCCTTTAAATGCTGCTAGCAAATGAGAGGCCAGCGGTATTGCCACATTTATTTTGTATACATCCACACTGTCCCCTGCCACCTGACCACGCTGTAGTTTGTCTGTTTAGCCATAGCCACACCCTTTTACCACTTGGCAACGTCGCGTCAGAGCTTGCGTTTCATTCAATTAGCTGAAATGCCAAGATGTTTGGTGAAACCACGAGAGGGTAATTCACTTTGAGTTCGTTCGTAACGGTCTTGCCATTAATGCCAACCTTTATTGCTAACAGTTGGAGTGAATGTATGCTGCACTACGCCAAAAATATCCTGCATTGGTGAACGAAAGCGCGACTTTGCTGCAACGGGATAACGAAAAACTACACTCGGCTCGAAAAACGCAGCAAACAATTCAGGAACTTGATAGCATCGAACTTACGTCACCCGGTATATAGTCCTGAGTTTCTCCTTCGAATTACTCCCTGTTTCGATTCATGGGGTACTTCCTGAAATCACGATGCCTCACGAATGAGCAAGAAGTGGTAACAGCAGTGAATAACTTAACATCTAAGCATAAGACACGTGGTACCGAGGTAGAATAGTAAGTGCCAGGAAGGTTGCTGCAAACAGACCAACACACTGAATGTTAACTGTTTTCATTGTACTCTAATAAATACAGGTATGTTGTATACTAGAACATTGCAAGACTTATGACTTAACTTTGTATTAAGAGCTACTATGGTTAGAAGCTTGACATTTTTGCACGATTACACCTAATAATCTAAAAGTTAATAAATATGTAATTATATTAATATTCTCTTGTTAGTTTCTGATCTGTGGCAGAACGGCACGTGGTTTCCGTATACGCACTTCATATATTCGGCATGTTAAATGTTCCATGGTTTCAAGTAATGAAATTTTTTTTTTTTTATTTATTTCTTTATAAATACTTTTAAGGTAAGCAGTAATATTTCATCAACGTTTTCGTTTTACAGGCAAAGAATATTTTGTATGCGACTTCAAAGGACATTGTGTCGTAGTATTTAACGAAGAGGGCCAGTTCTTGAGAAGAATTGGCTGTGAAAATATAACTAATTTCCCCAATGGCATTGATATATCAGATGCTGGGGATGTGTTAGTTGGGGATTCCCATGGCAATCGCTTCCATGTGGCAGTATTTACAAGGGATGGCTCTCTTCTCTCAGAATTCGAATGTCCATATGTTAAGGTAAGGAATGCGTTTCTTTTGTTATTGCTTCTACTACCGGTGTGTTAAGATTTCGTTTTGTTTTTCAGTACTGAATCTACTTATAATACAAAATCATTTGAGTCTTTGAGTAGCCCTAATTCCTAATACGAGGCACGTCCAGAAAGTAAGTTCCGTTTGGTAATGAAATTAAATTGTGTACAGATATAGAAAAATTATTTATTGCACAAAATTCTACAACTCTTAAACTACTTTTCCACATAACTGCCGAAATTTTGCAGGCATTTGTCATAGCGTGGCACAAGGTTTTGTATACTTCTTCATAGAAGTTTGCCGCCTGTGTCTTCAACCAGTTGGAAACAGTTTCTTTCAGCTCGTCGTCATTGTTGAAGTGTTGACCGCCAAGGAAAGACGTGAGATGTAAGAAACCCTGCGGTTTTCCTGGATCTTGTCATCAATCGCGTGAACCAGTTCTTCTGTAACCAAAGATGGACGCCCACTTCGTTCTTCATCGTGCACGTCACTACGTCCTTCATTGAATTGTCGGACCCATCTTCTCACCATTGAATCACTCATCGCATTTTGTCCGTAAACATAGCAAATTTGCCGATAAATTTCACTTGGTTTCATTTTCCTCGCATTCAGAAAACGAATCACAAAGCGGCGGGATTTTCAATCAACACCGACATTGTAAACAAGCACAACAAATCGTACGTGACTGACAGCGATCTCCAAATGGCGCACGTTTCTTCTTGATACAGAGCGTCTACCGCGCATGTGCGGAACTGCGATCGCAGCGCTGCAGCGGAGATAAATTGAAACGGAACTTACTTTCTGGACGTGCTGTGTAGATTACAGTCGCCGCTCCGGTATGTTTACAGTCTTCTTGAAAGTGGGTAGTGAGTATGCCGAACACGAACGTCCTTTGCTGTTTATTACATGGATCGTTCAAGACATGTTTCGCTTTCTCTCACCGTTGCACGAATTTGCCCAAACCCTGTGCAAAAATGAGGGCTTTGGCTATTTAGCATTCTCCTCACATTCCTGGGGGCGCGCGGTGGCTCAGTGGTAGAGCGTTCACCTCTGGGGTCTCGGGTTCGATCCCAGCCCCGCTAAGTGAACTTTGTGGTGGACAAACACCGTGTGCGTGGGTTTTCTCGGGGTTCTCCCGTTTCCTCTCACTTTCTTCATTCCACCATTTCATTCATCACTCATAATCACCGTCTCCTTTAGCCTAACCGGCATAAACGTGGGACGTAAAACTCAAAGATTTCATTTCATTTTTCATTTTCTCCACACATTCCACTTCTTCGTCTGTTTCGAATCGTTCACCTTGCAATGGAGAGTGGGACAGTCGTTCCCACCTTAATTCTTCAATTTTGTGTCGTTGTTTGCGTGCTGAGTTGGGGGGGGGGTGGGCGTTATCGTCAATTAAAAAAAAAAAAAAATAGGCCGCTTAACGTCAAACCTGAACTCTTTTTCAGAAAAGGCAATTCGACATAAGCGACATTGTCTCCTAGATAATTTTCCCGTTTCACTTTATATATACAGGGTGGGCCATTTATTTTGATACGCCCTTGTACTTTTAAACTAATAGATACAAAACGATGAAATTTCGTATTATACAAATATCGACTGGGGAACATTGACATACACTGCAATATATAACCAGATTAACAATATTGCCACCTCAACATGAAGTTACATTTTTCAAACGTACTATAGATATTTCAAATCTACATATTAAACGAAAGCTTACAATAGCACACTTTTTATGCACTGTTGCAAACTAAGAACGCTACAGTATCATAATCATTTAAAAAAAGGGGGGATTCTAGAATAATAATAACGCAAGTGAGACGAACGGGGCAACACACACATACAAAATACATTAGTGTCAAATACTGTGATTAAATGACTTATTTCAAAGAAGTACAAAGTTACAAGGAATTGAAAATTTGACTTTCTCCAAAGGATTTTAGTTAGAAAACGTCCTTAGTTAAGGATTACATCTAATTATCTAGATGGTGTTGAATAAGACATACAGATCATCAAGCCGTTTACAGCAATTTCATATCTCAAACCGTTCCGAAGTTGTTTTTTTAAAGGTAATAATTGCTATATTGCTTAAAATGGCGTATTTGTTGGAACTTTTTAAGACAGTTGTTGGTTTTCTTTGCTTCTATGACATCCCCAACAATACGGTTTGGCATGTGTAATTACAAAAAGTTCTCGGAATTACATCATTTTGAACAGTGGTACAAACTTTTATCAATGTTTAGCATATCTCCAAAACGGTTTGAGATAACAAATTGCTGTAAAGGTAATTGTGATATGTACATTTTATTGAAAACAAGATATGTAATTAGATAAGGTACTTACCTAGGCAGTTTTTCAGAATAAAGGCTTTCCAGTTAACATTTATATGTAAAAATTCTCCCGAACTTTTTAAGTTCAGGGTGTCCCTGTCTTCAAAATGTATATCTACAAGGGTAATTTCATAACTAGTGCACAGGATGGCAGAATTACGGAATGGCTGATGTACTCGTAGTGAAATTTTTGTCAAGTTTTTAAAGCTTCAAGACAGTGCTTGTAAGCTCTGTAGTGTATACCGTTTGGCAGTGACAAGTTTTTAAATAGAGGCTGTAGGTAGCGGGGTATCGTCAAGGAGACTAGAGGACTAAGCTACTCCCCTGACATTTTATATTTCTCTGTTTTCGTAAAATAACAGTTTCTATTGTCATCACACAACTTTAGTCCGCGCCCGTGTGCTGAATGTGACAGCGAAGTGGAGATCGGAAACGCTCGGGTTTTAATCGGCTGGGGAAAGGAACAGGGTCTCAATCAACTAGTCCGCATATCATGTTGTCTAGGCTCTAAACTCGGGCGTTCTATCGTAAGCGAATTTAATGCTCGTTTGCTTTTTACAGTTAATAGTTTGAACGCAATTAAATTTACAGTATTAATCTTAACACTGTAAGAGACCTAGTGAAGTGTGAACTTTGTGAACTTTTTAGATTATCAATATATTTTAAAAGTGACTCGAAGAGTAAAGTTTGGAAGGGGGCTCGTCTGAGAAATCGAGTCCCTTGGAGCAAAGCGATGGCGCAAGCAGTGGTATTACTTCAATTGATACAGGGAACAGTAGGGATGGGGATCGGCCGTTTCAGTGTTGTATTCTGTTGGATTCCCTAATTTTCAAGAAAAGCAACAAATAATAACCAGTGGTAGAACAACAAGCATTTCCATTCAGACAAAAATGAAAGATTATATACATAATATCAAAACGGATTATTTTTCTTCTTCAAAGTAGTAACTGCATGTAAGTCAAGAAACAAACTGTATTGCTGGTCTTATATTCTCTTGCACACAGAAACGGACGTATGGAATAATCATGGTTTTTGTGACATGAACAATTTCATGTACACATTTACTGTTAATATGAAAAACTGTGTGTGTAAATTTAAATAACGATAAATTATATTTAACACAAATCTTTTTAATGTGACTATCTTATAGATCTTCATATTTACATACTGGTAGAAATTACGTAAAACGATTTATCCAGTGGCGTATTTAGGATTTTGTTTGATATACTAGGAAAAAACGTGAAACTCGTATGCTGGTGGAGGATCTCCCCTCCCCTCCCTCTCCTGCAAAAACACGTTGAATATTTGTAATTTCATTTCAACTTAACTGATTTCATTCTAGAAAAAAAAAATGGAAATATTCAGTTTTATCTGTGTAGGTTTTAACCTGAAAGAAAACGCTGAGACAAGTTGAAGCTGAAATATACTGATTGGAGTTTTAATGGCAAGAATTGCAAACTGATGGATCTTATGTGATATAATACACACAAAAATTTAGCAGTAAATCTAACCTTTTATTCTATTCATAGGAAAAAGAGGAAACGTCCTTTTGGCGTACCTAATTTCCCTGGCTACTTATTTATCCCTCTTGATTTTCTTTAATTCAAACTTTTACCTTTCTTTATAAATAAACGATGTAAATATTGCTTTGCTGTAGTAACTGAGGTCTCGTTATGTTGATATCTGTTTAAGTTGGTGTGGAACACCAGTTTCGCTTATCAGCTCTTCTTAGTTTTGGTGTTACTGACGACGGCCAACTTGAATCATAACTAACAAGTATGATAGGAGAAATGAAAGAAAGTAGCAACTAAGAAAAAGAACAGAAGAGGTGAATGGACGAAAGAAAGAAAAAAAAATAACATAGTTCTTACATGGAATGAAATTTTACAAATACAGTATTATTTCTGAACAAAGAGGATAAGAAAATGGAAAGTCAATGAAATTCTTAGAAATGGTATAAAGGAGGATTATTGTACGTGGAATGCGAAAAACTAACGAATTTATTTATGGGGGGAGGGAGGCCTTGAGCCCGGTAGCCCCTCAAATACGCCATTGGATTTATCGGAGCATTAACATAAAAATACTACATAGCACAAAATAATATACAAGCGTCGCTGTTGCAAAAGAATAGACAAATTAACACATGATGTTAACTCTAGGCTGCATAGTGATCTTTGGCACCGTCCAACATGTAGCCTCGAGCTCAGGGCAGATTTTCATAAAAAAAATAGTACTCTCAAAACCCTCAAATGTTACAATTTTTTACTCGTATCGTCTGCAAGAGAGCTTACGTTGATTATTACAGTTGTACCGCTCTTAGCGGGATATTCGCTATCAAACATTTCTCATCGGTTGATAGGTTATCATGAACAATGTACTATTATAGTGTATGACTAAAAAGAAATTAGAAAATTTTCAGTTGCACATCAAACTGTCCCAGTAATTTCACTTCACCAAAACAAAAGTAATCTCCAAACTAACTTAAAATAAAAATTATTATAAGGTATGTCTGGTATCGTGTCGGTAGGGGAACGAGTATCTACTCAAAATAGGAATTTCATGTGACAGCACATTAACAGAAATTTGCAGTGCATGAAGTCTGTTGTGGACCGTAGTACAATATTCCGATTGAGATAGTCGTGTCGGGAAGCACATACCAGCATAAAAATGACTAAAAATCAAAGACCAAAACAGTGACAGGCGCAGGAAACGTGAAGCTTGCGGCGGACTCAAATGAAGAAGGTGTTCGAAATCATTATGGAATTCTTATCACAGAGCTGTGTGTGGAAGAAGTGTCATAGCATTGTATTATCGTGACTTGCAAAAACTGCACAGATATATGCACAAATTCCGTTCCTACTTTGGGCATATCGTAAGTGAAAAGCTACACGATTACTGTTGGTAGGTGTGAGTTTATGTTTTGTACAATCTGGACAGAAGCACACTCAGACTTCGACCTATTTCCAAAGTTCAAACAACCTATGCGTGAACGTCGGTTTCAATCTCTACCCGCTTTTACCCGAACCATTCGACAGCTGAACTAAATCTTGGATGGAATACTGAAGTTTTCGGGCATCTGCACTCAAGTCCTTGAGACGCAGGAAAACTACATTGAAAGCTTTTAGAAAGATACTATAAAGAACTAGCAATTGCTCGTTCTTCGCACGGGGAGAATACGTTTCATTTTAGACATAAAGGGCAGTGGGGACTAAATTTTGATGTAAACGGCATCGGAAGTGTCACTCTTCGTCTTAGCGACTCCGAAAACTATGTAATCGACCCTAATATCTGTTCTTTTCGATGATATTTTTATATATACTTCCCTCCCCCAAGTTGCGGGTCTGAATTTGGATTTAAACGGGATCGGAAGTGTCACTGTTCATCTCAGCAACCCGAAGACTGTGGATTCGGCACTAATATCGGTAATTTTCGATCCTATTTTGTGTTCTTCAATCCTCCAAGTTGCACCTTCAAAGTGAAATGATAAAAGCCATCCCAGAACCGAACCTCATCTATGTTGAAAATTTGATTGAGATCGGTCGAGTGGTCAAAAGTCACAAACATAGTCAATTTCAATTTTATATATTAGATTTAAAAATTTAAGTAAATTTGTAAGTAAACAAAAACTAGTGTGCATTATTTATGGTATGACCCTCATACTAGATCGCTATTCAGTTCAGCGATTCGTATGTTTCAAAAATATGGTGATTGTTTTATGTAATAATTTGTTTCTTTGTAGGTTTCGCGCTGCTGTGGTCTAAAAATCACTTCCGAGGGATATGTTGTTACACTGGCGAAGAATAACCATCATGTGCTAGTGTTAAACACCCTCTACATTGTTTAAAGTGGGAAGATATATATATATCACTGATCTCGGCACATTTACATAGTTTGAGTCAATAATAGGAGCTTAAGGTTATGTAATGTGCATTTAGTTTTATGTTAATGTAAAAACATTATACACACAAAAAAAGAGGAAAAAACTGGAAAACAAAAGAATTTTTTGCTTTCTGATGAGCACGAAATTATTAGCAAGCACATGGTTCCTAATGCAAAGAATATGCTTGATTTTTTTTTAATTATTATTATTTTTTAATGTTTCGAGTGCAAGTCCTGTGATCGTGCGAATGTACGACGTATAACGTTAGAGTATGTTTTATGTTGAAGAGTATGTGTGTGTGTGGTGTGTGCTTGTGTGTATGTATGTGTAAGAGCGTTCTTTTAATAGAACTGTAATTACAATACTTACTCAGGTTGGTTTATTTTTTCAATGTATGTCAAATTGAAATTATTTACACTAAAAAAATAAGTTCTTGATATTGTCTATATATATATAAGTCTGTTACAGATGGATGGAAACAGTCTTTTAAATATAGTATAGATATATATATAAAAGATATATATATACATATATTATTATATTATATTCACAGTGCCATTATAATGTCGTTCTGTTGACTTTGTGCGCGAGTAAGTGAGATATTGTGAGAAGAGAGGGGGAATTACATATTGTAAGATTTCAATTCATTTAACATTTTTTTTTCCTAAAAGAAAATGAGGACTGAATAAATGCATTTTCCCCATCTTTGTTCTTTTAGGAAGAGCTTGTGAGCCAGTTGTATTAATTACGTATATGTAGATGTTAATGATAATGAATATTAATATTAAGACAGACTCTAGGGAAGTTAAAAATAAAAAATCTTAGAACAACTTGTGCACAATAGAAAGAGTTTGTCTTATTATATACATATTAAATAATTAAGTGCCTGCGTAGTAATGAATGTAACTGTTAATTGTGACGCTTGGTTTCGTCAAGCAGTTACGGAAAATATCTTCAGTTTTTACCTATCTGTTTCAAAATATCTGCTCCTCTTCTTACTTTGTGGCGATAAAATAACTTTAAAAAAAAAGGCTAGATGCAGTTTCATCAGTGAGGCGTAACAGATGGTTTAAAAAAACTGAGACAGCATTTTTTTAAATGCTGAATGTTGTGGACATTACTTATGCATAACAATGCTATTGATGGGATACCATTATTAATAATAATAATAAAAAAAAGTACATGCCTGTGATAATAGCATCTTCAGGATAAGTTAAACGACCTTGGTCTCTGTTGTTATTTTATGTATAATGTTATAGAGCTGTCTTTAGCAGCGAAGACTAGTATAAGTTTAAAGAAAAAACATGTGTTTCTACGAAGTATATATATATTTTTTAAAAATAATTATTGATAAATTGCAGGCCAGATATTTCTATTTACTTGCACTGACAACAAAAAGTTGTGAAAATAAATTAAAAAAAAAACAGTTAGTTTCAAATTCCAGACAAATGTCAGTGAATAATATTGTCTTTAAATACAGGATTTTTTTTCAGAAAAATGTTTTAAATCACTAATCTGTCTTACGTTTGTTATACAACAAGATAATCATTTTAGCCATATATATATATTTTTGTTATTGCCTTAAGTGAAGCTACAAAATTTTACACACGTATATATATATATATATTATCTGCTCACTTAAAAGAAGAAAAAAAATACAATTTCGAATATAAGTATATACATACATATATATATATTTACATAACTTTTTGACCTTTGGCTTAATATCAATGCATTTCCAATTTATTGCGAACTGACGGAAGTGCGTCGTTATTAATCACCTTTTGATTCCCCCATTTAATTTACCTCAATAGAATATTGTGGTAATTGTGATAGGGTTTTGGATGATTTTTTACAATCACTATTAGCATGTGTACAAAATCGTTTTAGATACTCTGTAAGCGAAGTCGTAATGTATTTCACGTTGTGTAATAACACAATTTCAAATAGAAAAGTTAAAAGAAATAAATAACCTATAATATACATACATATAAATAGATAGATAGATAAAATTAATTAATAACATTAGTTTGGGGCGCGGGAATGAATGTGTAAATGCCATAGATAGGACTTTTTTTCTTCCCACCAAAATTCACTAGCAATAAGTGTTATTTTTTGTGTCAGTATTGAAATAATGCTCCATATAAATAAAAAATATATATATATAAAAGTGTGGTGATGAGAATCTATACCTATTTGAATGGAAGTTGTTAATTATAATTGTCACGTATCATTCCATCCATAGAAAGAACTGGATGCAGAAAAGCAGAAGTTAGGAACCTGTTTTATATATATATGTAGATAGGTAGAGATATATACGTATTACCAGTCAAAATATATTTGTGGTGTTGTTGAATTTTTCCCCCCTTTTTTTATTATTTATTTATAGAAGTTTCCTCACTTCCTAGATTCTGCATTGAGTTCTTAAAATCATCACTCTTTCATTGAAGAATGCAGAGATCAGGGTTTAGGTACTGAAAAAAACGACAAAAAGTAAAAAAAAAAATTACGTGGTCTTTGTATTTTTCAACCTCTTCCCTTGATTTAGTACGCTTAAAAACAAGGTCTTATGCCTTGGTCTGGCACCTTGATGCTATTGCTGAGAGGTGTTACCAAACCCCAACTCTGTTAATGAATTTAAAAATTAAAAAAAAAATACTATATATACATATATTAGAAAATAAATCATAAATATATATTAAGAACTAGTTGCCGGAGCAACTTGATGTCTTCCTAGTTGCTTGACTTTTTTTTTTTTTTTTTTTCATTTATTGTTGTGGCAATGTCAGTGGTATCTCAATTTAAAAAAGCCTGTTTTTACTGTAGTAGTAGTTTTATTTTTCGTTCGTTCGTTCGCTCGTTTGTTTGTTTTGTTACTTTATCACTATTTGTCATATAGTTAACCAGCAAATTGGATAATCAGTTTGCATTTTTTTTTTTTTTGTTTCGTATTTCTCATTATTTTTTAGTATACTTTACTTATTAATTATTTCATATACAGTGATATTTACTATTTTGTCATTGTTTATTTTGTGCAAAACATTGTGTTCTTTTTAAATTTGAGAAAAAGAGACTTTTTTTAAAAAAAAAAAAGTGTATATACAATAGCATACACAATGTATTTTGGTATTGAAGCTCACAATCAATTATCTGTTCATAATGTGCTTATTTGATTTTTTTTTTTTCCATTAGGGTAATTGAGAGAAACTAATACTCAAATTTCTAGTGTGTGTATAGTCCACTAGATGGCGTTCATTCTCCAGAATGCATAGTGTATGTAAACTTTTTTTTTTTTTTTTTTTTGTCTACATGGTATTATTCCTCTTTTTCTCAATTGACTATTTAATAAGTATAGGTGTAGCAGCTTAGAAACCTGTTACGCTTTATTTAAAAAATGAACAAAAAAACTGAAAAATCAAAAAGCCAAAAATATATATATATATATAAATATTGAAGGTGTATTTTATGGGAGTGATCGACATATTTTTGTTGTTTATGGTTTACAACTAGAATATGTGAGAATTTAACCAAAAGTTTTTTTTTTAAATAAAAAAAATACATGTATTTAGTGCTAATCATTGCAAGCTTACGTGTTTTTTACTGTAGCGACAAACAATTTTTTTTGTTTGTCATTCGTCAGCAAAGCTCAAAAACGAAATTTAAAAAATTATTAAAAAAAAAAAAAGTGCTTCACCACCAACTGAAACATGCATACTAAATGTATACCGTAAGGTTCAACAGACATGTTTTTAGCATTACATGACGATATATCTGTACGTTTTGATCACTTATATGTAATATCAGTAATAATAATGTTGAGAGAAATTTTTAGTTCTGTACTTCTATGAGGTGTTCACAGCTAACAAAAAAATAGAGAAAAAAAAATAAGATAAAAATGGTAGCACGTTACAGTTAGGTGGTACTTTTACATGTAAGCATTAGACCAGAAACTTTGAAGATATGGTTGTGATTTTTTTAATTATTATTATTATTATAATTTCTGGCACGTTTTCTGCGTTTTGTGCAATAAATTTTGTGGCAGAAAGTCAGGTAGAAATTAGATTTTACGAAGCAGTTGGAAGTTAATTTTTTTTTTAAAAAAAAAAAAGAAAAAATTATTTCTTTTTATTGCAGACAAAATATATAATTTTATGATATATATACATAATGGTACATATATATACTATTTTTTCCGTTAGTTATTTTGCATTCCAATTCTTACGAAATACTGGTCAAGTGTTAGTAACATATATACGAGGCTGTTTTTAGGGACAGATAAAGTGAGGTTATCTTTGTTATTAGAAGAAAATCTCTGTTAGTCAGTTTAAGTACAAATATTTTAAATATTGAAAGAGAAAAATTATTAAAAAACATGTGTACATATTCAGAGTTTCTGATCGAACTTTTTTTCTCTCCTTTGCTTTCCTTTTATTTTTTGCATATTTCCTTTCTTTCAAATTTATCATTTGTTTTGTCTCCAATTTTTAAGTTTTTATTATTCGTATTATTATTATTATTATTATCACCTCGCATACACTTTTTTCCTTTTCTTTCCTTGCATTTTTTGTAAAGTCAAATTGACATATCACTTGGTCTCTTATTAGGGTTGCCATATTTCAAAAATGAAAATCCGGAACGTTACTAAATTACGAGAATCTTTGAAATGCTTAAAATGAAAAGGTTATATACTAATTTACTTTCTTCCATTAGATAAAGTTGTTCAAGTATTACGTAATCACATTTTTAGTCAGTTTAGTAGATCATTATCTTCCTAGTTAAGCAAATGTAAGTAGATGATCTAACCCCTTCTTCTGGTAAGCAAAATTGACTAGTGGCAAGGCGAGCACTCCAGTGGCTAACAAGAATTAAGATTCCAGTGTGACACAGTGGTGGCTTAGAAGGGACAACGGAAACGCATATCCATTGTCACGTAAAAAGAAGGAAAAATAAATGCTGCAAAAAAATACATTTTCCCCCCACCTCAGAATAGTTTCCCTCACCCTTTGCTTCTGTTTAAAAAAAAAATACTCCCAACATTTTCCCATTGTTGTCTGTTCGGTTTTATTAATTAAAACAACATTCAATTTTTTCTTGAATGGTCAGCGGAAAATTAGCAAAAATATCGGTCAGGGTTTATTAATGTATTTCAGAAGAAATATGCAGATTGAAACATAATACTAAAGATTGAGCAGTGAAACTTTTTGTCCCTGGCTCAATGAAACGAATGCTTCGTTCAATGTCAAATTAGTTAAATCGAGAACTTAATTAAATCCATGTTTTATGTATTCAGGTTTTTTTTTTTTTTTTTCAACTTTTGAACTGCCATACTCAGAAATTGGCCTGTGAATAAATCAAACTATATAATATTCCCTTCCTTCCTTCCTTCCTTTGCTGAAATCCGGGAATTTAAGCGTCCCGAGAAATATTTTTGGGACGCAGATCTCGATTCCGTGACGGTCCCGGATTTTCCGGGACGAATGGCAACCCTATCTCTTATAGTATCCACAAGTTTCTTGTGTGTGATTATTTATGCGCACTGTCTTTTTGGAGGTTGAAAAAAAGAAAGCTATGCAAAATATATAAATATTTTAGAGAATAAATTTCCTCACTAGAGAGGTTGCAACTATTTTTCACTTGCAGTTACCAAAAAAAAAGTAATAATAGTAATAACATTTAAGAGCATTGTAAATTATTAAATGTTGTGGAAAAACTAGGTTTGGAGCGTAACTTTACACAAATATATATATATCTATAAATATATACATATACATAAAAAAATATTATATATGTTATATTAACTGTTTCAGATGATTTTTTCTTTAATTTTGAAAGTAAGTTATTTGTTAAGGTCCTGGCCATCAGTATATATATATGTAAATTATACATCTATATAGAGATTATATATATATATATTGTATAGTATATATGTAAGTAAATTTTGCGATGTTACATAAATGATATATATTTTTCGCAAAGATTTTCCCCCCAAACACTTTTATCTTCTGCAATGAATAAGCGCGATTCGCTATTTTTCAGTGATTTTAAGAAGAACTGTTCCATTTGTTTTCATTGAAATCTTTTGAAGTACCACAGGGTTTTCTTGCTTAGCATCATAATATCCCTGTTCAGAGCCTTATATAAAGTAGTTAAAAATAGAAGTAATACATAAAAATAATGAAAAAAAAGATAAGTACAAGCCTTCATTTTTCTTCTTTAAAAAACTTAATATTTGTGTATTTGGTGCTCATTATTAGTCAAATTATATGTGTTTAAAGAGGCACGTATTGTGGTGGTGGCTAATATTATTATTATTTCCCCCTTAAAAGAAAAATAAACAGAAGTAATATTTGATTTACTTAAATTCTTGTAAATTTTATAAATTTTTTTTGAGATATTTCTTTTTTTTTAAATGAGCCTCACCACCATTTCCAAACTTCCAAAGTGTTTTGTATTTTTTATTTTATTATTATTATAATTATTATTTTCATTCTGAGCTAGTCCTTACTGTGTCACAATATATAATTTAGAATAATAATAATACAATAAAAAAAGTTTTACTTTACAAATAACGATTGCTTTGTCAAAATGTTGTAGTTCAAAGTAAAAATAAAATAAAATAAATCATGTGTGTGTACTTGTCAATGTTCGACAGATATTTTTTTCTTGATGAATATACATATGTATGTAAAAAAATAAATTATATATATATTATAGAGAGAAATATACATATACACTATTATTTGAACTAGATATGATGTAGTGTGAAATTTAAATGAACGAGTAATAACCCTTCCAAAAAGATTTAAAAAGTGTTAAATAAAATAATGCATATATATCTATGGTGTAACGTATTTCTTGTACAAAGATTTAAGAAAAAAGAAATATATATATATTGTTTTTCCTGCAAGGTTGAATCTTCAGTAAGGATTCTAAGAAAGATTTCGGCGCTGTAGCGGAATGATTGTTCAGGGTTCCTGTAAAAGTTAAGAAAAAAATCGCATTTTCTGCTATTTTTGGAAACTGTTAAGAGTATCTTTAAATTTACCTGAAAAAAAAAATGTTTAGTTTGTATGATGTTCTTTGATTTTTTTCTTTTTTGAAATAATAGTCACCCAAATAGATAAGTAGTTTTATTTATTGTGCCATTCCCCAGTCTGTATATATACATACTTATGAATTTAGTGTAAACACGTCAGATATCTGGGTTGACAACGATGGGCAGCGACCTCAGTGCTGGGCTATAGTAGTATGTTAGAGCAAACTCAGTACTTTGTGTGGAGGAGTAGAACGGCAGTGTGCTGTGAATGGAGCAGACGGTGATAGTGTAATACAGGCGAGCGTGACGAAAGTTGCAAGTGTATTCGGTGTCGGCAAAACCACATCAGCGAAGAGTCTGTGACAGATCCTCCCTAAATTATGGCTTTTTTAAGGTAAAGTATAGACTTTCTGTCAAGTGGCTACAGCATCATCCTTGTTTATCCTAGGATCATGGTTCGTACCTCATTCTCTTCAGAATAGAACAGCCTTTCAAACGGTACCATTCGCATGTCTTCATGGGTCAATCCAAATGAAATCGACCAATGATGGTTGCTGACAAAATTTAGTTTTTGATTATTATTTGTTTCACCTAAGTTTGTACCATATTCTGGGAGTTGAAAACGGATATTCATTCCTTTTTTTTAGCTGCGCAGGTTTTGTCGTAGCGGCCATTTTGTATAGCCGCCTGATCGTATTTTGAAGTTTTCAGAGGATTCCGTTAAACATTGTAACTTTTTAGGTCTTAAAAAAGAGTTTAAACCAAAACTATATGAAAAGTAATGGAATGGACAACATTCTGTATTCTGTGGACATTGAGACGTACTTTAGAACGTCGGGGAAAAAGCTCTGAACATTGATGTTGGAAACCTAAAAGTGTCCGTTTTGGAATGTATATTTTGAAACGAAATAAATGAGACTCCCAATTTTTGTCTACATAGAGACTAGATAATAGACAACGTCCCAAACAAGTTTCAGTTTTTAAACATTGCGAATTTTCGAAAATCTTGTATTTTCACCATCAAATATCTCAGGAAGGACGCGAGTGAAAAATCTGAAATTTGCACAAAATACACGATAGTTTTGTAGTAACAAGTGGGTAAAATTGCATCACTGAGACTTGAGTGGTTTCTGAGTTATAAGTTTTTTCTTTACTGGGACCTAATATCATGAAGAGCCATGAAGCGTGGATATAAACTTTGTAGCAAAAGTCAAAATAACACGACAGTAATGTTAAGCACAATTTATGAATCATATCTTGTAAAGAAAAAACGAAACCCGCGTCTGTTATTTCTTTTCTGCCTATTGCGCTGCTGTTAAGACATCAGTGAGGTAAACAGTTGACTAATTTGTGTACAGGGTTTGGCACTGATATTGAAAGTACAACCTGTAGGAATTAGTGATTGGCACCCACACCCTGTCATTCGTAGGTAGTTTAAAAGAGGTTCTTGGATCATGGGGATGGAAAAAGTGAACAAGAAGATCGTTCTGACTGATGTCTTATATTCTCCCAATCCGACATTTCTCGTCGTAAATACAGACTACGGTATCATTAGGTGCAAATGACAAATGCTATGTTCTGGAAGTATGAAGTGCTGCAATCAGTAAATTCATCTGGTTGTAACAATTCATAACATCTGATTTGTGTTTGAGTCAGAGGTACAAATCTATGATATGATCTGGTATTGATTAATTCTCTTACAAGTAGCATATCTCGAATTTCTTGCTGTTTGACTTCACTTCTGATAACACATAGATAAATTGTATGTCTGAGATACTATCAACACAAAACCTGAACATCTCTTCAGCTTATAACTTCGAATTTCACATCAATGCAACAACTTATAACTCGGAAACTACTCAAGTTTCAGTGATGAAATTTTACCCACGTGTTACTGCACGACTATCGTCTATTTTGTGCAAATTTCAGATTTTTCACTTGTGTCCTTCCTGAGATATTTGATGGCGAATACACGATTTTCGAAAATTCGCAATGTTTAAAAATTTCCAAAAAAAAAAATCAAGTACAGTATATGGTTCTCAGATCTTAATCTTGTTTGGGACGTTGTCTATTATCTAGTCTCTATGTAGACAAAAAATTGAAGGTGTCTCTCATTTATTTCGTTTCAAAATGTAAATTCCAAAACGGCCATTTTAAAATTTCCAACATCAATGTTCAGAGCTTTTCCCCAACGTCCTAAAGTACGTCTCAATGCCCACAGAACAAAGAATGTTGTCAATTCCATTATCTTTCAGATGGTTTTGGTTTGAACTCAGTATCTTTAAAACCTAAAAAGTTACAGCGTTTAACGAAATCCTCTGAAAAGTGCAAAATACGCACACGCACCTATATAAAATGGCCGCTACAAACAAACCTGCGCGGCTAAAAAATAAATGAATACCCGTTTACAGCTCCCTGAATGTAGTACAATCTTAGGTAAAAATAATAAATAAATAAATTTTGTCAGCAACCTTTTACCTGGAAATTGGTCGATTTCATTTGGATTGCCCCTCATATGTATCTAAGGCGGAAAAATCGCGAAAAAATATATTTTTGGTTAAAAAATCCCATTTTTTACATTTTTGCCCCTTGGGACCACCCTGCTTAACGCAGAGATTTGAAAAATGCTAATTGGTGCATTGAATGTTTGTGCAAAATTTCAATCTTCTAGGTGCAAAAGTAAGCCGGCCAAAAAATTAATAAAAACAGGCGTAACAAACTGGTATTTTTTAAGTTATGACGTTATCAACCCATATGTCTAGACGCAACCATACGTAACGTGTTCTACAAACAAAAAAAGGTTTATGGGTAGTTTGTAAATCGAATAATTAAGACTATATCTTAGTACCTAAAAATAGGTATTAAAAGAGTTAAAGCGGATTGTCACTCAGAACCATCGTGCGACAACTGCGCAAATGACGGAGAAACTCAAGCAGCGCATCTCTCCCACAGCCTCTGTCGACAATCACAATCCGCTGCGAGTTACATGATACAGATATACAGAATCAGGTTGTACGAGCAAAACCGCTGATGAGCGATCATGACGCTTTAGCACATCGTCAATGGTGCCGTGAACATGCAACATGGACAGCTGAAACACGTGCTATGGTCGAATGAATCACCGTTCACCTTTTTTAATCCATGAGGTGTGTTTGTATATGGAGGAAGACCGAAGAAGCTTATAATCCACAGTGTTTCCGGCTAACCATGACATGCTTCGACGACTCCGATGCTATGGGTGCAATATCCTAGTTTTCAATAGTTTCTATGTTACGCTTACCGGTTACTTCACTGCACGTGATTATGCCGCCATTTTAGGGGAGCGTGTATGTCCTATGCTCCAGGATGATAATGTGCCCATCCACACAGCCGAAGCTGTTGTACCGTGGTTTGAGGAATATCGGGATGAAATTGCCTCCTCTGGCCTACCTTATCCCCAGATCTCAACGAATTGAACTTCTGTGGTCAGTTTTAGAGACTAATCTGGCGCAGATTTTTGCCTATATCCTCTGTCACGGAACTTGAGTGACGGGCTGCATGCAGAATGGTGGAATATTGTTGTTATACTATTGGTTTATCCGTAAAAATAATGTTTGGGGATGTTTTGCGAGAAGTATTAATAACATAACCAACTTCCCTACTATACTTCAGATAATGAAGGTTTTCACATAGCATTTCTAAATGAAGGCGCTAGTTGCAGCTAGTGATTGGTTAAATGTTTTAAAATCATTCATGTTTTTGTGAAGTGTTTCTGTGCTGTGAAACGCATGGTAGTTGACAGATTTTCAAATAACGGGTTACAACGAAAAATCTGCACAAACTGACTGATAACGTAAAAACAAGCAGACGACAAATCGAAACTAAATTTCATCTTTATTTACAGTATCCCTCCCTTAATATTTCCACCTTGCCGTGGTGGTGGTGGTAGGCTTGCGTGCTCTAGTGATCCTAAGAGCTATGCCGGAGATAGCTTCGCTATCAGAGAGCTTCCATGCCGGACGGGTCTTTAGGGGTAGGAGCCAGACGAAGAGAGAGTTATGGTAGTGGGTAGCAGCTCTACCATTACCACACTGAGGCTGAAGACGATTGACATCAACAAGGCTCCAATGTGGACAAAAACAGGCAGGGACAGGATGTCCTCTATGGCTGATTCACTGCGAGGTGGAAGAACTTGGGACACCACCACTTTTCTCAGTCCCTAAAAAGAAAAATTAATGTTAGGGAATACACTACTACTGTTTCACAGAGGGTCGTCCCTGGCAGTGGAGGGAAACAAAACAAAACAGGGCCTCCTCGGTCGTCATCAAACGAAACCCTTGCAGGATAGGAACCTGGAATGTGCGATCGCTGTTACAGTGTGAAAAACTGGAAAGCCTGAAGAAAGAAATGGAACACATGAAGATAGATATCTTGGGAATCAACGAAGTTAGGTGGCCTGATGGAGGAGACATGTGGAGCGGGGACTTCAGAATGATCTATTCACCTTTAAACGGTAAAGCAGGAGTCGATTTTGTCTTGAATAAGAAGATAGGACAGAAAGTTATAGGCAGCTGGAGATACAATGAAAGGATAATAATGTTGAAGATAGCAACCGAACCGAGAAATATGACGATAATTCAAGTATATATGCCTACATCAAGCTACACAGATGAGGAAATAGAAGAACCCTATGAACAAATAGAAGTAGTATCGATGAAAGTTCAAGACCAGGACAATTTAATCATCATGGGTGACTGGAACGCAATAGTCGGCGAAGGCAAAGAAGAGAACGTCACTGAGAATTTCGGTCTAGGAGAAAGGAATGCAAGAAATGCACGATTAGTTGAATTCTGCAAAAGCCATAATTTGACTAACAAATACGCTCTTCGAACAACTACTAATAAGAAGATAAACATGGACAAGACCAGTAGACAAAGAAAGATATCAAGTAGACTATATACTGGTCCGACAAGCATTTAGAAATCAAGTGAAAAAACAGTAAGAGTTAACCAGGTGCAGACATTGACTCAGACCATAATTTAGTTTTGATGAAGAGCAAACTTCGACTAAAGAAGAAAAGAGTGGTAGCACCAAACAAAAGATGGAACACAATCAAGTTAAGAAGGGAATTTTCAACGGCGACCAAGAGACAAGGTAGTTTTAGCGGGTGATATCAAATCGAAATGGGAAGCCAGAAGTATTGGAAATGATGGAGAAAAGATAAACAAAGAAGAGGAATACAGAAGGTGCTGAAATCACATCAACAGAGAAGTAAAGAAGGCAAGAGAAAACTGGATAAACAACTTGTGCAAGGAAATTGAGGAAAATATAGTGAAAGAATACAGATACTGCATATAGAAAGGTTAGAAAACAGTTCGGTGAGAGAAAGAAACAGACACTATCATAGACAAGGACGGGACAACGCTAATAGAAGAGGAGCAGATAACAAGAAGATGGAAGGAATACATTGAAGCACTACAAAGGAGACAGCGTAAACAAGGGAGAGAGAGAAGGAAGAAGACGTCGACGAAAATGAATTAGGACCATCAATTTTAAAGTGCGAATTTGACAATGCTTTGGAGAAAATGCAACATGGTAAAGCCTCAGGAATAGACCAAATACCAACGGAAGTGATTAAGAATCTCGGAATAGCAGCAAAGAAGAAACTATTTAATCTTATAAATGAAATGTACATCTCGGGAAAAATACCAAGAGACTTCGAGAAAAGCATATTGGTCCCTATCCTGAAAAGAAAAGGCGTACGGAAATGCGAAGAACACAGAACGATAAGTTTGCTTTCCCATGCATCAAAAATACTGTTCAAAATTATCACACAACGAATAGAAAGGAAAATCAAACGGCCATCGGAGGACCAGTTTGGATTCAGGAGAAAAAGAGGAACAAGGGAAGCAATATTAAGTCTACGGTTGATCATGGAACAGCACATCCGAATAAACAAACCAATTGTGACAGCATTTGTAGCTATAGAAAAAGCTTTTGACAACGTAGATTGAAGTATCATGTTCAGAGCGTTGAAGAATCTTAAAGCGGATTACAGAGACAGAAGAATAATATACAAATTTTACAGGAACCAGACAGCTGTTATAGGAAGAGATCAGAAGAAAGCAAGAGTAAGTAAGGCAAGGATGTGGATTTTCACCTCTCCTGTTCAACGTCTATATAGAAGAGGCTATGAAAGAATTCTTTGATAAAAACGAGAAAGACGTAAAAGTAAATGGCTATGTTTTCAGCACAATGAGGTTCGCTGGTGACAGTACTAATAGCGGAGAACGATGACATGCAAGAAGCACTTTCAAACTTGAACGACCAACTGGATAAAACATGAAAAATGAAGATAAATAAGAAAACCAAAGTAATAAAGTGCACAAGAGTAGGACAGGAAGGGGCAAACGTATGGCTAGAAGGAGAGAAAACCGAAAATGCTAAGACGTTCTCCTACTTAGGAAGTCTAATATCCTCGGACGCATGGTGGAAAGACTACAAGGTGGATGCAATGCAGTGCTACATTCTTGTCGCTCTAGCGCATGACGTCATCTCGGTCGCAGACGTGGCCAGCGAGAATCAGATGAACTTTTAACAAGTGCTTGCTCGCTGGTATCTTACACGCAAACTTCTCTTTTATTTATAGTGATCTTCAACGAAGTAAAGATTTTAGTACAAACAATAATTATATAAACGTAATATAATCAATGCTTAAGCTGAATGAATTCAGAGGAAGATATTTACAACAGCAAAAGAAATAGTAATATCAGTTCATATTAAACAACTTTAAAGCTTGAACAATCCAATATTACTCACCACATTTTCTGCTTTTTCTTTCTTTCTTTTCTTTTCTTTTTTAAACATCTGAAGTAATACACTCGAGTATGTACAGGCCTGAATAATCTATAACACAGTGTGTCGTTAATGCATTTCATTATTATATATTTATGTATGCTCTAGTATATTTTCGTAACACATTGATCGGTTTTGATTTACTATTATTATTATTTAGCTTGAAAGAGAATTCTTTACTGATGACCCCATATACATTTTGAGAATATCTCAAGGGAAAATTCATGGTTTTCGTAAACAGAAATGCACGTACGTACATTTTCGTTATGTTTGGACAGTTTTTTTTTAAAGAGGTTGCTCCCACGTAAGTTTCGTTAGAATCTCAGGGGAGGTTAAAAACTTTATTGAGCAGGTACGCACGTATTTATTACTTTAAACATAGTTTTTATTTTTGATTTATAAAAAAAATCATCTTATTTGGAATCGCTGATCATTTATTTATATAATTCGTATTTAAACAAAAGGTTTGGTAAAACTGACAGTTCTCTGAATATTAGTGTTAAAATTTACGCCATAACAAATTGTATTATTAAACATTTGTACGAAATAAAACGTTACGTATACTATTGTGTTCTAAAAATATATAGAAATAAATACACCGGTGTATGTATATACAAAGCACCTTAAACAAAGAAATTGCAACTTGACTATTTCAAGCAAGAAACAAAGTACTAGGCGTAGGTGAAGACGATGTAGGGGTGTTACAGCTAGACTAGGAAACATATAAACCATAAAATTACATAGTTTTCTTAATTTTCTTGATAAGTTTTCTCTTTTCTGTCCCGTGGACTAAAGAAGACAAAAGATAAATGCAAGTGAATGATTATGTGGAATTTGGTGGAATGAGAATGCGGGAATACCTCGAGAAACTCACGGACATTGGTTGAGAATCTACCATATTTTTAAATTTACTGCAGTCATTCTTAATTTTGTAATTCTGGAGGGGGCCCCTAAATATGTATATGTAATTATTCAAAATTATGATTAAAATGAACAAAAATTTCAAAATATGAGTGTAAAAATGTCCCGACAATGTCGCACTGACATGATAGGTGGATACTTTATTCTTTTGATCTAATACATTGTTATATATCTTTCTAGCCGTTAATCGTTATTACGAACCTTCCATTCGTTAGTTAATTTGAAGTACAACGTCCCGTTTTAGCACCGAGGCTACAGGGAATGCAGACCTCCAGAATGAAATGGGACCTGAACTACTTTAACGCGTTCAATGCTCTTCATTTGCGTAACTCGAGGGAGGTAATGCCCCCTAGATCATCGTGCCTCCCTTCTTGAGTTACATGCCTGCCTCTGTGGGGAAAATTTTGTCTCAATATCTTATGTAGAAGGAAATGATGATAGAAATGATCACCTCTGTCGGTCCCCCTCCCTCAGGGGCGGATCCAGGACGGACTTCTGGGGGGGGCGGTCGGCGGTAATACTGCTACTTTTAAGAGCTCCAAACTTGTTATGGATGGGTTTATTTATATATAAAATAAGAAAGTTTCCTCTTGTGGGGGGGCGATCGCCCCGATCGCCCCCCTCTGGATCCGCCCCTGCCCTCCCTCATGATTTTGAATCCGGGTCTTGCCTCAAAGTTCGTCTTTTTAAATTGTACTATTGGATATTTTGTATGCAGAATCAACACAAGCTACTGTAGCCCTATATACTATTAATACTAAAAAGAAACTACATAATGAAATAGCTTTTTTATAATTTCATTTAACATTGCATTTATTTATAGCGGCCCATACACGTAAACACATGCCTGAAGAAACAGCCCGACTTGTATGAAAAATGATAAAACCACAGGCAAGTTGATCGTGTATGGCCTCGTTCATTCATGTTGAAAGTTTTCAAAATCTTCTGAAAACATGTTTGATGTTTTTGCCGTTTTGCATGCATGTTTACCGTGTATGGGCTCGTTCATGCAAGGTGGCTGTTTTATATTTAGGTCCGCCAATCACGACAGCGGAAGAAATCACGTGACTCTCTCCTCCGTCGCATGCCAAGGTCGTGCAGTTGCAGAAAGAAAAAGCACGCGTTTCCTCGTCCTCCACATTTCTCCAACTACTTTCAGTATGTTGGACAGCACGTTGGTACGTGTGTGGGCAAAAAATTCTTTCAAGATGCATGATGAAAGAAACCTTTCATACATGTTGGTAATGCAAGTGCGTGCGTCTATGGCGCGCTTATTACTTTTATGCAAAACTTACCATATTTTAGGTTTATTTTGTCCTGTTGCCTGCAAGCTAAAATCCATTTCTGGAGACATTCCCCCTCTTTTTGAGGAAATCTAAAGTATATTATATTAGTTCCTTTAATTTTTCTGTAATAATTACTACAGCCGTACACTGCACAGTTAGGCATTCTCGATATCATTTAAAAGAACAAAGTAACAAAGAATTTCCACTTGTCACTTAAAGCCGCGCCTTTTCCCGTTGTCTCTTGCAAACTAGATGACGTCACAGCCACGACAGCGCTCCAGGCGACATGCGCATGCAACCACCTTGTAGTCTTTCCACCATGCTCGGACGGAAGAAGTGAAAAAGACTTAAGTTCCAGAATAGCGCACGCTAAACAAGCATTCAATAGGAAAAGAGGACTACTAACATAAGAAATGTGTCGTTCGACATTCGAAAACGATTTATTAAGACCTTGGTATGGAGCGTGGTGCTTTACGGATCGGAGGCGTGGACATTGAGAAAAGCTGAAATATCCAAGCTGCAAGCATTTGAAATGTGGTGTTGGCGCAGAATGCTGCTTATATCATGGACCGAAAGAAATAGGAATGAAGAAGTACTAAAGAAAGTTAATGAAGGACAACAGATCATGAAAATAGGAAAAAGAAGAAACAGCATGCTTAGCCATCTTATTCGACACTCCGACTGGATCACCGTGTTGATAGAGGGAAAGGCAGAAGGAAAACCAGGAAGAGGAAGACCAAGGATAGAATATCTAGATGCACTTGCAAAGAAAACCCCTTATCAAAGAATAAACAGTTCTTCCAAAGGAGAGAAAAGTTTTAAAATTTCCATGTTGCCCACCAACGTATGGTTAAGGTGAAAAAGATTTATAGTATATTCATAAGTGTACAAGCAAATGCTAATGACATATTGCAAATGATCCGTTATCAGCTACAACCCGCAAATGTTTTAAAATAGGAGCACGGCCTGGTTTTTTGCCACTCAAGTCAATTTCTTTTAAACACTTGCGTATTCTTCTTTGAAGCTGCTGAACACTTTTTGCCTTCCAGTTATGTTTGTACACCTTATCACTCAATTGTCCAAAAAAAAAAAAAATCGATTGGGCGACACTGGAGCAAGTTACTTGATTTTTGTTTTAGGGCCACAAAAGGGATATGTTGTATTCCTGAGCCTTTTTTCGCATAAGGAGAGCTGACTGCCAGGCCAGAAGATAAAATTATTGTCTGAATGATATTTTCTTACAAAGGGAAGTAAGATCTTTTAAAGACATTCCTTCACGTACACTCCTGATTGATTGCTAATCCAGTAGGTTTAAAATAAGGCTCAGAAGCAGCTTTGTCAGATACAACCAACTAAAGCATCAGGCCCGTAGCCAGCCTCCAAATTTAGGGGGGTATGAAAATTAGGGTGGGTAAGTTAGGATGGTTTCTCTATCACATACACACTATATATATATGTCTGCCTCTGTGTGATGATGAATAATTTCTTACGGTCTTAAACTAAAACTACAGCGTGAAGGAATTATCATTAAAATTTGAACTCATTACTCTGTAATTTGAGGGAAAGACAGACAGAGGTAGGCCTATATTGTTAGTACAACTGTACCTGAAAGCTAGAATACAATGTGTTTTCTTATTATTTATTTGTTGTGGCAACAAAATATTTCTTCCGTTTTCTCATCTTCAAGGAAATATAAGCAATAAAAAATATTTTTAAAAATTAGTTGCCCGAATGAACCAATTATTAAAATTTCCAAAGAATTAATACAGGAAATAAGTTTTTCAATTTTTGATCGACTGAAAAAAATATTTGTGAAACTTGAAGAAATAACATTTAGAGAGTAATGAACTTCAAAGAGATTTTACAGAGAAGGGTCTGAAAATCTTAAATCAATATTTTGAAATACATGTGGCCTAAACAAATATATGCATATTGGAGAAATGAAATTAACATCTTACCTCTTAGATACGATACTTGGTATTTCTTCAAATATCAAGCGCTTTATTTTACACTTGTACTTCTAAACATTTTTTGAACAGTGTTTTGTTAATGGTGATGTTGGAAAGAAGTAATGATATTTTTATGAGTTTTTGCTGTCTACAAATTTCATAAGATTAAGATGTTCGCTCACTAATAGAAACTAGTTGAACAATCACAGTATGTTTCCTTATTTTGAATGCTGCCAATCTTAGAACAATTGTGTCCAGATGTAGGTTTCTGGTGATGTCCTTGTTGTAACTCAACAAAATAAGATCGGCTTTGCAGTCGTGAGACATCGATAACCTTTGAGGTCGTAAAAGTTATGTCAAGCGAGAGAAGCACTTTTCTACGGTAGTAGTACTACTTGGTATGGCTAGAGCTGCCTCTACCAAAAGATTAATCCCGGGAAAGGCTGCCCCATATGTTTGCAATTTATTACCCAATTCTGCAAGAGAAGTTACATTCTGTATAAGTATTTTAGCTAATTCAAGTTTAGCATTTAAATTTTTCAATGCTTCTCGGTATTCTGGATTGTAAATCAACAGTCCCTTTAACGGATTCAATTTTTCCACGTCCTAACTGAAGCAAGTACTTGCAAACCTGTTATAATTTCATTGTCTTCTTCTTGAAACGATTTGTATTTTCACTGCAACAATTAATTGTCTCGTAATACATTCTCAAATACTTTGTTTCATCATCACTTTTACCTTCAAAATTACATCACTAGCATCAACAATACTGTCAGAAAACAGACATGGAAGATAACGCTTTTGTTTCAATGCATGGTCACATCCGAAAGCATCACATTCTTATTTTACTGTATCTAAAATATCTCTGCATAGAGTAGGGTTTCTCATTTCTTGCAGTTGACTTTGTACACTTTCTATTAATTTCAGTGCTGCCTCAATATCTAACTTCTGTTGTACTAGTACAGTAGCTGGTTTCAGATACCACAATACTTTAACCATAACTTTTGTGAGGAAATGAAACTGTTTCATTTGCCACAACAACCCAATAGCCTCTGTCTTAAATTGGCCAAATTTACCTCCAGATGAGGAATCCGCAATTGACTCAAGTGTTCCTAGAAGTAACTCCTTTTGTGAATGAACAACGCTAACTCCAAATGTCCTGTCCATCTTTGGCTTAGCAACTGTTTTAGAGCACTTTCCTCATAAATCTGTGCAATACGTTCTTTTCTGAAAAACACATACAATTGTTCACACAAATCAAAATAGTCTTTAACTTCCGGTATATTTTCAATAGAACGCATTACAACCAAGTGCAGTTTGTGGTTGAAACAATAGACAGACAATATTTCTCTGTTCAGTTCTTTTGATAACAAACTTTGAACACTGCCAATTGCACCTCTCATGACAGAAGTACCATCATATGATTGGGCAATGAGTTTACTAGTATTAAGCGTAACCTCACTTAAAACGAACATAATTTCGGACATAATATTGTTAGCATCTTGGGAATGGGAACAAAGATTCATGATAGCAACACACCTTTCTGTTGGTTTCATATTAACGGTCAGTGGTGCTATTCAGCCGGTTGTTAAAATATTTCGAGTTCGCAGAACCGTTTATTAAACACAGACAAACACAAACATGCATACATACGATGACCTAACTAAGAGTGAAAGAAAGAAGCCAAACAAATTTGTGAAAACATCTCTGTACTTTCCCCCTCACTTGCATTGTTGTAAAAACAAGCAACTTTCAATTGTTTCAATTTGATGGGCAGACACAAATTTGAATGAGTGGGCGCCAAGAAATTTAGAAATTCATCTGATGCGTCCAATAAAGTTCCCAGTCATGTTAATAAAAGGTTTCCAACTCTTAATTGTTAATTCTTTTGAGTGTTCCATATTCGTATTGGTAAAAACAAACATTTGAATTTTCAGACAACAAAAGACTAATTTTGGCAAAGCTTTGAAGGTACATGGACTAAATCTCACTAACAAAAATACATTATTGTACATCCCGTCATTATGTTTTCCTCTCCTTCAAGACAGTTATGTTTGAACGTGTTGCTACAAAGTATAATAGAAACAGTTCTTAGTTTTCGAACCAAGGTGATAAAATTGGATTTCCTTATACAACGTAAGAACTCTTGTGTCTACCTCGTATGGTTTGTTTCCTAACAGAATTATATCTATTCATCATCTACTCTCTCTCTTGTATCATTTATCAATATCAATATATATATATATGAGAGAGAGAGAAAAAGAGAAAACCGATTGTTAAAAAAATTAGAATAGCATCACTGTTAACAGTGTATCGAAAGGCGATTGTTAAATCTTCAATGCCTTGCTTATCACGGGTTCAGAGTTGCCAACCATACGATAATTTCTCGTGATATACGATAATTTAAGCCTTAGTACGATATACGATAATGCCCTTGCGATAATAGGTGAATATACGATAATTTTAGAACGTAAACTTTTTAGCAGTTTTTGAATGTGCAAATAAATTGTAGGTGTGCATTAAAGAATTATAAAACACACATTTTAACAGTAATTCTCGCCAAAGTAAATCAATAACGATTTGAGAATTGGTAACCCTGCATTCCTGCATCCATCACATTTACGTGGAGGTGGCAATATTGTTTGTTCATGATAGATGGCTCCCTGTTATTCGCTCACGTGAATGTTAGGGCCTTTGTTTGGATGTGAAAAACAAAGAAGTTAGAATCGTTCTGTGGCAAGTGAAATTACGTATCGCGTAATTACTTTGCGTAATTAAGTATGATAAGGATAGTGACACCGATGTGGAGTTCGAAACTGAAGATTACTATATAAGTTTATTATATATTATTGCTATTATTAGTAGTATTATACTTGTTTATACAATTATCACGCCTATAATGAATATACGATAATTTTTTGTAATATACGATAATTTTAAGGACGAAAATCGATAATTTTGTTCTTCGAGGTTGGCAACGCTGCACGGGTTTCATCTGCCAATAGAGAAATACATTTGATTCATAATGCTTTCTATGACGGTATTATATGTGATCTCATTTTGAATTTGTAGATTATGTAGGGCTAGTAAGTCCACTGGAGTCTACATGTTTATATTCAGAGTTTCCTCTTAAAGGTAGTTCATTAATAACCAAAAACTTAATCACTTCAGCTATCGATTTCACTTAATATCATTTTTTTCTACTAAGTCACTGCCCATAATTTTCCCAACGGTTTCTTCCGTTTCCTCTCTCTGTTTCTGTTCTAAATATCTACTCATTGCAAACTTGTGCGACTGGGAGCTGCGATGTTTCTGAATCCCTTTGCCTTTTCTTTTGTTGCGTGTTTCCAATCACTGTATTCAGTAGTTACAAATGCTGGATCCGAATTACTCGTTGAAAATTTCCTATACGGAAAACAAAAGGCTGAATTCGTAATAACGGAGTACTCTAACCATTCCCATGATTTGAACCAGGAATATTGAAATCTTCGCTTCTGCCCTCCTGTTATAGTTTTTCGATAAGACGTCAAGTAAGTCTGTGCATGTTGTTGATACCGAGGTCTGAAGGCGCTGCTTTTGAGATATCTAATTTTTCGCTGCTGTCTGTTACTGTAGATAAGGTGTCTTTCTCTTTGCTAAATGCGCCATTTGCAGAAGAATTGTCTGCAACAGATTTTTCATTTGAAGAACTTGCTGCGATTACACCACGCTTACTACCAATTGCAGAAAAGAATTTTTTGGTCGAAGCTTGCTTAGAAGCCAGTCACCAATTCCTTGGAATGAAATCTGAAAGAAGCAAACCAAAACATTACTAAGCATAGTTTTAAAGTACACAGTGTATTTTCGGCACAAGGCCAAAGGACACAGGTAGATTTATTTAATTGTTGGGAATATTCGGTCACATTCTGCTATTAGATCAATTTTAAAGTTAGTTTCTTTCTTTTTCTTTCTATTTTTCTTTTTCTTTTCTTTCTTTTTCTTTTCTTTTTTTTCATGTTGAGAAAGCTCAATATATTTATGCATAAAAATATGATTTTTAAACGTTTTCAAAGAGACGTCATTTTAAAACCAAATTTGGATATAAACCTTTAATAGTTACAGAGTTATCGTATTCACAAAAGACGTTATGGAACCTACGAAATACACGTATTTTTGAAATTTTAAATCAAAATCATGTTAGCTTAAACATGTTACCTAAGGCAACAAAAATATCAGTTTTATTTTGTCAAATTTGGTTCCATCTGTTAATAACCCGCCAAACCGGAACCAGCTTAGTCTTCTAGACTCTTTGGAACATACTATTAGCAATCATTTAGGACGATTGCCACTAACAAGGGACATCACCCAATTGTCCGTTTCCGATTTCAATGAAATTTTTCTAGCTGATAGAGGACATATATGTATTATTTGTGATGACAGAAATTTTTGCCATGGTGCATGTTTTCTATTTTTTTAATAATTTTTAAGAGTTGTGATGTGGTTATTAGAGATTACTGCAGAAGCCCCTTACTAACCTTTGTAAACGGAGCGTCAATGAAAGAACAATCATGTAGATACATATAAGGCCTAGGGGGAAGTTGTATGGTAGGTATGGCCTTGACGGCAGCCATCTTAAAATCCGCCATTTTGAATTAAGGTCAAGTTTTTTTTAAATGGGAATAGGGCAACATGATACATAATTTCGGGCTAGAATTTAATCAGGAAGACAATGGTAAAGCTAGTTTTGAGATGCACCTATTTGGGGAAAAGTTACAGGCATATAATTGTTCACTTACTACGTACGAAAGTCCCTTACCTCCGCTTCTAACCCGCGTATTAATGATAATAAGTGGATAAAAGCTTCGGTAATACATATTATGCTTAGAGGGAAGTGATACAGTAAGGATATCCTTGATGGCAGCCATCTTGAAATCCGTCGTTTTGAATTAAAGTGAAGTTTGAAAAATGAAAAACAGCATGTGACGCCTCATTTTAATAGCAAATTTCCCCAAAAAGCCAATGGTATGCTTATTTCTGTTCTATACTTAACCAGTATGAATTTAGGACTGCTTCTAATGTGCACGAAACGTCCATTATTCGATCTTTCAAATTGGCAACACTCCTAATTTTCACCACGTGTTTTAAGATTCCAACTGACACTTTGCAGTTGTTGCCATGACTCATGTTTTCTAAATGTGTTATGTATTGGTCCTCGAAGATTCAAATAACTAATAACTAAAAAAAAAAAAAAAAAAAAAAAATTGAAAAGTTCCCTATTCTAGCGCAATTGCCTTCTCTCTCGAAACGAAATTGATAAGAGAAGTAACAGTTCATTACATTTTCTTTGTATAGCCATTCTTTAAGCAGAAACTAGAATTTTAATATTTCAGAATTGATGTTTTCAACAACTAAGAGCGGAAACGTTTGTATGAATTTCTTTTCTTAATTTTGTGTGAGAAATAACTTCTTGAAATTATAAGGTGACTGAGCCCACCACAAGAGCAGACAGCTCATACTTTGCGAAATAGGTATTTCGACGTCACTGAGAGTGGTTAGTTATAGCCGTTCTATTCGCATTTGCCTTGTTGCATCTGGCCTATGGGCCTCGGAATTCTCATTTCCACACAAAATAACTACATAGGAAATATTTGAGTTAAATTTCAATTTCTGTGAAACAATTAAATCGATCAAAACAAAACACACTTAATTTTGGTCCTAATGTAAAGACTTTTGAAACGTGGGCCTACTTTCCAATCCTCGTGAAAAGGTTTGCTTAATTTCAACATTATCGAACTAGTGAAATCATACCAAGATGAGATTTCACAATCTTCTTTATTTTTAAGTTTATTTGATTTTGCAGTTTTTCTTGTATTTATATTTTTCTTGTATCTCAATATATATTATAAAATTGAAAGTGACTAACCGCTCGACCGATTTCGATCAAATTTTCAACGTAGATGCGGTTCTGGCCTGGGAGTGTGTTTTTAGCTATTTACTTTGACAGTACAACTTAGAGGAGGGGGAATAGAAAAAATAAATAAAACTTAATAACTTTTAAACCACCCGACCGATCTTGATCAAATTTTCAATGTAGATGAGGTTCGAGACTGGAATTATTTTTATTATTTCACTTTGACGGAGCAACGTAGGGAAGAGATTGGAGAAGGAGAATTAGAAAAATCAATAAACAAAAATAAAAGTGACTATGTTCGTGAATTAATTACTTTTGAACCACCCGATCGATCTCAATCAAATTTTCAACATATATGAAGTTCAAACTTGGGAAGTTTTATATCATTTCATTTTGACAGTAGATTTTAGGGGAGGGGGAAAGGAGGAGGGGAAATATATGAAAATAAATAAAACTTAACTCTTGAACCAGCCAACCGATCTCGATCAAACTTTCAACATAGATAAGGTTCGATCCTACGATGTTTTCTTCACTTCACTTTTATAGTGCAACGAAGGGGAGATATATATGTTTTAAAAAAGTAAAAATATAAGTGACCGTCTTTGTGACTTCATCACGCTTAAACCACCCGACCGATCTTTAAAAAATTTTCAACATACACCAGGTTCGGTTCTGAGGTGGTTTTTATCATATCACTTTAACGGTAGAACTTAGAAGAGGGGAAACGGAGGGGAGAAATTATAAAAATAAATGAAACTTAATGACTCTTCAGCCACCAGACCTATCTTGATCAAACTTTCAACATAGATAAGGTTCGGGCCTGGGACGTTTTCGTTATTTCACTTTCACGGTCGAACCTAGGGGAGGGGGAGCGGGATATATATGTAAAAAGAATAAAAATAAAAGTGACCGACTTTGTGATTTCATCACGCTTTAAACACAGGACTGATCTTATTCAAATTTTCAATATGGATGAAGTTCGGACCTGGGGTGGTTTATACCATATCATTTTGACAGTAGACCTTAGGGGAGGGGACAAATATATAAAAATAAATAAAACTTAATGACTCTTGAATGACCCAACCGATCTCGATCAAAATTTCAACAGAGTAAGTTCGAACATGAGATTATTTTTGTCATATCACTTTGACGATGTAACTTATAGGAGGGGAAAGACATTTAGCAATGATCGAAAATGACCTATATTAGTGTCGAATCTATAGTTTTTGAGGTCGCTGAGATGAACAGTGACACTTCTGATGTCATTTAAATAAAAATCGAGACTCTCAAAAATTGTGGGAGGGGAGGGATATATATATATATAATCAAAATGACCAAAATCAAGGAGGGCTTTAGTAATAGTAAAAAGTGACTGACTAACGAAACATATTACTATTTTTTCTTAATTTAACCCAGCAAAGCGGGTAATTGATGCTAGTGTATATATATATATCGTATATACTACTGTATACTGTACTAGCTACTGTATATAGACCTATATAGTTTTCCACCATTTTTTCACCTTTTTTATTTTTAAATGGCTGTTTATTTGTTTAAAATTTTGTTTAATAATATTATTTGTTGCATTTATGTGAAATAAAAACATATCTATTTCCCCGGCATCCCCCGTTAATTCGAACTATGATTTTAGTTAGTGGGGCCGCAGAAAATTTAGGGCGGGCTGAGACCGTCCTAGCCCCCCTTCACTACGAGCCTGTTCCTGTTTCAACAAACAACACAAAATGAAATGTACTCCGTTATAAGCGGTAATACACTGTTGTAAGATACGTTCATGCAGACACAATCTGTGTTCGAAACAAATCAACACTAGATACAAGGTTACAAAGTTATAGATCTTTTACCACGGCAGCTTTCACATGAGGTCCGAAGTGTTTTTGAGGCGGGTGTATTCTTCACATTCGAAAAAGGGGCCTTTCACCTTTTTGAGATAAAAATGAATCCCATACAGTAGTTTGCAAAATAACCAATGAGAAAATAAAACTAATGAAGAAAACACATATAAATAATTTTCTTCTCCGTAAGGAATGAGTAAAACATGAAAATAAAATGATGCTTTCAACAGCTAAGGCTAGTTTTAGACGGAAGCATTTATCGTAGCATTTCTCGTAGCAGATGTGCTGCCAAAAATCTCGTCTAATATTCTATGGCATCAAAAGTATATGGAGCTTCTACATGGTAGCATTTTGATAAACATCTTGTCGTGACGTAGCAAACAAATCACTGAAGAAGAGCGCAAACAGAGATTTCAGTCGATATTTCTTCTAAAGCTTTTTGTCGCATATGCTTATTATGATAGAAATGACATTCAACTTTGTACAAACAAGGATGCTCCTCATATTTTTCAATCAGCATAATAATATCCCTACTCCAACTCATTTTTCTTTACCATAATTCAATTTTCCACACAAAACAAACAGCATGGACATTTGGCACAAAATCTTTCGCTTCCTTTTAACACACCACGGCGCTGCAATCGGACCAAAAATGCTTGGGAAAATGCTACGAAATAGAGCAGGTTCTATCGACTAGAAATGCCATAGGATGTGTCATGGTATGGGAAGTGCTATAGCATTTGCTACTTTACACGGTAGGATATCGATGATACGATTTTTGCTACGAGAAATGCCACGATAAATGCTTATGTAATTGAAAAACGAAATCTATACACGATCATGAAATGAGAAAAATAAATGAATCCTTTAGTTTAACGTCCAACGACGAAAGTAGAGGAATGATGAAATTGGAGGGAATAGATCTCCGAGAAAACCCATGGTCACATTATTGGACCACCACAAATTCACATGAACGGCCAGAATGCTCCTATAAATGTTTCTGAAAATAAAGGTGCAGGCTACAAATCATCCCCTTTAAAATTGGTGTAATCATCGAGTGCTGTGATTACGGGACGCAGTAATTCCTGCATGTTCGCAACAAGTGGAGAAAAGTGACCGGGGTTATTGCGATACTTCTGCCATATTTCTAGAATAATAACCACAGTCATAGGTATTCTCCCATTATTAGCATATCACTTGCTGCTGTATATGTTTCTGCCCTATACAGTGCAATACACGAAATGAAGCATTTTATGAGTCTTTTTCTCAACTCTTCATTCAAGGATCGACAATATATACTTTTCTTTCTCTTAACTGCTTATTTCGTCATTCTTATCCTAGCTTTTATTTCACTTCTCAGTTCATATAATACTTCCCAGGTATTGAACACTAGTTACATGTTTCCTTCTAGAATATGGGTTCCTAGAATCGTCTGCTTTCTATCCACTACCTCAGATCTTACTCCTCCACCATGAAATCCCATAAATACTCCATTGAGTACAGATCAGGATACTGTAGAGGCCTGTCCATGGAAATAAGCTCTAGTAGCCGCACTTGCGTGTCTGGACATATGCACAGCTCTGTTGTCACGCATGAACTTAAAGTCTTGTTACTCAGGAATATTTGCATGAAGAGATAATAGATGTACTCCAGGACATCAATATAAATCTGTTTGATCAATCGCCTCAATACCGGAATCAGTTCTTCTGTGTGTGTTATGTAGATCCAGAGTTGCGGGGCAATCCATTCGGAATGCCCTGTCTGAACTACATTTTGAAGCACATACCATGTCCTTCGTGACCGTTAGAGGATAAGTTTTCCTCGTTGACTGGACAGATGTACCTTCTCATCACCCCATAGAGTTAGATCTCAGTGTACCTCTGTGAGTTCAATATTCCACTATGCTCATTCTAATCATCTCATCTTGTGCACCTCTGTGAGAATGATCCTGGTGGCAGGACAATAGTTCATCAAGCACACTGCCTTCAGTCTTTGCCGTATGATTCCGTGAGAACAACCGTAAGAGGATTGTATGATGTATTGGGTGGTTTCTGATGCCTTCTGTCAGCGTTTCATTCTGAGCTGCAGTTTTTAGCCTAAGTCTACCTAATCCAAACGAAGATTTAAGCCATTTAAGTGAATAATCACTTCGAGTTCGTTCTTAACGGTCGTACCATCAATGACGACGTTTATTCCGAATAGTTGGAGTAAATGTATGCTGCACTACACCAAATATATCTTGTATTGATGAACCGAAAGTGTACCGTTCTGCAACAGGAGAACACAAAACCACACTCGGCTCGAACAACACAATAACAAAATCAGGAACTTGATGGCATTGAGCTCATATCACACCCGGCATATAAAATGCGCTTCTGATTACTGCCTATTTTGTTCCATGGCGCACTTCCGGAAATCTCAATGTTTCACCGACAAGCAGGAGGTGGAAACTTCATTGCCTCTAAAGACGAGACATGCAATAAAATAACTGACAGAAAGGTGGCTGCAGAGATCAACACGAGAGGCTATGTTTTGAATGTTAAACTGTTTTCGTTGTACTGAAATAAATACTGGTATGTTGTGAACCAGAATGATGGAAGGCTTACGACTCCTTCTTGTACTAAGCACCACGTGCGTGGGTTTTCTCGGGGTTTTCCCGTTTCCTCCCACTTTCTTCATTCCACCATTTAATTCATTACTCATAATCACCGTCTCCATTAGCCTAACTGGCATAACCGTGGGATGTAAAACTCAAAGATTTCATTTAATTTTCGTTCTTGTACTAGGGTTGAAATGCCCGCTGTTCGCACAAGGAAAATAGGTTTATGGAAACCGCACATGGTTTATGGAAAATAGGTTTATGGAAACCCGCTGTTCGCACAAGGAAAATGGTTTTCCCGTTTGGATACACATTTCAATGAAAGTTTAGTGATAAAAAAAACATAAAATTCTCTACTTTGGAAATTTTCAACCTCTTTATTTCTCAGGATACACACTTAAAAGGGGCCGCGGTGGCTCAGTGGTAGAGCGTTCACCTCTGGTGCTTGGGGTCCCGGGTTCGATCCCAGCCCCCGCCAAGTGAACTTTGTGGTGGACAAACACCGTGTGCGTGGGTTTTCTCGGGGTTCTCCCGTTTCCTCCCACTTTCTTCATTCCACCATTTCATTCATTTCTCATAATCACCGTCTCCTTTAGCCTAACCGGCATAACCGTGGGACGTAAAACTCAAAGATTTCATTTCATTTCATTTCACACTTTAATAAAACTGACATAATATAATCCCTTTTTGAGACTAGTACTAACTGTTCCAAAATTTATTCCAAACGGTTCAGCCATTTTCCTGTGGTGAGGCTACATAAAACAAAGTCGATTTCAGTGTGGTGAAAGATACATACAGCAAACGGACAAAAATATGGAAACACCTGGTATAAAAGAAGTAGTCATTTCAAACACGATTTTCGTCTGAATGGTAGCTGTCGCTCACCGGCACACCCTGTGAGACATACAACCTCCAATCGAATAGATGGGCCAGTTACACTTTAGCGACAGGTCAGTGCAGATTATCATGAATCATGTCTGAGCTGACAGTTTCAAAGAGGGCAAATTGTGGGTGCACGCGTATGGTAGGAGCTTCCGTGACGAAAGCGGTGGAAATGTTTGGTATATCAAGCGGCACAGTCTGTAAGATCATGACTGCCGACGAGTGTGCCGGAAAAACCGCATCAGCGAAGTGCCAGCGTAGACGCAAATGTGTGTTGCGTGACAGCAACAGATGCACATTCGGTAGGATTGTGATCAAGGAGATCACCGTGCCACCAAAAGTCATAGCTGAGCTGAATACAGTGAGGCAGAACAGTCAGAAGAAAACTCCACTGGCGGGGTATTTATGGTAGATCTGCAATTCCCGAACCTCTTGTTACTGTTGACCACGCTGTTATATGAAGACAGTGGTGCAACGCCCATAAAAAATGGACAATGAAGCAGTGGAGGACTGTCTTTTGGTCGGATGAGTCTTCCTTTACATTGTTTCTAACTGCTGGCCGAGTTTACGTGTGGAGAACGCCAGCAAGCGTACGATACAGACTGTCTGTTACCAAAAAGAATCATGGCGGTGGTTCAGTGATGATTTGTGTAGACGTATCCTGATATTCTGGCGGACCCATCATCACTCTGCATGGACAGGTTACTGCCAAGGACTACTTAACCATTTTGAGTGACCAGCTGCATCCCATGGTGCAAACCTTGTTCCCAGATGGTAATGCCGTGTTTCAAGATGAATTTTCCCCCTGCTCATACAGCTCACATCGTCCAGGACTGGTTAGATGAGCACGAAGATAAAGTGTCACATCTGCCATGACCTCCACAATCGCCAGACCTCAATATCATTGAGCCCTTGTGGTTAGTTTTGGAGACCAAGGTACGAGCCCGCTATTCACCACCGTCGTCTCTACAACATCCCTTTGGCAACCATACACGACCTGTATTTCTGGATTTCCCGTTGACTGCAAGCCGTTCTGCGTGTCAAAGGTGATCTTACTCGCTATTAGTAAAGGTAAGTGCAATTTTTTAGGTGTTTCCATATTTTTGTCCATCCCTCGGTAACCGCCACTTCCACTAAAATTGAGTTATTAAGTGGAATGGATTTTGTTCGACTGTCATTGCATTAAATTACATGGGAATGATCAACCTTTCCCAATTTACTCTAAAGTCAGGAAATGTGATCATTATGTTCGCCTGAGCCACTAATATATTTTCTACCTCTCACTTTACAACGGAATTTTTTTTTAAAATGCCGAGACATTTATTTTGTTTATATATTTGTCTCCTTATTTTCAGTGAGGAGTTTATATAGAGATTTTATCTCCCTAACTTGGTAGACTCAACTGTATTTTTGACATAAATGTTGTGCTCTCTCTACTCCGTTAGAATACACCGTTTAATTAAAGTAAACTGAAAAAAAACTTTGGTCGAGATAGGTACTATACTCCAAAATTCATTTCAAACCATGTCGAACCTTTTTCCTCTGATACGATTCAGTGGCGTAGTTAACGATCATGCAATGCATGCGCACAGGGGAGGCAACGCATGCAAAAAGGTTCGTGGCGTATTTAAGTTTCGAAACTTTACTATCTGTTATTACAATGATAAAATTCAAATTTCAGGTTTCATTTTATTTCGCAGTTTTTTCACAGTATTTCTCAGCACTTAATATTTTCAGGGTAGTTCTTAAAAAGCCATTTAATTTACCGCAAACATTCCTTAAGTTCTTGTAGAGACTGGAATAATACACAGAAGAGATTTGACAATATTAAATGATTTTCAGATGAGAGTGAATTAAATTTTACTTTTTATTCCTTGGTAACATTGAGAACAAAATCAAGCTGGAATAATAATAATAATAATAATAATAATAATAATAATAATAATAATAATAATAATAATAATAATAATAATTATAATAATAATAATAATAATAATAATAATAATAATAATAATAATAATAATAATAATAATAATAATAATAATAATTGCTATAAACAGCTCATAAGCAAAAATACACCACCATGTTAAAACCATTATATAGTCATTTTAAACAGACCAGAAAATGTATAGTATAGAATGACTAGAGCAGGTTAAGGCCTTTGTCAGAAGGTTAATATATTAAAATTATAAGGTTCAAACTGATATAAAAAAATAAAAATAACAGCCAATTTCATACTATACTATTAACAGAACTATGCAAATTTAAATCTCATTTAACTACCATTTAAAAGAATGAAACAACCTTACTACCAACATGCAAAAATCTTAGTCACTTATTGTCATACGTTTTTCAACATAAACGACTGGTTCTTTGAATAAAAGATTATAACAAAAATACACAGCAAAATAAAGATAAGCAGCTAGAACTCTTGTCATAAAGATAAAACAGTTTAATTTTTATAAGAAAAGTTCTGATATTTTTCCTAACATATGTTCATTTTAAATTGTAAGACATTGTCATCCTTCTTAGTATTTCGTTTTGAATTTAATGCGACCAATGTCGATGAATTCCTAACACTATAAATCGGCACTCTTATTCTTATATTTTCTAAGCAATATTCGCTACTATATTAGTTATCCAACACAATTTGAATAAATAATTTAATTTATCAATAACTTTCCTCCTTTCCGATAGGGCACAAAGTCCCCAAAGTGCATAATAATCCTTTTTCATTTTATAACATAGTAGCCTTATAAAACATTTCTGTACAGCTTCGATTTTGTTAACGTGTGTATTGGATAGACTGTTCCAGACAACTGAACCAAATTCCAAGTTGGATCTAACAAGTGTCTTATATAGGTACACATAAGAACTATCATTTATAAAATCAGGTCATTGATAAAAATATAAAACCTATTGTTTTTCTTGTTGATTGTACTACGTCATTTATGTGATTACCAAATTTTAATTGTTTGTCATACAAAATACCGAGATCTTTAATTTGTTCAACTTCGTCTATTGGTACCCCATTAATTTTATATTTGCTAACAAAATATTGTGTTTTATTAGTGAATGCCATATGTTTAGTTTTCTCAGAGTTGATCATTAATAATAAATTATTTTCACACCAATGATTTACCGTATCTAAATCTTTCTGCAGCAGATAATTATCATACTCGTTATCAACTACTCTAAAAAGCTTTATGTCATCTGCGTATAATAGCATTTTTGAGCATTTGACTTTTCCTGGTAAATCATTGATAAATAGAGAAAAAAAGAAGTGGCCCCAGGGGAGATCCTTGAGGTATTCCCTTCCCTATTTGACCTTGACTAGATGTTACATTCCGTATCTTTACTTTAAAAGTTATATTTGATAAGTAACTTTCAAACCAACTGATAAATGATAGTGATAGACCAATGTTTGATAACTTACTTAATAGGAATTTCTAATCAATGGAATCAAAAGCCTTTTGACATATAGATGTATGTAACATCTACTTGTAAATTACTCTTTAGTGCAAAGTATGTAAAATCAGTAAAATGGATAAGATTTGTTGCAATTGATCTACTTTTATAGAAACAATGTTGCGTATCCCTTAAGATATTCTTTATATTCAAATATAAATGTTTGTGCACAATGAATTCAAAAGTCTTAGAGAAAACACTTACTAAACTTTTAGGCCTATAATTTTTAACGTCATCTTGATAATCAGATTTGGATATTGGCACTACATGTGATTACTTCCATTTTGATGGAAATATTCCAGTCTTTGACTTGCTAAATTTGACGCTACTTCATTACTACAGGCTTTAATGACATAATGTGGAATGTTATCAGGTCCAGGTGTAGTACTCCCCAAGGGCGCCCATCAGGGGGGGGAAGGTGGGGCGCTTGCCCTCTAAGAGGAAATTGTACTTGGGAATATCGAAAACCCAATATAATTTTTACATTAGTTACAGCAAAATTTGAAACTATATTTGAAACGTCACTTATACTTGCCCCCCTGGAAACCACAACATGGGCGCCCTTGATACTCCCCTTAATTTTACTAATTGTTTCAATTACATCTTTTTACGTAATAGATGGAATACAAATCGACATATAATTACCATTACATTCTTTCAGTTTCATAACCTTACATTTTTTTTACTTTGGTTGGAGTCAAAATAATTATAAAATACAAGTTTTAAACATTCTGCTATGTCAGTAATTTCTAACAATGATGTATTATTATACTTGATATATTTTGGTATTTGTTTGTTATATGATTTTTTGAATGGTCAACAGAAGAACTTTTCTAGCCACTAGATATTTCTTTTTGACCATCTTTCTTAAGTCGGAGTACCTCTGATACCAAATTTTATTATTTGATTATTTGGCATTTACAAAATATTTTGTTTTCTTATTTATCAATGATTTAAGGTCTCTAGTCATCCACGGGTCCTTATATGTTAAATTATTATTATACAGCTTCTTCGGCACATGAAAATAATAATAATAATTAAAAATTGCTGATCTGTTTTGTATTCTTTATAAGTTATTTCTTACAATATTCCATGAGTATACAAATGGTAGGAGAAAACGATCGATTTTTGTAATTGGTTCAACATTAAAATTTATTGCACTATTTTCTATATTCATAAGCAACAGGTCTAGTACTCTATCGTTATCCATGGCATGGTATGATTTATTTAGCTGATTCAATTAAATTAGATTGCTTAATTCTATTACCTTTTCTGCTTTTATCTTAACATGAAAATTGCTAGCGGTTACAATCCTAGTTTCCCAGTCGATTCCTCCAGCGTTAAAATCACCTAATATAAAATTACCGTTTGTTGTCAACAAGTAAGAACTCAACCAGTCACAGTAGTTTGTAAAATTCTTTAACGGTAGAGTAGGTGGAAAATAGTGCAAACAGAGAAGAAGTGATTTATTGTCAGGGATTAAAATTTTTAGTACTATTACGTCTAACCTATCGCCAGGGACTTGTATCATTAAGTATGAATATTTATTGTTTATTAAAACCTCACACTCATCTCCCTTAGATTTGTTTTTTAATGCCAGCTTCCTATCCCTCCTAATGATATTGTACTTATTAGATAATTGTACAAAATGTACATTTGTTTCCTTTAGCCATATTTCTGTGATACAATAGATATCGTAATCGTCATAATTTATTTCGACCGTGAAAGACCGTTCTTTTGTATTAATACCATTTACATTTTGATAGAACAAGTGCAAGGTACTCATATTTTGGTTTAAGCTAATAAGAAAGACAAATTTATTTACCTGACTTTTCTTCCTTTTCGTTCAATAATAATAATAATAATAATAATAATAATAATAATAATAATAATAATAATAATAATAATAATAATAATAATAATAATAATAAAAGTACAATATTTATATGTGTAACAAAAACAAGTAGTGACTGATTAAATAGAAAACCAAGATTTAAATGCAGTAATTGGTAATTTCTTTTTAAAGAAAGCGTATAGTTAATATTTGGAACACGACTTGGCAGCAATAGAGTAGGAATGTATCAGTGCTGGCAACAGTTGGTTACTTATGAATTGAAAACATGGCTTCGGAGTACAAGTGAGTATTTGCTTTAAAGTCGTATAATTCATGGTTATTTTAAGGAAAAGTATCCATTATTAAAGCTAATTTGAGATGGACATACTAATTAGATCCATAATCGTAATTATAGTGAATGTGCATTAAGTAGAGTAAAGTACCTAATATTAGTACAAGGGTAAACAATTGTTTTGTTAGTCATACATAGTTCGGTTTTTTTTTTTTTTTTTTTTTAAAGAGTTGAAAATATTATTGCATTGTAACCATCTTAGTGACAAAATCGATTTTGCTTTAAAGCTGCCAGTCTAATTATTATAATCCAAAAAGATTGAATAAATTCACACAAACAATTGATTCATTAGAAACCAGCGTTCAAAGGAACGGAACGGCGCAGATTGGGAATATGAGGCCAAGTAGATAGTATTACACATACCCAGAATTTTTGTTTAAATTTAGTAGACCTACCTTCAGAGTTGTATTTAATAGCTAACTTATTTATTGTGGAAGATCTTTCGGCTAAGGTTCTGGTGATAGCCCACTGTGATTGGAAGAACATAAAGCTGTTTTAACGTTATTTTTCTAATTACGTATGGTTACGTTAGGAGAAGGTTCTAGATTACTGGTCCCCCATGTAGGTTAGTAGATGGGTGGGTTTCTTTCTATACTAAAGTTTATACATTTAATTTACACAGTAGTGCCGAGCGAGCGATAGAGAGTGAAGGCGGGTTAGATCCCCGCAGGGCACGTTGTTTTCTGTCTTTATTACCGCTCAATGGGAAGGGGGACCAGTAATCTAGAACCTTGCCTTCTGTTAGTATACACTACTCACAATTAATCCTCTTTCATTTCTCTACTTCAGTTGTATGTATTTCGCAAACACTTGTTAATTTCCTGCTTTATTTACTCTTCTTCTGAGATAATTTTGGAAGTGGAAAGTCAAAATCAGGTTAAAAAAAAAAAAACACCATGTTTACAGTACGAATGAATTGTTTACGTAAAGGGAATTAGTAAGTATTAACATAACATAACCTAGCCTAAACCATCAAAAACAGACAGTATAGGAAGAAAAGGCAAATTTTAAGCAAAGAATTACGGCCTCCCAAATCCAAAAATTCTAACCAAAAAAATTCTGTTCCTTCTGATGAAGTATGCATTGATATTGCATTATTGCGCAAAGGTAATACCTTTCCACAGTTTAATGTTGCAGAGTCTTGTCATATCCAGAAATAAGAACAATGTTTCAATGGAATTATAAACGTTTTCTTACCTTATCACTGTGAGTGAAGAGTTGCATTAATAGATGCAGATTGATATTGGAACAAGTAAGTATAAATATGGCGTATGGATATATGGCATAAAGCAAGAACTATCTTAAAAACACTAACCAACTTACGCTAGGTAGACACTAAAAGAACGAATGCTAACCGACTCAGGGAAGGAACGCAGTAGGGAGCCTTACGGGGTGCAGGCATGTCAGGACGCTGGGTATACGTATAAACTAGGGATGGCCAGAACCGGTCCCTAGTTTGGAACCGGATCTCCAAGAACCGGAACTTTGTGGCCATTCCTAGGAAACTTGGATATTAGAAATATACTTCATATTCTATAAAAAACACAGGTCTTGCGTATGGCACATCTTTGCGCCCTTCAATGAGTACTTTTTAGACTGTCTTCACATAACATTTCACTTCATCATGTCTTCCGTATAGAGTACTAGGCCTACGTGGTAAGGAGAACGTTTTACACATTATATTTCTACATTATTATTCATGTAAGAGGTAAGATCCCGATATATTTTGTTTACTTGAACAATGATATTGTGAAATAAATTCTTATATTTTTTCCGGGCATTTTACAATTTTGTGTGTCCCGACATAGAATAACAAAGGAACGATACGTTGTGGGTCACTGTAGATAGTTGCTAGAATCAATCGGCACCTTTTTCCCCCCCTGTTGCATCACACACTTCCTAAGTTAGTTACGAAGACAGAGAATTTTCAGCGTCGACACATTATGCTCTATTGTCGGGTTAGCTAATATAACATCATTATGCGCCTTCACATAGTCCAAGATAAAACTTCATTCTTTTCCGTAATTAGTCACCGTACAATGATTATCTTTATTACATTTTTTTCTTTAATGCTTACATTTTGTATAATTCACTCAATTTCCCCGTAAATTTTGTAATTTTGGGGGATCTATCTGCGAAACTTAACCTGTCTTTCTTTGTGATTTCGAGCGTGCATATAGATTCCTTGCTATCCCACTGTATTCCTGCTTCAAGTATGTATTCAGCCACAGAGTCCGAAAAATATCACTCATACACAATTAGTTTAGTTAGGCTAAAACTTAGTTAGTTCATCTTGAGTTGTTGGAAAATAAAATATAAAGAATACATTAAATCTCTCCAGAGAAAATTATTGGCAAGGCTCCAAGTTTTATAGTAAAAAGAGAAAAGATTAAAAAAAAAAAAAGAAAAGAAAAGATTTACTTTACTAAGTTCGTATCATAGCCTAAAATTCTAATAGAACTCTTCACTTTATTAAAAATTAATTTTTTGTATTCATTTCTTAAGAAAAAGCAGAAAAACTCTCAACAACTGAAACAATTTATATCAAAGCTTAAAATCTTAAAATATGTATACGTATGTTAAATACGTAACTTTGATAACTTTTGAAAAAAAAAAATAAAAATACTTAAAGTGATCAAGAATATGCCTTGCTAGATCTAATTAGTCAAAAAATGCAAAAGTTTGCAAAATTATTATTATTATTTTTTTTTTTAAGGGTGAGGTACTTGCTTATTCTCATTCATTCTAATTGTAATTTTGTCCTTGTTTCAGGATAATTCATCCAGTGAAATACTACAGAGATTATTTGGTAAGTATTTATCGAAATGTAGTAATGTTTTTGTAAGATATTAGTATTATTTTTGTATGCTGTCAATTTTAATTGTTTGTTTGTTTAGAATAAATGGTGTTTTTGTTTGTACATTACTACTGAGATTTACAATAAAAGAAACATATATGTTTATTTCAAAGTAGTGTCTTTCTGTGGTACTACATCTGTCCCAACAATTCATAAGGCTGTAATTTCGTGCATTCCCATTCTACAATTTTCTTCCATAATCATTCATTCCGTCTGTTTCTTTTAAGTTTTAATCCTAAAGCGCATAACCATGCGACGTTGAACTAAACACTTTTATTTTCGTTTCATTCCGTACGCTTATTATATTTAAAGTAAGGGCTGCGGTGTCTCAATGCTACAGGGTTCAACTCTGGTGCATGGGGTCCTTAGTTTGATCCCAGCTCGCGCCAAGTGAGCTTTGTGGTGGACAAACACCGTGTGCATGCGTTTTCTCGGGGTTCTCCCGTTTCCTCCCAGTGCATTCCACTATTTCCTTCATTTCTCATCATAGTCAGCATAACCGTGGGACGTAATAAGACCTAAAGATTTCATATATATATATATATATATATATCGGGTGTTCTAAAAATGGCGCTGACACAACAGAACGCTGTTCTTCAGGTCAAAATAAAGCGAAAATGCTATATAAAAATATACCCTTCTGGGCCTCCTTCAACCGCAATGGGGAATCAAAATTGCACTATGTGGCAACGTCGCAGATTAACTTGGAATCATAGCATTGCTCTACGAATTCATCAAACAGTTACACCGATTCTGAGCTAGCGTCAACGTCTATCAACTTCAACTGCCATCCGGTAACGAATCGATGTAACTATTTGATGATTGTTAGATCCTCTCTGAAGTTTTTTTTTTATCTGCGACGTTGCCACATCGTTTAATTCATGTCTTCAGACGAGGACCCGAAAGGTATATATATTTTTCGACTTATTTTGACGTGTAGAATAATGCTCTATAGTCTGTGGGCTCCACTTTTAGAGCATCCGATATATATATATATATATATATATATATATATATATATATATATATATATATATATATATAAAAAGATGCAGGAAATAGGAGTGAATTCAAGTATTTATTTACTATCAGTTGTGAGTAATATTCTTAACTCAAGCCGGTAAAATGTACCAAAAGTTTATGGTAGAAGCAAATAAGAAAGCTTAGCGTGCCATTTTTGTGCGTTCTCCATTTCATCTCATGAAGTTAGTGGCTTTCCTTATAGTTTTTATATGAAGATTAAGAACCAAAAAGTTGGTCTGAAACTCCCTCCCTTCGATAAGATGCTGATGTATTTCAAAGAAGAAGTATGAATATTATGTTCTGCACTTGAAAGCAGAATGAGATCAAAATACTTTTGCAGATTTAAATGAATGTGATGTAAATGGTTCATAACATGGTTAGCATGAAGGTGATTAATTTCGCATCCAGAAAGTAATCGCTAAAATAACGGCTACTTTTGGGCCCTTGAGTGGTTTTCTCTGTAGATCAATCCGCGATGCAATGGTAGCACATATTAAACTCCAGGTCAAATCGTAAGTGCTTCTTCTCATATAATGTTATTGATGAGTACGTGTGACTCCAAGCCATGAGCTTTATTGCATATATTATTAACTAATGTACGAAATAGCGCTTCATGCCACTTGTATAATGCTTTATGTTTATTATTTCTTTACAGTCTCACAATGTAAGACCAGATGGCAGAGGGTTAATGAAATTTCGCCCTGTGGCGATTAATGTCCGCTCGATAAGCACTGCAGAGGGTTCTGCATTAGTGAAGATCGGGAATTCCACAGTATGTTGTGGGGTAAAAGCGGTAAGTAATTTGATAATTAAAAGGTAGTTATATTCAACACATACGGGCAGAGCATATACAAAAGATTGCTCGATTTATATCTGACTGATTTTTAAAGCGTACTCATCTAACGACAATTCTCTCGCCATCATTATAAAGTATCGCCTGACATCGAAATTTTCATTAAAGTAAATTCCGGTGAAACACGGAGAAGAGAAGTTTCTCCAATTCTTTCCTGCAAGTTTTCCAGGGTACGCAGACGCTGATGTTTCAGATGTCTTTTCAATCCGGCAGGCCAATCCGTTAGACTGGTATCAAGGGTCTTCACCGAAATGCCTTGAACAAGGAATGACACAAATTCCTAATTCCCTGATAAAAACGCAGAGATGTTCTGGTGGTATGACATGAAGCCTCGCTACCTGGTTGGCGTCCGCACCATTCAATTGCAGAGTGTCCATCCTAAAGATATGTGTCATAGTGGATTCCTGGAAGTAACTTGTATAATCTACCTTGCGTATCAGCAACTTCTCACATAACTGAATCACGTAATAAAGTTGCAGCAGCCCTTGACATCGCTATCACCCTAATGTGACCACCAATCACAGTGAGATAGATAGATGTTTGCTTCGTTCATTTGACGGCATTCTGCCATTTGGGCTGTGCGTGATGCTTTTCACACAGTTTTCTGCAGTTCCTTTATCGTTCTGCAATGTGGTGCGGGTGCAAGTGGTGTACACGAGTCTTATAAATGTACCTCAGTTAGAGCCGCGTACGGGAGAATGTCTACATAGTTGTAGATGCCAAATTAATCGATTGTCCATCGCACATTTGGTCATTGGATTTTTCTGGTAGGCCAATCGGCAGATCTTCTGCAGCACATTTTTTGGAACTCTTTTCCTGGTGCTTTTCGTAGGCGACTTTATCGCTAGGGACTCTTAGTTTGTAAAACGGGCCACAATAGCTTTCCCAATAGTTACCCTGAGTGTGAACTTATTCTTCCAACACTGTTTCACTACGTTGTATGTGGGAAAAACTAGCATTGAAAAGGGTCATCGCATAAAATCAAACCATTTGGCATAACAGCCCTTTATGCGCCTGAGCCGTTCACATATTCTTCCGAGTAACGGTTTAATTTAGGTGCAATTTAACAACGTCCACCTACAATTTCAAATATACTGCTACTCACAACTGTAGATGCGTCATTCTAATGTAATTCCCCGGATGGCAGTTTATAACAGAAGCATTTGTGGACATTGATGCGGTCCTTAGCTTGTGTCAAAGTGTTTCGGATAGGGTAGATGCGTGTTCTAGTAATGTTGATGGAGTATGTTACGAAATTCTAAAGGATTAAACAGAATTTAATGTCTAATTTAAGTGTTTAACTACTTAATGCCAATATCTGTACTCTTATCATTATTCAGTCATATACTGTACACGTACTTATTATATGTATTTATCGTTTCCTGTAGATATCCATGAGCAATTTAACATAAGTGAACTGACAATACAAAAGCCTTATGCCTAATAACACAACTTAAATCCTGTGTATTAGTACTCCCAATAATATATTTGTATCTTCCTTAATAAACTTGTAGAGCCCATTTGTTCTAAACTGAATCCATCACATTAATTATGCAGCTTTTCTATCGATACTTCTGCTGAACTCGTAATGTCCCATCAATAATCACATACTAACCATTTAACAACAGACTTTACTACCTATATATATATATATCACAATCAGTAACGTTCTTTGTCCATAAATTATTCCTCGACACTACTTAGCTACTATATATCTACTTGTGGGTCACACGGTATATATATGGAACTTTATTTAATCTCCTTCAAAGTACTGACCTTGGCTAGCAAAGCACTTATCCATGACTGTAAGCATTTCTGGAAGGGAGTTCAGCTGCTCTGTCGTGGCCCTCTTAGGGAAGAGCCAGAAGTCGTGTCATGTTATATCTGGAGAGTACGGTGGATGTGGACAGACAGGAATATGTTTTTAAGGTTAATGGACGTTCCAAACGTTGCTCGTCTTCTACCGACTCATTTACGCTTTTAAATCGCTCATTGCACTTGTAAGTAGTTTTCAGTCAGAGCATTATCGCCATATACCAACATTTCATGGTTTTTTTTTTTTTTTTTCAACTTGAAACAGAACTTAATGTTGTTCACGGGTTCGAAATCCATGATGCGCGACAAACACGGTAAACTTAATCTCACTCTAGCGGCTCTGGACGTTGACTGACAAGTCAGAACGTGTTCCAACTTGACGCTGCCTGTCTCAATGGATCAGGCTATCGGACAAGTTACATCCAATGGTTGGAGCGTCATCAGTTGCTGCTATTAAAAAAAAAAAAAAAAAAAAAAAAAAATCATTCACCGCATTTTTTGATCACACATAGTATATCGTATCGGTAAAACGTTTTGAAGTTTTTCGCTACAAGCGAAGGAAAGTAAACTTCATAGGGTTTCAGAGTACTGTGTACAAGAAATTTTGTATTTCTTTCTTCTTCTTCTTCTCCTCCTCCTCCTCATTCTTCTTCTTCTTCTTCTTCTTCTTCTTCTTATTATTATTATTATTATTATTACAGTGGAGTCTCGTTAATTCGAACTTGGATAATTCGAAATATTGGCTAATTCGAACAGAAGTCCATTCCCCTTGAAAACTGTATTGAAAACAATAGTAAAAAATCGTGGATAAATCGAACTTTTGAACCTATGTTTTGGATAATTCGAAGTAAATACATAAATACATTTGAAAATTTTTAAGGTTGGACAGATGTAAACAGAGAAATATAGTTTTAACGTGTTTTCAGTTATCCAGATGCAGCCATAGGGAAGAGTAATACAAAAGATAAATAGAAAAATCTATGTAATGATAAAGATGAAGGTGAGTTGGGGAAGAAGTAAAGATAGAGAACGTGTGCCAATCTCATCTTGTTTCAGAATTGGTTGAAAATTTAATATGAATTATTGATAAAGACAACCAGATGTTATTAATATCGTATTCCACGCAATACATGAAATTCTAGATTTATTGACCGTACAAAAACAATCAAATTTAAGCAAATGAAGTTTACGACTTCTTAAAAGTGAGAACAGAATATTCAAATTGTTACTGGTGTGTAATTGTTTGGGCTATTCAATGTATGTTGTAGTGTTGTACGTAAATATAATTTCCATTGTACATGTAGTTTGAATTAGGTGGAGTCAATGTCGTTTGTTAGTTTGCGGTATTCGATCACACAAATAATAACCTGCTTTAAAGATATAGTCTACACCATATGAATATGTTTTTGATGCACAGTACTTTGGTTTGTTTGTTGTTATATATGTGAAAATAAATGTTGTTGGATAATTCGAAGTTTTTTCGTGTTCCCTTGGACTTCGAATTAAAAAGAGTCCACTGTATTATTATTATAATTATTATTATTTTACAGGAATTAGCAACCCCCAAGCCAGAGGAACCTGATTTAGGCTTTGTCATTCCTAATGTGGATTTGACTCCGCTATGTTCATCCCGATTTAAGCCCGGACCTCCAGGAGACCAAGCGCAAGTTTGTAATCAGTTCATGGCCGACGTGATCGCGAACACTAGCATTCTGAATAACAAAGAGTTGTGTATTGCGTCAGATAAGCTAGCCTGGGTGTTATATTGTGATATCGTTTGCTTGGATTACGATGGGAGTGTCTTGGATGCGAGTGTAATGGCTTTAGTTGCAGCCTTAAAATCAGGTATTTTATTATTATTATCATTATTATTATTATCATCATCATATCTTGTTGTTTTCGTCTGCAGGATGATGCATACAAATGTGTACAGTATAATAAATCTTTGTTTTTCGCGGCAGATACAATAGTCGGTTCCGGAATAATTGATCTGCATACGACAACCGCTTGTCGCCTTGAAACTAGTAACGTAATCTCATTTGGATGAGAAAATATTTACAATTTCCATAGCTTAGGACAATAGTCTTGAAACTTATGAAACTTCTGAGCTAGCCTACCGTACCGTTTTTAAATCCTACTGTGAGCTACCAACAATAGAACTAACAACTTTATTTTAAAAAGTTTTACATTTGTTTATTGCCCATAAACTTATATTTCTAGTAAGTATGAAATCAAAAGTTTTACATTTGTTTATTGCCTATAAACTTACATTTCTAGTAAGTATGAAATCAAAAGTTTTACATTTGTTTATTGCCTATAAACTTATATTTCTAGTAAGTATGAAATCAAAAGTTTTACATTTGTTTATTGCCTATAAACTTATATTTCTAGTACAGTAAATATGAAATCAGACTATCCAAGTTAGCAAATGTCTGATATAACTAACTAACTAACTCTATGACCTATGGAACCCAAAGGTTCAATGCCGTGCTCACAAAAGCTCTCCACTGACTTCTATCCTTAGTCAATTGGATCCAGTTTCTACTTTGTATTCCTCTCTCTGCGAGATCCATCTTAATATTGTCCTCCCATCTGCGCCTAGGTCTTCCTAATGGTCGTTTTCCGATTGGTCTTCCAGTCAAGACTTTGAAACCGTTTCTATTTTCTTCCATCCTAGCTACATGACCCGCCCACCTAAGTCTCCTAGACTTGATGACCCTAACAATGTTTGGTAAACCATATAAATTATGTAGTTCCTCGTTATGAAGTTTCCGCCATTCCCCATTCCCGTTCCTCTTGGGTCCGAATATTCGTCTCAGGATCTTGTTTTCAAATACTTTTAGTCTATGTTCTTCTTCCAGAGTAAGCGACCGTGTTTCGCAAGCATATAGAACAACAGACATGATTATCGTTTTATATATTTTAAGCTTCAAATTCCTCGACAGAATTCGCGACGACAAGAGATTTTGAACTGAATAATAACACGAATTCCCTGCTTTTAGTTGATATTTAATTTCTTCGTTAATATGATTTTCCTCTGTTAATATTGATCCTAGATATTTAAAAGTGCAAATGTCTAATATACACACGAAAAACATAACGTTCACAACCCCACGCATATACAATCAATTTAGAGATGAGGCTGACAATTGCAGTTGAGCGGGAGAAAAAAGCAGTTGTTGTCAGCGCCCCCTGTCGTTACCGTCAGTTCAGTGGAGGAATCAAGGTTAGCCAACCGGTGCATTAACGCGATCTACTGAAAATGTTCCCGCGAACTACTAATAGCTCGCGATCGACGGTTTGGCGATCACTAACGTAGGAATTGTAATTATTTCGTGGTTTTAGAGAACTTGAGAAAATATGAATTAAAAGATTATTAGAATTTTTCTGTATGTATTGAATATAATAAGAACAGAAATAGTTGTATGAAATAGAACATTTATTCTACAAACACGTGAAAATATACTAGTCACTATGTATATTTCAAAATAATTTTGAATCCTTGTACTTCCTTATACCTTATAAATTGAAATGTTTTGATAGATTATAAAACTTCAAAAATTCGTTTTCAGCTATTTTAAAGTTGCCAGAAAGTAGCACACGATATATTCGAGTTTGTTCAAACATTGTATTCATCCTTCTCCTTCTTCTTCTGTTAATATTCAAGGATTTTGTCATTCCGTCTGGTGAATAGTAAAATAGTATTTTCCTAAGAATGTTCTTTTTTTTTTAATGAAATTTATCGCAGACAGGGGCGCCTGAAGAAAATTTTTCTAGGGGCGGCATCTCCATGGATGCTATATTACATCTGGTATTTCTGATATTTAATATACATGGTTTGCTATTTTACGCATACATTTTCGTGAGCCAGTGGGGGGCCGGTTCCTCTTGCTGCCACCTTCGGGCTCCCATGATCGCAGACCATATAATTTAATTATGTATTAGGATAAATTAACCCTTATTGCCAACCAGTTTCAAACCCAAACAATGACATTGAGAAAACTAAAAGAAAATTATGCCATATCGTAGTAAGAATACAGAAAAAGAAAATTACTGAAGTTGAAAATGAAATGAAATCTTTGAGTTTTACGTCCCACGCTTATGCCGGTTAGGCTAAAGGAGACGGTGATGATGAGTAATGAATGAAATGGTGGAATGAATAAAGTGGGAGGAAACGGGAGAACCCAGAGAAAACCCACGCACACGGTGTTTGTCCACCACAAAGTTCACTTGGCGGAGGCTGGAATCGAACACGGGACCCCAAGCACCAGAGGTAAACGCTCTACCACTGAGCCACCGCGGCCCCTACTGAAGTTCACATAGCATATAGTTTTGTTATTGCATTATTCATATGAGGACCCACCACACTTCACTTTAAACCAATAATTCTTCACGGATTACAAGCTCAGACATGCAAAGTCGCAAGTAAAGTACATGCCATATTTCATCAAAACAGGATAAATTTTACGAAAGTTATAGTAGTACAAACAGTACAAAAGATGGGCAAACACACAAATGCATGTCATTGCTTGTTGCGAAATCTAGAAAGAAAATCAGTAAGATCTTGGAAAACTTGAGGAAGGGGTGTAAAGAATATGGAATGAAAATAATCGTTAGAAAGACAGAAGCTATGGTGATTGTAACGAAGTGATCTTGTGTCAAATATTGAAGTAGGAGATGATAAAATAGAACAGGTGATTAACGTTTTGGTTCATGGATGGTATTATTAATGATATGAAGCAGGGTTGGCTGGTTTAAACCAGCAGTTAAAAAAAAAGAAAGAAAAAAAAAGAAAAACTGGTTTAAACCAAAGAGAGAGAGAGAAAAAAAAAAACGAAAAATGCTTTAAATCGTGTGAAGTTCATGGTGACGTTTCCACATATCAAACCATCTGCATTAGTTTTATCTCCTTTTCACCTTTTAATCAAGGTGTCCCATGTTCAATTCTCGGTCGAACCATAACCCTTCTTTCATGTGTAAACCAAGTAGCGGTTTGGATGTCACTTTAAAGCGAAAGTCTTCTTTATAACCTCGGTATTACATAAAGATGTTAAGCCTAAACATACGAAACGAAGCCAAATTGTCTGTTTTTGCTTGCCTGAATGCTTGTTGGTTTATAAAGAAGCAAAGGTTGCCTAAATGTATTGATAGACACTGGCAAAATTTATCGACTGTAATATGCCATTACAGTCTAATGATATTATGTTCTTAATAGGAGGGTGCTCGAAATTTTTTTTGCACCGACTGTACCTGACGTTTAACAAAAAATTTCTGGCTGTTCATATAATTCGTAATATTGTTCATTATTCTATTTCAAATTAACATGGAAAAACTGTAAAAAATTTCATTGGGAATTATAGTTTTGTGAATCAATATCTTTATTTATATTTTAAATTAGTTATAAGTCTTGTATGTGGATGTGTAGATGGATTATTACAATTCTTACGGTGTCAGTGCTATCCGAAAATATAGATCCACTATTGGACGGAACTTTCCAGATCAAATAACCAATCTAAAATTCGACAGAATTTTCTGGACCACCCTTCACCTCTCTTTTAGATACCTAGGTCCTTCTAAAATCTAGTTTGATCCAGATTTTACCAAATTTTATTCGTTTCAAAGCCCCACCGCCAAAATGCTTAGTTTTGATTGGATGATAAACCCACGCTACGATATTAGGGCGCAATTATTCCATTCCATGCCGGAACGTCTCGCTGAAGACACTAGATTTGGATCGTCTAGCTCAAAAAGTTGAAAAAGGAGTAGAAAAGCTGCAACCAAGGTAACATTTGGATTTTATTAACACCTAAAATCGTTGGAAGTCTCTAGGAGCCAAAAAACTGTTAAATTTCATAGTCAAAACTGGACTAAAAAAGGCTGAAATAGTAAGGGCAATATACTGACGCCATGATTTCATCTGCCGATCGATATGGACAGGATTCAGAAGTGGTGTGATTTCTGTTTTCTTTTCTAAAACCGGTTCTGAAGATCAGTGTTTCCCATCATATTTCCACCTTCCAATTTTCCTGCTAATTGAGGGTTACAAGACCTGTCCATATAGAGATTTGTTTATGTAGGTAGCGAGTGATTTTTTTTTTTTAACATACATGGCGGTATTTAATTTTGTTGTAGTTAGAATAGTAATCACAATGTACGTGTAAATTTACAATAAGGGCTCCTATCTGACTCCCAAATTGGGAGTACGGCTTCCAGCGGGATGAGTTGAACATGTAGTTTGTTCCGGGTTCCTGCCCCTTCAGGGCAGGGGTCCTATTGTTAGCTAATACTCCGATATGTCCCCTCAGGGCATTGATTAAACACTTAAGAATGTGATTTAGTAAATATAAGGGCCAGTTGGCCCTGTTCCTTTCTTTCCTTTTCCTTTCGAGCCGATTTAAAATGGTAAAATATGAATGTTTCCTGTGTATATTTATTAGTATAACATGTATTAATGATAGTGATGATTGGTGTGTAGTGGCATGTATGTGTATATTTGTAATGTAGTAGTAGTAATTGTGGTAGTTAAGTGATGAAAGAGTGTGTGAGATAATTAAATATGGACAGTGTAGTATTTACTATGCGATAAATTCTTTATTATTCCGTCATTAAGTGAACTCATACACAATATTTAAAAGTGAACGTAATATAGTATAATAATTCCGTGTACAAGGTCACATTCAGTTGTTCAAGGGTTGATTATATCGTCGCTAGCCCTAGTGTCAAAAGTCAGTACTAACCGCCATTCTTCTGTCGAGGTGCTTAGTGATTTAGATTTCATGAAATTGACCTTTCTTTCCGAAATAAAACCTAGAAGGTATAATTCACAGCCCATATGAATGTACAGTTAGGTCAAGTGACCCAAAATTAATATATTCTGAAAATTTCAACATTCTGCCTAGTCTAGAAATCGAGATATTTAAATAAATAAACAATACGTAAATTTTTAACAGAAGTCGGGCGATATGATGCTAGTTCTTCGCTTTGGAATTATATTAGATGTTCATTTTTCTTCGTGGCTGCAGAAGCTCATTGTTGCTGCAGAATTTTATAAACATTAAATATTATCGCGGATAATTCTATTTTCAGTGAACATACGTAGGATTTTTTTTTTTCGTTCTAAATAAAGCTACCAGGTATTACATAGAATTGTGTGTGTGTGAAAGAGTCTTGAGTTCGAGTGAGGTTGTCGTGCGGTGATCGGAATGGGAAATGTTTGTAGTGACTATAGATTTTAAAGTATTATGATGAAATGTGTAAATAGGCTGGGCGTAGATAGAGGAAACAGGGTGTTTGTAGAATATAGCGTCGTGGCAAATGAATATTAATGTGAATATGAATATAAAGTGTATGAATATTGTAGTAAATGAATATAGAAGATAGAACGCCCATATAGTTAAATATATAGTAGCCCAGTGAATACTTCGCCGTGTGTTGATATATAGATATTGAATAGATACGTGTAGCTACAAACATCTCAAGTTCTGACCCCTGCACCATGATATCACGCGGACCGGAGGGCAATATATAGTCGGACTATAGTAATACTTTGTAGTTTAATGTGTTATAGTAATAATCAACCATAGTAATACCATCTGATAGAATGGGTAGCACCATATAATCGCTGACTAGACATATTGAATAATAAATTATGAAAAGACAGTAGCAGTTATACAACAGGGCTTAGTGAATTATATTTTCTGGTCGGTTTTTAAAATAGAATATCCTGCTCCGTGAGATTTTTTTTTTCCTTCACGTTACCTACTCGGGCTAGCTTACAATGTTCATGGAGGCGACAGCTCTGACAGGGTTACAGAATCAAAACAATTAATTATTGAAATTTATTCGCGTACCCGGATGTCGACCCCTAGTCCCTTTAAGTATTTTCATTTCTTTTCTTAGTTTAATTAGACGAGGGAAATTAACGACATCCCAGACTGTGGCGTGTCTGCGCAGGGTAGCTATCGGTGAGGTTTGGCATAGAAATCACCGATCCAAAATTCAGTTTATTTAATTTTTTTTTATTTTGGCAAATCATTAGTTAGGGATATCTTAGCTAATACTTCTATTCTAGTTTCATTACTGTCCTCGAACCTTCTTAGTTTTTCTAAGGGGTCGAATATTTTTTTTTTTTTACTTAGAGATTTCAAAATTGGGGACGCAGTTACCTGGTCCCTTCTCCCTCTCCTTTTATCCTGCTGGTCTGGGCCGGATACGGGGATCGGATTTCAATCTTACAAGCAAACTCTTGTCGGATTGGGATCTGATGGACACAGAACTTGCATCCTTGGCAGCAGGGCGCCCCTTGAGTCTACGTATTTGAGTAGACCACCCCTTTTGGCATGTTAAGAATATTTTGGCTATGGATTTTGTTGAGAGCGAAATTCGACTTCTATCTTTGTAGCGTTAGTTATTTCTCACTTAAGTCTTTGGCGCCCCTATTCTTCGTCTTCCTTCTTCTCTATCTCTCTCTCTGTCTTCATTTCTTCAAGTTTTTTTTTTCAAATTTTCAACCTTCCCCCCCCCCAAGATTTTGAACTTGTTGTTTACGATTTATTTAACGTACAACTCTGATCTGAAATTACCAGCTGAGACGTTGCAAGACACGATTCATGGATGAAGTAGATAGTGATTGGGTCCTCCATCACATTTTGACCTATGGCCGAAATGAACAAAGACTTAGTATTTGACGACACTTCGATTACGTTCTTTCACCGTCGTTCGTCTTAAGTTTTTTTTTTTTTTTTTTTTTTTTTGTAATCCGTTGGTCACTTTCCTTTCTGTTTTGGTTTTCAATTACCTTGTAGTTAACCTGGGCCCAGAAATTGTACTTTGGTTTATCTAGTTATATCTTTAGAAATGCTCTGTGTTACGTGCCTGCCTCACAAAGTTTTTTTTTCATTATTTAAGCACGAATTGAATATATAAAAGTGAAAAAATTTATAGATGCGCGGTATCAGGTAGAAAAGCGATTTTCTTTTTCATATGTAATGTCGGAAGTCATTTGTTTTGGGACAATGTTTGCAACCTTGTAAAAAAATTTATTATTGGGGTGATTAATTTAAATGTGTGCGCATTTATTGAATATAAATATATATATATATAGAGAGAGAGAGAGAGAAATGAATACGTCGAAATGTATATGTACTTAATATGTGAATATGATTTTAAAGTAAAAGTATGATATTAAATGTATTACGAATATATGTAAGAGCGCTCGTGTCTGTCCCCCCTAAACGTGTATTGGTTGCTATAGTTTGCCAGTGAGTTTTCCGACGAATTTGAGAATGTAGATTTTGTTAAGAATACCGCCGTGCACTTAAGTAATTTTCCTTTTCTTTTGAATAAATGTAAATGGTACCTTATGTAATTATGTAATGGCATGTATTGAAAAGTAACGGCAGGTCTAAACGTAACCCACATCATAACGAATATTATCCCTGAACTACCAACCAAAAACCATTGTGGAAAGTGTACCTTGAATCCTTCTCACCTGCATATGTATCCTGTGACTTGACCAGTTTTTTTTTTATCCTCAATTTGAACCTTTATACTCCGTACACCTGCGGGAGATCGATTTAAAAATCCGAATTATATACACATATATACGAAAGTGATCCTAAGGAAAGGCCTCATGACATGTCCCAGTGTTGCATAAATAACTTAAAACTATTCAATTAATAAGTTTGGAAATGGACCGTCTAAGAGGAGAAACATCCTCTAGCGATAGTGATTTTTCGAAATCCCTGGATGGGTATAAAGCGTCGCAGTGTGCGATTGCAGATATAAACTGTTAAAAGTTATAAACCAAATATAGACGATAAATGGTTTTTGTAAACCGATAGTTAGATATATATATAGATATATAAATGACCACAAACTAAGTTAAATGGAGCGAAATGTTCTGGACACTACGAGTAGTGCGTGATTTGTGATTTGAACTCTCAAAATCATTAATATCTTATTACCCAATGTGAGGTAGAGACTCATATAAGATCTAATACACCTAAAAGTTTTTTTTTCTTTTCTTTCCTTTTTGTTCATATATTTTTTTTTTAGTGAAATAAGTGTCTTCTTTGCGTATGTCGCAAATCATAATTTGCTTTACCATGCCTAAGATATGATACATGTAAATAATTTTTTTTTCTTTCCATTTGTCAATATGATTGAATATATAAAAATTTACTAAAATATAACACTATGTACTCTATTAATATATAACCAAGAACTTGTGCTTTTAAGATTTTCCTTGTAATTATTTTTTCTTTTTTTTCACTATGAATGTAATAAACTATTTGTATCTTTGTAGTTAGTTGGTTTCCTTTAAATATATATACACTGTCCTGAGTGAGTGAGCGTGTGAATGCATGATAAATTTAATTTAAGTAATTTTAGTGATATCATTTGTCATATTAACATCTGTAATATATGTGTCATGTTTTAATATATGTGTTAAGGTAAATAACCTAGGTCATGAAGGACCGCTACTAATGGTTTAAATCGGCTCTAGGAGTGAAACAAAAATAGCAGGATGAGCCTAAATCCGACATCTTTCTTCTAGGAAGTCGAACCTTTTATTGATACGATACATAAATTTATATTGAGTTAATAAGTTTGTTTTTTTTTTTTTTTCTCTTGGCTAATTCATATGTGTGGTCGATCCTAGAGAACAGAGTTCAGATACTGGATGGTTATCAATCACTGGTTAGAATAACAGTACAAAGAATTAAATTTCACTTTTCTCATTTCCAGGTCTAGGTCTGGGCAACCCCACGATCGTGGTGCCTGGAGCTAGGTCTGGGTGGTATGAGGGAACATGTGTCTATTCCGAAGCATTCCAAAATTGATTAGTCGTTAATAACATTTAGAATGATTCGTCTTTCAACGACTTTTCCGACCTCTTACTATATTTCCGGAATTATCCAGTAATCTGTTTCTTATTAAAATACCCTATTTCTTTTTCTTTCTTCTTTACCTACCTCCTTCTTTTACCCTTCTACTTTCTTCTCTTTCTTTCCTATTTCTAAATGAAAGAAAACGGAGTCATGATTGAGAAAAGTCGCTATTGGCACGGTCAATAAGATGTTTCGATGAGTTTTCTTCGGGAGTCCGATATGGAATAATTAACAATAACAAAAGGTTTATTGGAAGTTACTTTATTGAAGAATAATCATGATTTCGATTAGTAGATGATGTTTCGTAAATCGTCCTCGTTAAAGAGAATTAATTTTAGCGACTCCTCTCCTCTACATTAGCTCTTTTATCTTCGTTTTTTTTTTTTTTTTTTTTTGTTTTCTTTCAATTTTGGCGACCGTTGACATCGGACAGTTACCATGGAAACAATTGTTTTCCCTGGTAACGAATCTGAAATTATTTATTAAACACTGTTTAGGATCGAGCACATATTGACTTGGCCACAAAAGGTGCATAATTAAAAAGTTATAGTGAGATTAAATAGTCGTAGTCATTGGCTGTTCTGCTATCTTTGTCTCTCTCTGTAGAAAGGGGGAAATGAAGGAATTTGCTAAAGTGACTTCTAAAATTTGAAAATGCTGGAAGTTGACCCAAGGAGGGAATTAGATAGGAGTTCCTTAATTTATGAATAGTACCTGATTAATAAGTATTGTTAGTCTATAAGTATATAATTGCATGTGTTTATATTGTGTCTTTTTGTATGGAAACTATGGCAACTAATAGGGAAGTAGTATCACATGAGAACGCGGAAGTCTCATGTACACAATGTACTTTAGAAAGTAATGAGAAAAGAGCTCGCGTCTCCCGTAGGCTAGTGAGGTGTCACGAATGTGGGCTGAAATGGATCCATTTCAGTTGTATTAATTTAGAGGATACTGCTGAAAATGCAGAAAAGGTCCGGGCTGGTGAAATAGTTAAATACTGCAAAGAATGTGAGGGGAAGCTCCACCAGTCGCGTGAACCCATGAGTTTATCCTCTGAAAAAGAAAATGAACATCCCGATTCGGACGGTGAGCGAGGGTATAGTACCCCGAAGAACCGAGGCCAAATATCTCCAGTGGAGATATCTGACCTCGATGATGATGAAAAAGATGGGGATCCAATTGGTGATAAACCCAAAGAAAAGCAAAGGAAGACTGTGTCATCTAATAATGACGCTCTCCTCCTTTCATTGCAACAAATGCTACAAAAAATAGATGAGAAAATAGATAATAATAGCCTGGAGATGAGACGTGAAATGAATGAAAATAGCCGGGAGATAAGACGCGAAATAAATGAAAAATTTGACACCTCGAAACGAGAAACCGAATCTCGATTCGAGGTATTAACCCAGAAAATCGACAACATATGTTTGGACTTTGCTTCCTCAATAACCACATTGAGGCAGCAAACGTCTACTGAAATTGATTTGGTCAGATGCGAGGCTCAACAGTCCCTAAAGCAATTTCAGCAGGAGACTGAGGGTAAATTAGAGCATGTAAATTCTGAAATTGAACAAATGGATACCAAATTGCATAAAATCAACAATAAATTAAAAACACAGCAGGCCGAAATTGATAGTTTAAAGTCAACCTTGTCAGACTTATCATTGGAAACCAAACGGGAAGTAACTGACCAGAAAATTTCGAAAATTCAAAACGAGATAGTAAATATTCAAAAAGAAATGACGAAATCTAGTCGCGAAAAATCAGAGGTAACCTATCCTTTCCCCGGTAGCGATTCCTCAGAAATATTACCCGCTATAACAACTACCCGTGGCGCAGGAAAAGAAAATTTAACGTCAGTTGATGCACGGGATATTGCGACGCACTACCCCATGCATCGGTCAGAACCAAAGTCGTGGTTCAATTCCAATAGTGCACCGAATCAGTCGAGTGTTGTGACGACTACGGTGACTAGCGTGAGTGCTCCCTCCTTACATGGAGGTATACAATCACATAGCGTGTTGCCGGGAAGAGGAGATGGGTGCCATTCTGAGTCGTTGTTCACGGGTGCGATTGGTCCGGGGATGGAGCCCAACATATTCAATACGACCAACAGAATCCCTTTCACTTACATGGGTAATTATAACACCGCTACGACGTCGTCGGTGGTAAATCCGGTGACGACTCCGATTGTGCAGGATAATATGTTAATTCCCAGTAACTATTCCCCTGCTTATGTTAGCATGAGTTCTAAAGTGTCCCTCCGGGATATTGAACGTTTTCCCACGTTTGATGGGAACATTGCGAACTGGTTACCTCGTGTTTTCCTGCTACCTAAAAGGTGAACTCACAATTTCCAGAATCTTAAACTTTTCAACTGTACTGAGGACAAAAAACGGGAACTTCTATCTCAATACCCAAAGTGAATGTTACACTGTCTCATTTGAGTGCATGAGTGTATGAGTGAGTAGTTAGTTTATTAGTATTAATACATGTTAATTCTATTCAACAAAATTTTGTTATTCAAACAATTTTTTTTTAACGACGCCGGGGAACTGTAATATGCCATTACAGTCTAATGATATTATGTTCTTAATAGGAGGGTGCTCGAAATTTTTTTTTGCACCGACTGTACCTGACGTTTAACAAAAAATTTCTGGCTGTTCATATAATTCGTAATATTGTTCATTATTCTATTTCAAATTAACATGGAAAAACTGTAAAAAATTTCATTGGGAATTATAGTTTTGTGAATCAATATCTTTATTTATATTTTAAATTAGTTATAAGTCTTGTATGTGGATGTGTAGATGGATTATTACAATTCTTACGGTGTCAGTGCTATCCGAAAATATAGATCCACTATTGGACGGAACTTTCCAGATCAAATAACCAATCTAAAATTCGACAGAATTTTCTGGACCACCCTTCACCTCTCTTTTAGATACCTAGGTCCTTCTAAAATCTAGTTTGATCCAGATTTTACCAAATTTTATTCGTTTCAAAGCCCCACCGCCAAAATGCTTAGTTTTGATTGGATGATAAACCCACGCTACGATATTAGGGCGCAATTATTCCATTCCATGCCGGAACGTCTCGCTGAAGACACTAGATTTGGATCGTCTAGCTCAAAAAGTTGAAAAAGGAGTAGAAAAGCTGCAACCAAGGTAACATTTGGATTTTATTAACACCTAAAATCGTTGGAAGTCTCTAGGAGCCAAAAAACTGTTAAATTTCATAGTCAAAACTGGACTAAAAAAGGCTGAAATAGTAAGGGCAATATACTGACGCCATGATTTCATCTGCCGATCGATATGGACAGGATTCAGAAGTGGTGTGATTTCTGTTTTCTTTTCTAAAACCGGTTCTGAAGATCAGTGTTTCCCATCATATTTCCACCTTCCAATTTTCCTGCTAATTGAGGGTTACAAGACCTGTCCATATAGAGATTTGTTTATGTAGGTAGCGAGTGATTTTTTTTTTTTTTTAACATACATGGCGGTATTTAATTTTGTTGTAGTTAGAATAGTAATCACAATGTACGTGTAAATTTACAATAAGGGCTCCTATCTGACTCCCAAATTGGGAGTACGGCTTCCAGCGGGATGAGTTGAACATGTAGTTTGTTCCGGGTTCCTGCCCCTTCAGGGCAGGGGTCCTATTGTTAGCTAATACTCCGATATGTCCCCTCAGGGCATTGATTAAACACTTAAGAATGTGATTTAGTAAATATAAGGGCCAGTTGGCCCTGTTCCTTTCTTTCCTTTTCCTTTCGAGCCGATTTAAAATGGTAAAATATGAATGTTTCCTGTGTATATTTATTAGTATAACATGTATTAATGATAGTGATGATTGGTGTGTAGTGGCATGTATGTGTATATTTGTAATGTAGTAGTAGTAATTGTGGTAGTTAAGTGATGAAAGAGTGTGTGAGATAATTAAATATGGACAGTGTAGTATTTACTATGCGATAAATTCTTTATTATTCCGTCATTAAGTGAACTCATACACAATATTTAAAAGTGAACGTAATATAGTATAATAATTCCGTGTACAAGGTCACATTCAGTTGTTCAAGGGTTGATTATATCGTCGCTAGCCCTAGTGTCAAAAGTCAGTACTAACCGCCATTCTTCTGTGCGATTGCAGATATAAACTGTTAAAAGTTATAAACCAAATATAGACGATAAATGGTTTTTGTAAACCGATAGTTAGATATATATATAGATATATAAATGACCACAAACTAAGTTAAATGGAGCGAAATGTTCTGGACACTACGAGTAGTGCGTGATTTGTGATTTGAACTCTCAAAATCATTAATATCTTATTACCCAATGTGAGGTAGAGACTCATATAAGATCTAATACACCTAAAAGTTTTTTTTTCTTTTCTTTCCTTTTTGTTCATATATATTTTTTTTTAGTGAAATAAGTGTCTTCTTTGCGTATGTCGCAAATCATAATTTGCTTTACCATGCCTAAGATATGATACATGTAAATAATTTTTTTTCTTTCCATTTGTCAATATGATTGAATATATAAAAATTTACTAAAATATAACACTATGTACTCTATTAATATATAACCAAGAACTTGTGCTTTTAAGATTTTCCTTGTAATTATTTTTTCTTTTTTTTCACTATGAATGTAATAAACTATTTGTATCTTTGTAGTTAGTCGGTTTCCTTTAAATATATATACACTGTCCTGAGTGAGTGAGCGTGTGAATGCATGATAAATTTAATTTAAGTAATTTTAGTGATATCATTTGTCATATTAACATCTGTAATATATGTGTCATGTTTTAATATATGTGTTAAGGTAAATAACCTAGGTCATGAAGGACCGCTACTAATGGTTTAAATCGGCTCTAGGAGTGAAACAAAAATAGCAGGATGAGCCTAAATCCGACATCTTTCTTCTAGGAAGTCGAACCTTTTATTGATACGATACATAAATTTATATTGAGTTAATAAGTTTGTTTTTTTTTTTTTCTCTTGGCTAATTCATATGTGTGGTCGATCCTAGAGAACAGAGTTCAGATACTGGATGGTTATCAATCACTGGTTAGAATAACAGTACAAAGAATTAAATTTCACTTTTCTCATTTCCAGGTCTAGGTCTGGGCAACCCCACGATCGTGGTGCCTGGAGCTAGGTCTGGGTGGTATGAGGGAACATGTGTCTATTCCGAAGCATTCCAAAATTGATTAGTCGTTAATAACATTTAGAATGATTCGTCTTTCAACGACTTTTCCGACCTCTTACTATATTTCCGGAATTATCCAGTAATCTGTTTCTTATTAAAATACCCTATTTCTTTTTCTTTCTTCTTTACCTACTTCCTTCTTTTACCCTTCTACTTTCTTCTCTTTCTTTCCTATTTCTAAATGAAAGAAAACGGAGTCATGATTGAGAGTAGTCGCTATTGGCACGGTCAATAAAATGTTTCGATGAGTTTTCTTCGGGAGTCCGATATGGAATAATTAACAATAACAAAAGGTTTATTGGAAGTTACTTTATTGAAGAATAATCATGATTTCGATTAGTAGATGATGTTTCGTAAATCGTCCTCGTTAAAGAGAATTAATTTTAGCGACTCCTCTCCTCTACATTAGCTCTTTTATCTTCGTTTTTTCTTTTCTTTTTTTTTTTTTTTGTTTTCTTTCAGACTGCCTACGTAGCTTCCAACATTAGCTTGGATTGGACTTCGTTTTAATTTTATTGAATGATATCTACATACTAAATTTGGAATTTAATACCTCAGTTTTAGCGTACTGATTATGATACGTTGACCTTATATTTTACATGCAAAGCAATAACAGGATTTGCTTTGTATTTAACACGTTCGCTGCTGAGGACGCCATCGGCGTCCAGTACTGAATTTGGCATATGCGCCGGACGCCTCTCGGCGCTTGTTCCTGCAGCTGATTCACTTTCCCGCCAGTGCTAGCAATACCTGCACTAGCGCTGGCGGGAAAGTGAATCAGCTGCAGGGACAAGCGCCGAGAGGCGTCCGGCGCACATGCCAAATTCAGTACTGGACGCCAATGGGCGTTCTCAGCAGCGAACGTGTTAAAGTAATAACAAGATTTTCCCAATGGCTAACGCGGGAGTTTCCCGAATGTATATGTAATTCTGTATAATGGTTTCACTTGTGCAACTATTTATCTGTTTGTCCTGAAATGACTCTTGACAATTATATTCACAAGTATGTAAAGATCAGTACAACGTATTTTTATCAGGAGTCCTTCGTGAGTGAGTCGGCAGACTCATTGCATTTGTGGCCAGTTAGTCCCTGTTTCGAGTCCAAATGGACAATTTCTTTCGGATGTAAGCTGGGAAGCTGTTTGGATCCCGCTTCAAGCTTATAAGATCCCTTCCAGTATAACCCTGTCGTTGCATAATAACAGCAAGGCAAAACAAACTTATTTCTGTCTATATGTAATATAAATACATAGAGCAAATTATTTAAACCAAAAGAACCTTTTTTTTAAATAAAAACCACGGTTTTTGCCAACCCTGCTTTGTCTACATTATATGGGACAGAAATATGGACATTACACAAAGAGTGGAAACCTTCGAAATGAGTGTGGAGAAGAATGGAGGGAATTTGCTGGGTCGAACGGAAAATGAATTAAAAGTGTTGGAAATGGTGGAAAGGAAATTGGTTGATACATTGGCTGAGAAAGAACTGTATCATGAGGGACGAGCTAGACAGTATGCTGTCAGGAATGAGACGAAGGGGTGAAGGAGGTTACAGTTGATGGGCCGTATCAAAACAGAAAAATCGTACGTGAGAATGAAGAAATTAGCTGAAGACTCTAGTGCACGGAAGCTCTCAGTTACAGCAAGTGACCTGCCAATAATAGCAAAATAACTTTAATGATGATCATGAGTCGAATGGTATAAGCTCGTCTGTCCTCACTTCAGTAACACTACCTAAACATTGTTCGGCGTAAGCTCTAAACTCCGATAAACAAAATATTTGTATCCTTCCGCTTGTCGCAAACACGATTGGCTAGTGATGTATCACTCCCAGTCCCCAGGGGAGGAGCAAATTATACACGTGCATTTTGACAATACTGTCTCGTGTTGTCCAGATACTTACAGCAGCAGCAGAAAAGAAAGAAAAGAAACTCGAAAGATTAAAAAAAAAAAAAAAGTATTTGAATTTCGCTCGTAAACAATTGTTGCTTAGTGAGTAAAGGTTTGCCTTGTTGGTGTTTTACCACAACAATCGCGGAACTGGGATTCATGCCAGTCATCTTTCAGACTTTAAAAGCAGAACACCCGTCTACAGTTGAGTTGGCGCCATAATTATTGCGCATGCTTAGTGTTTATTTCTATTGTTTCATTAGCCACACTCGATTGCAGTATTATTAGATAATTCCTATTATATTTTTGTCATTTATAATAATATAGCAGTTTTATATGAAGCTTCATAGTAAAAGTAATAATCCAATCACATGAACTATTTTGCGGAGGAGTACAAGCGTCGGTAGGACAACAGCAAATCAGTGAGATTTGGTTTCACGTGGCTTTGTTTATCGCAGTTTAGAGCTTACGCCGAACAATGTATAGATAGCGATTAGTATCCTCTTCTCCTTTTTACCGGGGACGCTGTGGCTCAGTGGTAAAACACCTATGACGCGAGAGATTCCTAGTTCGATCCCACGCTGTGTGATTTTATGGTAGACAACATCGTGGCCATGGATTTTATCGGTGACTTTCCCATTTTCTCCCCCATTCTCATTTCGCAATTATTCCTTTCCATTACTTATCTGTCTCCTTTAGCTGAAAGGGTATAATCATGGTACTTTAAATTAGTTACACATTGCATTTAATTAATTTTCTACTTTCTATCTTCTAACCTCTATATACAGGGTGTTACCAAAAAATTGCCACGGTATATTGGGAATAGATGACACGTCAAAATAAGAAAAAAAAAATGGTATGGATCTGGGGTCGGATACATAGTTTCGTAGTTACAGGGTGCCGTAAACGTGAAAAAATAAACTTTAAAGGTCCACAATTCCATTACTATAGGGCTGATCGTAGTTGGGTCAAACCATCACTGAGGAACTAGTATGTGAATTATCAAAATATCCATCTTTCAAAACCTCCGGTACTTGCACAATCATTTTTAGAGAAGCTGTATGGGAGTACTTGATCACTCTTCACCTACCTCTCTAAAAAAAAATAATGTGCAAGTACTGGAGCGTTCTTAAACATGGATATTTGGATAGTACACATACCAGTTCCTCAGTGATGTCTTGACCCGATTACGATCGGTCCTATAGTAGTGAAACTATGGATTATTAAAGTTCATATTTTCACGTTTCGGCACCCTGTAACTCCGAAACTATCCACTTTTGAGCACATGTTCATATAACTTTTTTTTCTTATTTTGATGAGAGAAATCTGTTCCCAAAATATAGTGACACACTTTTGTAACACCCTGTAGTTATTATTACTTTCTTCGTTACATTCACTAATGTTTTTATTTTTTAACATTTATTTTTTCTCCTGTACCCTTTGCATTTTAAATGAAATCTTTGGGAGTAAGAAAAAAAAAAAAAACTAAAATAACGACAGTTATTCAGAACACTACACACCTGTAAAGTTAGCTTACTGTATTTTTATTGTTTATCAGTAGAAAACTTTTGAGTGTTAATAATACGATTATCATTATTTTGTAGTGACATTACCTCGAGTGGAATATGATGCTGAAAAGGAATCCATCGAAGTATTCGATAATGAAAGGAAACCACTGAATGTGCAGTGTATGCCTGTAAGCACAACATTTGCTATCTTTGATGAGTAAGTAATTTTGTATAATATTTTCTCTTTAAAAAATTGCAGCAATTCAGACCTAAAAACAAAATTTAAAAAAAAATGTTGAGTGTCTAGAAATAAGGGAAAAGAAGGCAATAAATGAAAGCGCGTGTACGCAATTGATTATATTACTTTGCAGAGTCCATTTAAGAGCAGTAAGGGCCAGGGGGCTGAAGTCTGATAGGGGGCCCTTTGTGAGTAGTCATGTAGAAAACACGAGGATCATTTAACAGGCACACAAAGATGTATAACACTTAACTCTAGTACCTAGGTATACTCTAGTTTGTATAGTTTACTAGGTCGCATTTAAAAATACAAATAGAAGAAAAAGCAGTATATTGTAATTATATGAACTTACACTATGTGATCAAAAGTATCCGGACACCTGGCTGAAAATGACTTACAAGTTCGTGGCGTCCTCCATCGATACTGCTGGAATTCAATATGGTGTTGGCCCACCCTTAGCCTTGATGACAGCTTCCACTCTCGCAGGCATACTTTCAATCAGGTGCTGGAAGGTTTCTTGGGGAATGGCAGCTCTTCTTCACGGACTGCTGAACTGAGGAGAGCTATCGATGTAGATCGGTGAGGCCTGACACGAAGTCGACGTTCCAAAACATCTCAAAGGTGTTCTATAGGATTCAAGTCAGGATTCTGTGCAGGCCAGGCCATGCAACAGGTGCTCGATCGTGTTGAAAGATGCAATCGCCATCCCCGAATTGCTCTTCAACAGTGGGAAGCAAGAAGGTGCTTAAAACATCAATGTAGGCCTGCACTATGAAAGTGCCACGCAAAACAACAAGGGGTGCAAGCCCCCTCCAAGAAAAACACGATCACACCATAACACCACCACCTCAGAATTTTACTGTTAGCACTACACACGCTGACAGATGACGTTCACCGGGCATTCACCATACCCACACCCTGATATTTGATCGCCACATTGTGTACCGTGATTCGTCATTCCACACAACGTTTTGCACTGTTCAATCGTCCAATGTTTACGCTCCTTACACCAAGCGAGGCGTCGTTTGACATTTAACTGCGTGATGTGTGACCGTTCGACCATGAAATCCAAGTTTTCTCACCTCACGCCTGACTGTCATAGTACTTGGAGTGGATCCTGATGCAGTTTGGAATTCCTGTGTGATGGTCTGGATAGATGTCTGCCTATTACACTTTACGACTCTCTTCAACTGTCGGCGGTCTGTGTCAGTCAACAGACGAGGTCGGCCTGTACGCTTTTGTGCTGTAGTGTCCCTTCAGGTTTCCACTTCACTATCACATCAGACACAGTGGACCTAGAGATGTTCAGGAGTGTGGGAATCTCGCATACAGACTTCTGACACAAGTGACACCCAATCACCTGACCACGTTCGAAGTCCGTGAGTTCCGCGTGGTGCCCCATTCTGCTTTCTCACGATGCCTAATGACTACTGAGGTCACTGATAATGAGTACCTGGCAGTAGGTGGCCGCACAATGCACCTAATATGAAAAACGTATGTTTTTGGGGGTGTCCGGGTACTTTTGATCACATAGTGTACTTTATACAGCTTCCTTGAACAGGAGACAGGTCACGGTATTGTTTCAATTGAGAATAACTCATCTTCCTTAATTTGTTCGTTTTACTTACATACACATTAAAAGTAACTCTAACATAGTTGCTGACATTTCACTTCCATTTCCATGAATAAATGTCTTTTTAGGGAAAAATACCTGGAACTACTAATTACATGTTAAACCAAACTAGAAATAGGGAGTGTTTGATACAGGCGAAGAACTAAACATATTTGGAAAAATTGATACCAAATCATTATTATACGTATGTGTATATACACCTTGTGTAGTCTTATCTTGTGCTTGAAGCTGCGTTTTCATAGTGTAGCTAGATAAATTAGTGATTCTGCCGGCATTCTCCAAGCACCATAAGCATGTCAAATGCTTCAGCGTTGCTATACAACATTGCGTCCACCACACCAAAAATTACACTACACTTGCCGCTTTCTTGTACGGCTCGTCTATAAAATATAACTTTCGTATAATTAGTCACAAAGTATATTCTTGGGTTTTGACCTGTATCGGAGTAATTTGACAACTACCACTGGAATTGTTCGTAGCACCTCCAGGAAGACAAATCACCATAGAGTGTGAACGCCATCTACTGTACTCAGCTGATACGATATTGGTGCTAGTGAGGAATGAGGTAAAGCTAGTGAGGCGCTGTTTTTGTCTGCAGATAGTAGGGGGACTGTCGTCGTTATATTTGTATAAACACAGGAACAAGTGTCTAATAGAAAGTCATAATTTTAGCTATGGCCAAAGTGTAATATTTTCTCTAAATTAAATCTGTTAGTCTTTTGTTCTTTATTTATTCTAATTAACGAAACAAATCAGGAAGCTTGACAACAGCATTCTGACTTGAACACATAAACCACAAAAGTAAGGACTACTACCCAAAGAAATGTGTTCACTTATTTCGTTAGAAAACATCTTGCTCTCCCTACGTATTACCAATCTAAACCGCTGAATCGTTCCGTTCAATAAACCCTTACTAACAGGAAAAACATTCTGCAAGAAACGTTTGTTGTTCAGTTTTTTCAATCATGAAGTAAAATACATACATTTCTCTTTACAATGGTCTAGTCTCTACGCCCTTCCCCCAAAGGTGAAACATGTTATGGGCCTTTTCTGGGAATAAAGCACACTGTGTTCAATGCACTCTATGACATTTCCTTATCGCACTATTTCAAAATGGTTACCCAAATCGAACATTGTTTCTTTCCAGTTGACCATTTAATAAGGTATGACCCATCCAATGTATCTATTTGAAAATTTGAAGTTGGCCCCTGGGTTCCCTTCATGGAGGGCCTTGAGGGTCACCACAACACCACTTGATATGTTTTATCAATCATTCCCTATTTCAGTTTTTGTTTCATCTTTTTATTCTTAGCCGTTTCTGATTTATAAGCTATATATATAAGATATATATAGGAAATACATTGATCAAAAGGGAAAATATACTTCCCATATCCCGAAGTGAGTATATTATAGTTACTATTAAACAGTTAAGATATTAAACAAGAGTAACAACTATATTATGAGCGCTTTCCAAGTGCTAAGTACACTATAAGTAGTTCCAGCATGGTGTATAGTACCTGAACGCATGTCTTTTTTTTTTTTCTATCTTATTTCTTCTATCTTCTCTCTAGTGAAGCGTCAGCGAAAGGACTTACAGTATCTTTCTTCAATGTTGTGTGGTAAATGTTTACACTATTTTCTGATAAAGCTGACATTATTAGACTACGGTATTACATTAGGATCAGAATAAGAAATGAATGGCATTTGGAGAAGCATGTGTTGCCAGTCGTCAATATTTCGCTGAGGCGTTCAATATGCACTTTCCACCTTGGTTGACATACACTTTTGAATATATGTTACAAGGAAGCATCCCATCCCTTGTACAGAAACTTTTCACTTGTAACTACCACCACGACGTTCATGATTGGGCCCTCTCTCTCTCTCTCTTTGTGACCTTAATAACACGTGACCTAGCTTCCCTTCTCAACACGAATTTCCACGTGGGTTTGAATTGTCAATCCGGTTCTAATTTTGATCCATGTATAACTAGTATGCAAATGTTTTGTCTTGTAGCAAATTCAAGATGGAAAAAAAAAAAAGTGTGGAAATTACAAGTTTGTTCTTGAAAATTTTCAGGAATATTCTTTTGGTTTAATTTCAGTGAGGTTCTGATCGCTGACCCTACGTCTGACGAAGAGAATTTATCTTCAGGCATCGTTACTATAGTGATTGAAGGGGAAAAGTTGTCTGCTGTACACAAACCGGGTAAGTTGTCAGTTTATGTTTAGTGTGTGTGCTGTATACATAAAACGGGTAAGTTGTCGGTTTATGTTTAGTGTATGCCGTACACAAATTGGGTAAGTTGTCAGTTTGTGTTTAGTGTGGGCTGTACACAAAACGGGTAAGTTGTCGGTTTATGTTTAGTGTATGCCGTACACAAATTGGTTAAGTTGTGAGTTTATGTTTAGTGTATGCCGTACACAAATTGGGTAAGTTGTCAGTTTATGTTTAGTGTATGCCGTACACAAATTGGTTAAGTTGTGAGTTTATGTTTAGTGTATGCCGTACACAAATTGGGTAAGTTGTCGGTTTATGTTTAGTGTGTGTGCTGTATACATAAAACGGGTAAGTTGCCAGTTTATGTTTAGTGTGTACAAGATGCCATGCCCTGTAAATTTAAAGTGTTTTTTGTCGTCCATAATGTCGTTCATTTCATTATTCATAAGTTTCTGTTGCAGTTTGCGGCACATTTAGATATCTTTTCGAGTTATTTTTCACTGTACTTACTGTACATCGAGTGCTGTTTCTCCATTACGGTATTGAAGACTAACAGTTTTCGTTCCTTTTGGTTTACTCCGATCTTGTTCTCACAGACTTTCTTCAGTTTTCGTAACTTTTCCTTACTCAATTTGCGTGGGCGACCTTCTCTAGGTTTGTCTTCTACCGGCAGACCGTTTTCACAGTAGTAGTAATTGGATGATTGATGACATACAGAGTGTTATAAAAAATGTATTACAATATTTTGGGAACAGATTCCTTACATTAAAATCAGAAAAAAGTTCATATGAGCCTGTGCTCAAAAGTGGATGGTTTTGGAGTTATAGGGTGCCGAGAACGTGAAACAAGTGAATTTTAAGAGTTCATAGCTCCACTACTATGGAACCTACCGTAGTCGGGTCAAAACATTACTGAGGAACTGTTATGTGAAGTATCCAGATATCCGTGTTTAAGAATGCTCCAGTACTTTCACACCAATTTTTTAGAGAGGTAGGTGGAGAGTGATCAAGTACTCCCAAACAGCCTCTCTAAAAATGATTGTGCAAGTACCGGAGGTTCTGAAAGATAGATATTTGGATAGTTCACACACTAGTTCCTCAGTGGTGTCTTGACACGACTACGATTAGTCCTATAGTAATGGAATTGTGGACTTTTAAAGTTGATTTTTTCACGTTTTCGGCACCAGTGTTGCTATTCAGCCGGTTTGCTGGAACCGTTTGTTATACTTAGACATAACACTAAATTATACCCAAATATACTCAAGAAGAGTAAATTTTAGTTTAACTATCTTTGTTTCTAGACATTCTTACAGCTACTGAGTTAAACATATGATCTATCAGAACAAGGTATGAGCATTTGTTTCTTAATCTCAAATGCTCAGATATCAAGAATGAGAACTGGAATCCATGAATGTAGTAGTGAGGATTATTCACATTTAAAACACATACAGTACATACCATTATCAATAATTGTTGATCTATAAGGTCATTCCAATACTTGTGGACAATTATCTATCTTGGATAATTCGTTTCCAAGATATTCGCAGTGCTACCTAATTTCGTCACACCACCTTGTATTAGGATGCTGTGTCAGGTCTCTACTTGCCCATTTGTGGTAGCCAGTAAAAAAATTGATTTTGTCTACATTGTATGATTTGTTTCGTAAGAGAGTTATATATATCCATTTACTATCTGTCCCTCCCTCCCTCTATATATATGTATATAGATAGAGAACCGATTATTAAAAAATTAGAAACACACCACTGCGTATAATATGAAACTATGAACTTCTTCGTTTATTTTGACAAATTTTTGTAATACCCGGTACCAGTGGCGGCGATTGAACGTTAAAAGTGGGGGGGGGCAAGACATGATCTGAATATTTGTATATCAATGTTAATATACAAATTTCCCTTGTTGAAACTATATACATTAATAGGCCATTTCAGAAAGTAGGGGGCAACTGCCCCCCTTTCCCCCCCTAATCGCCGCCCATGCCCGGTACATTATAATAATTGGTTCTACGCGGATACTTCTCCTTCTGAAACTGTTTTACTATACCCACCTTCTTCAAAGATCCAAGAAAGAGATATACACGCTTCCGGAACAATAGTCTTTCCGACTTAACTGAGCTTATGTTTATTAGAGCTTCTACACCTTTCGACTCTACATCAACACACGCTTCCCTTCGTCACTGTTAACACTGACGCAGATACATCCTTGAAAGTTGTGCAGGAACTATTTACTCATCTGTTAGTTTTTTTTTTTTTATTTATTTATTTATTTCAATTTTGTAGTTATAATTCTTTCAACTGGCAACTGTTTTGTTTTAGGTGGAAGCCCATTGTCTGAATCGCAGCTTCAAGATTGTATTGCAAGAGCAAGAAACAGAAGCCGATTAGTCTGTGAAATGATCGAAAAAGCTCTTCAAACTCCTGATGGATAGAGAATCTTATCTTTAATTTTTAATTTTTTTTTTAATGAATATAAATAAAACATTATTTTTTGTAAGAAATTATTGTTTCAATAATGTTAAACATGTGAGACTTTCCGGGTAGTGAGGGCGAATTCAACGAAAATTACGTGCAGTCTGGTTGTTTGAAATGAAATGAAATCTTTAAGTTTTACGTCCCGCGCTTATGCCGACTAAGCTAAAGCAGACGGTGATGATGAGAAATGAAGAAAGTGGGAGGAAATGGGAGAACCCCGAGAAAACCCCCACACACGGTGTTTGTCCACCACAAAGCTCGCTTGGCGCGAGCGGGGATCGAACCGAGGACTGGTTGTTTGAGTAGTAATACCAAACTACTCTGTGGCAGTCAGTTCTCGTGCTTATACACAGTGCGTGTGTAGTTTATAGAAGTCGCTTCTTTTTCTCTCGGAAAACACAGTTGCAAACAAATAGATGATTATTTTGACCGTTCAGAGAGTATTTTCAGAAAACAAACCTTTCAGAGTTCGCCCTCACTCTCGGAACGCCTCATATAAATTCACAATTTCTAGCAAAAGTCGTCACCCCTTCGGAATAGTGCCTTACGTTCAAAAGATTGCACTTATGAAGAGGTACAAGATATAGCTATTAGTCCTATTCACATGTTTTAATGTTCTGTGGTACATTTTTGTACACAATATAACGAACATAATATGTTGAAAGAGAGTAAAAGAAACATAATAATAGTAAAAATAAAGAAAAAACGAAACAAGCAGTTGGCGGAGTGAGAATGTGGGAGTAAACGAGAGAACCCCGAGCATCATGAACGTGGGCTGGGATCAGAGGTGAATGCTCGCTCATCATAATAGTAAAATGGTGAAGAGCTTTCAAAATTCTTGCAGATACAAAAGCCACTGATCTTTTGTGAAGACACAAGAAACTAATCAATCCTAGCACTTCATTATCTTAATTGGAGATATTCCTGGTTTGTTCCACTTGAATGCCAGGTACACTCATGTCCAAAATTATTGTCATGTCTGTAAATATGTTGTTGTAGGAATATAATTTGATAACGAATTCGCCCGGTATTTCCTATAATGTTAGTATGTGCAAAATCGGAAGAGACATGTATGTGGTACATTTCATGTCAAAAGAGCAGCAAATAAGAACAATACAACTAAAATAAAACTTTCTTATCCATTTACAAAAATTTTTTTTTTTACTCATTCTAATTTTCATATTTATAATTTTTTCCTACGAAATTTACCACAAATATACATTTCCCGATTATACACATAGTATTAGTATTAAAAGTACCCTGCAAAATTATTATCAAATTATATTCTTACAAGAGGACAGTTATAGATATGCGACAAGCATTTTGGACATGAGTCTACCTTAATATTCCTTTTACCCATGATCGTTAACTTCTCGTTGCTTTCATCATCATTTTGGATTCTGTTCTATTGAAATATTGTTTTTATTTAGTGTTGCTTCTCATAGTCTTGAATCTGTAAGTTGTGTTATACTTGACATGGTATAACATTAGCTCGATTCCCAATCGCAGTGCTGATGGTAGTGTCAAGCGTTGGGTTTTGATTACTGGAAAAGTTTTATTCTGTGTATCCATTAGTTAACAAGCAAACACAAAAAACAAAACAAAACAAAAAGAAAGTCCTTTTGGTGGGCGAACGCCGTATCGAATTCGCAATTTCTTCCCCATCTGGTAGTTTCCGAATTTGTGCAAATAAATTAGATACAAGGAACAAAATACACACGTAATAATACTAAATCTTTCTCCCCTTACTCCATTTTGTTGTGGAACTTGTGCACGCGAATAAAGTATCAAAAAGTATTCACAAGCCACACAACTAACGTTCATAGGATTGATAAAAAAGTCCACACCTTTCGATAAACTTCCAATTGCGTTTTTTATACTAATTGGAGGGCGCTGAATACAACGAAACTATTTTAAATGTACACTCATCTCCAAAATTATTGTCGCATGTCTATAAATATGTTGTTGTAGAAATATAATTTGATAATGAATTTGCCCGGTATTTCTTATAATGTTAGTATCTGTATAACCGGCAAAGACATGTATGTGGAAAATTTAATGTCAAAAGAGCAATAAATAAGAATAGAACGAAAATAAAACTTTCTTGTCCATTTAGCAACATTTTGTTTTACTCATTATAATTTTCTTATTTATAATTACTTTCCTATGAAATTTACCACAAATATACATTTCCCAATTATACACATAATATCAGTATTAAAAGTACCCTGCAAAATCATTATCAAATTATATTCTTAAAAGGAGACAGTTATAGAAATGCGACAATCATTTTGGACATGAGTGTACCTGTCCATTGGGTCACAAGGAAAATGACATCAAAAGTTAGGATCTTTGAAGTATCGTTTATGCAAATGGTGAAAGTGTTCACACTTGGATACATTTCTAATTCGATTTGTATATTAGGTAATTTGAGAAACCTGAATCCGATTAACTATTTTATAAATAAAATATCTCAATTTTAAGATAAGTATTCTTTTGACTCAATGAACGGATGTTTTAAACTAGTTTCATTAGATCCTGCATTTTCAAATTAGTATAAAAGCCCAATTAAAAGTTTATCCAAATGTGGGATTTTTTTTTTTTTTTTAACCAGTGGCATGAGCGTTAATTCTTTCGTGCATGTACACTCATGTCCAAAATGATTGTCGCATATCTATAACTGTCTTTTTGTAAGAATATAATTTGATAATGATTTTGCAGAGTACTATTAATACTGATACTCTATTTATAATCGGGAAATGTATATTTGTAGTAAATTTCATAGGAAAAAATTATAAATACGAAAATTAGAATGAGGAAAGCAAAATGTTGCTAAATGGACAAGAACGTTTTATTTTCGTTTTATTGTTCTTATTTATTGCTCTTTTGACATGAAACTTTGCCACATGCATGTCTTTGCCGAGTATACACATACTAACATTATAAGAAATACCGGGTGAATTTATCATCAAATTATATTCCTCCAACAACATATTTATAAACATGCGACAATAATTTTGGACATGAGTGTACCTTGGGTTTAAAAAAAAACTTCTCCTATATCTAATAATAGACGACTTTAGTGAGATTTTAACACACTCGCTGCCGCATATACCAACGGTGGAAACGCCGAATCGATTTCTATAAGGCACGTATATTACCCGTGGTATTACAGAACCTGTTGCTCTTCTGTAGGCTGTAGACTAGTAGGAATGACCTCTCCATGAAATCTATAAACGTAGCCCCCAAGACTGCTTAGAAAAATATTACTATTGCTTAAAATAAAAGACAAATTCTGACCAAACCATATAGTATTTATTAAATAGTATCGTTACAGTTTCGGCAAAATATCTTTGCCTTCATCAGACTATAGAATACAATCTGTAAGACTGCAGCTTATACTTGTATACCTCAGAAATGAGAAAAGGTCATATCTAAGAACCAGTAAGATCCATCCATTCATATTTAACAATTTTTAATTACATATTTTTGCAGTTTTTAATAATACAACTTATTAATGATACAAAATTGCTAAAAATGAAAAGACCTTGTTATGTTATTGGTTTTCTAGATATGACCTCCTCTGATTTTCTGAGATACTGTATATATGAGTTGTAGTCTTAGCGATTGTATCTGATAATGTGTCTGATGAAGGCACGTATACTTTACCGAAACTGTAACGATTTTATTTATTAAATAGTATATGGTTTGGTCAGAATTTATTTTCTACAGGAAGTTCCAAAGCCAGAATGCCATTACTGCTATTTTGAAAATGAGGAGTTGCACTACTGATGCTGACCTGATGGCAACATTCACTATGAAGTTGCCCGGTAGCTAAGGGCATTCTAAAATACGACTTACCTTCCGGGTTGCCATCGTGCATTTTAACCCTCGCACTACCTAGGTATTTTTTTGTAATGCGAACTACTAAGGGTGATGGTGGTGATACCCACTTGTTAAGATTAAAAATATCTCGCAAAAGAAACATATTAGAAACTCTCAAAAATCTCCAGGGACTGAAAGTGAACAGTTCATGGGATAAGACTCACAACCAAATTCAGGAAAGGCGGGATAAGCTATTTATTATACTGCAAATCTAGGAGTGGAGCTCCTCCGTGGCTAAGCGGTTAGTATACGCGCCTTTGGGTGGGCAGCCCGGATTCAATTCCCGACGGAAGCTTATGTGGTTCGGATTCCACGTTAATCAGTAGGTCCCGTCTTATATAGCCTCGCTGCTGAAAGGGACGTTACACTCAAAATCAACTCAACTCAATCTAGGAATGACGCTACTAAATGTCACATCTACTACCAACGTAAGGGGGGGATCTGTGCCCACCAACTTAAAATAGCAAACCATCGTAAGGTACACGCTTAAGCTAAACATGTTGAGCACCCCCCCCCCCCCCCCCGTTGGTGGTCCGAGGGTTAAGTCGATGGATACTTAATTTACCATCAGGATTACCCTGACTATTGGCAAGGTGATCTGAACTGCCAAATAGATACCATACACTTTCAAACCATGGCCCAACGTCCACGTCGGAACCATAGCTGTCTTCATTGTATTATATACAAACAAAACAGACAAATTGCAAGGAAGAAAATATGAGACTTTAAACTCTGCTATAGAAATTTAATCAAACTTCGTAAATAAAATTATCACATTTTAACATAACTCCGTTCTCATCAACAATCTCACATTATATCTTTCTTGTTTTCATCCATTCACTCATCATAGCAGATCTCATAAATAATCAACGCTGTTCTCTTCCAAGGTTGTCATGATTCAAAGAAGACTTACAATAACACTATTAATTACATTCTCTGCAGCAGAATATCTATAGATATACATATATGTACATATTTACGTCACAATTCACACATACACGTTTGCGCAGTTTATTTCAAACTAGTTTTACTAAAGGTGTTCAGAAGTGATTAATATTTACATTTTTTTTAATGAAAAAAAAGAAAAGAAAAGAACTTGTATGCATAACATGTCTAAAGACATGACAATAACGAACAAATGTCTGCATAATTTGAAATCAATTTAGTATTTTTTTTCCTACAACAACCAATTCATTTTTTAAAAATTTGGCACAGAAATGGTTTATATATATACACACACACATATATATATATATAGTACTGTCGTATACAGAAACAACACACTATTCGTAATATTGTATTATAACTATAATTGTTAAGTGTCACACAAGAATTCTTAGCCAGGTTTAAATTTTTCCTGCCGGTTTCAACACGGATTTTTGTTATGTTAAGCATTGGAAAGTTATTTGCTACAGTCCCCTGGATCACCGATTTTTTTAACGCTTCAGTAAATAACCTGAAAACAATTTATGTACTTGTTTACTCAACTAAAATTTATACTTTAACATAACTTAATTTCCAAAATGTGTCCCTGATTTATATATATATATATATATATATATATATATATATATATATATATATATATATATATATACACACGAGGGGCAGTCAAAATGTTCACGAAATGGTGATTTACCATTGCTGGAAACAACGCTGTAAGTCCTGTTTTGGTATGTTCCGAAGTTCAATCATCGCGTTAGTTTGAACGTCTTCTACAGTGGCAAAACGATTACCTCTGAGGCCGTTTTTGATCTTGGGGAAGGCCAGAAATCTGCTGGTGCTAAATCTGCCGGAGAGTAGTGGCGAAGCCTAATCCCACAAGTAGGGTAAGCCCGATAAACTAACAACACAAATAACATTTAATGTATCATAAAATGTTCAAAATTATAGTCAGAATTCTATTTTCCTTATTGAGTTAAACAAAAGACACTACCAAATCTATTTATTTTACAGAATTTTCTTAGCTGCATTTCTAACTGTTTAGAGTTAAATTGATGTGCATGTATACATAGTATTTTTTTTTTTTTTAATTTTACAAGAAAGGATGAATACTTTATAAGCAAAAGTAGACGGAAAGTACTCTATTATTATTATTATTATTATTATTATTAAACAAATATTTACATGGAGGAAAACATGCAATGTGTATTAATGGAATATTCCCATTTAGCTCCACTACAAATATTTTGAAGTGCAGTTCATGTTTTCTTCTGTTTGGAATTTGCAGGGGGGATGAGGTGAATTTCCTCCTCACTTGCTGTTTTCATTTCCTGCATATTTGAAAATGGAGGGAGAGAAAAAGTAAGTACATTCTTACAGTTAACTGTCACATTTCTTGGATAAGCGTTTGTCACTTGCATCTCCCACTTTAAAGTAAGTACAATACTGCATTTAATTAATACATTATGTGATAATGACTTCACTAGAAATGTTAATGCTCAGAAGGAACTTCATTTGAATCAAAGCAAAATATTTAATATTGTATTCTATGCATTTGCATATTTAATGGGGGTGGCTTCCGGGCCTAAGCACTCACCGAAATTTTATCGCAACTTTTGTTTTATATATATTACAGAATTTTCACATTTCCAGGAATGAAGTTAGCAAAGCTCCTCCCGAAACAAGCAAAGTCCCTCGAAACAAAATCGTAAATTCCCCACTGATTCTAAGAAGTGGAAAACTCAAATTACACAGAAATATTATTATTTATCCTGTACGGTAGCGTTTGGTAAATTTATATATATGTTTAATGTATCAGGCTTGTATTCTACAAGATATTATGGTCCAGGCCCCATGTAGAAAAAAAAAAAAAAAAAAAGAAGCTACTCTGAATAATTCCTGAGAGTATATACCTAAAGTAAACAAACTAAACAAATTATCACTAGGGGCACAAGTTTTTTGCACTAAAAATTTGAAAATTTCGCGTTTCGTTGTTCAATAATTGTAAACAGAAACTTCCTACTCTGTGTTAAGGAAATCATTTTACAACATATTTGCATTGAAAGATGCCTTCAACGCTAAAAACAAACCTCCCAGAGGCGAGCCTTCGCACCTTCCCAACAATGCGTGCAATCCCCAGCGATAATAGCTTCGCTTTCTGAACAGCAAAACCCATAAACCTGTCTAGCGAGTTGGTGAGGCTCAGACGAAAGGGACTCCCAAGTGTTTCCAACCTACTATTTTGTTACCGAAAAAACCGAAATGTTGAAGTATTGACTTTATTTTATGAGAAACCGAAGATAAAGAAAATATACGGTAGGAAACAGGGTAGGCCAGGCCTAAGAGCCTCATAGTACGCTTCGCCACTGCCGGATAGGGAGACTGGTAGGCGAAGGGGATCTGCCGTTTCTGTTCGTTTCTGCGATCCGTTTTGCCACGTAGAAGACATCCAAACTAACGCGACAGCAGAACTTCGGGACATACCAAAACACGACTTTCAGCGTTGTTTCCAGTAATGGCAGAAGCGGTGGAACAAATGTGTGTGTTCTCAAAGAGCTTATTTTGAAGGCGATTAAGTGAATATGTATCTATATTGTGGTAATAAATAGTTACAATGAAATTCCGGGAACTTCTTGACTATCCCTTGTATATATATATCTTAAGGGAAGTCACATTGGTGTACTAATGTACTAATTCCTGTATAGAGCTTTTAAATCTTTACCCATGTGACTTCCGTAAAACATCATCATTGTATAAATCCAATCTTTTTAAACAGGTCTGTAAATAAATAAATAAAACTAATGTCTTCAACATATCATGATAGATATCAGAAAATTTTCGTTATTTTAGTGCGGTCTTTACTCTTGGAAACCGGCATAAATCAAAGGAGGCTAAATACGAGAAATACGAAGGATGATCTAATTCAGTAATCGATTCCTCCCCCCCACAAACTCTCTGATGAGAAATGTTCGATCACTCACATAAAGTTTGTCCAGAGATCAACATTTATTTCGTAAAATCGCCAACTAGCGAGTAGTTCATTTCACTTGAGGCATACACACGGACATGGGTTTAGTTAAAACATGTCGGAACACAATTATTCAGTTGATTCCAACCAAATCACTGATGGTCCAGCCAAGAATAAAATTGTCCCATCTCACAAACTCATTCAATGATGATATTTTTTTTTCACTGGGTTGTTTCCAAAACCTTATAAAAATGCTGCAAAATATTGCCAATTGTAATAAATTAAGACAAAAAAAAAAAAAAAAAAAAATGCTTAGCTGTGAACCAACATGACGAGATTGTACATGAAACTTCTTCCACGGATACGTCAGTAAATATACTATTGTCAATAAAAGGATACTTAGACAACCAACAGAATCTTAGCAAAAGCGGACACCTCTCCCTATTATCAATAATGTTAGAAAGAACAAGCCAATTCGAAACTTCTTTTGGCGTAGAAAAGGACGTGAAACTAGACAAGATTTCCACTTATTTGGCAAGTATGAATTTCCTGACTTTTCCAGGTTTTAAAGTTACGATTTATAAATTTCCACGTCAATATATAATATAAGAAACAACTATATTTTTCCCGACCGGGGGTTCCTCATCTACTATGCATGTACAGTCAGCGACAAAAGTTATTTCCGTTTGGTAGAATTTATTTTGGGAATAATGGTGGTCGTTCTGTATGGTTGCGAAACATGGTCGCTTACTCTTACGGAAGAACGCAGACTGAAAGTCTTGTTCAAGACTGAACGCAGACTGAAGGAAAATTTTTGTGGGGGGCGCAGTGGCTCAGTGGTAGGGCGTTCACCTCCGGTGCTTGGGGTCCCTGGTTCGATCCCAGCCCGCGCCGTGTTGACTGTGGTGGACAAACACCATACTCGTGGGTTTTCTCGGGGTTCTCCCGTTTCCTCCCACTTCCTTCCTTCCACCATTTCATTCATTTCTCATCATCACCGTCTCCTTTTAGCCTAACCGGCATAACCATGGGACGTAAAACTGAAAGATTTCATTTCATTTTTTTCTTCTTTTGAAAGTGTTTGAGAACAAGATCCTAAGATGAATATTCGGACCTAAGAGAAATGGGAATGGTGCAAAAACTTCATAACGAGATTCTACATAATTTATGTCGCTCATCAAACATTGTTACCCTCTTCTAATCTAGGAGACTTATGTGGGCAGGGTCATGTAGCCAAAATGGAAGAAAGTAGAAACGCTTTCAAAGTTCTAACTGGAAATCCATTCTGAAAACGTCCATTAGGATGACCTAGGCGCAGATGGGAGGACAATATTAAGATGGATCTCGCACAAATGAAAATACAGAGTAGAAACTGGATCCAGTTAGCTAAGGACAGAAGTCAATGGAGAGCTTTTGTTAACACGCCATTGAACCTCCGGGTTCCATCGGCCATAGAGAGAAAGAGAAAGAAAGAGATAGTGGTATGGCTGGAACGTACAGTAAATTACATACTAAAAACAGTACAGTAAATTACATTCTTTTTAACATACTAAAAACTATATTCAAATTGTCCTTCCGTTCTAAAGTTACTGACGAAACTAATTTTCATCAAATGGAAACAGCTTTTGTCGTTGACTATACATGTATATACTGTGTGTGTGTAGGCAGAGAAGTTTTGCAAAATAAACTAGTTTATTTTTTATAAAATATCCCCTATCAATTAAGCAGGTAAGACGAGAAGAGAAACAGGTTTTGACAAGTAAAAATCCGTACTTAAAATTCTCTGACTTTTTACGAGTAAAATAAATTCCTGATTTTTCCAAGATTTCCAGGTCAGTGAGAACCCTGCCAGACATGGTTATTTTGCAATCTAGACTCATGTGGATCCAGTCTCAGTATCCTCAAAAGGGCTGGCGCTCACTGATAACGACTGAAGAGCACGCTAGTTCAGACTCGCACTTGCTCGAGCTCAGGCACGCGTCTGAACATGTCAGTTAAAATAAAAGAATTTGTAAGGGCAAGTATGCACTCTTGTCAGTAATTGTATAGGATAGAAACTTGCAAAAGATAAAGAATCCACGGAACTGATTACTTCCAATTTTTTTAATAGTAATTATAAATTATCATAACAGGACATTGTGTCTACGGTCTGCAAGGTGGCTACACTCCTTGTGCTCTTTAACCAACAACTTCTTATACACAAAATGAAAAACAGAAATCAATCCACTAGTGTTATTAGGGACTTCTATAACAATAAATTCTTCGTAGAACGCACAGGATTCTACTGCCACTGGTTATTTTGATCACTGAAGCACATATATCCGTTATAGGGGGGCGCGGTGGCTCAGTGATAGAGCGTTTACCTCCGGTGCTTGGGGTCCCTGGTTCGATCCCAGCTCGCGCTGTGTGGACTTTGTGGTGGATAAACACCGTGCTCGTGGGGTTTCTCGGGTTTCTCCCGTTTCCTTCCACCATTTCATTCATTTCCCGATATTACCATCTCCTTTAGCCTAACCGTCATAACCGTGGGACGTTACACTTAAATATTTCATTTCATTTTAAATATCCGTTATACTGCGACAAGTAGTACGATAGACATAATGACGGCCAATCACAAATAGCTGCCACTACAACTATTATAACCAGAAAGTATATCGCTGGAAACAGTAATAGTCAATTTGGGAAGAAAATGTAGGTATATATTAGTGAATTCATACACTATTCTTTTACACTTGCTAACACAATACCATTGCAACTAGGATCTGAATTAACAATATGAAAAGGGGTGAAGCTAAACGAGAACCGATTATATATGCGGTTGACTGGCTAATTGTACTTCGATCTTTATATGAAAACCAGTCAATGTAAATGTTTACAAAATAGCAGATAGACTTCCCTCCAATATTATACGGAGCAGAATGTTGGACGACGAAGAACAGAAGTTGCATGTTGCGGAGATGGAGATGCTACGGTGGATATGTGGAGTGATGCGGAAAGACAAAATTTTAAGAATGAAGAGATCCGGGGTACAGTAAGAGTGAGACCAGTAGTAGAAAAACTGCAAGAAAGTAGACTGAGATAGATTGGGCATGTACGAAGAGCTTTGGAATACTTAGCTCACCGACTGGATGCTGTAGAATTGAATGAGAAACGAGCGCGAGACCAGTCAAAGAAGTGGAAAGATTGTGTTAAGAACCAGGGGCGACATTTAGGAGGGGGCAGGAGGGAGCAACTGCCCCTCCCCCCAAAAGTTCGAGGAATACATATACTTTAATCGATTTTCTATTGATATACTAGTACAAAACGTGAAAATCTTATGTCTATGGTGCTCTTGCGCCCCTCAAGCGAAGTCTGAAATGACGCCCCTGTTAAGAACGATATGGTACAGTGTGGTGTCATAGCGGGTATGATACAAAACAGAAACAAGTGGAGAACAACGATCTGAAAATCTGACCCCAGCTAACTGGGAAAAAGGATTAAGAAGTCAATAGAACTGGTAAAATTTTTGTACAGAGTAATTTGTTTTTCAAGCCCTATTTTCCTTATACTAAACGACAAGAAATGTCATTCTTAATGTAATATTACACAGCGAGTACCTTTTTTTTTGTATGTGTTAATAAGTATCACTTTTAAAAATATTTTTGGAAGACCCATAACCAGGGGCGTCACTTAGGGGGGCAGGAGGAGGCAACTGCCCCCCCCCCAGAGTTTGAGGAATATATATATTTTAATAGATTGTCTACTAATATACTAGTACAAAATGTTAAAAGTCTTATGTCGGTTGTGCTCTTGCCCCCCTCAAGTGAAGTTTGAAATGACGCCCCTGCCCATACCATTTATAACTTCATGTTTCATACTATTTTATACTTAGTTATACATTTCATGTTCAGAACTAATTCAGTCATGGACTTGGAGGAGCATCTGACTTTGTCTTACACCATATTCTCCAGCGGTGAAAAATTGAATATAATTCAGAACAAGGGACGAACTGCGTAACCAAGTAGGTAGGTTAGCGCACCGCCATCGTAGGCCGAAGATCAGGGTTTGATTCCCGTCCCAGCAGCATTTTCTCCTTCTAAATTTCACTGCTGATTGTTTCCTTTACCCACCAGAACACTTCATCTTTCATTAAGAGAAAAATAAATGATAACAGAAAAAGAAGACGACGACTTCCACAACTAGCATCAACATATAGGGAACTTTGATTAGGGTAAGGGCTTATGCAGATGTGGGTCCGCACTTCTGGATATTTTCAAGTGAATTATTTATATTATACAGGATACTAGTAAAAGAATGGCTGAATTTCTAAAGGAATAAAACATATGTTTACTATTACAGACAAGCTCTAGGGTGGATTTTTCTGAATAACTCTTACTTTGTACTACGAACGCCGTTCCTTTTAATTTGAAATCCTTAGTTGGGAAGACGTACTCTAAAACGATTAGTAAATAAATAAATAAATAAATAAAAACAATACATTCAATTATAAAAACAAACATAAAGAATTTTTTTGAAGTGAATAATACTACAGTGGTAGTGTTAGTGGCTTTTAAACATTAATTCTGTTGCAGAAGTTCGTAGAAGAGTTGCAACACACAAGGAAATAATCGCTATATATATATAAACTACGCAGTTTGTTTAAAGTGATAGGCAGGGTAAGAGAACTGAAATATTGTTTCGGCAACATCTCACGGAAAGGGATTTAGTTCTAAGAAAGAGGCTGGATTTAATTATAAGTGCTAAATTAATTGACAAGAATGTTTCTCAATACTTGGGGGCGTTTATTTTCTTTTTTTACAGGACAAGAAACATAATTTTTTCAATGGAATTAATGTGATAGCTTCTACCCACATCGCATAAACATGGGATTAAGGTCACGGAGATTACCGACGTATTAAAAGGAACGGTGTTCTTGGTGCAATGTGAGAGTTATTTCACTATCTTACACGGAAGTAACCTGTGTCCGAGATGTTCAAGCACGCAAGGCCCGTTTCATTCGAGCTCAAGTTCAATAACTGATCCCAAGCCGTGAACGAGCTCTGTAAATGAATAACAAACCAAGCAAGCCAGAGCATGATTTCGAGCAAGCGTGAGATTTAATAAGTTTAGTGAGCGCAAGCGAATTCTGTCGAGAATTTGAAGCTTAAAATACATACAACGATAACCATGCCTGTTGTGCTGTATGGTTGCGAAACATGGTCGCTTACTGAGGGAGGAACACAGACTGGAAGTATTTGGGAATAAAATCCCGAGGCGAATATTCGGACCCAAGAGGAACGGGAATGAGGAATGGCAGAAACTTCATAACAAGGAGCTACATAATTTATACCGTTTACCAAACGTTGTTAGGGCTATCAAATCTAGAAGGCTCAGGTAGGTAGGTTACGTAGCTAGAATGAAAGAAAATAGGAACGCTTTCAAAGTTTTAACTGGAAATCCAATCGGAAAACGACCATTAGGAAGACCTAGGCGCAGATGGGAGGACAATATTAAGATGGATCTCGCAGAAATAGGAATACAAATTAGAAACTGAATCTAGTTGGCTAAAGACAGAAGTCAATGGAAAGGTTTTGCGAACGCGACATTGAACTTTCATGTTCCATACGCCATAGTGCACGAGCGAGCGAGCGAGCAAGCCAGAAAGAAAGAGAGAGAGAGAGAGAGAGAGAGAGAGAGAGAGCAAACCTCATTCAGGATAGAGAGCCCGAGTTCAATCGAATGCAAACCTGACAAAGCGTGAATTAGCCTGAGCCCTGATTACAAAATCGTCATCTATAACTTTCTTTTTTTTGTTTGTTTGTTTGAAATACGTTAATTATTTTCCTTCACTATATTCACCGCTAATCATTCGCAGACAGTCAAATTTTCTTCCCGATCCTTATAGGCCGCACTACACACACGTTATCCAACTAGAAAATCCCTACAGATCGTGACTAAATGATTGTACGTAAATATTTTGTCTTTAATAAGCTCTGGAAAGAAAAAAATCATATGGGGTTAGATCTGGCAAACGTGATGGCCACAAAAAAGTTGTTTTTGTGGTCATTTTTACAAGGACAGGATTGAGAAATATGTACACGTTTCTATATATATGGAAGGAAAAAACTCCGAATTATCTACACTGTAATTCCGTTTGAACAAACTGCTCATACAATTGTGAGGTTACATCTTTGGTAGGTGGCAAATTGCTATTCACTTAAGAAGTTCTTGTACATAAATATTCTTAAGTATAAAACTCTAACCGAAATTAAATAATAACATCAATAACAAAAACGTCTGCTTCAGTATCACTGTAAGTACAGGGGTGCCTACAGGCAGGTCTTACGGCGCAGGTTGTGCCTATGAGAATATTTTGGACGACATAATTTTTCATGGAAACTGGCACAGTCAAACTAGAAAATGGTAAGTTTAAACCTGTCTGTCAATATATTTACGAATGGCAAATTTGGGGTTTACGCCTAAGTTTCTGAATAGGATGGGCACCAGTCTGACAATATATTTACGAATGGTAAATTTGGGGTTTACGCCTAAGCTTCTCTGGGTAAAATGGGCACCCGTCTGTCAATATATCTACGAATGATAAATTTGGGGTTTAAGCCTAAGCTTCTGGGTAGGATGGGTATTGTGTGTCAATATATCTACAAGTTCGAAACTATCCCCTACTATATGCTAGCCCCTGTTTTGCTTTTCCCACTAGATAATCACTGTGAATTTTTTGTAGAGTTCACCGGTCTATTGGTATCCTTTCCTCACAAGTTCCTGTTTATGTTCTACGCATTCATTCTCATAATCAATATTTCATTTGAAAGGTAATTAATTGTAATTTAAAAGAATGTCTTCGTAGACTTATAAAAAAGGCCCAAAATAACGGAAGAGTTTAATGTATCAAAATTGGGACTTCTTAAACGGTCTTCAAAAGACTGGAGAGAGGTCTACTTGTAGCTGATCAAAGTACTGATATAGTTTCGAAATGTTTCGCTGTGTACTATTTCTGCTTTTTTTTTTTTTTTTTTTTTTTTTTTTTTTTTTTTTTAAGAATTACATCAGTATCATATGAAAGATACTGCTTATCACTTCGTAATTTGAATGCCAGTCACTTATTACGTTATACAACGGGTCGTAAAAATATGCAAGTCGAAATAAAATTATGAACAGCGGATTATATAAAGTATCTGGTGTATACTTAATTATCCACGTAGTATATATAGATCTTTAACTTTGTATATCTGTGGTCAAGAGGTTATGCAAAAGGAAATAGAATTATGAATAGAGGGCTGTATAAAGTCTCTGGTGTATACTCAATTACTCATATGCATATATTCTATATAAATCTTTAATTTCGTTTGTTTGTGACCTCTGTAATATATTCAATTATCGATATCCATATCCATATACTGTATATAAATCTTTAATTTTGCTGTCTGAGATCAAGAGGTTATGCAACCCGAAACAAAATTATGAAGAGCGGGTTGTATAAAGTCTAGTGTATATTCAATCATTCTATCTATAGCCTTTTTTTTTTTTTTTTTGTTTTAAATAAAGAAATACAAAGCTTGAATATTTACAACTAATCGACAATTACATACGGGTCCGAATATTTATTGAACGTCCTACGATTCTGTTCTTCAGGTCAAAAGAAACGATGAGAAATTAATAATGAAATGAATATGAAACGACAATATGCAACAGGAAGAGTGTACTTAGCAATCGTAATATATCTGAGTTAAGACTTGGCTTTTAACTGTGCACATATTTTCTTTTAACATATTGGTTACCAATCCCACTCTGCACGGTAAGATTGTTGGTAACGAGCCGAATTTTAGTTTTGGATGTTTGTACCTCAGATTCTAACTGACCCACATACATATGAAACAAGAGGCAAAGTATAAACACTAATTCAGAAAAAGTATAACTTCCAGCAGGAACGTAAGCAGGGGGTGGATCCTGGGGGTCCGGACTGCCCCCCCCCCGAAATCCGGACTTTTTTGTAAATTTAGTCTAATTTTAGGGGCAATTTTACAATTTTTAATATCATTTAGCCTGAAAATGTGTTTGGACTCGCCCCGAGAAGCTTTGGACCTCCCCCCCCCCCGAAATAAAAAATGAAATGAAATCTTTGAGTTTTACGTCCCACGTTTATGCCGGTTAGGCTAAAGGAGACGGTGATGATGAGTAATGAATGAAATGGTGGAATGAAGAAAGTGGGAGGAAACGGGAGAACCCCGAGAAAACCCACGCACACGGCCCCCCGAAATAAATTCCTGCGTATGTCCCTGACTTCCACACCTCGCAGTGGATCACAAACTGGCCGTCACTCCCTCAGACTACTCGGCCATGTCAACCGTCGAACTTTCCCTGGATCTCTAATACAGAGTGGCACCAAGCCGACTGACATATTTCAAACTTGAATATTGCGTAGGCGTAACAACTTATATTGGTTGGCCGGGTGGGAAGCGAAAGAGAAAAGAAAGCCACGTTATATGGTCATTGCAATGGAGCATTGGGTGCACAAAACATTATGTTACCTAAGTTCGTAGCTATTACGAAACTAAGTCTGTACCAGAAGTGCGAAATTTTAATGTTGGTCAACAGAGTAAATTTCCATCTCGGAATACCATATTGGCTTGGGTGAAGAAGTCTAAAAAAAGTGGTTGGATGTGAAACATGGAGCTCCAAAAACAGTTGGAACTCTTGAGAGCGTGGAGAGACCAACATTAGGTTTTTTTTTTTTTTTTTTTTTTCCACTTCTGGCACAGACTTAGTTTCGTAATAATTACGAACTGAGATTATACGATGTTCTGTGCTCTAATGCTCTATTGTGACTGACTGACTATATACGAGGCATTGTTTCCTCTTTCGGTTCCCACCCCGCCGACCAATATCAGTTATTACGCCTTCGCAATATTCGAATTTGAAATATGTCAGCCGGCTCGGCGCCATCTTGTATAAGAATTTATGAAACTTGTGCCCGGCACAACATTGGCTACTCTCAGAAACAATAATATATTTTCTTTTTCTTTCAAATCTATAAACCGCTTGCTATGAAGCCCGAAATTTCACTGTTTTTAGTTTTGTCCATTATTTCTGAAAATACAAAGTATAGCGAATACACATTTCACATTCTGAACGAATTAACCCCTTTTGTGAATCACACACTATTTAAACGACCGTCAAATCGAATGTTACTAAGAAGAAATTAATTTTTATCAAGCGTCCCCCCCCTCCACACACACTTCTTCCTAGGCGTCCCTATAATATGAGCAAGATCAAAATGATACAACGAACGTTCTATAATAGAAATAAAGCACAACCCAAGATAAAAAGTACAGAACGGGGACATACCCGATACTGTGCATAAGATTCTAACGGCACCAAATAGTTAAACAATATAATTTGACTAGAAGTGTTCACAATCCACTTTTAACCAGAAAATACGATACATCGCAAAGTGGGACAATATTTGGACTCAGCATTTTACAGAAATCGCATCTTATAATTAATCTACTGTATAGAGAAAATGTATAAGAAATCCTTGAGCAATCATTCACAACACTTAACGGCTAATTACTTTTAATTTTTACATTATATTTACGTTTGTCTTGAGGCCATTTTTTAAATACATTCGATGAACTATAATAATAAAAACAATGTCATAATAAAAATACCTCAACGTTATTACCATAAATAACAGGACAAAAACAACAACAGGACAAAAGAACATATCAAATAGAGGAAAATAACACTTTTTGAGGAAAAAAATATTTAAGGACCAACTCAAGGTGACTTTCTCGATTTTTTTTTTTTTAAACTTTACGACGAGGATCATTTCAAAAGTCTTGCATACAGCGCATGCGCGACCGTTTGAGTGCTGTGATCAAGCTCAATTTTATGTCAGTTGTGAGTCAGAGTTTGAGCTTGACGATTGTGTCTGTGTTTGCTGGTTTAGTGTTGCTATGTTGTGACAAATTCAGTGTAAAAAATGGAAGGTGAACCCGACTCAGTTATGCACTATTAACCGAGCCACGTAATGTCCATTATGCACACACATTCTTTTAAAATGTAAGTGTGATTTTGGTCATCTCAAAATAGAAGCCGCACCAAATTTCTAGTGCGGCCTATACGTAAAACAAATAACAGAATCCAATAATCCATTAAAAAGAAATTATTGAAAATATTGACAAGAAAACCATCTTGTACGGGTCCTTAGTTGGAAACACAAATACATAAAAAGGAAGAAAACAATGAAGTGTTATTATATATACAGGTTGTTTCAAAACAACACCGACAACGTTTGGAAGGTGATTCCTTACACCAAGATAAGACAAAAAGTATATCTGGGTGCACAAATGTTTCCTTTCGGAGTTATACGCTGTCGAAAACAAGAAAAAGTGAACTGTAAAGGTCCATAGCTCCAATACTATGGGACCTATCATAGTCGGGTCAAGACTTCACTTAGGAACTAATATGTACGCTATCCAAAAGTACATGTTTCAGAATCCTGCGGTACTCACTCAACAATTTTTATCGAGGGAGTTTGGTTATGGGGATATAATTTGAAGTACTTACCTCTATAAAAATTGTTGCGAAAGTACCGCAGGATTCTGAAACATTGATATTTGGATAGGACATATACTAATTCCTAAGCGAAGTCTTGACCCGACTATGGTAGGTCCCATAGTATTGGAGTTATGGACTTTTAAAGTTCATTTCTTTCTCATGTTTTCGGCAGGCTATAACTTCGAAATGACGGGATTTCTGCATCCAAGTTGGTCTATACTTTTTGTCTTATCTTGGTGTCAGGAATCACTTCCCAAACGTTGTCGGTGTTGGTTTGAAATGCCCTGTATATATAAATACATACACACGTGCTCAACCATACACACTCACACTCACACTCATACACACGCAATTATTTCTAATAGATAAAAATACTGTTTGTAGAACAGACTAGGTTGATAACTTATGAACTTAAAAAAAAAGAAGATTATAGAAAGAGACCATATAGAAATAAAATAATAATTAATCACTTCTGAACACGTTTGTTGTTTTAAAAATTAAGTTCATTGATAATGATCAGTAAAAAGATCAGTCTCCAGTAATAATATTAACCATCCATACATTTTTTTATAAATAAAAAATAGACACCGAGTCTCACACCATTCTCAATTCATTTTGTTTTTTTGTACAAAAAAGTAAAATAGGCTCCTCTTTATTATTACAGTATTATTATTATTATTATTATTAATACGTTTACAACCTTCTAAAACGAATTTGGCTGAGGGAACAATAATATGGAATTATTATTATTATTATTATTTTTACCCACACGTTTCATCGCCACGTGTGCATCAAAATGCCTAAATTAGTTAAAATAAAGGCACAATGAATTAGCTTCGTCTTTTTTTGTTATACAGTGTTTGGATCGCACAACAATTTTCTTTCGTATAATATATATATATATTTTACCGCTACTTCAATGTAAATTATTTATACATTCAGTACGCTTTTTTCTTTTTTAAAAAAATTGCTCAACAAAGACCCACACAGCATTTATGTTTAAAAAAAAAAGAAACATTCATCATACAGAAACTGTTCTAACAATTTTTTTTAATTATTTTTATTTATTTTAGAAAATATGCATTCTTTTTCTCTAATGCACTTGGTGAGCACTGCTACTGTAATAACAGTAGTCGTCATATGTGTCAACAACTTGTATATATATATATATTACATATATATTTATATATTTTACAAGAGAATTACAGCCTCAGAGCAGTCTTGAGTACGGGAGCACGTAACAACATTCTGGAGGATTTACAGTAAGATTATTTTTTAAAAAAAAATCATTATTATTATATTCACTGCTTTACGACTGTGGTTTAATCAACTATCGTTCTATCGTATTTTAAGTTACCTCTTTTTTTTACGTATTACATATTGTTCTGTTTATTTGGGATCGCTTGAGGTGGATTTTCTCCGGTGTTTTCCTGCGATTGTTGCCGCTGTGAGATTGGTCTTTTGTTGCTGGTTTAAACACTGTAGTCGAAGTTGTGCTTGTTTTTGTAGCGCCAACTGGAACTGTGAATGAAAACAACAAATTAATACTATAAAAGGCTACTCATTGTTAAAGTGATTATATTGCGAAATCAGAAAACGTGTGCTCTGAAATTCCTGGAAAGAACAGGAATGAGATCTGGCAAAATGAAATGAGAACAGGAATGAGATCTGGCAAAATGAAATGAGAGCAGGAATGAGATCTGGCAAAATGAGATGAAAACAGGAATGAGATCTGGCAAAATGAGATGAAAACAGGAATGAGATCTAGCAAAATGAAATGAAAATGGAAATGAGATCTGGCAAAATGGGATGAGAACAGGAATGAGATCTGGCAAAATAAGATGAAAACAGAAATGAGATCTGGCAAAATAAGATGGAAACAGGAACAAGATCTGGCAAAATAAGATGGGAACAGGAATGAGATCTGTCAAAATGAGATGAAAACAGGAATAAGATCTGGCAAAATGCGATGAAAACAGGAATGAGATCTAGCAAAATGAAATGAAAATGGGAATGAGATCTGGTAAAATGAGATGAAAACAGGAATGAGATTTTGCGAAATGAGAACAAGAATGAGATCTAGTAAAATTAAATGAAAACAGGAATGAGATCTGGCAAAATGAGACGAAAACAGGAATGAGATCTGGCAAAATGAGATGAAAACAGGAATGAGATCAAGCAAAATGAGACGAGTAGTGAGGAACGCATGCACAGAGAGCGAATTTAAGTTTCCTAGGACTACTGTCACTCGTAGTCAAGGTTACCAAACCTCTTCATGTCTTTTTTTTTAAGAGTTACCAAACGTCCTGATTTTCCAGGACATGTCCCCTTTTCTAAGAGCTACCAAACGTCCTCATTTACCAGGACACGTCCTCTTTTCTAAGAGTTACCAAACATCCCCATTTACCAGGACAAGTCATCTTTTCTAAGAGTTACCATACGTCCTCTTTTACCTGTAAATATTTTTAGTATAATAATTTATCTAATATTATTCCTAGATTTTTAACGTGTTTCAAAATGAAATGAAATTTTTGAGTTTGAGTTTTACCAAACATCCCCATTTACCAGGACATGTCCCCTTTTCTAAGAGCTACCAAACGTCCTGATTTTCCAGGACATGTCCCCTTTTCTAAGAGCTACCAAACGTCCTCATTTACCAGGACACGTCCTCTTTTCTAAGAGTTACCAAACATCCCCATTTACCAGGACAAGTCATCTTTTCTAAGAGTTACCATACGTCCTCTTTTACCTGTAAATATTTTTAGTATAATAATTTATCTAATATTATTCCTAGATTTTTAACGTGTTTCAAAATGAAATGAAATTTTTGAGTTTTACCTCCCACGGTTATGCCGGCTAGGCTAAAGGAGACGGTGATAATGAGAAATTAATGAAATGGTGGAATGAAAAAGTGGGAGGAAAAGGGAGAACCTCGAGGAAACCCACACACACGGTGTTTATTCAATTTCCTGATTACCTATACATTTGTAAGGCAAAAGATAAGTTTTCCTGGGAAAAGTTATATATTGCGTTTTGGCAATATTCAAAGGTAGGAAATTATTCTTTGACCATTTAGCTAATATATCAATTTTTTCTTACAATATAACTTGATCTTAAACAGTACTAATTTAATTAAAGATTTTAATGTCATCAGCATACATCAAGTATTTACAAGTTACCTTATAAGATGAATCATTTATATAAAATAAAAAAGCAAGGGATCCAGGTTAGAACCTTGAGGTACTTCAGATGTCATGTTATAAATAACGGAAATATAGCCACTATGTAACACGATTTGACAAATTGTACTTGTTCAGCTTACTTATTAATAAATGATGAGGCAGTTTATCAAATGCCTTTGCAGAATCGAAGTAGGTAACATCAGTTTGTCCACCAGATCGAATAACAGAAAATACACTTTGCATAAAACCTGCCAAGTTTGTAATAACTGATTTGCCGTTTATAAACCCATGTTGATTAGTGTCCAACTGCTCACAGACAGTGCTACACAAGTAATTGTACATTATTTTCCAAAAATTTTGAGTATAACACTCATTAAAGACATAGGTCTATAATCATTGATATTATCATCATTAGTCTTGGATATGTGTGTTATAGTTACTGCCTCCCAAACTTTAGGTTAAGTATTTTCATTTAAGCTCCAATTAAACAAGGATGCTAACACTGGTGAAAAGATATATAGTAGCGATAATAATAATAATACCAACTTTGTCAACATTCTTTGGATGATCATCTTACCTGCTGTTGAGGTGTAAGCGTCGGACCACTGACGACCTGGGTTCCTTGCGTCGTCATCTGCCCAGACGCTGTAAGAAGAAATATATAAATATATTTCGTGTATGACAGTAAATGGGGATAGATAGTTAAATATTATCTACCATCATAATTATAAAATATCAGATCTGTCCGAACTAAAAGAACAGAAAATTGTAGATAGAATATTATTGCCTGCTTATTAACTTCAAGGCACTGTCGCTTTGAGGTGGAAGAGAAGTGAATAAAATAAGATTTTGTATTAAAATGTATTACATGCTTCAAAATAAATATGTGATGCGAAGACTTTTCGATTTTTCCTCGCATAATGATACTGCTTACTTCATATGGTAATATAATATAAAATCTTTAGCTCACTTACGTGATGTCGCCGCCATCTTAACAGGTGCACTGGGATGCCTTTGAACAGCAGCATTAAGCAGCCCCCGTGCAGCTACTTGTTTTGCTGTTTGTGGAGTGAGACCTCTGGCTTTTTGTAACGTGCTGACTAGTTGGATGGACTGTTGCGCTGCCTGAGATGGAAAACGAAATTTTTTTTATCACATTTGTTATCTTCTTTCACTGCACACACAATGCATGTTACAGTAAAAACTTGCAAAGTTGGTCATTGATCTTACTTGGTATTTTGACAAGTTGGCATTATTTCCTATAAAATTAAGAGATCCATTAACAGAAATTATCGTTGGGCTCTCCGCTCCATAGAAAAAAAAAAAAAAATCCGATAGCTTACTAAGCTGATCACTTCTTATTTGGTCATTTGTTAAGTTGGCCTGAGAAGTCCGTCAAAAGGATTTATCATCCAGCTCACCGCTCCAGAGGAATATAAATTTCCGATAACTTACTAAGCTAGGCTTTTTTTTTTTCTTTCTCTTTCTTTTCATTTACTAAATTTCCCTTATACTTACCTGTAAGATTAAAAAATCCATCAAAAAGATTCAACACCCAGTTTCACGCTCAAGAGAAAAAGAAATATCCGTTAACTTACTAAGGTATCCACTCATTTTATTTGATAATTTACCAAATCGCCTTTATCTTTATAAATAGACTCAGAGATCCATCCAAACGATCTATCACACAGCTTTCCGGTCTAGAGGAAAACAAATTTCCGAGAATTTACTAACCTAGCCATTTATCTTAAATTTGGTCACAGCATATCTATAAAACTACGAGATTCATTAAAAGGGATCTATCAGCCAGCTTCCTGCTCCAGAAGAAAACAAATCTCTGATTATATTTGGTGAGCTTTCTCACCCACTTCAGTCAATAATTTGTACGCCGAGAACGGTTGGCTCTTCTTTCGGTGGGGCGTTTTTATTTTTGTGTCAATTTATCACAAATAGAAAGAATTATCTCGAACTTTTATATATTTGTATTAAAGAGCCAAAATTAGAATACACAACATTAAATCTCGGTACAAATATGAGTATAGTAAATAGATGTCTGTGAAACCACTCTTAACGGACATCTTCATAATATGAACAGACTTCCTTGCATTAGTAAGGGACGGAACTCTCTCCTTTACGAATATTCAGATCGGACACGGACAGTCTTCATAATGGAAGAACTATTTTCCGTTTATACGTATTTAGGACAGAAAATCCCTTCTCCCTACAAATGTCTGTGTCACGAGTCAATGATGTAGTGAATCGGCACACAGAATAATTACAAGCTGAGTTTGAAGTTCTGCTTTTTCCCCTGTCCATAATAAACTAGTTCCTGGAACAGGCTTCTACAAGTAAAACTAATCGACGAAAGCCAGTCGTATGACAAAGGGGCTTTGTTACAGAACAGTTACAAAACAGATTCGAATCATTTTACATCAGACAAAACATCCAACTTTAGACTTAGATAAGAATTGCTTAGAAAAACGATGGGACAGCATCATAAAAAAATACCGTACAAAAAACTTTTATTTTATTAAATTAAGCCACATAATACGAGGTGCGTTCGGAAAGTAACCTGTGATCGGTCACTGTGTGTGTAGTGGAGACAGCGCTACCATCTTTGCACAGACGTGCGCCGTAGATCAGCCTGCATCCAGCCGTGCTAGTTCCACTTTTATAGCGTCTCAAAGTGTGTGCTGCAATAGAAAACCCCGTCTAGTACCAGGTGTGATCTGTTATACGTTTTCTTACGGCAAAACTCTATTCGGCAGCAGCTATTAATCGGGAACTTTGGTACCATGTGTGGATCAAGTGTGATGAGTGAAGGAGTTGTTCGTGAATGGGTTTGTTCATTTAAAAGTGGACGAACAAACATTCATAACGAAGAGAGGAATGGCAGGCCATCAGTGGTCACTGATGAACTCGCTCAAAAAACACGACCCGCTCGGGAGAGTAATGCTCCAGGAAGTACTTTTTTTCGCGCGCTACTCTAGCCAGCTGTTTTACGCGCTATCCTAGGCAGTTGTTTTAAGTTGGTCACAAAATTGATATCATGGAGTACAAGGGGAATAAAACGAGCCCTGCGTGGCTTCTAACCCGTTCCTACTACTACTACTACTACTTATCTGCACAAAAGTAAGTAAATCACTTTTTTGAGTATTATTTTCATATTATTTTAATTTAAAGAGTTATAAAAATGTAAAAAAATGTAAACATACTTTCCTCGGGCCGGGTTTGAACTCACGCCAAAAGAGATTTTTGTTAGTAGCATATAGCACTAGCCCACTCGGCCACGAAGACCGACAACAACAGTTCTTTGATTTCTGCTATTTGAATGCAACTTGACAAGAAATGGATAACTCCAACCAATCAGAACTGTGTTTTTCGTTCCTAGATTTGGCTATCAGCGGTTATCATCTCTTCACAGATATGAAGAAGTGGCATGGATTTCAGCGCTTTGGTGATTATGAAGAGCTGAAAGATGCGGACACAGGCTGCCTTAAGGCACAGGCGGGAGGTTTTTATGCTGATGGAACTTCTAAGCTAGTGCAAAGATATGATAGGTGCTTGAATGTCTATTACAAACTACGCTGAAAATAGAGCAAAGAAGTAGTTTTCAGATGTATATAATAAATTCTTTGTATTTACTTTGGTGTTTCTTTTATAACCAATTCGAGGTTACTTTCCGAACGGCCCTCGTATCTTACGTAATTTATATTCCATAGCAGCTTTTTCATCTTCATAAATGTTCAGTTCGCAAAATATATGTCTTTTAAAGTGTTTGTCAAGATTTGGCGTTTTACCTAATGTGTCTTCAGTACTCAATCTGGCGACAAAACAGTTGAATAACAATTACAACATCAGAAGTTCAAAACAGTTTACACACAACAATAACGTAAAAGGAAAAATGGGATGGATTCTTAGTGTAATACGACCAATTACGCGGAATTACTACACCAGTTGGTGAGTAGAGTACAAATATTTGAATTTCGTGAATTTTATAACTTTCTTTGATAGAGAAACTACATAGTTTTAGGTTATATGTAAAATTATCTTCAAGAAATGAAGTAGAAGTGCACAACTGATATTTACACATAGTTTGTGTTTAAAGAAAATTATTAAGATCTCCGATACTCTTATCAAAAAATCGCTTCAAGGACTTTTCTCCTACAAAAACAAGTGTATCTACAGGTCATTTTTTTTCTTTCAATTTTAGAATCCTTACTCCTGAAGAGTAAGGTGTTTTGCTAAAGTGATTCGATCTTCATGTGTCTATCTTCACCTCCTGAGAAAAGTTACATAATAGACCACTGAAACTAAAGGAAATTGTCAATTTCTGCATCACCTCTCTCTCTGTTTGTTGTTTTGTTTCATCTTTTCTTCTTTACTTCTTTTTGAGTTTCCTCCTTTCTTAGGTTTTCTAAGTATACTTTGTAGTTACGGTAAGCAGACTTAGCAGATGTAAGAAGCTTCTGAGTAAGCGGAACCAGTTCTGGCCTATTTCCGAATTTCTTCATTCCAGACATTATATTTAACTTAGCATTGAGAGTTCTCAAAGCCATGAAATAATCAAATTCATCACCTACTCTTAAGAAGAACATACAAGAAGCATAACACAAGACGAACATGATGAACCACACAACGTTGAGCGGAGCCTTAACTATTACGAGAGAAAACTAAAAGACTATTATGATAGAAGAAAGCATAGACACAGAAGGGTTCTCAACCCCACTTTGAGAGCTTAAGCACCCACCAATCATTCACTGTGGTTTAGAAAGAATAAAAGCTGAAGTGAGAATAAAGCTGACTGTTTTACATGTGGTAGCAAGTACTGAAGCTTTCAGAAGAATAATGAGTAACAAGTTTCTGCCTTTTTCCATTTATTTTTATATTGTTCTTAGAAAACTGCCAATGCAAAACACAAATCACAAGAAAAAGTCACTTTACCTCCCAAAAAAGTAACTTTTAGTGACAAATTTGACCCCCCAAAAAAAGTAACTTTTAGTGACCAACTTGAAAAAAGTAACTTTTAGTTAAAAACTGATTCGCTATGAGCCCTACAACCGATTCTGCCGAAATTGTCTACGAAAATTATAGAAGGATGCAATAAGTGATAAATTTAACTAAGTGACCTCAGAAATAGTTGCAAGAAGAAATAATATAATCTCCAACCGATAAAGGTACGTCTTTTAAAATTTATTTATTTATTTATACATATTTCTGAGCAATACCGGTATCTACGGCCTTAAGCCCGTCGTGTATGAGAGATGACGTCCTTCGGCGATCACTATCCGGGGAAGGAGGAAGGAAGAAAGGAACAGGGGAGAGATGAGTGTGTTAAGTATGACCCGGCATTTGCCTGGTGTGAATGAGGAAAACCAAGGAAGTTAAAAAAAAAAATAAAAAAAATAAAAAAAACTCATTTAGGATGGCTGACCTGAAAAAGCTATTACACCTTTCCGAACGAATGTCCCCACCGGGAATGGAACCCGGGGTCGCTCATGCCAGAAGTGAGAGTGTTAGGGACTACGCTACGCCGGGCTACTATTTTGAAATGTAAACTTAAGTTTTACGAGAAGAAGTGTAACACGGATTTTAGCAAGCCTTAAGCCACATTGTCACGTTAGAAGAACTTGTAGCCGTCATAATAATTAATTAATTAAAAAAAAAAAATCTTGAAACCCTACACATAGTCTTGAAAGGGTCATAAAACATTTTTTTCCATCTTGCAAGGAGTTGAACGATGCGCAACTTTCTGGGACGTCTTGCTTGCTACCTGCTATCGCCCTCCCGCTGACATAAAAGAAAAACCAGTTTTGCCGCTTCCAAAACAATGGATTCTTTTGGACAGGGAGGGGAAGTGCGCCAAAATACACGTTTTTAATGAGGAGGTTCACTGTTTGTCCACTAGAGTGCAGTGCTGCATGTGTGGAGAAACCTTTCTTGCCTTCAAGAAGTTGTAACATGTAAACAGTAAATAGAAAGATCGGGTTGAAAGGTTCTTTTTATGACAGCTACAAGATTCATTTAACGTGGCAATGTGGCTTTAGGAATGCATTTCTAGCGTGGTTATCTGAGTAATCATAGGTATACCATTTATCGGATTTGATGACTGTTTGATTGGATCCCTAAACGAGTTTCATACAATTAAAAAAAAAAAAAAAAAAAAAAAAAAGTAATGCAGAAGTAACTGAAGCTTGGCAGAACTAGTGTGACAAGCGAGAAAACAAAAATGAAATCTTTGAATTTTACGTCCCATATTTATGCCAGCGAGGCTAAAGGAGACGGTGATGATGAGAAATATAGGAAATGCTGGAATAAAGGAAGTGAGAGGAGGAAATGGAATAACCCCGAGAAAAGCCACGCACACGGTGTTTGTCCACCATAATGTGATAAGCAAGAATCTTATAAACAAAATTTAGTAAAATAAATTCATGAAAGTATTGTAATTACTCACGGAATTGGAATTAATTACCTCACAAGAACAATACAATATACTTACCCAAAAACAAATTGCAAATATTTATAAGTAATCAATTCATGGATTCTTAAGTAGTTTTAATTAATAAAAATATTTATCGTACCTGTGGAACAGACACAGAGGCAGGAGACGCAGAGCGTACGTTTTGCTGCTGCCCAAGTCCTTTAACGCCTGACGCCATTATTTGCGCTACGATAAAATAAATAAATAAATAAATAAAAAGTTACACAATTATTAGAATTTGTTACTAAATAAAATACACGTACAATACAGATAAACAACGAAACTCACATTAACACCACCAAGAAAGAGTGCGATGAATTAGGGCAACGGAATGAAACCTTCCAGATATCATCCGATAGAGCTTTTTAGTGAAATATAGCAATTTTCCTGACTCTCGGTATATTCTGAAGCATTTCCCGGTTTTCCGTTTGACCCGGTTTGAATTTTTCATGATTTTTCCACATTTTTCCCTGACTTTCAAGATCTGTGTGAGCTCTGAATTGGAAATTTGATGCAAGGAAAATGAGACATTTACTTTACCATAAACAGGGAAGAGTGGATTAACAGTAAGACAAATTACATTACCTATTCAGTGCACGTCTTCAGAAGAACGAAGTGGGGAAAAAGTTGAGAATGCTAAAAGAGAATTGCCAGAACGAACTTAAAAAGAATTATTTTATCGAACTTTATATAAAATTGTATATTAAATTTATACGATTAACTAATCACGAAATACATTATTGAATAAATAACTGGTATTGTTATTGAACCAATATTGGTATTGATCAACACCAATATCATCTCTCTGTGACCTACAGTTCCCGAGATAGGGCTTGTTAAATCTCTCGAAATCGGAGCTTTTTTGGAACGGCAAGAGTGACGCGAAAAATTCCATCACTTCTTTTAGATAGTTTTTGATGCTCTATCGAATGAAGAGCTCAAAATTGAATCACCAACACCAATATCATCTCTCTATGACTCACGGTTCGCGAGATATGACTCCTTAAATCTCCCGAAATCGGAACTTTTCACGGCCCATATCTCGGGAACGGTAACAGTGATGCGAAAAATTCCATCACTTCTTTCTTGAGATAATAATTTGATGCTCTATCGAAGGAAGGGTTCAAAATTGAAAAATTCGCAAATAACAAACAAACAAACACAGACAGCCATTCCCCCACACACATATATATATACAGGGTGTTAATGAACTATACCGACAGACTTTAAGAGGTGATTCCTTATATCAAAGTAAGAGAAAAAGCTCATATGGACCTATGGCAAAAAGTGCATAGTTTCAGAGTTAGGGCTGTCCAAAATCGCGAAAAAGCCAAATTTCAAGAGGCCCTATTTCGAATTCGAGAGTCTGTGGATGGTGGTCCTTATCAGCGTAAAGGAAATCACGCATACGCATTCAAAAAATGCATATTTCATTAATGTTCAATGGGTGTATGGATTATTCCCTGCTGGGTGAAATTCCCAGACATGCCATCAACCGAATTTTGAGATATGCTCTGATTTTATGATTAGTTCAAAGTAGGCAAACGATAAGCCTTGATAGCAATGAGCACTGAATCCTTTAATGCGATGTCGGAAGTGTTAAGGATCGTCAGCAGCACGGTCTCTCGTACTCGGGAAAACGCATGGTGAGATGTTTTCTCTCACGCTTATAAGTGAAGAAAACGTGAAATATACCGTGAAGAAATACACATGATAACACGTTATTGCGAACACAAAGAAACATGGAGCTGCCGGTTCCTAGCATTTCCGCTTTCCCTCCGAAGCACTGGATGTCCATTGTTGTCAAGGTTTACCTCCTGCTTACTTTGGACCCTTCTTGAAATCAGAGAATATCTGAAAAATCTATTGAAAACAAATCTGAGAATTACATCCTGTAGGGAATAACCTTTTGCTGATGATGTAAATTTAATAGGGGATGATAGGAGAACAGTAGAAATAAATGCAGAGATCTTATTAAACGCTTGCAGGGACATGGGTTTAGAAGTAAATGCAGAGAAAACTAAATACATGGAAGTGCGTCGGGACCGTAATACGGCAAATTGTGGAGGCGTTAAAATATTAAATAATGCTTTTGATAAAGTGGATACTTTCAAATATTTAGGATCAATATTAACAGACGAAAATCATATTCACGAAGAAATTAAATGTCGACTAAAAGCAGGGAATTCGTGTTACTATTCGGTTCAAAATCTCTTGTCGTCGCGAATCCTGTCGAGGAATTTGAAGCTTAAAATATATAAAACGATAATCATGCCTGTTGTTCTGTATGGTTGTGAAACATGGTCGCTTACTCTGAGGGAAGAACATAGACTGAAAGTATTTGAGAACAGGATCCTGAGAAGAATATTCGGACCCAAGAGGAACGGGAATGGGGAATGGCGGAAGCTTCATAACGAGGAACTACATAGATTATACGGTTTACCCAACATTGTTAGGGTCGTCAAGTCTAGGAGGCTTAGGTGGGCAGGTCATGTAGCTAGAATGGAAGAAGGTAGAAACGCTTTCAAAGTCTTGACTGGTAGACCCATAGGAAAACGACCATTAGGAAGACCTAGGCGCAGATGGGAGGACAATATTAAGATGGATCTCGCAGAGATAGGAATACAAAGTAGAAACTGGATGCAATTAGCTAAGGATAGAAGTCAGTGGAGAGCTTTTGTGAACGCGGCACTGAACCTCCGGGTTCCATAGGCCATAGAGTTAGTTAGTTAGTTAGTTAGGGAATAACCTTTACATCTATTGAAAATTGATGAAATATGCACTTTTGGATTGTGTATGCCTGGCTTCGTTTACGCTCATAAGGACCATCAACCACAGTCTCTCGAATTCGAAATAGGCCCTCTTGAAATTTGGGTTTTTCCCAATTTTGGACAGCACTAGCTCTGAAACTATGCACTTTTCACCATAGGTTCATATGAACTTTTACTTTTATTTTGATGTGAGGAATCACCTCTTAAAGTTTGTCAGTATAGTTTATTAACACCCTGTATATATATATATATATATATATATATATATATATATATATATATATATATATATATATATATATATATATATATATATATATATATATATATATACAGAGGGTTGATTAATTCGTGTGGCAATTTCATTTGTTCACTGTGCAAAAGTGGTATGACGTAAAGCCGTGAAATTTGGTGTAACTTTAGACGAAGGACATAAGTTTTGTTTCGTCGTAGAAGCATGTCACTTGTACTAAAGATTGAAGAGATATAGGGTGAAAGGTCAAATTTCGATTTTTTCCTTATGGGGCTGCAATGGTAAATTCTGAAAGAGCCTGAGAAAACGTAAATCGAAGTGATAACAAAGAAAAAGCTGTATGGTATGATTCTATGTCCCAAGCCGACCAAATATGCGTTAATCAAGTGCCAAGGTCAAAGGTCACGGTCAGATCAAGGTCACAGGTTATCTTGAGAACCTATTTGAATACACTGAAAACAATGCAATGTCCGTACCTCATCATGTCAAATGGGTTCTCAAGGGACCTGTGACCTTGATCTGAAAGTGACCTCTGACCATGACACTTGATTGACGCATATTTGGTCGGCTTGGGACATAGAATCATACCATACAGCTTTTTCTTTGTTATCACTTCGATTTACGTTTTTTCAGGCTCTTTCAGAATTTACCATTGTAGTCCCATAAGGAAAAAATCGAAATTTGACCTTTGACCCTATATTTCTTTAATCTTTAGTAGAAGTGGCATGCTTCTATAGCGAAACAAAACTTATGTCCTTCGTCTAAAGTTACCCAAATTGCACGGCTTTACCTCATACCACTTTTGCACAGTGCACAAATGAAATTGCCATACGAATTAATCAACCCTCTGTATATATATATATATATATATATATATATATATATATATATATATATATATACAAGAAAAGACATAGAGAATTCCGTAACGAACTTTTTAAGTTCGTTAAAAAAAAAAAATCTCAAGTATCCATCTTATTTGAAATCCAGCTAATAAATATTTGCCATTCAAACACACACTACTCCTTCACTGACATATGGATTGACAGATAAAGTGAAAATTAATGTCTATTTTTTGTGTGAGAGTTCCGAAGAGGATTTCAACTTGAAAATACAGAGAACGATACTTACCTACAGGAAGAGATAACACCTGGCCTTGACTTGGAACCCCACCCGCAGGATTGGCAAGGACCATCGCTGGCGTTGTTGCATTATTTAAAGTTGAGGTAGCAGTGACCGCAGTTGAGGCAATCGATGAAACGATCTACGAAAAAGTAGACAGCAAACGTAAGCTTACTTCCAACGGGTACGTATTAAACTCAACAAAATAATAGTAAAATATTGTTCAAAAGCGTTTTAACCCTTTAACGCACCATTTTTCCCCCGATCAACTGATTTTTTAAAAATTTGAAGTATTTTTTGTGTAGGAAACAAGGGATTTTTTTTAACAATTGGGTGGTCTATAGAATATTTTATGGTGTTTGCATATACAGAGTGAAATTTCGTGATTTTTTCGTCACCTTCTACTATGAAATTTCGTGACCTTTTCGTGACCTTTTCTTCACCAAATCATAAAATTTCCTAACATTTTCAAGAGCGAACTAGGCCGAATTTTCATCCACGCGATAGAAACGTACTTTGCTTGTAATTTGGTAGCATCTAAAGCCGACCACTGACATTTTTGGTGGTGAATTTTGACGTTTTATAGAACGAAATTTTCCAATCTGTTATTACATGTGTACAGTTTTAAAAAATCGTAACCCAAAAGCTAAATTTCGTGACTTTCATGACCGTTTTCTGATTTCGTGACATTCCTGACTTTCGTGACCGATAGACACCCTGTCAAAAGCTTCTCCATTTAGCGTTTTAACCCTTTAACGCACCACTTTTTTCCGATCAAACTGATTTTTTTAAAAATTTGGAGTGTTTTTTGTGTAGGAAACAATGGATTTTTTTAAAAACAATTGAAGCAAATAATATGTAGTCTACAGGATATTTTATGGTGTTTGCATATAGAGTCTATGCAAAATTGCGCGTTGACATCTGCAAAGTCCACTAAAACCAGATAGAACCAATAAAACGCGACGAATGTCAGCGTACTTGCACTTTTACACTCCTTACACTTCTGTCTAACATAGAAAAAGTCATCAGTTCAAAACGTATCCACCTAAACGAGCAAAGAAAGCTCGAAGATGACAAGATGACAACTCCGCGTGCAGCAAGTAATACAAAGGGACCAACGCTGGCTTACTATGACAACTAGCGGGAAATTCAGAACTTCATTAGTGAAAGGGCATCTTAGCTGATACGCAAAGCTGCTTTTCTATGTCCGAACTAGAAACTAGATGATGCAATATAATTTCAAAGTAAACTTTATATATATGCAAAGCTGCGCGCCAAAGGGTTAAGTTACAAAAAGAACCAGACAACAAATGTTTACAAATTTTACGTATCTTATGTATTTCATGATTTACGAGGGCTCTCCAAAAAGTAATAGACGTTTTGAAATAATAAAAAAAAGTAACATAATAAACAAACCTAATTGTATTATATACACTTGAAAGATACACTCTGAAACTATTTTTTCACATAATCGCCATGCAAATTAAGGCACATCATACCGCGGCACGTGTTTTTCAATACCGTCGCGGTAGAAATTCGACACCTGCGATTTCAATCACTGGCTTACATCGGCATGCAGTTTGGCGTCAGTGTCAAAGCGTTACGTAGCGAGCCATATTTTCGTAGCTGGGGCAAGCTGGCAGTCGCTCGGCGCCAAATTCGGACTGTATGGTGGGTGATCAAACACCTCCCATAAAAATAAAGATCCACGTGATTGAACATTGGAACGGCCATTTTTTAAAGTCAATGCATTATTGCCTCACTCGGTCTTCACTCATTCTTCCATGTTTACATGTACACTTCACACAGTTGGCGATGGATTTCAATTGGCTTGTGCTTTTGCCAACTAAAACCTAATCACAAAACGCACCTCCAAGAGGCGGAATTTTCTCGTGCAGTGCACATTGTAACACGTCACAGAAAGCACAGTACGAACGTCACAGTCCTCACGTTACCGTAGCTGGATGCGTACTGAGTGTGGCAACGTTTTGACATCAAGATGGCGACTCTAGCCCCGCCCACTGACGCGATAGAGCAAAACGTCTGGGACTCTCGGGATAGCCCTCGTATTACTATAATCTATAAATATGTAATTTTTCAATTTTTTTTTTTGAAAAAAAGAAAGAAAAAAGAAGTTTACGAATTAGCAGAAATACTGCATGATAGAGGCACAAAAAACTTCCATTTAGAATATGTCTACTTTTCCACCTATAGGATACGTTCCACTTAACATCTGCTCAACTACAGGGTGGCTCATGAATAGTTGACATATTTAAATATTAGACGCTACTTTTATTCATAAAATAAAAAAATATTACATTAGTACACACTGGTTATTACATTCCTGGAAAAGCACAATGTAGCACATGTTCCATGTGGGCACTTTTACACCGAATACCCTCTTCAAGACGGCTGTACATGTTTCTTACCTCTCTGCAATACATCTCATTACACAACTGTGCTATACGAGCTCGAATTTCCAAAACATTTTGAGGGTTTAATCGGTATAGTCTGTCCTTTAAATATCCTCAAAGAAAAAATTCACAGAGGTTTAGATAAAACAAAATAAACACTTTCGCTCGCTGCAATACGGGCAAACGTGCGTGTTCAGCCATTGTTTTCCTTACAATGAAGGTTTGCGATAAGTTTAGTTGCCACGCCATGCCTAAAGATAACTTTCCGTGAGGTCGACTATCCGTGCTTCCACGGACTGCAAAAGATGAAATTTAACATGAAATATTTTTATCATATTTTAACAGTTACATGTGTCAACTATTCGTGCGCCACTTGGTACATATAATTATATAGATCAATTGGAGTTTACTGTCCATTACCAGCACCGAAATTACGTAGCACGGGATTTATTGTTTCACAGCACTCGAGTTTGTGAACAAGACAAGTATATCAACCGGGAATTTAATCTGGGACTACCATAACGACTTGCACACGAAAGGGCACACTTAGTCATACTTGAAAACTTAATATAATAGATAATTTTTCACCATTTGATACGGCTTTACAGTCTCAGGAAATTATATTTTTAAAACCATCACATTTATCTTTGCGATATAGCACTACGAAGATCTGAAAAAAAAAAAAAAAAAAAAAAAAAACTTTAGCGTTTCAAGTGTCATTTTCTTATGTGCGTGCTGTAATACCATTTCATTTAGTGTTAACTGACTGTCTAGACCGTAATATAAGGCATAGTTATTGTGCGCGCGTGAGAAAAACGTTCACATTACTGATAAAATCTATTATTTGCATTGTGAAACATTTGGACTGAAATTCTGATGTTCTGAAAGGATTTTATGCTGTATCAGGTTGGCAACACTGACCGGAGATCAAAGACAAAATGTTTCCTTTTCCGATCTCGAAGTTGCTAATTGTTTATTGTCAAAACAAACACATGTAAATTATAATTCAATGCTTCCTTCGGCCTACCATTTACTGAGACAACACATTTTTTTGTCTCTTCTGTCAGTAAGGTGCTGTCACCTAAGGAGAAATAGTAGAAGTAACTCATGCCTTGCATCCACTAACAAATTTCATCACCTCCAGGATTAATACGACTTTTAATCCACTAACAAATTTCATCATCTCCAGGATTAATACGACCTTTAATCCACTAACAAATTTCATCATCTCCAGGATTAATGCGACCTTTAATCCACTAACAAATTTCATCATCTCCAGGATTAATACGACCTTTAATCCACTAACAAATTTCATCACCTCCAGGATTAATACGACCTTTAATCCACTAACAAATTTCATCATCTCCAGGATTAATACGACCTTTAATCCACTAACAAATTTCATCACCTCCAGGATTAATACGACCTTTAATCCACTAACAAATTTCATCATCTTCAGGATTAATACGACCTTTAATCCACTAACAAATTTCATCATCTCCAGGATTAATACGACCTTTTTAATACGGGATACGTTTTCATGACATCCAAATGGATGTCACTGGTACGCAACGGGTTAATTGATGATTTAGAAATCATGACTCGCTCTACCTGAACTGAGGAATATTAATCTAATTGCACAATCTCTTCAGAAACTAGCAAAAGAGGAAGTATCACCAACAGACAGACATTTGATAGTACAATAATACTTACAGAAGTAATAGTCGTGCACGTGGAAGTACTTGTTGTAACAGGAAGTGATGTCACAAGAACCCCCGTTTGAGGAGCAACAACACCTGCCGTTGTTGATACATTCAATGACAACGATATTGGTACAGCTAATCCGGGAATGGACACCTGTAACGGAATGAATGATGAAAAACAAAAGTGTTAGATACACAAGTAAACTACGCTAGTCGTACAACAACAGCAGCAGCAACAACAACAACAACAACAACAAAAACTCATTCATTTGATTTTTATTTTGTTAGTAATCAACTTAACTGTTAATAAACTTACATATTAAGCTAACAACAGCTGAATTAAATTCAATTCTTATCAGGGTTGGCAGTTTTTTTGTTTAAACCAGTTTTTTTTTTTTTTTTTTTTTAAAGTTTAAATAATTTGCTCTATGTATTTATATCACATATGGACAGAAATAAGTTTGTTTCGCTCTGATGTTATTATGCAACTACCAGGTTATACTGAAAGGGGTTACATAAGCTTAAAACGGAATCCAAACCACTTCTCGGCTTACATCCGAGAGAAATTGTCCTCTATTTGAACTCGAAACCGGGACTAATTGGCCACAAATGCTATACATCTGCCGACTCACTCACGAAGGATCCTGATAAAAATACGTTGTATTGATCTTTAGATACTTGTTAATATAATATTCAAGAATCATTTCAGGACAAAAAGATAAACAATTGCATAAATGAAACCATTGTACAGAATTACATATGAACAATTTCAAAATACTGCAGTGTACACAAGAACTAATTTAGTCCAAGTTAGTTCACTACGACTTTTATTAGTCCAAGTTAAAGAAATACGACGACTTAATTTGCATATCAGTAAGAAAAGTAATAAAGATATGAATTATTTGAGTCCACTTTGGCTCTGGCCTATTTATACATAAATACATACCAAAGATACTTTTTATTTCCATAAATGCCTTTCGTAGAGTTTGTATGACCACATCCCCCCCCAAAAAATACGGCATTTCAATGTGTTTTGTCAATAGTAAACATGATTAAAACGAAACAATATTTAGATTTTTTCTTTGATTGCAGTTGCATAACAATAATAACAAACTATAAAAAAATACAAAAGAAATATTCTGATAAAAAGGCCTTGTGTCCATCTTAAACACAAACTAAATAGACAGCCTTGTAAGAAAGTTGTATTTAGTTTGTGTTTAAGAAATATTCATAAAATCATTAAAAAAAAAATGTTTGAGTAATGAATGGGCAATTTAGGTCTGAATATAATACGAATAATACACGAGAGTGAAACGTGATAACCACAAATGTGTGTTCATCAAGATTTTACAAATACTTACACTTTTACAAACATTTTTCGTATTTTGGTTTAACGACGGATAATGATGTCGGTTAAAGTATTAAATGAAGACACGTGCGGAAATTTACCTGTACATTTTGAAGACCTGGAATGCTCGCGACAGCACCTTGAAGACTGGCTAAGTTTAATCCCTGCAAATTAAGATTCGCCACAGTGACTTGGGGTTGAGGACTGGATAAAGGAGAAGGAACAGTCGGATGAGTGACCGTGACTACAGCCTTTGGAGCAGGAGGGGGAGGAGGCGGGGAAGAAAATCCTGGAATCGTTCCAAGACTTTGATTGAGATTTGGAGAAGGAGTGGAATTCGCCACCGTGGAAGGGCCGGACACCGAAGACGTAGGGCCAGGTTGTTGTCCTGCATTCGAGGTATACGATGTCCCTGAGGAAGCAGTGAGTCGTTCTAACAACGAGGAACTCGACGTTGCACCTGGAATTGGATTATCAGCCGAAGGCGTCCCTGCAGAAAAGAAGAACATACTTCAGTAATATACAAACAGTTTGCTGGAAGTTAGTATTTGTTTAACGAATCCTGTCATTTGGTTTCTTAATCGCATCACATGCACTTTCTGCTACTCTGGCATTTTCTTTTGTACACAATAATTCATAATGCAAAGAAAAACTCACGAAGTGTAGACTGACTATAAAATCTGTGCTAAGTGCGGAAATGAAAATGCTGAGTACAAAGCCCAGATGTTACTTCAGAACTGATGGGGCATATACCCACGCGCATTTTTCTGGCGATTATTGAATTACATCCACAGTGAATACTAGATAACCCGTTGTTCACTGAGCAGTGTTAGGCACATAGACCACATTTCGACATTAAACCGAACATTTCCATGTTTGGCACTTAGCCCGGATTTTATTTTCAGTCTACAAGTATTTCTGACTTTATTTCGAACTACAAATATTGAAAAAGAAAAGTTTTAGTAAATAGTTCCATTCTAACATGCTGTTTAAGACAGTTAGCGCCAATTTGAACTACCAAAAAGGGTTATATATGAAAAGTTGAGGAAATAACCGATTTTATGAGACACCAATTCCTTTATACAGGATGTTTCAAAACAACACCGACAATGTTTGGGAGGTGATTCCTGACACCAAGATAAGACAAAAAGTATAGACCAATCTGGGTGCACAAATGCTTCCTTTCGGAATTATAGGCTGCCGAAAACATGAAAAAATGAACTTTAAAGGTCCATAGCTCCAAAACTGTGGGATCTACCGTAATCGGGTCAAGACTTCACTTCGGAACTAATGTGTGCGTTATCCAAAAATACATGTTTCACAATCCTGCGGTACTTCTATAACAATTTTTACATAGGCAGTTTGGCTACAGACATATAATCTGTAATACTCACCAACTACATCTATAAAAATTGTTGTGGAAGTACCACAGGATTCTGAAACTCGGATATGTGGTTAGGGCACATACTAAGTGAAGTCTTGACCCGACTACGGTAGGTCCCATAGTTTTGGAGCTATGGACCTTTAAAGTTCATTTTTTCATGTTTTCGGCAGCCTATAACTCCGAAAGGAAGCATTTGTGCATCCAGGTTGGTCTATACTTTTTGTTATCTTGGTGTCAGGAATCACCTCCCAAACATTGTCGGTGTTGTTTTGAAACACCCTGTATATACAGGTATAGATGCTAATTCAATGATACACAAAGAGAAAAATATCTACGACTAGACCAGGTTTCGAACCTGGGTCTTCGCCTTACCATGCCAATGCATTAACTACTACATAACCACTACAGCCAGTACAATGTACCGTGGTTTGAGTGATTGGCACCGACGGCAAAAGTGATAGAATATATGACTGTTCAGAGAGCGAACTGGGTACGTGGTGATTAATGCATCGGCATGGTAAGTAGGAGATCCGGGTTGACAACTCGGTCCAGCCGCGAATCTTTATTTCATTTTTTTTAACACTTTGTATACCAAACAGAATTTTAACAACCTGAGACGATTCTTCTGAAACGAGACAAAAAAAGTATCAAAGTTATTAGTTTAGATATTACGGCGATAAGATTATTACTACTATTATTTTTAATCTTTTCTCTGAAGAAGTGGAAGAATTAAGTAGAATTCTTAACGTACAGACAGAGCTCGAAAACCTCCTTGCACCGGTCGACATCGTGATTGAAAATACGAATCTGGCGCCTAGTTAATTTATGGATCAAACTATAGGCCTATGTATGAAACTGGATTTGTATTTGTATGGCGCCTGGCTTTCATATCTAACGCCTAGATCAGAAGAAAATTCTTCGAGCACTGTATACAAATATTATCTTTAACTTCGATATACATCAATATATTTTTACAGAATGTTTCAAAACAACACCGACAACGTTTGGGAGGTGATTCCTGACACCAAGATAAGACAAAAAGTATAAGACCTACGTGGGTGTACAAATGCTTCCTTTCGGAGTTATAGGCTGCCGAAAACATGAAAAAATGAACCTGAAATGTCCACAGCTCCAATACTATGGGAGTACCTTACGATTCTGAAACAAGCATTTTTGGATAGCGAACATACTAGTTGCTAAGTGAAATCTTGACCCGACTACGGTAGGTTCCATAGTTTTGAAGCTATGAAACTTTAAACTTCATTTTTTTCATGTTTTCGGCAGCCTATAACTCCAAAAGGAAGCACTTGTACACCCAGGTTGGTCTATACTTTTCGTCTTATCTTGATGTCAGGAACCACCTCCCAAATGTCGGTGTTGTTTTCAAGAACACCCTGTATAATTGTCATAATTTTCAATACGGACTTCTATCTTTAGCGGCGATTTTGAACCACATCTCGTGATGTCAATCATATTTTGAAAAGTTAATCTGCTATGGTATACATAGATATCAAAATCAACATCTTATTTTGGAGATTCCATCAAGAAGAGCCATTGACACAATGTTCAAAATAAGAGGCTGATAAATGGTCGCTGATAAGAGTACATGTGTACCATTTTGATAAAGTTACAAGTGATTTCAAGTTGAAGGTCATATTAGTTTAAACATTCTGGCTTTTAATCCCACTTCGGACAATCTGACTCAAAATTTGACCGTCCAGAACTCGTGAACCGAAAGCCTGCAACCATATTTCACACCCTTTTATAGCAGGTCAAGGATTACATCATGCCAAGTTTGATCCTGATTGGATTAATTCAGTTGAATTTATTAGATATACAAGGTGCGATTAAAAAGTACGGTGAATGTGGTTGCACAGTGCCATCTATCGATGCTGTATTCATTTCAACTAGTAACCCTGGTAGCCTAAGCTTTTGGTACAGTCAGTGTCGAGTTTGAACGAGTTGTGACATGTTAGTTGAGTTCCAGAGGCAGAAGAGTGAGGACGTGTTAAGAGTGTCTGTCGAGTGCCAACATTAAGTTTTGTTCTAAGCTGGAAAAAAAAATGATAAAAAAACTCATGAAATGTCAAAATTAGTGTATGACGATGAAGTGATGACAATGAAGACTGTTTACAAGTGGCATGAGCGATTAAAAAACGGCAAGGAGTCGGTTGAAAACGAGCAACGATCGAGACGTCCTTCGACGTCAAAAACAGATGAAAACGTGCAAAAAGTGGCACAAATGATTTGTTCAAATAGGCGAATGACTATTCGAAAGCTTTTCGAAGAACTAAATATCTCGTATGGGTCCGTGAAAAGCATTTTAACCACCGATTCAATGAGCAAATGGTTTCCTTCTTCACCATGAAAACGTGCCATGCCATACTTTGCTTTTGATCCGCGAGTTTTTCGCCGAAAAAAAATATTTCTGTCTGTCCACATTCGCTCTGCTCTCCAGGTATAGCACCATGCGGCTTCTGGCTCTTCCGTATAATTAAAACCGGGTTTAAAGGAAAACGTTTTCACACCATTCCTGAAATTGAGAAGGCCACAACAAAGCAGCTGAACGCCCTTCCAAAAGAAGCCTTCCAGAAATGCTTCTTGTCATGGGTTCAACGCTGGGTTAAGTTCATTGCCTGCCAAGGACAGTACTTTGAAATAGATTAAATCAAATTCCTTGTAAGCTTATTACTCTATTTCTAATAAAATTATTCACAGTATTTTTTGATTACACCTCGCATACAGTATCCTTGAATTTTCAGGGTAAAATCAAATTAAGATGGATAAGTTTTAGTTTTATAGTTCCATTATTATAATGCTCCCTCGCACTTGGAATATTTTATAGTTCGAATTACCGGCAAAATTACTAGCTGAGGACATTAATGTGGCATAAAACTGGAGTGCAAAGGGCTAAAGAATGCACTAATGATGATACGAATTTATTGCTGAAAATAGGATTAGGAATTAGATTTCTGGGCCATGTGAGACAACGATGAAGATAAGACACCAGTAATATACAAGTGCCAGTAGCATGCTTAAGGGGGGCTTCTGGGCTTAAACCTCCCCGAAATTTTATTCACTACATTAAAGTAAATGAAATATCTTGCAGAATTTTCACATTTCGAGAAATAAAATTAGCAACCCTCCCGAAACAAAATCGTAGATACGCCACTGACAAGTGCAAAATATTTTAACATAATATTTGGTCTAGGAATTAATTCGTGCGGTTGGTACGCACACATTGAAGCTGTAGTACAAACACAAAATACATAAATACCTTAAGAAAAATATTGTCCATCGCTAGCCACCACTTTCGCCCATCTGTCAGGCAATGTACGGATTCCGTGGCGAAAGAAGTCCTCATCCTTGGAAGCGATCCAGTCAGAGACCCATGTTTCGATATCTTCTGAAGAAGTAAACCGTTGTCCAATCAAATCGTTGTTCATGCAATCGAACAAGTAGTAGTCCGAAGGAGCAACGTCTGGTGAATACGGCGGGTGGGGTAAAACTTCCCATCCGACATTTTCTAAATAGGTTTTGACCGGTTTTGCGACATGTGGGCGAGCGTTATCATGTTGAACAATAAGTTTATCATGTCTGTTCTCCCATTCTGGTCGTGTTCTGGCCAGAGCTTGCTTCAAACGCATTAATTGTCGTCGATAACGTTCTCCATTCATAGTTTCACCCGGTTGCAGCAGCTCATAGTACACCACACCTTTCATATCCCACCATATGCACAGCATAACCTTTGCACAGTGAATATCTCGTTTTGGTTGTGATGGACCTGGTTCACCTGGTTTCACCCAGGCCTTTTTTCGTTTAGGGTTCTCGTAATGGATCCACTTCTCATCACCCGTAATAATTCGATGCAGAAACCCCTTTCTGCTCTGTCGTTGAAGCAGCAATTCGCAAATGGTTTTTCGTCTTTCAACGTCTCTGTCTTTCAATTCATGTGGAACCCAATGTGACATCTTTTGAATCATTCCCATGGCTTTCAAGCGTTTGGAGACTGTTGTTTGATCAACACCTAATGCTGCTGCAAGTTGTTCCTGCGTTTGACACGAATCCTGCTCGAGCAATGCTGTCAATTCTTCGTCTTGAAATTTTTTTGGCTGTCCAGCTCGCTCTTGGTCTGCCAAGCCGAAATCACCACTTCTAAACCGTGCAAACCACTTCTGACACGTTCGCTCAGCTAGAGCATGGTCACCATACACTTCCACCAAAATACGATGACTTTCAGTCGCACTTTTCTGCATGTTAAAGTAATGCAGCAGGACACCCCGCAAAAACAATTTATCAGGCACAAATTGCGCCATGTTCACTTAACTACAAACTGGTGTTGTTGACGCTTTAATCCACTGTCCTATACTACGAACGATACGCGATGACAGGGGTTTGCAACACATGTGTGGATACACGGAACTGTGGGACGCTCCGTTCGTTGCGCCATCTCTTGTCCACCCGCACGAATTAATTCCTAGACCAAATACATCAATACATACAGCCAAAAAGTCGTAGATACTATGGCAAAATATGTACATTTTCCGCCCTAGCCACACACTTGATATGACATATCAAGCCCTGTTATTCACTGTATGCTGTAGTTTACTCCCTACTGTACATTTGTTTCTTCTGCTGTCTTGTTGTTGTATATTTGGGAGTTTCATTGTACGGATCCCATAATTTAATTTTACAGCCTCTATCTCCGTTATTTGGTAACACTGATAACTCACCTTTTGCTTATTTTCTTTCAAAGTTTTAAGCAAATTGTTTTAATGCCATAATATGGTATATGTTCTATTTGAAAAACTATAAGTTTGTGTCCCCTCACGTAGGTATCAGGTTACCTGCATACATTTTTCATTTTCTGCCTTTTTGGGCTATAACTCAGCACAGCCTCACTCGGTCACTGCTTGCTGTATGTATTATACGTAGCGGGTAAACAAGGCATTTCCGCACCAAGTGACTATCACCACATGATTAGCAATCCACAATTAGTGAGATTACCAATTTTCATAAATATCTATGGTCACGTTAGCCCGTCACGTATATAAGGGATTACGTCCCTTGGCAATCACACTATCCGAGGAAAAGGAAGGAAGAAAGCGGCCGGATACCTGTGTGTTAGGTACCATCCCGGCATTTGCCTGATGTGAATGAGAAAAACTTTAGTCAGGATGGCTTGTCTGAAAAAGCTTTTATATTTTCTCGACTAAGTGTACCCAGAGGGAATCGAACCCAAGACCGCTCGTACCAAAGATGAGAAGTTTAGCAACTACGCTACGCGAGGTCACTTATCGGCGAAATGTTTGCAATGAGTGTTAGATTCCGATATTTTTAAGTTTTTAATTAACTTTCATTAATAAAATTGGCATATATCAAAGTTAAAGTTAATATTTCTAATCATACGCCAGTTTAGTTTCTTAAGTAGTCTAAATATGTAAGTAGCTTAGGAGTAAATAAAAGAACAAATCTTTTCCTTACCTGCCAATAAAGCCGATAACCCAGGCATAGAGAGCCCTAAATTGGAACTTGTAGAAGCGTCTGTCCCAGAAGAAGGCCTCCTGGTCGTTGAGGCGGTGGAAGAGTTGACCAACGACGACGCATTGACGCTGGTGTCCGCCGCAGCAGAGGACAGCATGGAAGGGACCCTTCCTGAGAGGTTGCTCGTCCCTGCCACTTTCCCTGATACTGAGACCGTGTAGCCGGACAACGTAAAGGAAGCATTGGGCGTCGTACTGGCATTAGGCGACGACTGCGGTCGAGCAGTGGTCACCATGGAAGAAGGCGGGATAGGAACTGGATTGCTTAACTGGGAAACTAGATTCGACAACGTCACACGAACCTGCTGCGACGCCGACGGTGCAGGGGTGGGGGTTGTTGTAACTGAGGCGGCTGAGGGAGCGGGAGCAGGAGGAGTGGCGGTTGAAGCGTTTACACGGGAGTTGAGAAGGTTTGTGAGAGTCATCTTCCGAGCGGCGACGAATTTTTGATTCAAAGCTTGAGCAGCTGCCGACCCCGCCGATGTGTTCAAGGCCCCAAGGTTTGAGTTTGTCGCAGCAGCAGCCGCCGCGGCAGAAGCGTTATTCATAGCTGCAAAAATACCAATCATAAAGATAATTAGTATAAAAAAAAATAATGAAATATTATATCATAAAATCCTTAACACATACATACTCAGATTGCATATTATGAAACTAGATATCATAAAATAGGGTAAGAAAACGAGAAAGATAATACTTCGATAATTTTCAAACTGGAGAATTAATAAATACAAGTGTTTTAACTATCCGTACAGTCTGAAAAATTTCCACTTTTTGGAATTTCGGAGAGTTGTCAAAATGCTATGGCGAGACATTCTCGTTACCATTCTATTCAGGAATTTGCTACAGTGGAAACTATTCTCCCGGGTCGTTACATCGGACTAAATGGGTGCTGGAGATAGGGTATTTACTAGCCAGGTAAGTAATTCAAAGAGGACTACTTCTATCGTAAGCAATCCTCTGTACAACCTGGTCATTCAGTAAAACCTATGTTCCACCACATCGCTTCTCAATAATTACCTCAAAATCTTCAACAGCACTCTCGTTGTAACCATAGAGTCCTCTACTCCCGAATTTCGTCACTCAATGCTATCTTAGCTTCCATTCTCAATAGATATTCATGAATCTTTTGAGTGGATGTTAGACTTACGAATTAATGACTCGAAATTTACGTATACAGGGTGGTCCAAAAGTAGGTATACATCCCTGCAATGATCAAGTATAACATTCTAGTTTACGGATTTATTTGCTTCGACTGTTCCGGGCCTAAGTTATAAGTAAAAAGACGTTAAGAACAAATGATAAGGAAACTAAGTCTACGTGTTTGATAACAATAAAAAATGATACAAAATACGGAACGGGACTATATACCTACTTTTGGGCCACCCTTATATCAAACCTACCAGAAGCATGCAATATCCCCTCATCCAGGGTATTTTATCGTATCTTTTGTCGCTTATACAGCTACGCCAAGTCATTATCAACTACAATAGACCTTCAATTTAACAGGAACCTTCCAGTTACCGAAAAAACTATTAAAATAGCGCAAACTACACTTGGTCTTACTATAAACCTGTACATAAACAACACGTAGTTACGTACTTCAACCGTTCTACCAAATCAAAATACTTCATCCAATTAAACATGAATAACACCTTGTCTGATTACTTGTCTTCCCAGGATTGGCTTACTAAGAACGGTTTATAATTACGTTAAATTACACGGTGCGGCAATTAGGAAAAATACTGATTTAATTTGTGCGAAGTTAGTTTTGGCAAGGAGGATTTTCATGGTGGTGAATCTTGTGTCTGACCTTGGGAACATACGTAGAAATTCCCAGCTTGGATTATTGTCAGTGTAGTGCGTGACGCGGGTAAGTACAGACTGGTATTGTGATACCTCGCCACTACTTCAACAATGGGACAGAAAGTGAACATCAAGTTCTATGTGCGCGTACGGAAAACTTCAAAGGAAACACATGAGATACTGAAAGAGGATTATTAGCACAACTGACTTTCTCGTTGCCGTGCTTTTGATGAGCAGAAAACGTTCAGTGTTGGAAAGCTGTTTGTGGAAGATGACAAACTTGCAGGCCCAAGGAAGTCAGTAAGTCCTTCGTTATTATTTGGCAAAACAGTCTTCTTACTACCCCCATGAGGTCCCATACTACTCTGAAACTTGCATTTAATATCCCGAACTCTGTTAGCTTTAGTTGTTCTTACGATTGTGACAAACTCTCCATATATAAACTGATTGCCACACTGTGTATATCTTTCTTTACGCAACACTGCAAGTACAATTTAAAAACATAAATTTAACTACAAATGCAACGTATAAGAACCCAAGTCTCTGTACAATGTGGTGCAGGATAAAGTAGAAAATTCTGACTTCTTTACCCAATATTGGCGTTTTGAAAAAATTACTAAATTTTGTTTGTCTTACTGGTGGTGCTCTTGGAGACATGTTTTGTCACGCAATCACGCAATCTTGTCACATCTCAGGGATAACAACAATGTAAAAGAAAAAAATACACAACTTAAAAAAAAAAATCCGATTTCACATACAACACTTGTTTAAACAGTGTTCTGAAACTTTGCAGTAAAACCCCTGCGTCGTTAGACAACGATAATAATGCTAAATGTACGACTGCCTATAAGCATGTTATTTTGGCATAATTAAAGCAGCATCCATTGAGATGTTTCACAGATTTGCTCCAAAGATTACTATCATATACTAACAAATTTATATGGGACTCTCGAAAGGTACATTATATCAAACAAGAAAGAGAAGCATCAAAATCAGTGAACTTATGTCGAAAGTATGCGAGAATATATACATATACAAACAAGCTGAATTGACAACAACTTTTTTTTTTTTGAAGTTAGTAAAAAAAAAAGTTTTGGCAACCATATTACAGGAAGGCCGAACAGCGAGAGTGTAGTATAATATTGATGCACCTCCATAATTCAACAACATGAAATTACATGCATAAAGGATTGTTTTACACATATCAAATGTAATGACGTACCGAAGCATCAAGATGATACTCACCAGCTGCCTGCTGAAACTGCTGAGCTGAATTCATTAAACTCGTAACTAAAGCACTAATAGCAGGATTTGTTACTGGTCTCGATGGTGCCACTGGCTTTGCAGGAGTCGGTGGCTGAGTATTCACAGTTTGCATTGCTTGCGGCTGGGGCTGAGGTTGAGGTTGAGGTTGAGGTTGAGGCTGAACTTGTGGCTGAATTTGGATCTGCTGCGGTGTTGGTGCCTGCTATAATCAGAGAAAGAAATTATATATGTATGTTATATACAACCTTCTTTCGAAACTCATAACGCATTTAGGGATAAGATCATCTAAACATTTTTTTCTCCCTGACAAAAATTACAGATAGACAGACAAAATTGTTATCCTTGCATACAATTGTTTATTGCAGTTTAGCGTGTGTCAGCACAGCGGTTATATGAGACGTGCACATATGTAAAGTGATTTCCGAATTACCGTAATGCGTTCCAAGTTTACTGCTCTTCAGACTGGCTCAATACTATTTAGACAAGTAACGATCATGCCAAAAAACGCGTACACAATTGAAGGGTAAGGGGAAAAAACAAGGAATGTCCATGCATGTGCTTTACCGGGTGCTTTGTCCTATCTGTTGGGGACTCTTGGTACTATTTGATTGTATATGCCATGCACGCGTAGATGTAGAAATATTCATGTAAAAAGGGACGAAAGATTTAATAACCCTATTCTTTGTACGTGATTTCCAATATTAAAATGCCGTTTTCTCAAAAATGTAATTTTGTGACATTCCTTCTTTTTTCCCCTTACCCTTCAATTGCCCTTAAATATCGTGCATCGTGCATATCTCCTTCAACACTGGATTAGTTCACTTCTATAGTATGATAATAGCCCATAAAATAAAGTGATGTTACTTTGTCGCGTTTAAGCTGCATTTTCGCGACACTCACACTGTCTAAGGACATAAGTGATACTTTCACATATACTATTACACTTTGAATACACAATAATAATTCTACTTTATAATGTTATTTTTTACAAAGTATTTCTGTAAACTTTGTTTCGTCTCCGAACTTACATCGTAGAATCCACATTTGAGCACCCAACATCACCAGAAATCTTTAATTTCTACCATTTTTTTAAAAAGACTCATACGCTAGAATATATACCGGTATATATTGGGTGTTCTAAAAATGGCGCCCACGGACTATAGAGCACTATTCCGTAAGTCAAAATAAAGCGTGGGGACGCGGTGGCTCAGTGGTAGAGCGTTCACCTCTGTTGCTTAGGGTTCCGGGTTCGATCCCAGCACCTGCCAAGTGAACTTTGTGGTGGACAAACACCGTGTGCGTGGGTTTTCTCGGGGTTCTCCCGTTTCCTCCCACTTTCTTCATTCCACCATTTCATTCGTTACTCATCATCACCGTCTCCTTTAGCCTAACCTGCATAACCGTGGGACGTAAAACTCAAAGATTTCATTTCATTTTTCAAAATAAAGCGAAATATATATATATATATATATAAATATAATTGTACACCTTTCAAGTCCCCATTTGGAGACGAGAATTGCACTATGTAGCAATGTCGCAGATAAAGAACCATAGATTCTACCAATCCAACAAATAATTAGTAACTGTGTCTTGACAGATGAGCCCACTTGTTAGCATAACAATCGATATATCCGTTATTTGATGGACTTGTAGAGCAATGCTAATGGTTCCAGGTTAATTTGAAATGTTGCCACTTAGTGAAATGATTCTCTATAGCGGCTGAGGGAGGCTCCGGAGGATATGCCATTATATACCATTTTCACTTTATTTTGAGGTGAAAAATACCGCTCTGTTGTCCGTAGGTCTCATTTTTAGAACATCCGATATATATATATATATATATATATATATATATATATATATAGGGTGTTTCAAAACAACACCAACAACGTTTGAAAGGTGATTCCTGACACCAAGATACGACAAAAAGTATATAGACCAACCAGCGTGCACAATTTTTTTTTTTCCCGGAGTTATAGGCTGCCGAAACCATGAAAAAGTGAACTTTAAAGGTCCATAGCTCCAAAATTATGGAACCTACCGTAGTCGGGTCAAGAATTCACTTATTAGAAACTAGTGCGTACCCTATCCAAAAATACATGTTTCAGAATCCTGCAGTACTTCCGCATCAAGTTTTATAGAAGTTTGGCTACGGGTATATAATTTGAAGCACTCACCAACTACCTTTATAAAAATTGTCGTGGAAGTACCACAGGATTCTGAAACATTTATATTTGGATAAGGTACGCACTAGTTTCTAAGTAAATTCTTGACCCGACTACGGTATGTTCCATAATTTTGAAGCTATGGACCTTTAAAGTTCACTTTTTCATGTTTTCTGCAGCCTATAACTCTGAAAGGAAGCATTTGTGCACCGAGGTTGGTCTATATTTTTTGTCTTATCTTGGTGTCAGGAATCACCTCGCAAACGTTGTCGTTGTTGTTTTGAAACACCCTGTATATTCGTTTAACGTCCCACGTTTATGCTCTTTAGGTTAAATGAGACGGGTAATTAATGAAAGTGAATGATTGTAAAATTAAACTTTTGTGCTCTCCCACCGGAAATCGAATCTATAACTACGTGCACCAAAGGAACATGCGCTAGCCACTAGATCAGCGGTGAGGGCCTATATGCAGAAAGCCAGCTAAGGTACTACTTACCGGTATTGCCGTGGCGTTGACTGTAATATTTGGAGCTGCCCCTGCAGTTACAGCTACATTAGCTGCCACCGAGGAGGAAGATGCACCGGCGGACGAAGCTGCCGTTGCAAACGCTGATGCAGCCTTTGGATCTCTCTCACGCATGCCTGCTGTGCACGTCACACGAGGAGGCTGGCCTGGAACGATGTGAGTAATCTTCACAGATTTACGGCCTTCTTCGGTAAAGATCTCTGTGAACTGTTGAATGTAGCGGTTCGCATTGGTCCTTGTTCCCAGTGGAAACCTGTAAAATCACACAGTAAGTATGTAATACCGTTATTTCAGAAAAAAATAGCAAAGTTATTCATGATTAATCTTTAATCAGAATACAAGAGAATACTGCCTCTATAAAATATCTGTCAACTATCTGATTGGCTTATGTTCGAAGAACATGCAATTCAAATATAGGTAACCCATCCAAATTCATGCAACAAATATAGCTTTCATCAGTTTTCTTAGTGACGATTCACAGAAGAACGTTCTTACCTTGAATTAGGAATAGTTGTACTTCAATTAAACGTTTCAGTGTATGCTGACACCTCTGTCGATGACTTCTGAATTTGCTAAGATGAAAACATATATGGAAATTCCGATGTTTCTGTGAAACTTTTCTGAGGAAAAAAAAAGTACACAACCTCTCTTCTCAAAACTGTAACGATCATGACTTCTAGAAAATCAGAATAAAAATTCTTGATAACTAATTCATTTTGCGGCTAGTTCAAAAGAAAAAGAATTCGACTTCGTGTTAAAAGTACGATGCACACTTTATAGTGTAATACCCCACACATGGTTCTATTTGTACACATTAACATGTACTTTTATTTATAAACAATACCACGCGAATTTACTACAAGCTACTATGAGAAGCAGACGACAGGAACCAGCCAAACCACTCATCACGTGATAGAAGAGTAACACCAGCGCCACTGCCTCAGAGGAGCTTTGAGGTTTCCTTTCCCACTTAGCTTGCAACGGAGCTCTGAAGTTTCCTTTCCCACTCTCTTAGCTTGCAGTGGAGTTTCGAGAGATTCCTAGCCACAAGCACTCAGTTTGCTGCGGAGCTTCGTGGTTCTCCTTTTCCTGCCTAGCTTGCCGTGGAGCTCTGCGGGAATCCAACCTCTCTCTGCTTGCACTGGAGCAGTGGGAATTCTACCCCACCAAACTCAGCTTTGAGGTTTCCTTTCCCACTTAGCTTGCAACGGAGCTCTGAAGTTTCCTTTCCCACTCTCTTAGCTTGCAGTGGAGTTTTGAGAGATTCCTAGCCACAAGCACTGAGTTTGCTGCGGAGCTTCATAGTTCTCCTTTTCCTGCCTAGCTTGCCGTGGAGCTCTGAGGGAATCCAACCTCTCTCTGCTTGCACTGGAGCAGTGGGAATTCTACCCCACCAAACTCAGCTTGTGAGAAATCCTTCCCTCGACTATCCTCCTAGGAACGTCTACTTATCCTGATTATTAGTGAATTTTGTACTTATTCAGTGGAATTGTATTATACTGTTTTATACCAGGAAGTTTCTGTAATAAAACTGATAGTGGAAGACAACGATTCCCCTATGTAATCGCTCTACCTTCTACCTGCTTCAGCAGAATTTTACAATAGGCTTATCACTGATTTTAATTTATTGTCCTTCCTGTGAGCGAAAATTGGAAAGAATTTCTACAACTGTAATTCACTTCTCAACCACCTGTGGAATCGAAATACAAAAATCAACGAAGAGGATAAAGTTGGCATGAAATTGATATCTTGCAGCTGATAACAATGGGCTAGCGAACAAAAGGAAAATATAAAGTTCATGTCAACTTTATCCTTCTCACACATTTTTGTATTTATATTCTACAACTGGCTGAAAAGTGAATTACAGTTCTAGAATATTAATGAGAGGAGGAAACATTTATTTATTAATTTATTTATTTTTACACATATCCTCTGTAGCTGCGAATTCCAAACACAGAAAGAGTGAATGACTGGGCTGTGACTCGAACCTGGGATTTTCAGTATACTGTGCCGATGCACTAACCACTACGCTACCCAGTCCGTAGAATAGCCACACACTCTCTCACTCCTGCAGTCGGTGCTCTCCACTCAGACTATAAACAGTGAGAGAGTGTGTGTCTGTTTTGGGATGCGGAGTGATTAAGGCATCGGCGGTATACTGAAGATCCTGAGTTCGAATCTCGGTCCAAACATTCACTTTTGCACTCTTTGTGTGTTACAGTTCTAGAAAATTCATTCCAATTTTCGCTAAACACTACGAATTAAAATCAGTAATAAGTTTATAAACTGTGCACCGTACTTTTCCTAAAAAAGGTCGAGTTAGTCACAGTTTTGAGAAATGAGGCTGTTTATCCATAGGAAGACAGGAAGCTTCACAATGTTTCCAGTTAAAGCAACTTTTAGATATCATTGATAAAGGTGTTAGCACAAACTAAAACTGTTTGACTGAAGTACAATTACTTCCTGATACAAGATAAAACTATTCATGTTTCAGTTATCCATCATATGAGGAGCCTAGTATCAAAACCCGTCAAATCCATTTTTTTTTTAAACCGAAATTGAGTTATACATCGCTTGTTATATGTTTGATCTAAAAGAATTCCATGGAGATTTGTTCAAAAGCTTAATATTTCATATTAAAAAACTAGTTCAAATATGGGACTTTGTACGCGTATATATGGAGCTTCACTACACATTTTGCAAGATTACTCGAAACTAAGCGAAATGGATGTAGCGGATTTTGACACTAGGCGCCTCATATATCCTATCGCACTAATCAGTTACTACAGTGATACGAGTTTTCGGTTCTTTTACAACTTACAGATAGAAAACCAAGGTCAATTTACCAACTGTTTTCTAATTATTGATAACTATGTTCTCTGCAACGAACATGTTTTATCTTTATGTGCTAATAAAAGAAAAGTAATAATGTTTCTGTGAAGTTCTATGTTAAATAATTTCAGCAGCTTGCTTGCCGCTTTCATCGGACAATCAAAAAAACTCAAAAATCTCTGCTATACTGCTGCAAATTACACGATGTTCAATTTAGGCCATTCCCCACAAAACACAAGCCAAAGTTACTGCATTAATTTCTTCATCTTCTTTTTATATACCTTGCTGAAATGCTTATTATATTTTTGGAATCATGCGCCAATTCTGTTATGAGTGAAGGTACAAAAATGGGAAGTTGATGGAAATAGGCGGCTTTCAATTTAAAATTGTATATTTTTTTCCAATCACACCAGATAATTGGGTTCCGCACTGGTATATTAAATGGAAAAGCAATGTTTTCAGTTGAGCAAGCTGTTCGGTGCTGTTCAGCAAGCCGTTCCATGAGAACTAAAATGAAAGAGAGATGGGTGCTTTCTTTCACTCACTGTGCTCTGCTCGTGATTCAGTACCCACCTTTCTAGTTACATTCATTTGGTGATATGTATTCCTTTTTCCATACCAAATTTCTCTAATCCATTTTTGTCCTTGCTACCTTACTACTGAAGACGGAACTAATTTGTTCCGATACGTTTGGAGAATATTTAGTTTCCCTACGGGAGAATTTAGTGGTAATTATGGTAATGGGTAAATTTACTGGTAATGGTAATGGTAAATTCTGGTAATGGTAATGGGTAAATTTACTGGTAATTAACCCATTTTTTTGTTAAGGTAAGGAACATATGTTTACGTTATATCTTCAGTCTTTATAACAATGCTATGGCACTACAGCTATGAAGGTATTTATAGTTCGAAAGACTTCGATTTCATAGTTCCACTGGAGTTTTAGATATGTATCAGCTCTGTTCCTAAGACGGAATTAGCCTGCATACTACCGAGGAAGAACTTACCTATTGGAAATATTTAGTTGATTCACGATTTATGGTGGGTTTAAGAGCATGACGCAGGTCATTCAATTAGAATATAGTGAACTGATTCTTTAACCCTTAACGGTTCACTACCTTTTCTGTCTGTTTTCGGTACTGCTTGCAAAACAACATATCCACAGACTACTTCCCGCGTAAAATTCACCAGAATTGTCACCAGGGGGCAATAGCTGCTCTGCCATCGCGGAAAGTATGTACACAAGTAATTACAACGAACAATACCTGAAAATAATACTCTTTAAGCGCAATAGGCAGGATCAAAAAAATGTATAGCCAAATAGTAACGAAAACTCGTTAAGGGTTAACAATGTGTCACACCTTATCTGTATCACAACTATGAGTAGTTCTATAACAATGAATGGCAATATACTATTTTTACTTAACGAAATTAATAATCAAAACCATTCAAATTCATTAATACAACGAACAGAATATGAAGATCTACTTTCCTAAAAACTTACTGGTTCTCGTGTCCGTGTTACCAAAACAGGTCCAGCAGTTCCAGAGGCAGTAGAGTATATCTTCACATACTTACACACATACACACAGAGCAAAAAAAAAAAAAAAAAAAAAAGAACCTCTTTCTTTGGAAGTTCTCTTAAAACTCACCTGCACGACGCTCCATTCTCCACCCCTTCCTTGTGGTCCCTATCTACGTACAATTCACCCAGGTACTCGTAATTGGAAAGTCGCTGGAATATCGTAAGTTTGATGTGATAGATTCTTCCTTGGGCACGTTCCGTTTCTAAAATATATTCTTCCACCAACTGTGGTGTGCAGTCATATGTATCTTTGGGTCTTTCAAAACATTTGGCATGTTTCATCACATCCACTTGTTCAGGTACACTAAGTACAACATCCATTGAAGGTACACTTTCGCTAGGCTGCACACAGAAAGGAAAGGAACAATTATTTTTATAAACCATTCATTACATTTTAATCTTACTATACTACAATCAGAATTAAATTTATGGGTTTATTTAGCAATATTTAGATTATAAATAAAACTGATAAACTGTACTGTTTTGAAATTTTCAATTAGAAATTGTAGATACAGAAAAAGCTTTTGACTACGTAGATTGGAATATCATGTTCAGAGCGCTGAAGAAACTGAAGCTGGATTACAGAGACAGAAGAATAATATACAAACTTTATAGGAGCCAGATAGCTGTTATAAGAAGAAATCAGAAGGAAGCAAGAATAAGTAAAGGAGTAAGGCAACGATGTGGACTTTCACCTCTCCTGTTTAACATCTATATAGAAGAGGCTATGAAAGAATTCTTTTAAAAACACGAAAAAGGCGTAAAAATAAATGGCCAGGTTTTCAGCACAACAAGGTTTGCTGATAACATAGCGCTGATAGCGGGAAACGAAAAGGATTTGAAGGAAGCACTTTCAAATCTGAACGAGCAGCTGGAAAAAAAAAATGCAAAATAAAGATAAATAAGAAGAAAACCAAAGTGATGAAGTGCACAAGAGCAGAACAGGAAGGAGCAAACGTATGGCTAAAGGAAGAGAAAATCGAAGACGTTAAGACGTTCACCTATTTAAGAAGTTTAATATCCTCGGACGGAAGAAGTGAAAAATATTTAAGTTCAAGAATAGGCAGCCTAAACAAACATTCAATAGGAAAAGAGGACTGCTAACATCAAGACATGTGCTGTTGGACGTTCGAAAATGATTTATTAAGACTCCGGTATGGAGTGTGGCGCTTCACGGATTAGAGACGTGGACAATGAGAAAAGCTGAAATATTCAAACTGCAAGCATTTGAAATGTGGCGTTGACGCAGAATGCTGCGCGTATCATGGACCAAAAGGGGAAGGAATGGAGAAGTATTAAAGGAAGTTATTGAAGGACGATAGATCGTGAAGATAATAGGACAAAGAAGAAACAGCATGCTTGGCTAACTTATCCGGCACTTCGATTGGTTACCGTTTTGATAGAGGAAAAGGCGGAGAAGAGGAAGACCAAGGATAGAATTTCTAGATATAGTTACAAAGAAGAGACCTTATCAAAGTATAAAACAGCTCTCCCAAGGGAGAGGAAAGTTTTAAAATTTAAAATTTCCATGTTGCCCACCAACCTATGGTTGAGATGAGAAAGAAGAATTACACTACAATACCTATTTAGAACATTGCTTGAGAATTTTGCTTTTGGTTGCGATTTTCACTAAACAGGGTTTCGATATGAAAGAAATACGTATAATAATAATAATAAAGATTAGAATTTCACTAAAATGTATAATACGAGATTTTAATACTTTAACACAATTTATGTATTTGGTCTAGGAATTAATTCGTGCGGTTGGTACGCACACATTGAAGCTGTAGTACAAACACAAAATACATAAATACCTTAAGAAAAATATTGTCCATCGCTAGCCACCACTTTCGCCCATCTGTCAGGCAATGTACGGATTCCGTGGCGAAAGAAGTCCTCATCCTTGGAAGCGATCCAGTCAGAGACCCATGTTTCGATATCTTCTGAAGAAGTAAACCGCTGTCCAATCAAATCGTTGTTCATGCAATCGAACAAGTAGTAGTCCGAAGGAGCAACGTCTGGTGAATACGGCGGGTGGGGTAAAACTTCCCATCCGACATTTTCTAAATAGGTTTTGACCGGTTTTGCGACATGTGGGCGAGCGTTATCATGTTGAACAATAAGTTTATCATGTCTGTTCTCCCATTCTGGTCGTGTTCTGGCCAGAGCTTGCTTCAAACGCATTAATTGTCGTCGATAACGTTCTCCATTCATAGTTTCACCCGGTTGCAGCAGCTCATAGTACACCACACCTTTCATATCCCACCATATGCACAGCATAACCTTTGCACAGTGAATATCTCGTTTTGGTTGTGATGGACCTGGTTCACCTGGTTTCACCCAGGCCTTTTTTCGTTTAGGGTTCTCGTAATGGATCCACTTCTCATCACCCGTAATAATTCGATGCAGAAACCCCTTTCTGCTCTGTCGTTGAAGCAGCAATTCGCAAATGGTTTTTCGTCTTTCAACGTCTCTGTCTTTCAATTCATGTGGAACCCAATGTGACATCTTTCGAATCATTCCCATGGCTTTCAAGCGTTTGGAGACTGTTGTTTGATCAACGCCTAATGCTGCTGCAAGTTGTTCCTGCGTTTGACACGAATCCTGCTCGAGCAATGCTGTCAATTCTTCGTCTTGAAATTTTTTTGGCTGTCCAGCTCGCTCTTGGTCTGCCAAGCCGAAATCACTACTTCTAAACCGTGCAAACCACTTCTGACACGTTCGCTCAGCTAGAGCATGGTCACCATACACTTCCACCAAAATACGATGACTTTCAGTCGCACTTTTCTGCATGTTAAAGTAATGCAGCAGGACACCCCGCAAAAACACTTTATCAGGCACAAATTGCGCCATGTTCACTTAACTACAAACTGGTGTTGTTGACGCTTTAATCCACTGCCCTATACTACGAACGATACGCGATGACAGGGGTTTGCAACACATGTGTGGATACACGGAACTGTGGGACGCTCCGTTCGTTGCGCCATCTCTTGTCCACCCGCACGAATTAATTCCTAGACCAAATATTTAAAACAGTAGATTCGAATGATTTTGATTTGAACTTTCAAGTACAAGTACTGTTCACTTAAAAAGATTAGAAAATGAATGTAAAACATTTTGCTTCAAATATTAAATGACCAACCAGTAAACCTAATCTACTTTAAAAAAAAATACTCTATACAATTAGGACTGTTTTTGCATTATAAGCTTCTTCCTTTAGTGAGTCGTGGTTATCAGAAATATACTAACTCACTCTATGGCTTATGGAACCCAGAATTTCAATGCCACGTTCACAAAAGATAATTATCGACAAAAACTGAATTCAACTATTCGATAACTATCGACTAGGATCGATATTACCGTCGATTATCGCAAAACCCGATTTAATAAAGATTCGTTTTTCGGACATTCTCCACTGATTTCTATCCTTAGCCAACTGGACCAAGTTTCTACTTTCTATTGCTATTTTTGCGAGATCCATCTTAATAGTGTCTTTTATCTGTGGCTAAGTCTTCCTAATGGACGTTTTCAGATTGGATTTTGAAAATGAAAAAATGAAATCTTTAAGTTTTACATCCCACGGTTATGCCGGTTAGGCTAAAGGAGACGGTGATTATGATAAATGAATGAAATGGTGGAATGAAGTGGGAGGAAACGGGAGAACCCCGAACACAGTGTTTATCCACCACAAAGTCCACACGGCACGAGCTGGGATCGAACCACGGACCCCAAGCACCGGAGGTGAACGCTCTACCACTGAGCCACCGCGCTCCCCAGATTGGGTTTGAGTTAAAACTTTGAAAGTGTTCCTACTTTGTTCCATTCTGGCTACATGACCTGCCCACCTTAGCCTCCTTAAATCTGATGACCATAACCATATTTGGTAAATGGTATAAATTACGTATCCTCGTTATGAATCACAAATACAGTACCTTTGTTTTAAATACCCGCAACAGTGTCCGGAAAACGAATTTTTACTAAATCGGGTTTTGCAATTATCGACGGTACTATCGAGCTTAGTTGATAGTTATCGAATAGTTGAATTCAGTTTTTGTCGATAATTATCATAATAGCCAGATACAAATGAACTGATCGATTCTAGTAAATATGGCGTTTCGTGAACAATATATATCAATATTTTCTGTATTATTAATAAGTTTTTTCGCACTTTTGTTTCGGTAAGTGCAGGAAATTTGCTATTATGTTTTTCTTTAAATACGAACTTTATGGTTTTCTTTAAATACAGGGTGGGGCACACAAACTCCCTTTTTAAAATTATTATAGAAACAAAGTACAAGAAAAAAAAATCCACTTTTCAGCCAGGCACACATCTCCAGCGTTTGCGAGTCATAACAAAAGGGGTGTGACTGCTCCACCCTGTACAATATGAACACAGCACTATTTTTCGGGACCAAATTATTATTTCGTTAAATGGGGGAACATAAAATCGCGGTTATATTGTATTTACCTTTTCAATATACTTCTTGAGTAAATCTGACAGGGGACGATAGGAGAATAACAGAAAGAAATGCAGAGGTTTTATTAAACGCTTACAGGGACATAAAATTTTACATACTATTTTTGGTAAATACTTTCAAATATTTTACTACTTACAAAGTAAATACTTTCAAATATCTAGGATCAATATCAACAGATCAAAACCACATACACGAAGAAATTATGTCGATTGAAAACAGGGAATTCGTATTATCGAAATCTTTTGTATCGCGAATCCTGTCAAGGAATTTGAAGCTTAAAATATATAAAACGATAATCATGCCAGTTGTGCTGTATGGTTGCAAAACAGGGTCGCTTACTCTGAGGGAAGAATGCGGAATCGTAGTATCTGAGAATAAATCCTGAGGCGAACATTTGAACTCAAAAGGAGCGAGAATGGGGAATGGCGAACGTACAATGGTCATGACTGTTGTAGTAAAGTTACATGGCAAATATTAATTGTTGTATTACTTATCTGTCAATCTCCAAAATAATGAAGTAAGATGAATCAGCAACAACAATGCCGTGGTAAATTGCACGTATTCGAGTCAGTACCACGTGCACCTAGAGCAATATGCGAATTTCTCTTCGGGCAACATAAAAGTTCTTCTACAATAAATATATATATATATATATTTTTTCTTTTTTAAATCTGGATATTATTGTTATCACTATGTACTGTACCTTTTTAGTCATCTTGGCACTGGCAGTAGGCACATTGCGGGTTTTGGATTTTCGTCTACTAATGAAATCATGAAGTTGGAAGTTTGGTTGAGCTGATAATTGGTCCAATTTCCTCTTCCTATTAACAGAAACCTAAAAAGAATTAAGAATAACAATCAACATCCTATTACTGTCAAAGAAGACGAGATATCTATATATAAGAAAGGCAAACTTAACAATGTTAATTACCTTTGCTTTTATGGCCGTTGGCTTTTATGGATATATATATATATATATACAGGGTGATCCGGAAGTGTGCGTACCTCCCCTTTAGTTTCAACAGTATAGTGTTAGTTATGGTAGAATGTCTGCACACAGTTACCTTAAAGTCTTAAGAGTCATAAACATCGGTATGATTACCATCCATGTCGTAACACAGTTGAATTCTGCGCTAAGTTCTCACAGACGTTTCCTGGCCTCTGGATTGGAAGAGGTTGTGCATCTTCACCAACTCCCTTTGCCTGGCCTCCAAGAAGTCCCGATCTGACAACATGAGACAATGCTCTCTGGGATTTCATAAAGCAACAAGTAAGACACACTCAATATCACACAACGCAGGAATTACGAGCAGCTGTGAAATACGCCTTCACCCTCGTGACTCCGGAGTATCTCCGCAATACATCTTCGAGAAGTTGGCGCAGAATTCAGCTGTGTTACGATATGGATGGTGATGATACCGATGTTTATGACTCTTAAGACTTCAAGGTAATTGTGTACAGACATTCTACCATAACTAACACTATGCTGTTGAAACTAAAGGGGGGTACGCCCACTTCCGGACCACCCTGTATATATATATATATATATATATATATCGGGTGTTCTAAAAATGGCTCCCACGGACTACAGAGCACTACCCTACAAGTCAAAATAAAGCGAAAAATATATATAATTGTATACCTTTTGGGTCCTCACGAATTGCACTATGAGGTAACGTCGCAGATAAACCCAGAACCATAGAGAACACCTACCAATCTATCAAATAATTACATTGATTTTTTCCAGACGTTCACACTAGCACCTCTTATTAGCATAAAAATTGATGTAAGTGCTTTGAAGGATTTGTATAGCAATGCTAATGGTTCCAAGTTTATCTGCGACGTTGCCATGTAGTGAAATTTTGATTCCTTATAGCGGCTGAAAGAGACTGGAGAGTATGCTATTATATAGAAGTTTCGCTTTAATTTGACCTGAAGAATAGTATTCTGTTGTCCGTGGGCGCCATTTTTAGAACACCAAGACATTGCGCAGGTATTCAAACCTTTAAGCACATAATACAGACTAAAAAATTTCAGAAATTACACTACTTTTTTTTTTTTAACTGTGCAAGATCCTGACATATTGTACTTGGCCTATAAAACAAAACAACAAAGAAAAATAAAAGCATTTCAATATTATCTTTAGCAAATTAAATTTGAGTTTTGTACTAATATCATCTTCAAATTTTTCGCTCTTTTGAAAATAAATAAATAAAGCAAGCAAACAAGAAAGAATGAAAGAAAGGAAGGAAGAAAGAAAGAATGATTGAATGAAAGAAAGAAAGAAAAAGACTGAAAGAAAGAAAGAATGAAAGAAAGAAAAAGAGAATGAAAGAAAGAAAGAAAGAATGAACGAATGAATGAAAGAAAGAATGAATGAAAGAAAGAATGAGTGAATGAATGAAATATAGAAAGAAAGAATGAAAGAAATAAAAAAGAGAGGGGGGGGAAGAAAAAGAGAGAGAGCAAGAGAAAATAACAGGTCTGCACTTTTTCTTTGCTAAAATGAAAATACAAGTTATTTTAGAAACATTACAAAAGCCAAATACACTGTTTCTAGGTTTACAAAGAATAATACGCAAAATTTATTTATTTATTTATTATTTTTTTGAAGTTCAAATAATAGAAGCTTACCTGAGAGAATTTACGTGCACAACGCCTCAGCGGAGTTGTGTTTAAATTTTGCTTATGATATTGCAGCCTGTTAGCTACGATGGCCAACGCTGGTGACGGGTCCAAACAGAGGGGTCCATGGGTTGCCAATACCAACTGACTTTCTAAGGCTAACCGTTCCTCCGTGGTCCAGTCTCCGTTCCTTGTAATATAATTTATATCGCCTAGTAGACTCTGGAATGAACATACAAGAGACATTGCTAATGAATTATAACATTTCAAATTCTTACTGTAATTTGCTGGTTTCTTTTATATTCTAAATCGTTATTACATTTCAAATAAAAACTATAAAAATTAAAACAAAGAATAATAACTGAACCAGGGCTAGAATCCGGGATCTTCGGAATATGCCAATGAGTTCTCTACGCTACCCAGAACAGGCACACACTTTCTCACATCTGAAGTTGGTGCTCTCTACAGATGATATGGTGTGTAAAAAATTATGTTGTTTTTCCTTTCATTAATATTATACATGAAATTACAACCGTCACAGAGGTGTTTTCAATATGTGAACACTGGATTGGCCATACACAGCAGCTAGGCTGTGGTACAAGCCATGCACTCAGAGTAGAGAGCACCGACTTCAGGAGTAACAGAGTGTGTGGCTGTTCTAGGTAGCGTAGTGCTTAACGCATTGGGACGGTATGTCGAAGATCCCAGGTTCGAATTCCGGTCAAGTCATTCACTTTTTCATACTTTGTTATTAAATTCACACCTATAGAGGATTTGGCGTGTAAAGAATTCGGTTGTTTTCTTTTTTTATCACTAAACAAATTAGTTTACTTTAAGAAATATACAGCGTTACAATATGTTTAAAAAAAAAAAAATCACTCATCTTGCGCTGGCAGTTATTGCGTTTTGTTTATAAATCTGTATCTTCAATATTTCATCCCACTCTAGTGCTTAGGTCACGAACTATCATTTTCAAAGCTAGAAGACAATAATTCAACATTATTTCTGTTGCTTTGTTCTGTAACAAAATAGAACCAAGTACTTGAAAAACTACTACCTATATTTAACACTGTAAGGTTGGAATTATGTCCAGTTACTATTGATATTGAGGTAACCACAATCGGATGGTATATTCTAATTATGTAACAAAATCATTTCATATTGTAAGAAACTTCGTCACATTAAATTCATTTAATTTTGCCTATTCTTATTATACACATGAAATCTCGCTGTAATTAATTGAAATAAGTTTCTTGTGTTTCCGTTACACAAAACAATGACTGAACAAACTACACACAAGTTGCACAAGCATAAATTTATGATTTTTCTCTCCAACAAAAATTCTCAACTTAATGTAACTTAGGAATCTAAATCACAGATGGAACGGCACATGTTTTTTTTCTCTCCAACAAACATTTTCAACTTTATTTACACTTGAGAATCTACATCACAGGTGGAACAGCATAATTAATGTCTAAATAAATGACTAATTTAGGGAAAAAAAACTTAAGTTTCTTCTACTTTTTTGTGCATATTTTAAGTTAGTGTTTTCAAGGAACTGTAAAATAGCTTTAAAATCAACACTTTCTGGCAACATTGGTTTACACACACATTGAACATCTGCAGTTGTTCAGTGATTGTTTTCTATAACGGAAACACAACAAACTTATTTCAATTAATCACAACTGACGAAGTTCCATGCAGTGTGAAATAATTTTGTTACATAATTAGAATAAATCATCCGATTGTGGTTACCTCCATTTCAAGAGTAACTGGTCATAATTCCAACCTTACATTGGCAAACATATATAGAGATTTTGAAATACTTGGTTTTATTTTGTTACACGGCGAAGCAAGAAAAACAATGTTCATTTAGTGTTTTTCAGCTTTAAAAGTGATTGTTTGTGACCAAAGCAATACCCGGAATAAAGACTGATAATACTCAGTACTTGACAAATCATAGTTTTATTATTCATAGGCATCAGATACATTAAAAAAAAAATCTAGCATAAGAAAATGTAAGCAATGCCAGACTCATCTCAGGTACCCCTGTAGTTACCAGTCCACTTGCTCATGCGAACCCCTGAAGGAAAATATGATCCAAGGGTAGATTCTGTACTTTTTCTCCATTTTTGATCTCATATTTCCTGTGTTTTCCTGATAAATGTTGAAAATCCTGATATTTTCCGCCTGTAGGCACTCTTGTCTTATTTGAACTTTAGCAGAACCCTTGCACCAAAAGTTCAAAATGTTTTTACAAAATAATTCGATCATCATATAAGCGACTTAACCTGGTGAACCAAGCTCACATGCAAGGACATGATTTTTACCAGGAAGGAATGTTCAAACTCATCTCAGGGTGCGACAAGCGCCTCAAGCGATATGGAGACTATGCCGAAAAATAACCTAATGAATATACATAGCACGTCCAGAAAGTAAGTTCCGTTTCAATTTATCTCCGCTGCAGCGCTGCGATCGCAGTTCCGCACATGCGCGGTAGACGCTCTGTATCAAGGAGAAGAAACGTGCGCCATTTGGAGATCGCTGTCAGTCACGTACGCTTTGTTGTGCTTGTTTACATTGTCGGTGTTGATTGAAAATCCCACCGCTTGTGAAATCAGAGCGGTGATTCGTTTTCTGAATGCGAGGAAAGTGAAACCAACTGAAATTTATCGGCAAATTTGCGATGTTTACTCGCTCTCGGTATGGAATATGGTATGCTTGGCGGTCAACACTTCAACAATGAAGACGAGCTGAAAGAAACTGTTTCCAACTGGTTGAAGACACAGGCGGCAAACTTCTATGATGAAGGTATACAAAACCTTGTGCCACACTATGACAAATGCCTGCAAAATTTCGGCAGTTATGTGGAAAAGTAGTTTAAGAGTTGTAGAATTTTGTGCAATAAATAATATTTCTGTATCTGTACACAAATTTAATTTTATTACCAAACGGAACTTACTTTCTGGACGTGCCTCGTACTATCCGTTAGCTGTATTGGTTGTATGAAATAATATATACACATTTCAGTGCAGGCTTTGTAACCTTACTTGTAAGCATTTCCTTTCCTTCGATACCCATTTCAATGAAAGTGTAATAATATAAACCCGTATACGTCACCTTTATCCATTCCTCACTTCATACCGATGGGGGTTGAAGATGGACTTAAATGTCACCGGGAATTTCACTATTCATCTCAGCGACCCCAAAAATTATTGATTAAACATTAATGTCAATGTTTTATTATTATTATTATTATTATTATTTTAAATGTCACATCCTCCCCACCCGACATCCCATCTCTTTTCAACCCGAATGCCGATGACGTGATAAAAACTTAAGTTAGGCATGACTCACTCATGTACAGTCAGCGACTACTTTCGTAAGTAACTCAGATTAAAAGGACAATTTGAGTACAGTTTTCAATAAATTAAATTTTTCTGTACGTTCCAGCCATACCATCGTTATTTCTAAAATAAATTTTTACGAAACGGAAAGAATTTTTGTCGCTGACTGTACTAAAAATAATCAAATTAGGTGCAGGGATCAGGGAGAACTTGGCCGTTAAACATCTTACATTTCATTTTTATAAAAAATGGCCCCCTTAAAACGGGAATTTTCAAAAGTGCTGGAACATGTGTCTCTTTATTTTTAATAAGTTTACATACAGAATTTCAATTCTCATCTTGACGAGTTCCTGAGATACTCTCAATTTTTCGCATAAATTATGACCCCACACTCCCCTCTCTTAGGATATGTATTATCAGGGTGAAAAAAAATTATAATTTTTTTTCTTTTTTAAAAAATCGTTTCTGTTGATTTATATTATTTAAATCGATTTTTAAAAATTTAAATCACATCTTTCTCCTCGTATAATGCAAATCGCGAATTGAAGAAAAAACATTAGGAATTAGCATTAAATGTTAATTATGCCATCTAAGTGGAAGTATTGGGGTTGAATTTGGAATTACACCCCAATCGTTAACCTATTTCAATCCTAAACAATGTTTCTTAAGCATTAAAGAAAAAGTACAGCAACGTTTATCAACATGGCGCTTTTTGTCACAAATGTTATTGATATTTGGCAGACATTATTATTATTATTATTATTATTATTATTATTATTATTATTATTATTATTATTATTATTATTATTGGGCGGTCCAGAACTAGCTTGCGTCACGAAACACATATAAAATACGTAAATTTCGCCTATAGTTATAACAGCTACAAAATTTTTAAGTTTCGGAGAGGGTATCGGACCCACCTAAATACGCCCTATTATCTGAGAACAAATAAACAGATGTACACACAAAAGAATTTTCGTCTTACATGTCGAATGGTGGTTACCCCGTTGGAATACTTAACGATTTGCAAACCCTATGTTACGAAGATAAGAAAGTAGGATTGTCCTGTTACCCTTGCAAAACGGGATTTTCCTTAAGCATCCTCTGCATGGAACACTCGCATATGTACTGCACATATGTACTGTGCTGTACATATATTTGGGTCTCATTGTATTATAATTATTATCTCCCATAATCGAAATAACAGAACAGAAACGGGATTTTACTTATTTTCACTTCAAATTAATTTATTTCGGAATTTGATTTAAATCAATTATTTTTATTTTAAAAATCAGGCGATTTAAATCTTGATTTGAATCACAATCAATCCAAGCTGTGCATTATAATCAAAGTAACATGATAAGAATCCAGTTCGAGGTATTTGACACCTATATCCAAAAATTATTTCAAACAGTTCAGACGTTTTCCCGTGATTCGATCGCTTTCTTTTATATATATATATATATATATATATATATATATATATATATATATATATATATATTTATTTAATAAGAAGAAATCTGAAGGGGGCAAACGCGGAAATCGAACCCGTCAACAGGCGTTCATATAACTTAAAATCATCGGATGCGTCCGTCAAAAGAAATTTAAGTATGGTACAGCAATAATACAATGGCGAATGACGCACAATATAACAATAATTGCAATTAAAACAAAGAGTAAGAACAATGCCATCGGGTACACATTGTTGGTATCACCATCGTAATTTGGAAATAAAAACATGCTATGAAAACTGTCCAGAAGATGGCGTAGAATGTTCTACACAATGGAGCGTCATGCTCTTCAATTATTTCAATTTCATTTTTAACAACAATTTCAATTTTGGACATAATTTAGTGCATTATAATTTTTATAGTGATTTACATATTTTTTTGTATGTTCTACGCTTCTGCCTTCCTAGTCACAAACTAGTGTGGAAACATAACTATTTGAAACAGGCCAATTCGTCCATTTTGGAACGGGCCATCTTTTACAATTATAATAACAACAAAAATATTTAAAACAATTCTAGTGAAGCAGTCAACTTGGCCTTAGTGCTGTGACTTTTAATTATAAAATCTCCCGCGAGGAGATGAATAGAATAGAATAGAAAACTGCCCAACCATATACAGAAGTTTCAAAATCATTTTGATACAGAAAAATTGAGTTGAGATATCTGGCAATAGTATATTAAGTCACTTCACTTATAAAATAAACAAAACTCGCGACAGAGAAATTTCGAACACTGTTCACTATGTAACACTTTTTTTCACATGTAAATGGTGCACGGTTAATCACAGAAATAGCTTCTTCAGCTACCAAGAACATACCTGAGTTGTGGGCCTTAGCAACACATAATGAGTTTCTGACGCGTAATGCGACACCGGATGTCTATAGTCTCGTATTTCGGCAATAACACACCCACTATAGAAGACATCTTCATTGGCTTCTTCTAATAAGTCTATTAAAATAGTCGGAATTTCTTCATTGTCGATAAATTCCAGAAATTCTTCGTTATCGTATGGCAGAGGCTGAGTTTCCGCTTCCTTCCCTCCTTTTGTTCGGACCATTACGGAATAGCCTTTGTTCTCTGGGTAAAGGTTGATCACCAAGGTATTCAGGTTATCCCGAACCACCAGCTTCTCCAATAAACGAGATGTCGATTTTAAATTCTGGAAGAAAGATAAACACTAACTTAGATTCATATTAACATACATGGTCATATATGAACAATAGCTGACAAATTAAGTTGATATATGGACAACGTCAATTTCTTGCTTTGAAAGGAATATTCTTTAAGTCATATGTCGTATTTACGCGAATATACTGCGCATGCCAAATTTAGAAATTAATAATAATAAAAACAACAAAAAAGAAAAAAATGCGTTAGTTGGCGAATGTTACGCGCATCAATGAAACAGTACGAGGAGCGTCCGATAAGTTATCTACCTGGTCATTACTGTTTTTTCGATAGTCCCAATGGAGGTCTATGCCCGTCCCCACTTTGTGGGCAGCGAAGAAATCCCTCCCTCCCTCCCTAAAAAATACTCTTTATCATGGCATGCAAACCACTGGAAACTGTTGGACATAGTCGTCCGGCGAAAAGCGTCCCCGTAGGTGTTTCTACTTAAGGAGGAATTTGTCATGGTCCTCCTCAAAGAAGTCCAACAAGTCTTGGAACAGCTGCATTCAATACTGCTTCTGTGGAAGCATCATATTGTTTAAATAATGCAGTAATATAGTGGTTAGATTTTATTGAGAGGATGATTGTTACCACCTGTCATTAACTTAAAAAGTTATTGGATGGTATTCAAAACAAAAGACAAGTGTTTCTATTTTCCCCTTTGCCAAAATGCAATGTTTTATTTACAGGTAATTACAGAAATCAATCTAATGATTACATATAAAAAGAGAGCCATTAATTCTGAGGCTTAACTTTATAGCAGGAAACCAAAACTAAAAACTTGGGTTACCAAAATAACAGCGTTTTGTGAATGAAAAATACAACTTACATTAAACAGGATTTGAAATGAAATGAAATCTTTAAGTTTTACGTCCCACGGTTATGCCGGTGAGGCTAAAGGAGACGGTGATAATGAGAGATGAATGAAAATGGTGGAATGAAGAAAGTGGGAGGAAACGGGAGAACCCCGAGAAAACCCACGAGCACGGTGTTTGTCCACCACAAAGTTCACTTGGCGGGGGCTGGGATCGAACCCGGGACCCCAAGCACCAGAGGTGAACGCTCTACCACTGAGCCACCGCGCCCCCCTAAACAGGATTTGAGTCCAGTTCTCAGTCGTCTACCCATTCTTCCGAGTTCCGATTACTGGGAGTTTTTGTTTTGAGTCCTAATGTGAACCTCCCTCCACTGTCCTCTCGTGTTCCTTTTACATTAGAAAAATTGCATCATTCTGGACCCTGAGGTCCACTATAATTACTTTGCTTTTTCTCCTAATGATTTTAAATGATACGAGAGGATACGTGATCGCCTGAGACTAAAATTCTTTTGTTACATTTAGATTCCCATCACCTAATATTCACATTTTTAAATTGCCACAAGATAACGATACAAAAATGATATTTGCAATTTCAGGGTCTTCTTTCCCTTTAACATTATAGTAAAATTTTTCATGTCTTTCATAAAATATATACATGTTTATTTATTTATTTTTTTTTTAACTCTGTTCTTAGATTTTCATTACAATATAAACATCTGCTACGCAGCGTACCACAAACACTGTTCACAGCCACTGCGTTGCTCCGACTGATTTCAAATTGCGCAGCGGGGTTTCCCACAGTGACCTTCGCGTACGTGTCTGGCGTCAATATGCTCTGCCTCTTCCTTCCTGTCCAGGTAGATAACTTATTGGATCCTCTCGTAAATCTATTTTATACAACAATGGATTTGCACATAAATTATCAGAACACACAGTATGTAGACATTGTTTCGTGATACAATCATTGTTAAAGAAATTTATTGTAAACATTTAAAATGAAGTTATATACTACTTTGCGCTTGAAACCAGAGATGTTCACCCTCGCGAGGGTGGCCCTCTCGAGGGCATCCTCACCCTCAAGTTCCCTCACCCACAGTGACGCGAGGGCGAGAACAAGTTTTGGCCGCGAGGGCGAGGGTGCGCGAAGGCGAGGACAAGTTTCGGCAGCGAGGGTGAGGATGCGCGAAGGCGAGGACAAGCTTCGACGAAGAGGGCGAGGGTGCGCGAGGGCGAGGACAAGTTTCGGCAGCGAGGGCGATGGTGCGCGAGGGCGAGGACAAGCTTCGATGGCGAGGGTGAGGGTGCGCGAGGGCGAGGAAAAGCTTCGACAAAGAGGGCGAGGGTGCGCGAGGGCGAGGACAAGTTTCGGCAGCGAGGGTGAGGATGCGCGAGGATGGCGGGGGTGAGGGTGCGCAAGGGCGAGGAAAAGCTTCGACGAAGAGGGCGAGGGTGAACGAGGGTGAGGGCCAAGTGTTACTGCGGGAGCGAGGGTGCACGATGGCTAGAGACAACTTCCTTCAGGAGAACGAGGGCACGCGAGGGAGGAGGACAAGCTTCCTTAAAAGCAACCGTTTTGGAGTTTGCTGTTTGACCTCTTTTGGAGAGAGGCAAAATTTAAAATATCTGCCATGTCCCCTAGATGAAAAGTTAGTGTCATAGCAAGGTTATACATTAATCGTATTTTTCCTTTCAATTAATTGCAGTAGACAATTTCTCGTGTGTACTTACATAATTATTAAAAATAATAATGCAAATAAGAATAATATTTGATTTTTCCCATGAAAGTTTCCGGGTAGAAATAGCGCTACATTAAGAAGTAAGTGTGCCTCATTTTTGCTGGAGACGTTTTAGATAAGAAGTGTCTACTACACTGTCATGTTTAAAGAGTGTTGGTAGACAGACAGACAGTCACTCACGTCATTCAGCAGTAAATGACAAGAGCGCTGATATCTGAACAAACACAATCAATGAGAGAACCATCAGAATGCAGTAGATCAGATGAAAAAAGACTTGATGGAATGACTTTGGTTCATAGATGGCCAATTTGCTCTGGACTCTCTCGGACTCGGGCTCATTTTTTTCAACTGGGCTCTCGCTCATTTATTCCTTTGGGAATCGTGCTCGGGCTCACTTCCCTCAGTTGGACTCGCGCTGACTTATTTCATTGGCGCTCGGCGTAGCGCTTAATTATTGAACCCGAGAACGGTCGAGCGCGAATGCCTAGCTAGCGAGCGTTGGGCTCGTGAGTTTGGATGCCCATGAAATGGGCTGATTAATAGCATACATCCTCCTCCAATGTCCACCACTGATGAAGTTGTTACAATTAATCGGAATTTCTAACTTTTCATAGTTTTGTGACAGCCTAAACTATTATCTGAATCGATATTTGTTAAAATAATGTCAGTCACTATTGTATCGATTTTCATTGTTTCTACTTTTATAATCTACGTGGGTAGAGCTATCATTTAGTTACAAAATAAATAATATGTTTTTTCTTGTCCTTAAATAGAAATATCTGACACGTTGATACTGAAATTTTGTTAAAAGAGCTGCTTTACACATTCAAATCAATGAAGTCATTCATGTTATAGGTTAGAGTGGGTATATATTTCCGAGTGATAATTCAACAATAGTGTTCTGAACTATTTTATTTGTTTGCTGACGGAGTTTAAAAATTAAGCTCTTTAGATCTTTCCCTTTGAATTTGTTCAAATTCCTCAGTTACGCTACATACATCAGGGATGGCCAACGTGTTGACTGTCAAATTCTGACAGATAGTACGCGGCAGTCACTCTACCGCCACTCATCAAACCTTGGTTTCACCCTCACCCTCATGAGAGCCGCCCTTGTGTGGCTGAATACTTATGCCTGCATCGTAGTTCAAGAAACATTTTGAAGTAAAGGCATAAATGATGTAAACGTCACTATCGACCGAGATCTCCATTGTAACAGTTGTTCCATTTTAGGTGTTCCACAGTAAGTTATACGATGATATGTTTAGTTTCCTTTCTTTAGGACGTATGTTAAGCAAGGGCGGATCCAGGGCGGACTTCTGGTGGGGGTGGTGGGTTGCAATACTGCTACTTAGAGCTACTTTTAAGAGCTCCAAACTCTGGGATGCGTTTTATTTGTATATATAAAATAAAGAAGTTTCCTCTTCTGGGGGGAGCGATCGCCCCAATCGCCCCCCTGGATCCGCCACTGACGATAAAAAAATAATTCAACAAATAGGTTGAATAATTGATGCTCTGATCCTCACGAAGGAGGCCCTCTCGAGGCCTCCTCACCCTCAATTACCCTCGCCCTCAATGATGTGAGGGCGAGGAAAAGTTTTGAGCACGAAGGCGAGGGCGAGCGAGGATAATGGACAACTCCTATCGCGAGGGCGAGGACAAGCTTCGATGGCGAGGGTGAGGGTGCGCGAGGGCGAGGAAAAGCTTCGACGAAAAGGGCGAGGGTGTGCGAGGGCGAGGAGAAGCTTCGACAGCGAGGGTGAGGGTGCGCGAGGGCGAGGACAAGCTTCGATGGCGAGGGTGAGGGTACGAGGAAAAGCTTCGACGGCGAGGGCGAGGACAAGTTTCGGCAGCGAGGGAGATGGTGCGCGAGGGCGAGGACAAGCTTCGATGGCGAGGGTGAGGGTACGAGGAAAAGCTTCGACGGCGAGGGCGAGGACAAGTTTCGGCAGCGAGGGAGATGGTGCGCGAGGGCGAGGACAAGCTTCGATGGCGAGGGTGAGGATACGAGGAAAAGCTTCGACGGCGAGGGCGAGGACAAGTTTCGGCAGCGAGGGAGATGGTGCGCGAGGGCGAGGACAAGCTTCGATGGCGAGGGTGAGGGTGCGCGAGGGCGAGGACAAGTTTTGGCCGCCAGGGCGAGGACAAGCTTCGACGGCGAGGGCGAGAACAAGTTTCGACAGCGAGGGTGAGGGCGCGCGAGGGCGAGGGCCAACTGCTACTGCGAGGGCGAGGGTGAGTGAGGTCGAAGTAAAATGAACATCTATGCTTGAAACTAGCGTCACAAGATGTTATTTTCTGTTTGTCGTCCATTTTGTGACTATCTCATTGTTGTAGGTGAAACAGAACAATCGTGGTAAAACGAATTTTTGTAACAGGCAAGTATCCGGAACAGAGATGAGTAATCCAGTATTTACGATTTTTTTTTTTTTTAATTGGAGAGAAGTAAAAATTCTAGGACAAGAAGATAGAAGCATAATCAGAAAATAGAAGGAGGCACGATGTATTGAAATGGAGGGTAATAAAGCGATGACTGGAACTTAGAACTTAACATAGACCGGAAGTGGAATAAATTGTTACAAAAGCTTTGGTGAAACTGTAACACATATTTAATTTTTAATGAAAATATATGGTTTTGCTCAGCAAACAATTAGTGTGTGTGTAATTAATTTCTCAGTAGCTACTACCCGTATCTGAACCAAATTTGATGGGAAGTAGCACATCACCTAAGGAATAAAAATCGATATATTTGATGGCAGAGCTCGGCTTGGCAACAGAGGTTATGTTTTACAATTTTGCAAGCCAGGAGCTTTCGACTTCGGTTCACATCGGCTTGTTCTTCTTCTTCTTACTGTTATTTTCTACATTCTATTCCATTTTAGTCGCACCGTTTTGTAAGTTTGTACTAAGCTATTCTACACAATTCTACGAGAAGAAGTCACAAATTAACATTCCCTATTATTATTATTATTATTATTATTATTATTATTATTATTATTATTATTATTATTATTATTATTATTATTGCAGGTTGAGGAGACTATAATACTAGGGTGCAGCGTTTTACCACTTTTTTTTCGGAACGAAATGTAATACCTGGCAAAAGTGGCCCACCCACATGGACATTACAAGTATAGATTTTTTTTTAAATCAGATAATATCTTCTGTGAGAACTAATGCCTCAAAGTTTCAAAATTTCGCTGAAAATTACAAAAAATACCAAAATTGTTCATGAATTTTAGTTATGTTAAAATAAACATATTTTTGGATTTATATATGCCAGATGCTATGAAAACTGACATTCAAGTCTCAAAATGCCAGTTATATGCCCCTGAGGTGGGATAGGGGTGCCTCCTCTGGGGCCCACAAAGGGGGCAAATTCAGTACATTAAAGCGGTTTTGCAGGTCCTCGCTCACCTGGTCATATAGCCTGTTCAAGCGTCTACCACGTGGATGTGGCTGCACCTAAGGCTCCTCCGCCAGCCCTACCCAACCAACCAACCATATATAGGGATGGATGAACTAACCAATTCGTCACTGTCAGGAACAATTTTCACAAATTGGGACTTTGATTGCAATTTAGACACAGCTTGCCTAGAAAGTAAGGTTGACCTGATCATCCCGTCCCTAGCATCACTGTCACATACTCGGGAGGCTGCTTCAGTGACTAATTTCACTATCCGTTCTACTGCCATCGTGCGGGTGGAGGACTATTCTGGCACAGTGTTGTTAGAAAGTGAAAGTTTGTCCATGGGCTATTTGTTTGATACCGTCTTTATAACTGTTGGTACAGTTATTGAAACATCAGTGCTTTCCCAAAAGATCATTTCAGTGTTATCTTTCGCCTCAAAATTCAGTCTGGAAATGATATTATATCTAATAGTGTTATGAAGATTCTCTGCTTCGTGTTTGCGAGCACTAAGAATCTTATGTAATACATCTTGTCGGACAGCAAGTAGACCATCAGTTATCATGGCGAAAAGAACATTCTCTGGGAGTGCGAGAAATGCATTCGTCTGAATGGATGAACGGATTACAGCCTGGTATTCATTTGGTAAGTATCTAGACCTGTGAAAGTTTTCAAAGACGTGACAAGGACCATTAGCAATGGGAGACTTGAGATAAGTATCACAGGTCTTTACTGAGTTTTCTGAGCTCTTCTGACTATGATGAGGTAAGTCACATTTTATTGGTTTCAATTACACCATTGGAAGCTTTTCACAGTCAGATAGGTTTGAACCTATGGGACCTGTGTAAGAATAGGGGCTTGAATTAGCGCCAATATTCGTGAACAGAGCTCGGAAAGGCAGTTCATTAAAATGCAAGAAACAAATAGCCTGTTAGTTCCTTTAATTTTCGACGAATACCTCCCTTCCAACCAGTGTTAGTGTTTGTTCCATCACATCCAAGAACCTCAACTTCATCAAAGCCACCTTCGATTTGGTTCATGATGTACTCGAAAATAGCCGCGGTCTCGTCATGGCCAAAGCCAGAGGATGGTGTCACGTTACCAACGTATTGAGAGTTAGGTTCAGCCACAAGTGATAAGTGCTCTTCTGTAACGATGCCTGCGTGTGTTTTAGTGTCTTCCCTTTGACCATCAAAGTATAGGCTTTTAGTGGGATCATCATTTCTAGAATGTTCTTTTAAATTCCGAGCAACTTTAAGTTTCGCATGCCTTATTTTGCTCCTGTCCACAATAAAAGCAGAGTTATGTTGCTAGATTGTTGAAAAGTTATAATTCCAGTCTTTAAAGCTGACTGAAGCACAGTTGATGTTATATGTGCCGCAGCCCTTTCGTTTGCATTGTATCTCTGAGCAATCATAGCAGTTTCAGTCAAATCTAGCTTCGGTTTAGATGTTCTGTCTCTGGGTTTGGTCCCTTCTTCAGAAGAGCTTTCCTCTGCTTTCTCTTCAAGGTCTGCTTCATTGTCACTGAAGTCATTTTTGTGATATAATAAATAAGATTGACTGTCTTAAAAAAGAAATACAGAATTTTCTGTGAAAATAGTGTTTAGCAAACTATTATCTGTAACGGCCAATTCATATAAGCTGAAGGCAACAGTAACCAAATATAGCGCTTGAGAAATGGCGCCCAATTTGAAGCGTATCCGGCTCGTTCCTGATAGTGACGCTGAGTTACGCAGATCGGGACAGAAGGGCGTTGCAGTATTGTGAGGTAAAGGGGTGGGAGTGTCATGGTGAAAAATAACGATGCTCTGCTACCACTATGAACCACCAGTAGAAGGAAAAGGCAAGGACGAAAATAGCTGTAGAAACGCTTGATTGTACTGAATTTGCCCCCTTTTTCGGGCCCCAGAGGAGGCACCCCTATCCCACCTCTGGGGCATATAACTGGCATTTTGAGACTTGAATGTCATTTTTCATAGCATCTGGCAGATATAAATCCAAAAATATGTTTACTTTAACATAACTAAAATTCATGAACAATTTTGGTATTTTTTGTAATTTTCAGTGAAATTTTGAAACTCTGAGGCAATAGTTCTCACAGAAGATATTATCTGATTTGAAAAAAAATCTATACTTGTAATGTCCATGTGGGTGGGCCACTTTTGCCAGGTATTACATTTCGTTCCGAAAAAAAAAGTGGCAAAACGACCCACCCTACTATAATACTGCAACAGCAATAATACAGTACACATAGTAGAACGTCCATCGTATTACTTGCTTTCTATGGTGCAAACGGCAAAACAGCTAGACAAATTACTGAACAACTCATGTCTGCGTATGCAAACCATAAAAATGACATGCAAGATGTGAGTAAATGCTGCCGAACAGATCTGCATGATAGAGTGGGCAGAGGTTAATATTCCTTAAGCGATAATTTCGAGTTACAGATGGAAGCAGAAATTCCTGCCATCCACAGGCTGCGATTGAATAGGATATAATACATTAGCGCTTGGGGTTGCACTAAATGGTATACGCCATTGTGTTCCACGTAAATTCAATGATGAATACAAAAATATGGGCATGGGGATTGTAGTGTATACTTGTTTAAGTATCCACGTGAAGGTGATACGTTCTTCATGTCATCGTAATAGGTGACCAAACGTGGGTTCACCATTATTTCTGGAAAGCAAGGATGGAGTCCATGATATGAAAACATTTGTCCTATGCTGTCAAAAAAAGTCGCGATTAGCAAATAATGAACCCAATTTTCCGGTATTACCAGAAGTCTTTCTGGAAACACCATAATTCAGCCACGTATGTAGAGGTTATACGAAACCTCAGAACGCCATTCGTCGCAAGCAACCAAATCATTATTAACTGGGATACATCTTATGCATCATAATGCTTGTCTGCGCGTTGCATAAGTCACTGTGTAAGCATTTCTTAAGCCAGTGACATTGAAAAGTATTGTCACATACGTCGCATAGACCTTATATAGCGCCAAGTTACACCTGTTCCCACATCTCAAGTGATATCTTACATATCTCCCTGCGAAAATATTCAGCACAGAAGGCGACAAGAATCCACAGTGCGTGAGTAGTACTGGATGCAATGCACCAGTACCAATGGAGAATTCTACCGCAGCAGCATGGGAAATGTCGTTGTGCGATTAGGGCAAGGCCCTGAACAAATATGGTGACTACATGGGGAAATAATGTATACTCTGCACTTGCACACCTGTATGGTACTTCCTTTTGTGTGTTTAATACAGTCTGACCAGTAACATACTTAAGTTAATTTTAACATACCCTCGCAATATAACACTTGTAATTGGGATTACTTCTGTAAAACAATATATATATATATATATATATATATATATATATATATATATATATATATATGTAAACAGTAATTTTAGCATGTGAGTCTGAGGTTCGATTCCCTGTGGGAGTTCATGTGGTTCGGATCCCACGGTAAGTTGTATGTCCATGTTCCATATAACCCAGTGCTGAACGATATGCTACACTCAGATCAACAAACGATAAGTTTGTTTTACCTTGTAAGGCTGCGAGTTATCTTTGGCACACTCTTCTTCGTATATTTCTCTTAGTTTCTGATGGATGGATTTGAAAGTTGTTCCATTCTTTTCCTGATGAAATTGTACCGAAGAAGGCCTTCTTCTTACCATATGTAGTATTCGCTGAAAGATAATATGAAACATTAAAAATATATTATTATTTTATATAACACAGGAATGTACTATGAATTTAGAAATTAAAAATCTGCAGAAACACACACATACAAATCTGACCGCTGACGTGCCCAGGATACGAATCTCTGGTTAGAAGCTATAACAGTTACGTGATCTATTTTTTATGCTTTTGATTTTTTACTAGGCAATTCCTTAACTAATCAGTCATCTATAAAAGTCAAATGCATTGTTTACCTGCGTGGTGCGTCGTCAGTATTTAAAAAAAGTGCGATATATCATTGGCTTTATTTCTGTCAACCTTGTCAAGAATGTTATCACTCTGGGATTATTTCTTGAACTGCTTTTATATTTAATTTCCCTCTGATGTGTACAAAAGGATATGCAACTGCCTTCTTCGTTTGTCAAAATAACAGAGTTTCTATATTCACTGACATCGAATTAGATAGAGCGGCCCCGCGTACCGTAGGGCGCTAGTGCTTTCAAGTTCGGTGCGAGCGGTCCTGGGTTCGATTCCTGGTGGGGGCACTCGGTCGGAATAATGTAAAAAGCTTTTTCCGGCCAGCCACTCTGAATGAGGTTTTCTTCATTCACACCAGGCAAATGCCGGGGTGGTACCTAACTTACAGGTCCCAGGTTGCTTCCTTCCTTCCCTTTCCCCGACAGTTTGCTCGCCGAGGGACGTCATCCCTCAAACGTGACGGGTTAAATGACCATAGATGCCGAAAGCTCAGAAATCTAAATCCTCTCCCCGAACTAGATAGAGGTTGTGAGGTGTTCACTATTCGACAGTTACGGTAACTTTTGTGTATTGTTGATTGTAAATAATGATGCAGTTCCATTGCTTGTCAAGGCTCCTTTATCCAGATTTAATTCGGGACCCTTGGTCCTAAATGTAGAGGATTCATCAACTTTTATAGGCGAAGAAGATTTGTACTAAATACTTGTTTGTTTGATGATATGCTTGGATTCACTTAGGTCTTTTGATAATCCTGAAATCGCTTTTACTTTGATTCTTAGTCTTTAATATGTTCCTTGATTGTATTATCGATGTTTCCTTTTGTTATTCTAATGTAGGTTTGGTCACACTTATATACCATCTCGTAAATACCAGAGCTTACCATTTTATCTATGTAGTAAGTTTTGTATCCTGTGAGAAAATTTTCCTTTAAAAAAATATTTTTCTGCAATTTTTTGGAGACTGGATCATAAACGCGAAGATACCCATTGTTGTACTATTTGCTGTCTTTTCCATTGTTGTTTCTCTGAAGCTTTGGTCCTTTTCTGTAAATGTAGAGGATCCATTTTTCTGGTTCCATTTGTAACGAGTATTTATTATAACCATCTTGGACACCAATTTGGTAAATGAAATCTAAGTTGCCTTTCGATGTCGTTGTTTTGTGATACGTTTTACAACACCCAAAGAAAGAAATTTACCCAACATTTACTTTTATTTGTGTAGAATGCACTAACTTTTTATTTATGTAGATATCACTCATGTTCGGTTTTCTGTACATATTCGTATATGGAATCTGCTGATGGTAATGTCTAAAAACTTGATTTTATTATTTTTTTCTAATTCTATTATGCAATTAACTTTTAGAGTGAATACTTTAGAGCTCTAAAAGTACAGTCTGTAGATCCTCGTGCTTTCTGCAGATTAGAAGAGAGTCATCTGCATATCTATAGTATTTTACTAACATCATTTTTTCTTATTGTACAATTTTGGTTTCGTAGTAATTTATTACAATATTTACTAAAAGTGGAGGAAAGGGCAGTTCTTAAGTAAACTTTCTATTTGTTTGTACAATTTATTTTGAAAGTAGTAGTAGTTTGTGCGAAGGGACTATTCTAATATTTTATTGGCCTCGTAAAATTTACATGTCTACAATGTCTATTGAGGCTCTATTGAGACGAAGTATCTCAAGTGTGTTGGCTTCGCATTTGGGAGGTTGTGGGTTCGATTTCCGCTGCTGACCATCCTGACTGGGGTTTTCCAGGGTTTTCTTCAGTCCTACCAGGCAAATGTCAGGATGATGCCTACTAAACAGGCCCTGGCCGATACCTTCCAAAATTTTTTCATTGTTATTGTTGTTGTTGTTGGTGTTGTTAGACACCCAACTGGATATCTATAGGGTATATATCTGGAGGGTATTAAATGCCCTCTGAGCTGTATCTGGTTATTGTTAAATAAATAAATAATTTAAACTTTTCTCCATTGACCATAGCGCAGATATTCCATTTTAGTTTAGTTTAAAATGACATACCATTCAGGTAAAAAATCTTTGGGAGGGTTACAGCTCTCACAGAGGTGTTAACAAATCTTAAAGCACTGGTTCAAACCTACCTAATCAAATACATTATGTGCTTAAAACTAGGTAACATTTTTAATACATTAAATATGTGAGTTTACCGAGTAATCACTTTTGCATTTGGAATACTCGTGCATGAAAGTGGCAGCAGCTCTAGAAATGATCTCGCTCGGATGAACACATTGGCATTGTAAGGTTAGCTCCATAGTGTCATTCAGTCGGTTTGCCCGAGCCAGTTGTTAAGAGTATATCTTCATCTCTAGATCCACTATTAAAGAAATTACTTCTGAATACTATTTTTGAAAATTAATACACAAAATGTCAATATAAACGTATAATATAACTTAACCTTAGTTCACTATTATTAATATGATTGGAACAAATAATTACTAAGTTACTACACTAATCATAGAACCAGTTGTTAAATGATTTGAACCGACACCACTAGGTTAGTTATATAATTAGTTACAAAATATGTGCCAAACTGTTTTTATATTTCATTCCTAAACCTATTGTTTATTTATACGAGGGTGATTCAGAAAGTAATGCCTCCAAGGTGATAACTTTATATGAAATGAAATGAAATCTTTGAGTTTTACGTCCCACGGTTATGCCGTGAGGCTAAAGGAGACGGTGATGATGAGTAATGAATGAAATGGTGGAATGAAGAAAGTGGGAAGAAACGGGAAAACCCCGAGGAAACCCACGCACACGGTGTTTGTCCACCACAAAGTTCACTTGGCGGGGACTGGGATCGAACCCGGGACCTCAAGCACCAGAAGTGAACGCTCTACCACTGAGCCACCGCGGCCCATAACTTTATATGTGTTTGACAGATAGAATTGATACAGGTATTAGTGGAAAGCTAGCAATGTTAGCTACAAATGGTGGTATCATTTTTCAACTTAGTCCCCATTACTTGCGCCGAGGCGAAACAAGGTTTTTCATGCCGTCGATAAAGAATTGTCATGGCTGTTGGCGACACCATTGCCGAACTCCTACATCCACCTCCGCGTCACAACTGTAGCATTGGCCCTTTTAAGATGATCCTTAAGTTTGGGGAAGAGCCAAAATCGAAAAGCACAAGATCCGGACTATCGACAGGATGAGGCAGAATGTCAACAACACTTCACCAGCAAATGGGACAACTTCATGAATTTTTTTGGCGAAGGAGAGGATGTGTGGTGGAACTCCATCGACTGACACTTCGTTTCCAGGTTGTAATGGTGTATCAACGACTCGTTGCCGGTGACGAATGCTCCTGGGCGCACAACCTTCTGCAGTCAGAAATTCAACGATATCCCGTTGTTTCAACCGGACGTCATCACTGGATGCCATAGATTGTTCCATTACTTTGGAGTGAGACGAGATAGGAAGGTGAAACAAGTGACACTCTATAGCTTAAACATCAGTACATTAATGATAAACAGTTCAGAATGTTTGCAGTACTATTAGCCAAGTAGTGGGCTAGGAGGTATTACTTTCTGCATCACCCACGTATATTACAAAGCGATAGACATAGCTATTGTTCAATGAAAAGACTAACAATAGAACTAGATATTCAGAAGAAAGTGGATCAGGATCAAATTCTTTGAAGGTATCATTGTAGAACAGAGAACAAATTTTGAAAAACTGTTTATTTAAATGACGATTACAATTACTAAAGTTTGCGCGGCTACGAACGTCAGAATAAATCTTTCAGTTTTACGTCCTACAGGTATACTGTGTAAGCTAAAAGAAACGGTGACGATGCGAACGAGTGAAATGGTGGAATGATGAAACGGAAGAACTCCGAGAAAACTAACGCACACCATGTTTGTCCACCACAAAGCCCACTTGGCGCTAGCTACGATCCAACCAGGGACCACACGCACCAAAAGTGAACACTCTAACATTGAACCACGCGGTCCCGGACCCTTTCATTGTGTTGTAGATAACAGAATACTTACTTCAGCTTCCTCACATGCAGCCTCCAGGCTTTGCATGGTTGTCTTTCTGTATCTTCATTCAGCTAACCACAAGATCGCAGGCAGGTATATAGATAACACCATTCAGGCAGATAAAGCACGGAGGGACAGCCTGCAAATATACCAAATCATAGCGTAGAAACAAAAGCTTAGACAATAAATACATAGAACACATACAGAAAACATCTTGAGGACTCAATAAATAAGGTAGGTCCACATTTCCATTTTTTAAACAGAGTAAGCACAAGAAATTGACAGTAAGACTATTCATGGCTTTGGATTGATTGTTTTAACAAAAGAAACACTGACCAAAGCTTAAAACCCACTTTATTTTAAATTATAATTTGTAACTGTTTCGGATATCTAGCATATCCTTCTTCAGACACTATCAAAAATAAATGAAAATACAGACATATATATAAATATTGTTATGGCAAGGAAGTTTGAATAGCATAGAGAAAAAGAAAATTTAAAAAAAGACCCTTATAAGAACCAAAAATGAAGGAACGTGATTAATTGGAAAGTGAACACGAAGACTTATGGGATTGGCTGAAGGCCTCAGTAAATAGGAATAAATAAATAAATTTTAAAAAAATATAAAAAATAAAATAAAAATAAAAAAAGTATAACAATGACTATATATATGACGGTTAAATAATTTAAACTTTGTCAAAACAATATTTATATCGGCCATTCCACGTAAATATGAGCCTAAGGACAGAAAATCGTTTTAAATATATTTTGCTCGTTATTTATATAAAAATGACCAGAAAAGTTCAAAATTTACTATGCAGATCGATTTCTTGTTAAAAAGTTTTAGTTTTTGTCTTTTTGAGCGATTGAAATTCCATGCTGTACGAAGCCAGTCGAAGGGAGAATTTACCAACAATAATGGACACCCCTAAACAACACATGATAAGAATTTGATTCAGTTGCACTGCGGTGTAGACAAGCACGTACACCTTAGGAACTGAAACTCAGAAGTTTTAAAGCTGTTAGTATATTAAGTAGTCTTCTATTTGACTACTTTTGGTACCAATGTAATTATGTAACGCCCGTTACAAAAAGATATATTTTTTTCTATACAACTTGTACTAAAAGTCAGAAGTAGTCTATCTTTTGCAAAAGTAAAAATGAGCACATGGGCAATACAATAAGAAAATGAATATTATTATATTTATAATTTAATAGGCAAAAACTGCGTAACGGGTGTTACACGTGAATCATTAGCTTGGTTTGACACTAATATTTTGTACACTTAGGCTAGCTCTAAGATTCTAAGAGGGAATTTGAAGTTAGTAAAGTTATAGAGGGTCCTCTTCTGAAGACATGAATTATGGTAAGGGAGAACAGTGTGCGAATTAAGGGACATTGAACCGAAGGTGATGAAGTGCACTCCAAAGAAAATAACATCTAGGAGATATCGTGAGATAGGGGACTCCCTCTTATTTCCCCGTTAAGTCACACACTCAAGGTAGTGGTTAAATAACATAATAAAAGGGCCATATTTCAATTAAGTACTCATAACATACTAGAAGTCTACTTCTTTATCAGAAGCCCCATACGCTGCTATTGGAAGTCTTCGTTTAGCAAATCATTAGAGGCTGCAGCGCCACAGATTTTCATCAAGAAACCGGAAAAACCCTACACTACACTACACAGACTCCGAATTAAAGTTGTGAACAGCCCTTTGCGGAAAGAAGATGTTTGTATTGGAATGTTGTCTTGCTGGCAATGAAAGATGAAATAAGTAACAAAGACTATCGTCAAGTTGGAATCCGTCAGGGACTTTCGGACGAAAATGGTGATATTAGAGTTATGTTCTTGAAATCTTGTGGCGAAAAGGAATTCGAACTACGCCGAAGTTTAGAAAGTATACTAGTGACGTGCCGTAAGGAAGGTTTAGCGGGGTGACGGCCCCGGGCGCCGAAGTAAGGGGGCGAAAAATTCGGTAGGAAAAGAAAAAAAAAAGAAAGAGAGAAAAATACTTCACATATCAGTACAAATTAGTATGCACTTAAATCCTCTTCCTGTTGTAGAAATTGGTCCTATAATGTTACTCATGTTAGGAAAATACATGTGCACATAGATAAAATGGAAGGAAAATAATAAAAACATCCTCAAAATCAAGGAAAAGCAGGATTTATTTTGCAAAAGTTTCTTACGGTTTGCCCCAACCATAGTGTCGCTTCGCGGCTGGTCTGTCGACCTCACTACTATGAATGGGGGCGCCGTCGTATTCTCTCGCCCCGGGCGCGGATTTTCCCAGCACGGCATAATATGATTCATTTTCAACGTGATTTGTAAACTGCCAAATCCGATTATGAAAATTAAAGAATAACGTAAAGTTGTGTAGCAGTTTAGTTCCAGAGTTAATGTCACTGAAGCATAAGAAGAATAGACTTTTGTTGATGATCAGTGTATCAACAGACCTATATATTTAATACTGAAACTTCCTACATTCTTCTGATTTATATGTTTATTATTTTGTGTTTTCATTTCCTACATTGTACTACATGTGTAATTTTTTATCTATTAACATTGTAATATTTTGTTCTTTACATAATATGTTCATTAAAAGTGAAGTGGATTTAAGTTCATTCGCACTGTGTAACACCCGTTACAATTTGTGCAACACCCGTTACGGTATTGAACATTTTTTAAAATAAAAGCCATTACACTTATGGAATTTCTGATTGTAATATTCACATCATACTTTCAAAAAAGTGCACACATAATTGGAAACAAATTTTGAGCTGGACATTCGCAGAGTTTGGCTTAACTTTACATGCATCTGAAAGTGCATGTCCAATTGCTGTAACGCCCGTTACGCCACATTTTTCACTCTCACTAAGTTGTGGTATCATGCATATGTAACAAATTAAGTGTTTACTAAAATACACAGACAAACGGTGATGTTTCGAAGCAGTTTGATATATCTTGACCCAGTAAGGACATTTCTATAATAATTTCTATTCGTCTAAATGTAACACCCGTTACGATGGAATGGCCGATATATATATGTCTGTATTTTCATTTATTTTCGATAGTGTCTGAAGAGGGATATGCTAGATATCCGAAACAGTTACAAATTATAATTTAAAATAAAGTGGGTTTTAAGCTTTGGTCAGTGTCTCTTTTGTTAAAAGAAACTTGAATTATTTTATGCCTCAATTTTGTTCCTTTGCTTGGATATTTCGATCTGCGCTGAGAACATTGTCAGCAACAGTATTTGATGCGTCATTGCATCCTTTCTTCACGTCTCCCATTGTGATTTAATCTATCCTATAAAATACAACTTTACACAGTGTATTTCATCGAATTAATTTCGGTTATTCGTTTGTCATCTATTGGCTGTTACTAATTTTAACAGCCCACTCCCTGTTTTATGAAAGGACAAATTGTTCGAATTAGCGGTTTATGTAAAATTCCACTATTTTGGAGGGGGAGGGGGTATTAAAGTTGCTGGAACTAAACTTCACTTTTCGGGGCTGTTGTAAACCCTATGTTCCACAAACCGGATTCTCACACTACGAAAACAGTATTGTGAGTTACACAATTTGTGCATGTAAACACTTAACTCTATTTTGTTTTTGACTACGTACAGCTTAAGCTCCTGAAGATTTCTTCTACTTAAACTAAAGGCTTTTTCCCTTTAGTGACAACAATTTTAGTAGTTCCAAAATTAAAAGTCCTATTGTGAAATTCCACATAAATCGCTAATTCGAACAATGAGGATCATTTCATAAAACAAGGAGTGGAATGTTAAAAATTACAAAGACAGCTAATAAGTGGAAATTAATTCCCGAAATTCATTGTAAAATTGTATATTTAATAGGATAGCTAAAACCACAATTGGAAATGTAAAGGAAAGGATTTGGTGATCCGTAAAGCAGAACGTTAAAAAAAAACTCCTCCGATGGTTTAAGATAGAACCATAAACTTTCTGCAAGCATTTTAGTAATAGCGTAGTAAAGTTAAGACCTAGCACACAAAATAATAAAAAAAAAGTTTTTAAATTGTATTTTTCAAAACATTTATGTTATGTTATAACTTCTCCATAAATAGACTTTTTATTTATGGAGAAATATACAGAGGCCTTACAGAGCTGTATAATAACCGAGTAAGTAACCAATTAAGAAATCCTCACATAATATTTACTCAAAAAGCATTTACTGTTTGTTTTTTTTTAAACTAAAAAAAATGGCATTGAATCATTAAAAAGTCTCCTTGTATCCTTCTTACAACTTTGGATATCGCTTTTTAAGACATTAATTTGTCTCCAGGTGGCGTAGCAAATGGGAAACACCGTGGTCTAGTGGTTATAGCGTTAGACTCATGTCCGCGTGGTCTTGAGTTCGATTCCCTGCCGGTGCTCCCCAATTTTCGACGTCCACCCAACGTCGTGAGTCACGTGAAAACAACACGTAATCTAGAAAGCTTCTGATGTAGGGTTCCCAGACGTCCCGGTTTTCAATGAAAGAATTAACTGTCCCGAAAAAGGTTTTCGGGACGCCGGTTTTCGTTCTTCAGATCGAAAAGAATTCAATCCGCAAGAACTAGTATGTTTCAACTGAAAACGAAAGGCAGTATTTCTGACTCAAATGATGACGCAACAAAGAAAAAAAAGTATTTCTTCAATCATAAATGGGAAACTGTGTCGTAATTTGCGCAATATCTAGGCCCTGATAAACACAAAAAATCGGGAATTTGGAATGAGACAGCAGGCGGCTCTCCTTATGTTAGCTTTTCACATTCTTTATACTTCCTTTGTGGAGCTTCATTTGTTGATTGATTGTTTTTTTTTTTTTTTTTGAGTTTTACGTCCCGTTCAGCAGCGAGGTATATGAGACGTGGACCTACTGATTAACGTGGAATCTGAACCACACGAGCTCGAGCCGGAATCGAACCCGGGTCTCCCGCGCCAAAGGCGCGTACGCTAACCGCTTAGCCACGGAGGAGCTCGAGCTTCATTTGTGTTACCTGTATATAGAATGAACTGGAAAGTCGTAAGTACTTTTTTTTAAGTACTAAGTAACTACTAAGTACTACGTAAGTACTAAGCTGGAAAAGACAGGTAATTAATTGATTCTGTTCAAATGAGTAGGAACCGTGATCTTATATATAGCCTGAGATTGGTGTCCCTGTTTTTCGCTTACAAAATCTGGCAACCCTATTCTGATGCGCCTGTTAAGGACACGTGCTCGCCAATAGGCTGAATGTAGCTCAGCCGGGCGCTGGAGCAGACTTAGGCTCACAAAATAGGCCATTACACAAAGTTAAGGTTGCCAACTTTGAAAAAAAAAAGACACCTCCTTAAAATTCCCTATGATATAGACGTAAGTGTGAAGTATCTGTTCGGACCCATCCATGAGAAGGAAATGTACAATAGTGAACAAAAGTGCATTAGCAACTGTATTCTGGATATCCTTACAAGTAAACCTTACGTTTGGGTGAATCGAGTTGCTGACTGAGACACATATGAAAAAGTAGTACTAAATGTGATTAGTATTTCAGTGAAGTTTTAGGTGCGAAGCTCCAGGGGTTTAGGAGATACAGCTACCAGAACATCACATGGAAGTACAGAATAGTCTTCATACAGTTGGAGGTAAAAGCTCTGTAAGACCTCTTGTAACGACAAAAGGTGCATAACAAATATATGGGTACATATTAGGACTAGGGGGAAGTCATATAGTAAGGGTATACCTGACGGCGGCCATCTTGAAATCCGCCATTTTGAATTAAGGTTAAGTTTTTAAAATAGGAATAGGGTCATGTGATACATGATTTAAGACTCAAATTTAATCAGAAGAACAATGGTGACGTTAATTTTGATTTACGCGCAATTGGTAAAAAGTTACAGGGAAATTAAATATTGTTGCTGCATATGTATTAGTCCTTTACCCCACCTTGTAAATTTTGTTTTAATGATAATAATTAAATAAAAAGCAGATGGATAAATATTAGGTCTATGGTAAGAGTTGCCTTGATGGCGGCCATGTTCAAATCCGCCATTTTGAATCAGACAAAAGTTTTAAACAAAACGCATAACAGTGACACCTTATTAATAGCAAATTTTACCATAAATCCAACGGTATAACCATTTTTGCTTTATCATTAACCAGCATTTGTTATCGCATAAACAAATTGCTAATTTAAATAAAAATGACCAAAGTGGAACTGAGTCATAATTGAACTTGGGTCTTTGGTGTTTTCCAGAAAAGTCCTCAATTAGTACAATCAATATGTAGTTCAGGAAAGAGTGCATGACTTGCACAAATGCTCTGCTCACAGTGAGCACACCTGACACAGGCAATCGAGTTACACTTGACACATTTGTGGTTAACAATTCCGTCAAAGCAGTAGTCGTAAGAAGCGATCCATTTAACTTTGTGCTGGTTAATGATAAAGCAAAAATTGTTAAAAATGGTTATGGTAAAATTTGCTATTAATAAGGTCTCACTGTTATGCGTTTAAAACTTTTGTCTGATTCAAAATGGCGGATTTGAACATGGCCGCCATCAAGGCAACTCTTACCATAGACCTAATATTTATCCACCTGCTTTTTATTTAATTATTATCATTAAAACAAAATTTACAAGGTGGGGTAAAGAACTAATACATATGCTGCAACAATATTTAATTTCCCTGTAACTTTTTACCAATTGCGCGTAAATCAAAATTAACGTCACCATTGTTCTTCTGATTAAATTTGAGTCTTAAATCATGTATCACATGACCCTATTCCTATTTTAAAAAATTAACCTTAATTCAAAATGGCGGATTTCAAGATGGCCGCCGTCAGATATACCCTTACTATATGACTTCCCCCTAGTCCTAATATGTACCCATATATTTGTTATGCACCTTTTGTCGTTACAAGAGGTCTTACAGAGCTTTTACCTCCAACTGTATGAAGACTATTCTGTACTTCCATGTGATGTTCTGGTAGCTGTATCTCCTAAACCCCTGGAGCTTCGCACCTAAAACTTCACTGAAATACTAATCACATTTAGTACTACTTTTTCATGTGTGTCTCAGTCAGCAACTCGATTCACCCAAACGTAAGGTTTACTTGTTAGTATATTCACTACTAGTTGAATATAGGGGTCTGTATTTGGAAGTCAACGCCTGTGGGAGTATTACCATTGATTTCAGCGACCGCGAAAACTATGGATTTCACACTAATATCGGTCATTCTGGATTACTTTTATATGTCTCGGTATCTCTTCCCCCTCCCCCCCGGGGGACCCCCGGCCCGGAGCCAAATAGCGTGAATTTGGAAGTTAATGCGATCGGAGTTTCACCATTGATTTCAGCGACCGCGAAAACTATGAATTCGACACTAATATCGGTCATTTTCTACTACTTTTACATGTCCCGGTAAACGCCCCCATGAGACACCGCTGCTTCGAATTTTGACAAAAACGTGTAACTCTGGTCTGGGGCCTGGACCAAGGTATTCGTGACTAAAATTTGGTAACTCTCGGTCAATTTGTCTGGTTCCCAAGCCGGTTCCGGTAAACGCCCCTCCCCCCTGAGAACCCCGTGGTACGAAATTTGAAAAAAAAAAAAAAAAAACCCGCTTCGTCTTGATTTAGGGACTGGACCAAGGAACCCCTGACCAAATTTTGGTAACTCTCGATCAACTCGTCTAGTCCTCAAGCCACACACAGACAGACAGACAGACAGACAAACACACAAACTCATTATTTTATCTATATTAGAATAGAATAAGCTTAATAGATACATTTTGCTATGAATGGGAAACTAAAATCAGCATTGATCATTTTATTGTATTTACCAGTAACTGCCACTTCTTTAAAATTATTGAAACAGATGAACAAAAACATATTAATCTTTACGTGACAATTTTGGATTTGGAAAATTAAATTTATTCTTTAAACTTATACTTCAACTACAGGAAATTGCTTTAAGAAGTCCTTTTTCACTTTCAATAAACGTATAAATGTCCTTACAACTAAATTTCAAAATTTCCCTGATTCAGTCCCTGTCATTTCTTTAAAATTATCTAAACAGACGAAGAAAATATATTAATCGTAGATAGAGGGTGAAAGGTGATACCACAGTTTTGGATTTACAGAATGAAAGATACTTTTTAAAATCTATACTTCGAACTGGATACAAATTAAAAAAAAAAAAAAAGTAATAAAGGGGCTGGTAAGAAGTTTGTACCGGTCACCGACATTAATCAAAATAACAGCAATATTTCCAGTCAGTTAGTGGTTTGGTTTGGTTTGATGTAGAAAAAAAAAAAAAAAAAAAACTGTTCATAATATTCCCAGCGCGGACGAAAATATCTCACTAAAGAAACAAAACTTTGATAAAAGGTATATGGAGGTCACGTATCTTACAAATATATGCTCTACTGCTTCAATCAGTAGATATATAGTATGCATACTTACCCTGTATAGCTTAAGTTACTGTTAATTATGAAACAACCCAGGAAACAGTTTACAGATGGTATTGTAAACCAGATCATAATTTTATTCATTTTTTTAAAATTTCAAAATATTGTTAATTCATATATATAGAAGATATTTCTTTTGGAAATGAACCTAAGGTTAGTTAAATTAAAATTTGCAGTACAATATGTTCACTGGCTAATTTAATTTATGTCGTAACAAATAAACAAACAACAATATAGCAGAACACGAAACTGATAAAATAAGTAACAAATTTATCTCAGTGATCTGCACTGAAAACATTACTCAGATCACTGTCAAAATGCTAACTTAAAAACACAACATTGTTGACCTAGTCAGACCTTCCATCTTATCTGACCAGATGCTCAATATAATTAGAAAAAACTCAACTGTCAGCCCAAATAATTAGGAAGTGGAAAGCATATATTTTAAAAAAAATTGTATCAATTGTAATATATTAAAATCGTTTTTTGTGTTGATATGTTATTTTTTTGGGGAGGGGGTTACAGCAATTCCTGCCGCCTTGTGTATGAAAGTCATACAGTTTCATTAATTCACTGGTTTCTATTCTGCGAAAATAAATACAACCTTCTGAAAAGAAACAATACATTTAAACAGTCATCTTTTAAAATTTAACGAGATAAAAAAAGGACCCTGTTAGTAGTTGCAAATAAGTCTAAGAAATTGTGATTTTCTTAATCATTTTAACTAAAGTTTTTTTTTAAAGAGTGTAATCGTGCGCAGGGGTGCCCATCCCCCCCAAAGCTGATGGCGCACTCCCCCCCAAAATTAATAATCTCTTCCCTCCTCAAAACTCAAGTCCTCTAAAAACAATTGCCCAGTGTAGCAGTAGTTTTTATAGTACTAGTAATTGTTATTTTTGTTGTTGTTTTTATTTCCTGTAGTAGCATTATAGAATGCTTGTAGTAGTAGTAGGGGCAGTAGTAATTATAAAAATGGCATTACTTTTATTAGTAGTCTTGGTAGTGTACTATGTGTGTGAATGTGTGATTACATTTTCCAGGATCTGCGAAAAACGAACAACTGCCTAGCTGGCTTCACTCTGTACAATACATGGAGCTGAATATATAGAATACTACTGGAGCGACCTCTCACGAAAAGTCTCTATTGTACACAGTGATGCCACTTTTGAGCTGGTTTTCAGTTTACCGCAGGCCCTGGAAAATGTAATCGCACAAACAGAAAACTATACAAAATATTATCATTAATTCATTTATTATACATCATGTAGCAATTGAACATCATTACTTATTAAGTGTCGTACATGGTATAAATGAAAATGGGTAAATTACCTACACAAAGCGATAAACCGACCAGCCCATCCTATCATATAGCAACTTGCGCGGTACTTCATTCATAGAGTTTCTAAACAGGGGGGGTAGGGGTATTCATTCTCGAGATTTAAAAAAAAAAATCGCATCGTATTCCAATGTTATTCTGATGACAGCAAAATTACTTATTCGACATTAGAGTAAAATTCTTCCCCAATATTTTTATTCCCCCCAATTTTTTCTCGATGGCACAACTTGCGCCATTCATCCCTCCTGTGGGCGGCCCTTCTCTCTTAAAACGAACCAACCTTTCCTTTCATAAGGCTACTTGCGCGGTACTTCATTCATCGAGTATCGAAGTAGGGGGTACGGGGGTTCACCCCGGAAAATTTTTGAAACTTAACTTCTCAAAATCGTGTTTTAATGATATTCCAATAGTAAAATTGCTAGTTCGAAAGTAGAGTAAAATCCCCCCCCAAAATTTTTCTCAATGGCGCAGCTTGCGCCATACATCCCCCCTGTGAGCGGCTCTGAGCGTGCGAATATAGAAAGATTTTCGCATAGAAAGGCCTCATCCACAACCATCAAATTTCGTACTCAGATAGATCTTCACCAGATCTAATCGTGTTCGAAGTCGCTTTATCTACTTTCGACCCGTGGGAAATTACACGTTCTGGAGGCCCAAAAAGTAAAAAGCACAGACAGTATCTCAGAAACCCTTTAAGTTAGACAACCCAAACTACTCTAGTGCAGTGAAAGTTGCATACTGATCAGTCCATGCCAAGAACAGACACTTGAAGCTCGCTCTTTTCCAATAAAGTTCATATTATCTACCAATAGATCCATTGACTAATAGACTGTGATGGAAAGGGGAGGGGGTTACCTGTTGGCAACATTCGAGCGCTCTCTTGTGGTTGCGAAGAAAAGAGACTGAACTCTGAACTTCTGAAATTGAATATTAGGAAAATGTTTCTACTACACACGATCAGTACATCAGCTCCCAACATAATGAACAAATGGTGGCGAGTCAAAAGTCTCCAATCAAGGTTACTCGAATTTATGGAATGCAGACAAAACCAATTATTCCAATAGCTGAAACTCTATTATTAATATTATTAATGTTCAGCGGTAAAGAAATGAGATATAAACGAACCAACAATTCTTATTGAGCTGTACAAATTCATGCACTTGATATATAGCCTCATGCGTCGTTTTCGAGATGTTATACAAGAATCTGCCACTTATTCAGATGAAAGTGGTACTAAAATATACACTCATTAGGCCCTTCATTACGAGGTTTGCACTAAAAGTTTCGGGAAAAACGTAATCTGTTAGATTTTGTAGTAGTTATGAACTGCCATCTCTCTCCACTCTAAATGCAAAACCGTATGTACCTCGGAATCTTTGTCGTTGTAGGGCACTAGTTTGAAAGGAGGTGGTTGTAACCGAAAATGGACCTGACGAAAGAGCACTTTCGTGCCATGACTTATTACGATTTTCGCAAAGATTCGTGCAATAGATGTTCAAATAATTTAGAAACATTGTTAAAAAAAAAAAAAAAAAAAAAAATTGCTAAGCCAGTAACGAGGATCAAGTTTTAGAAGTTTTACTTTCGTCCGGTTGATTTCAACCGCTGAAAAATACCACCATTTACCGTCACGAGATATACTATAACTTTTAGCATTCTATAAACTATATGCCTTTGTCTCAACAGTAGAGAATGATAATCACGATTAAAGTCACCAGATGTGGTGGCCTTTATCAGCTGAAAGGAAGTCATACATACGCAGTAAATTGAACTTTAAAGTCCCCTAGTTCTAAAACAATGGGACCTACATTAGTCGGGTCAAGACTTTTCTTAGAAACTAACATGTCCTATCCAAAAATCCATGTTTCAGAATCCTAAGGTACTCACGCAACAATTTTTAGAGAGGCAGTTTGGCTACGTGCATATAATTTGAAGTATTCACCAACTACCTCTATAAAAATTCCTGCGGAAGTACCACATGATTCTGAAATATGGATAGTTGGATAGGACACATATTACTTCCTAAGTGAAGTCTGGACTCGACTGGGGTGGGTCCCATAGTTTTGGAGCTATAGACCTTTAAAGTTCATTCTTTCATGTTTTCTTCAGCCTATAACTCCGAAAGGAAGCATTTGTGCACCCAGGTTGGTCTATACTTTTCGTCTTATCTCGGTGTGAGGAATCACCTCCCAAACATTGTCGTTGTTGTTTTGAAGCACTCTATATATATATAGTGTCTCAAAAGTCCCCTGGTATAGGGTAACTCTGTTATTATTAGAGTGAGTGAGTGAGTGATTTTGAGTTTTACGTCCCGTTCAGCAGCGAGGCTATATAAGACGTGGACCTAATAATTAACGTGGAATCCGAACCACATGAGCTCCCGCCGGGAATCGAACCCGGGTCTCCCGCGCCAAAGGCGCGTACGCTAACCGCTTAGCCACGAAGGAGCTCTCTGTTATTATTAGAGTTACAATAAAATGTAATAGGGGGAACCGTCCCCAAATACAATGTTTTCAATCTAAAGTGAAGTAATTTTTTCAATCGGACGAGCCGTTTGAACTGTGTACTTTTTATGCGCCCAATATTAAACGGAAATGCAACGTTGCCATTTACCTGCGGCTGGAGGAGAGAAGGACGGGACAGGAAGCAGACAAACTTTGGAAGAGTTCGGTGAATGGGGACACGTTTGAAATGGAAGCTGCCATCGACACGTTAGCATAGTAGACAGTAACTACATTCACTTATGTTGTGGATCCAAATAAATAGCAACGTTTCATTTTCATGTAACATTGGGCATATAAAGAAAAAATGAAATGAAATCTTTGAGTTTTACGTCCCACGGTTATGCCGGTTAGGCTAAAGGAGACGGTGAGGATGAGAGATGAGTGAAATAGTGGAATGAAGAAAGTGGGAGGAAACGGGAGCACCCCGAGAAAACCCACGAGCACGGTGTTTGTTCACCACAAAGTTCACTTGGCGGGGGCTGGGATCGAACCAGGGACCCCAAGCACCAGAGGTGAACGCTCTACCACTGAGCCACCGCGCCCCCCAAGGCGTATAAAGAGTGTATAGCCGAAACGGCTCGTTCGATTTAAAAAAGTTCCTTCCCTTTAGGTGTATATGCTAATAGAACAGGTGACTTGTTTTCGATACCTGGGTAATATTATTAATGATGATGTGAATTAAAAGCAAGAATAGGAATGGCGAAAGAAACCTTTTAGGAGAAAGAAAAAGAGCATTTTGTGGGACCTTGAATAGAGTTGAGAAAAAGATCCATAAAATGTTTCGTGTGGAGTGTTGTGCTATGTAGGTCAAAACATGGACACTACGCAAAAGGGATGAAAAACAACTGGAAGATTTCGAAATGTGGGTGTGGAGAAGAATGGAGAGAATTAGCTGGGTCGAGCGGAAAACGAATGAGAAGGTGTTAAAAATGGCGGGGAAGGAAATAACAATTTTAAATATTATTAAGAAGAGAAAGAGAAATTGGTTGGGACATTGGTTAAGAAGGAAATGTATCATGAGAGACGTGCTAGAAGGTGTGGTGGCAGGAGAGGAACGGGGCGAAGGGGGCTGCAATTAATGGACGATATAAAAGCAGAAAAATCACACGTGAAGACAAAAAGGTTAGCGGGAATCTTCTCAACTGCGGCAAGTGACCTGCTAATAATAGCAGAATACATATGATGATGATAGAGGCTATTTTCTCTTCTGATGTTAATTCTAATAAAAAAATTCTTAAATATTTCTATGTAAGACACAGGACTAATCACATATGATGCTCCCCCTCCTCCCACAAAGGAATACTGAACGATCCGATCCCTGTCCCGACCGTCCCCAAGTCACAATGTCACTAACTTGAACTTTTAAATACTACACTACGAACATTTAATTCTTTCTGAACATATATAACCATAAAGTGATCGGAGTTGATTGAATTCAATTTACATTATTATGACAAAACTGTCGACGAAGTTTGCATTTTCAGTAAACTTTAAAGGACTCGGCGCTTACACTAAAGTTTAATAACAACCGGCCTGAATATCGATAACTTATTGTTGACGAGATAGAAAAGTAATAACACGGCAAAATTACGATTATATCAAATTTAATCACCGAAGTCTGAAAAATTATAAAAACAAAAGTTTACTTTATATTTCATTTAATGCATGTCACGTTAATTTATTTTTATTAAACATTCAAAACTATTGTACATTACCGACTAAGGCAAAACAGAAAAGGAGGTCCAATCTGCCCATTGAGATCTTAAAGTGGAAAGGACTCCTCCCCCCTCCTCGCACACTGCAGGGTTTTGCGTTATAGTAGATGCACCCTTGATGCAAGATCATAAATAGCGAATCCTCAGTAGACGATCTTGAACTCCAAAAAAGAGCTGAGACGAGTGCACTGACGTTGTACGTAGATTTAACGTCTTTTAGGTGTCTTAAGGTAAGAGAATCTTTATTTACAGTTAGTACATGCCATCCCATCCTTTATTTAAGCGCTTGATATAGCGTAAACTTTACTTTTACGAAATAATAATAATAATAATAATAATAAAAAAAAAGTTCATAAGCAATACCTATGGCCTGGGCAAGTCGTGTAACTATTCGAACACATGGTTCCGGGACAGAGCCACACTGGTGACAGGTTGGCACATCACACGTTAAATTTCTGGACTCCTTTGAAATAACTTTGGTGCGTGCTGAAACGGGATGTTCGAATACAAGCAACTCTATGAGTTAAGGTGACATACTCCCCATATAACAAATCATGTTACTAAATTATTTCGTCATATTTAGCGCTATGGAAGTCTCTACAGGTAAGAGTAGGTCGGTGCACTTGAACACCACTATTCTTCGCTAAATACCGAAACATACAGTTATCTTCTGTGGAAATAATGTTGAAAAAATGGTATCTTCCACAGTACTAAATATAAATTAATCCTAATGTTGTACAAAATAGTTCCTTTTTATCTGTGAAGTACTCTTTCAATAAAGAAAACAACGGAATTTTTTCATGTTTTTTTTTTCACATTTTTGAATAGTACAATAATTTTATTGCTTCTTTTCAAATTGGCGTTTATCCTAAACAGTATTTGAATGTTGTATGGACAAGTAGATTTGATTTTGGGTTTAGCGTTCCTTTGAGCAGCGAGGCTGTACGGCACGTGAACCTACAGCTTAACGTGAAATCCAAACTACAAGAGCTCCAGCCGGTAATCGAATCCAGGTCTCCCACGCCAAAGGCGCGTACGATAACCCTTAGTTACGAGGGAGGTCTTTGGACGAGTAGAAAATTATTGTGTCCTAATTATGTAATTTATAGTATTTTACAATACATATTAGAAGATTCAACAGTCGAATGGATAGTCTAGAGTACCTTGGGGCAATTCCCCAACGGCGTGATGCGGATTTGCTGCGACGGCTCTCATCTGGCATCACTATACAACAGTAGCCTCTGTACATCCGGGAGACAAGAAATCTCAAGAATTACTCTCGATGAAGCACCATCAATTTTGACCAGGGTGTACAGGATCAAAAATTAGGAATCGTGTTTATTGATGATGAGATTCAAACCAGAAGTTGTAGAATTTAGCCATTTTCAAGTTCTTACGTTGATCATGATAGAGCAAAAGCAGAAATAGATAGCGAGAAGCGGTTTGTTACAACCTACTAAGCGTCCCAAGATTACATTCCATTTCCATCCTCGAAATGACAGAAATCCACCTCAACATCCATTGTGCGATGTGTCCATTTGTCCGGGATGCAAAAAACCTCATCTATATATTAAAATGCTCGGTTTATATGTTTGTGGTCAAGAAAAGTTTATATGCTTGTCTCCAATCCTTTGGACAATGAAATCGCGAAAACCACAAGTACTAAAAACGTGCAGTTTTCTCGGGTCGATTTCAAATTTTGTGTAGATTGTCCAGTTCTAATTGAATATTTAAAAAAAAAAACATGGCCATTATTTCTTATTACATTTTTTTAAAGGATACACTGAATATGTTGAAAATTTAAGAGTAAAGCACCATATCCTACAGGTTATACATTCCAACACAACTCAGTTGCATACAGGGGTTGTATATCTCTCAGGCGTTTGTTTCATGGCCAAATGATAACGAAAAACGAAGGACAATCATTTCTCCAGGCTAAGAATCTTTATTGTTTGGAGTGTTTTGCCCAATAAACACCATGTATCACTGACATAATTAATTGTACATGTAATGTATTTGCTTACTACATACTGCATGCAAGAAGAAAGAAAACACTGATCACATATGAATTAGAAATCCCAACTGGAAATAGGCTGAATCTTGCAAACGGTGCGAGATATTGAAAAAATAATGAGAAAAAAATCTCCTCTTTCATGATGCCCTTTGCCAATTTTTATCAAGATGTATTTCACTTTTGTCTGTAAAGGGACAAGTACAGATGTTGTGACGAATGACAAGGAGATTCATGCTCAATGTAAATGATGCGCTGTGTATAGCGAGTGCAGGTTCAGCTAGTCCAGATTTACAAGTTTTAAAGAATTTTCCATGGAAATTGTTTATATAATGCAATTCATTGTCAAAGAAACTTTTCTCCTGGTGCCCAAAAAAGTTCCAGATATATATCCAGTAAAACCTGTCTTCAACGGACTCTTTATCAAAGGGAAATATTTCACGGTCCCATGAATTTACTACTGAAAATCGTGTTAAATTCCCTTTATTAAACGGAAACTGTGTTACGCGGACAAAGGAAATCAAAATAAGCCTCTTAACGGAAAATTTCAACTTTCGGACTGCAGCACTTAGAAGATTTTTAAACATCCAATATACGTGATGTACAATCCGAAGCAGATACGGCGAATATACATGCTTTAATTGAGAATTATACGGAAAGTCTGAAAAGAGAGGAGGAGGTGGAGGAAGAAGAGAAATAAGGCATTGAATTGTAAGAAGAGTGTAGGCTAAAGACTTTAGCTGTCAACACTTTAAAGGAACTGCAACATTTCCCTTACTTCGAAATGACATTTTCATATGCTTAGTGTGGTTTCTCAGGCTAACGTTTTTGTGGAAAGTTGAGCAGACAAGCAATGATGTGTACATGAAACCCTACCTGATTATTGGAAAAATTAAGTTAACGTGTGTACAGTACCTTTTCCGTTTATTGTAAGTTTTGCTTGTATTAATGCGTAGTAGAAATAAATACTGTAAATTGTAATGCGTATGTACAGCATTCTTATTTTATCTCAGTATGTCCATTAAATCCATGCACATTTTTATTTCCACAGGTCTACTTTCGTTAACCGGAAAGCTGTCCGGTAAAGACAGGTTTTATTGTAAACAACACTAAAACACGAATGATACAACATGCCTTTCAAAATGTGACTAAAATAGCAGTGAATATACAATTTGCAACATACATTCTTAACACTGTAATACATCTAAAAATGAGGAAGAAAAAACAAGGCGTCAACTCAAATTCCAAAATAAAATTTCGTGACTTTTTCGTCCCTTTTCTTTCCCAAGTCATAAAATTTAGTAACATTCTGAAAAGCGAATTTGGTGCGAATCCGGCCAAATTTTCATGCATGCGATAGAAATGTGCTTTGCTTGCGATTTGGTAGGGTCTAAAGCCGTAAATAGACTTTTTGGTGGTGAATTTTGACGTTTTATAGAAAAAAATTCAGTATATACCATATTTCTCCAGGTAAAAAAAAAATTGTGACCTAAAAGCTAAATTTCTTGACTTTCATGACGGCTTTCTGATTTCGTGACTTTTTCATGACTTTCGTGACCGATAGACACTCTGAAAAAGAAAAGATTCACGTAAGTATTAAAGTGAAGCAACGCACAAAAAAGAATAACTCAGAAATAAAATGCCGTACTTTATTCAAAATTCAGAACCAGAAAGATTTTCAGCATATAAATTTTATGCATATTAGAAACATTTTTTTTAACAAGTCAAATCTAGTAGCTAATTTACAAAGGATGAGGAACGCTAAAGAAACTTACTTATGGAGATGCCAAGCATGTACGTCACAAAAAAGACAATACACTGTGTGTATCATTAAGAACTAAACTTACCTTAATAACCGGCACTATTAAGTACCAGTGCAAGTAATAAAGCAAGTTTTGTTTTTATAAGTAAATGTACCCTACAACATGTATTAGTATTTATATGCATATCATTATTATGTGATTGTAATTAACAACTAACTTGTAACAACCACCCAGCACAGGTTGGTGTACGTTTATCCCACCTAGCTTCCTTGACGCGCCTTCACGTCTTCCAGGAGTTTTTATGGCACATTATAAATCCGTACGTAGTAGGCCGGTTGGCGCCAAGAAAATAAAAAATGCAGTGGCAATTACGATACGAAGAAGTGTGATATTGAACTGTCGTGTCAATGACCCCGAAATCTTAATTTTCACAGTTATTTTCTACGGAAATCTCCTTCAACGTATTCGTTCTAAATAAAAATGTTTTTTAAAAGAATAGGGTTAACAATTTACAAAAGGCATCCACACATCAATGGCAAAAAATTTAAGTTACTTTAGGGAGGTTAGATTAGCTTCAAGTAGGATAGGTTGGGTTGGGCTAGGCTAAGGTTGGTTGCGTTTGAACCTCTTCTGTCAAATTTAATCCACAAATTTAGAGCGGAATAACAAACTGAACTAACTAACTTTCATTAATAGTAAAATTGTGAAAAGGCATCAGCGGCCACGCGCAAATTTTAGTACGGTAAGTCGATTGATGATACCGAAACGAATTTGGCTCGTATCATAGTCAAAAGGCGGACTGACCTGGTATTCCCGTGAATAAAGTCGACCATAAGTCTCCTTCTTAGAGGAAAAATGTTAATTTCGCTTGTGTGCAAACTTACACTTAACAAATCGGATAGAATATTAGCATAAATAATGAAGATTAGCATTCTGTAGTAATGTTAATTACGCTTTAATTCGAAGAAAACTCGACAGCTTGAAGAGAATTTATTGTAGATCAACGAAAAGCGAGAAATAAAACATAGAACAAGTAACTTAAACAGTATGTAAAGATTAACAGACTGAAAGAAAATGTAAGATAAAATGAAGTTTGGATGGCATTGAAAATCTCTCCCAAATCCATCCACGATTCCGAAATTGGTACTATGATTATAGTAAGCCGTTTTAAACAACCTCGTTTATGCGCATACCTACGATCATTGACGCGCCTGCTCCGTACGGAAGCATCCCGTCGCTAACGCTCAGGTTCCCCCTTGCTGGGCTCCTGCCCTGACTCGGTTAGATAGCAGTAGTGCTTTTTGGTGGTCATCTAGCACAAATTGGTGGTATTTTATGCACTGTAATTTTTATGCCCTATGTCCATACTGCATTTATATTCATTGTAATTACGAATAACAAACTGTAATCACTGCCAAGTGAGCCTGAATCACTAACAGGTGATTCGGAGGAGAAACTAAAAAAATACCCTGAAATTTAGTTCAAGCCACTATTTAAAGCGGGAAATAACTTAAGAGCTCTACAAAAGTCAGGCTTATAACGCAAAAGCACCATTAAATAAATATAAATAATTCTCCAAATTTATCACTGTACCCTCACTTTCCTTCGGGAAGGAAATGGGGGAGATGACCTGTTCTGTCACCAAGAAAATTTATCCACTTGCACTAACAGGTGATCAATTTAGATATAAATTTAAAATTAAACTGCAAATATCTACTAATTTACAGAATCGAAAACAATAACTTTACTAACATTGGGACCTGATTTTCTTATTTACCTGCAATTATTACTTTTTTTAACCTCTGTACTCAAGAGATATAAACTACTCCAAAAGTTAATGCCATGAATGACCTACTCAGGAACATAAAAGTGCTTAGCGCTACGATGTATTAAAATCCAAAATGTGATATGCTGTTCGTATTTTATTGATCTAAAATAATAATTCGTAACATGTGAAGAATGAAGTACTCTTCCCTTTATTAAAAAGTATCACTAACAAACCAATTTGAGAATCCCACCTTAGAACTGTCTGCAGTGACGGCCATCGGCACATAAAGCAAGTGATGATTTCTAATATTGAACACTGTATGCACACAAAATTATCACTGATTAACTACCATAGAAGACACTTAAAGCACCACTATACACACACAGATAAAAATCGGACTTTTTATAACTTGAGTTACACGTGAAAATTTTCCAATTAACCTTGCAGTTTACAAACATACTGCTTATAGAACCGACATCTGTCGGCAGGTGAAGTAATGAATTTATTCTTATCAACAGATGTCGCACACTTCGTAAAAAAAACTACGATCGTAGCCCGTCACACAAGAAACAAAACACTGTCCTAAAGCGAATACGAAAATAAAAAAAACGGCATGCATTACAGTAATACATTATAATATTGGTACTGTATTCGAAAACCAACGCATTAGAGAGTAACGTAAGTATAACGATGTATGATCCTAAAATTACTTTTCAGCAGTATAATCAAGTTTGAATTCACAACAACTATTAAATGTTATGTGGTTTCATTAAAAATACTGGAAAATAATGTACGCTACTTCAATCAAAAAACGTCGAACGTAATGTGTTAAGCGTCATTTCACATTCCACTAGGCTTTTTCGTGCTACTTGACTTTATCAGGACGTACTAGTATTCATGATAAATCAGTTTCTATTAGCAGGAAATGTACTATTACTGCCTTAGAAAGTGTTTCTTAGTGAGAGTTACATTAATAAGTGCAGATTGATTTTAGGAGTGCTAAGTAGAAGTACAATGTGTGCCCTTAAGGCATGAGAACTACAGTGCATAAAACACGAATCAACATAAAAACACAAACCAATTTGTGCTAGGTTTCCACTAAAAGCCACGAATGCTATCATTCAGGAGAGGAGCACAGCAGAGGCGTCCGTAGGCAGCAGGCGTATTAGTGACAACGTGTATACGCATTAATGAGAGTGGACAAACAGCACATATGGCATAAAAGCACGTGCCTTGCGTATGGCACAGCTTTGTAGCACTTCTATTATCATTTTGGATAAATTTCTAATTATGGGGTCCAGAATTTTTGGATTAATTCTAATTGCGAGTGGTCAATACAAACCATGAAAGTAAATACAACGTAATGTAACCTAATCTAACCGAACTTAACCTAACCTAACCAAAATTAGGCTATAGTTATAAAAAAAAATTATTGATTCTTAGGAACAATTTGGGAAGGTTCTAGAACATAGGTCTCCCATATAAGTTAATAACTAGGTTGTTTCCTTTCTGTACCAAAGTTTAATATTTTATTCACACAGTATTTCCGAGCGAGCGTTAGCGAGTGAAGACGTATTAGAGCCCGGAGGGCACGTTGTTTTCTGCCTTTATTACACCTAAATGGGAAGGGGAACCTGTGTTCTAGAATCTTGTCACATCCTTTGTGGTTCGACACTAATAAAATTGTACGAGTAAACTTTACAACACGCGCTCCAGCTGCGCATCGATAAGTAAGACAGTCGCTTTAAAAGGATGTAGTAGAGTAGAATAAGATAGTGATAAATAGGGTAAAGATATGAAAGGGTTAGCATAAGCTTAGGGAAATTTTGATCAATTTTCAAAAAATAAATAGAATGTAATTTTTCGTTTCTGAGTGAGTATGCCAGCTGGAGCAGGCATTAAAATTGAGGATATAGTATACATGAAGCTGTATCAGTTCCCGAAGGAGCAGAACGCTCATACTTTTAGGGATTATTCATTGAGTATGTACGAACTTATAAAGGGGATAACAAAGCGATTTTTATTTACTTATCGACTTATACGAAAATAAAAAAGAACGTACCTGTACTTTATATCTGCATGTGTAGTGCCCTTGTACTTTATCTATGACTGTGTGTGTGGGGGGAAGGGGGAATTTAATGCATATCGCATGTCTTGTGCACATGGATACTTATTACTATTGCACTACGTAGAAAATTTATGGTGTTTCATGTAGAAGTGGTAATAGAACACAGAAGAAACGCAAATCAGGGGGTTCTCATGTATACTATTACCAAAATTAATCCCATTGTACTTATGAACATTAAATTCTTTTTTCTTACATTGTAAAGAAATGCTCCTACAGTGGAAATTAATATCTTAAATAATCCTGTTTTATATGCACTCAACTTATTTTAAGCGTAAAATTAACATTTTCATGGTGAACTATTGTGCACCAGTACCATTATTTGGATTTTTTTTTTTTTTTTAATTGTAGATGTTTTAATTCAGTCATATTTCAAGTCCGCACTTCAGATATAATGGTGATTTACGAAACCCAATCTAAAATAAATCATAAAGTCTGATTGTTGATGGCTCTACATCTGCAAGAAAATGACTAAGGGATCTCTCCGAAACTGATCACCATAATACTGAATGGTTGACATAAAATGGGTATGGCTATTGAATGTATTCATTTTTCCTGTAGAAAACTTAAACTTATAAACTAAAATGGTTGCACAAGCTATGTAAAAACCAGGGTGGATTGATTTAAATCAAATTCCAAAGTAATTTAAAGTGAAAATAAGTAAAGTCCCATTTCTGTTCTATTATTTGATTTATGGAAGATGATAATCATAATACAATGAGACTCAAATGTACAGTATGTACAGCATAGTATGAAAACAAGTGTCATGCAGAGGATGATTAGGGAAAATCCCGTTTTGAACGGGTAACAGGGCAATCCTGGTTTCTTTTCGTAACATAGGGTTTATATTGTAAATCGTTAACTATTCCAACGGGGAAATCACCATCGACATTTAAGACGAAGATTCTTTTATGTGCCCGTCTATATATTTTTTCCCAGAAAATAGGGCGTATTTAGAATTGTCCTATCCCCTCTTTTTTTTTTTTTTTTTTTTTATTTATTTATTTAGATTTTATAACTTTAGGCAAAATTTATGTATTTCGTGCCGCAAGCTAGTTACAATTTCCTTAAAAATATGCCCCTGCCAAATATCAGTAACTTTTGTGGGGGAAAAAAAGTGTCACTTTGATAAGCGTTGCTGTACTTTTTCCTTAACGCTTAACCTTTTAAATTATATCACCTATTTTTAGGTGATAGCATAAAATCTCCATTATTCGATTAAAAAAGTACCAATAAAGCTTTTTACTTAGTTTTTTCAGGACTGAAGGCGTTGTAGAGCACGTTACATATGCTTTCACGCCTCTCTGCGTCGAGACAGGATGTGATGACGTCATAAATTTAAAAAAAAATTTTGTTGTGCCTATTTTTAATATTTTTTTGGCGGGCGTACATTTTGCATTCAGAAGACTGAAATTCTGCACACTCGTTCAGTGCACCCTTAGTATTTTTCAGATGATTTCAGATCTCTGCATGGAAACAGGGGGTCCAGAAGGGCAAAAATGAAAAAAGAGGATATTTTTAACAAAAAAATAGCTTTCTTCGCGATTTTGCCGCCTAAGATGGAGACAAATGAATGGTACCATCTGAAAGGCTGTTCTATTCTGAAGAGAATGATGTATGAACCGTGATCTTAGGATAAATAGGGATGTCTCAGAAAACTGTTACCTGAGATCCTGTTTTATACGGGAATCTGGGATATTTGGGGATATTATTTTTCGCGGGCTTACTTTTGCATCTATAAGTTTGAAATTTTTTACACTCATTCACTGCACCCCTTAGTATTTTTTCAGATTTGTTTCGGATCTTTGCCTTTAAACAGAGGGGGTAAAAAGTAAAAAAAAAGGGGGGGATATTTCTTAACAGAAAATCCCTTCTTTCGTGATTTTCCAGCCCCAGATAGCCTACAAGATGGAGACATTTGAATGGTACCGTTTGAAACTCTTGTTTTATTCTGAAGAGAATCATGTACAAATCATGATTCTAGGATAAATAGGGATGTCTGAGGAAATTTTTATATTACATCCGGGGTATTGCGGGGATGTTCGTAGCTCATTGTTAAATATTTTTCCCGCCCTTACTATTCAAGATAGAAGCTTGAAATTCTGTACATACATTTAGTACACCCTTAGTATTTCCCAGTTGTTTTTGAGATCTGTGCGTTAACATAGGGGAGTCCAGAAGGGATCAAAATTTTAAAAAAATCAGAAAAAATCCCGACTTCTCTCAAAATTTTCCGCTTCAGGGACATGATATGGAAAATGTGAATGTTACCGTTTTAAAGGCTGTTCTATTCTGAAGAGAAGGAGGTATGAACAATGATCCTAGAATAAATAGAGATGATGCTTGTCTGAAAGTCTATAATTTACAAAAAAAAAAAAAAATAAATAAAATAAAAATAAAAAATAAATAAATAAATAAAATAAAATAAAATAAAATTGTTAAAAAACATTGTTGATATAAGTTAACGATTGGGGATTAATTCAAAATTCAACCCCAATATTTTCACTTAAATGGCATAATTGGCATTTAATACTAATTCGTAATGCTTTTTCTTCAGTTCGCGACTTGTATTATACGAGGAGAAAGATTTGATTTAAATCAAAAAAATCGATTTAGATCAAAAAATCATCAAAAATGATTTTTAAAAAAATCATGATTTTTTTCCACCCTGGTAAAAACACATAAATAGTGTGTTGAAAATAAAACGGGGAATGCATCATAAGGTAGATTTTAAAAATTTATGCCACCGTAAACTGCGATAGAACCTTAATTTTGATAATAGTTCATATAAATGGAGTCAGTCAAGATTAACAATCATTTAAAGGTGCCGATTTACTATACGGATACATAAATAAAGTAATTGCGTAGCTGGGGCC